>NW_026555166.1:4974845-5596700 GCF_021234165.1 Pteronotus mesoamericanus | reverse complement strand
ACCAGATCACTGAGGGGCAGCTGGACTGGGATGCCTTGTCCTCTCCCTTTGACGTCATGGTACTAGAAGGGCCTAATGGCCGAAAGGAGTTCCCAATGTACAGCGGGGAGAAAGCCTACATTCAGGGTCTCAAGGAGAAGTTTCCCCAGGAAGAAGCTGCCATTGACAAGTATATAAAGCTGGTTAAGGTAACATGGACATGCTAAGGACCCCCTTGTTTATTCCTGACAAGGCTGACCTTCTTCGTTAGTGGAGTGACTGGAGGGGGAGGCAGGAAGGGAGGAACAGTCACGTCTGTCCTGAACTCTCCCGGCAGAGCTTGCCTCTGTGCCTCTGGGGCCTGAGCTGGGCAGCCGTTGCCCTCTCTCTGGCCTCCGGGGGGCGCCGTGCTCCTTTCCCTGAGCAGGCTGGCTTTTGTGTAGTGCGATTATTACCATTTTTTGAGACCAGATTGGGATTGTTCAAAAGGAATTTGGGCAGGAAACTGAAAAGCAAAATATTCATCTGAGAGTAGAATGGGAAGAATTCACAGGGTACTGATTCTTAAAGATCCCAACTGAGTCTGAGTTCAGCCAGGCGTGAGTGTGCCTTGGCCCTCTGCTGGGGCAGGCTATTGGAATGGTGATTCTGTCTCAGCAGTTCTAGAAATGAGACCTGTGCCTCCATCCTCATTCTCTTCCCCAGCTGGTAGCCAGAGGAGCCATTCATGCCATCTTGTTGAAGACCCTTCCGTTGCCTGTGGCTCAGTTCCTCAGCAAGTGTGCGCTGCTCACCCATTTCTCTCCATTCCTTCGCACGTCCACCCAGAGCCTGGCTGAGATCCTGCAGCAGCTGTTCACCTCCCGGGAGCTCCGGGCAGTGCTCAGCTACATCTACCCCACGTACGGTGGGTACTGGCCTCGGACCTTGGGAGCTCTTGGAGGAGGAGGTGCTGCCCTCCTGGCTCTTAGTCTTGTGTCCTGAATGTGCGTGGCTAACTGAAGTGCGGTATAAACCCTTATGGATGAGGGTTCTGCCTCCCTACCTGCTGGACTCTCTGGTAAAAATTCCTTCTTCCACACCCTGGATGTTTTCCTTTCCAACCAGCACTGTCCTCCTGGGTCTCGGCAACATGGCAATATGCAGGGAGGACAGTCCTGCTGGCTGCAAGACCTGTAAGGTACCCCACATTTGCATGGAAACTGGCCCCTGGCTGCTCCAAGCTGTGGGAATCACTTGAACCCTGGGACTCAGGCTGCATGTTTTCTGACAGGAATCCATGTCCCTTTCTGAGTGGCGCTGCTGCCCGCACTTGCCTCATCGCCCCCTCCTCCTTTCTGTAGGTGTGACCCCCAGCCACACCACCTTTTCCATGCATGCTCTGCTGATTAACCACTACATGAAAGGGGCCTTTTATCCTCGAGGGGGTTCTAGTGAAATCGCCTTTCACACCATCCCTGTGATTGAGCGGGCTGGCGGCGCTGTCCTGACGAGGGCCCCTGTGCAGAGTGTGTTGCTGGACTCAGCTGGGAAAGCCTGTGGTGAGACTCCTGCATCGTGCGTGCTTTGTGGGCCCTGGGCTGGGGTGGGACAGACCTGGGCTGCAGGGAAAAGAAAGCACTGAAGGCAGAAGGTGCAGCAGAGCTGACTTCCTCATGGGGTTAAAGGCTGGAATCCGCCCCAGAGCAGGGCTCAGGGAAAGTGACTAGTCTGGAGAGAAAGGGGATGCAGGAAGGATAAAGGATTGCATAGGCCGCAAAAAGCAGTATTTAATTATTTATTCAATAGATAAGAATAGTTACCCAGTTATCTATGACCTCCTTGAGTATAGGGGCTGTGTCTTTTTAATCTTTGTCTGTAGATTTTGGCACATAATAGAGGCTCAATAAATGTTTGTTGAGTGACTAATGGAATGAATACATAAACTGGGCACTCCCTAGGGCTGTATGGAGGCCAGCAGAATACCCTGCCCTCAACCTGTACATGACAGAGTGAGGCCTAGAATCTTGTTATCCTGGCTCAGGTCTTTGCTATTATCTGCAGAAAGGGTCAAGATCCCACTGCAGAGAACTTTGTGGAGGACTCTGGGAAACAGAGCAGGCTATCTGTGACTTGTGGGTGTTTAAGAAGCATCAGGGAAAGGGACAGAGAGAGGCCTGAAGGAAATAGGGCTGGTGTGATGGTGGATTCACCAGAGGAACCTTTTAAGGAGGAGTTGGTGAGTGGGCAGCCCAGTGCACCAAAAATATCAAGGGAGAAAAGGCCATCAGTAGTCTCTGAGAGCGCATTTGTAGAAGAGAGTAGGAAGTTGCTGGTGGTAGGAAAGAGGTGGCTGTCAGTAGTGTGAGATTTTCTCTTATCTTCACGAGCAAGTTCTCCTTCCAGCTAAATGGGGTCCATGAAGCAAGATGGATTTATTAGTTCAATTAAATTCAGTTCAGAATATATTTATTTGTGTTTTTCATGTGCTAAGTGATAAAAGATGAAAATTAAAAGACAAGTCCTAATCTCTAACTCAAGAAGTTTCCAGTCTCATAGGGACGATCACTGTGATACAATTTAAGTGCCATATAGAAGTACATGCTAAAACTGGAGGTGAACAGGGATGCAACCTGGCAGAGGTGCTTGAGCCAGGACATAAAGGGTCAGAAGCAGCTAGCCAGGGGTTAGGGGAGGTTATTCCAGGCAAGGGGAACAGAATGTGCAAAGGCATAGAGGTATGAAAGAGCTGAATATTTTAAGCATCTGAAAATATTAGGTTGAACCATTAGAAACTGCTGTTTTTATAAGTAAAAAATGGTTGACTATCAGCTGTTTCATATGGTTGTACCTAATAGTTTAGTGAGTGGCTAGAAAAGAGGTGGACACAGAATAGGGACCACATCATGGAAGGTTGATAAAAGGGTGAACGGTGTTGCGTTTAGCTAAAGAAAAGGGAGCGCACACAGGGTGGGGAGACAGCTAGGGAAGGTGAGCACAGAGCGATTGAGGGGCACACTGAGAGGACTGTTTGAGGATGTTTTACTCATTTTACAGTTTTGCCTGGGGCATGCCCGTCCGGCCCCAGGTGGTCTGGATGCCCAGGTCTGAGAAAATGAAGCATAGTCTAGGAGAGACCTGTTTGGGATGTGAGCCTTTCATTTTCTCCTGGAGTGCACAGAACCTCCATCAAGTTCTTGTGCCTACAGGTGTCAGTGTGAAGAATGGTCAAGAGCTGGTGAACATCTATTGCCCCATCGTGATCTCTGATGCAGGACTGTTCAATACCTACAAGTACTTATTGCCAGAGAACGCCCGCTGCCTGCCAGGTAAGACTGGGCCATGTGGCTCTCTCCCAGGTTCCCAGCATTGCCTGGGTGATGCTTTTCCCAGGGTGGTGGCTGCCCTTTGACTCTCCTTAAGTAGAAAAGGTGAACAGACTGGTCTCTGACTTGTTCCCAGCAACGCCTCTGTGTAGGGGTTGGGAAACAACTCCCTTTGTATCACATCACCCCAGAGACTCTTTGGTCGTTATTTATCTTTTTATTCTTGGCATTTTTACTCCCTTCCCCTCATACTCTCAACCACTTTCCCCTCTCCTCTTTTAAGTTTCCATTCTAAGTCACCCATTTCCTGTTTTCCTAGATCTTAGATCATCTAATGGTTAATGATGGTGGGTAGAGTCCGAAAGGAACATTTTTTGGGTTTCCACTAAGTTCGTCATATGAATTCTGCTTTCTTCCTTAATTTCCCACTTACTTTGAGTGGGAAAGACTTGTCTCACATTATCAGTAAGGGAAGCTAAGGCTGGCGTCAGAAAAGAGGCTTGATATAATTGTGGTGTGCCTTATTTGGGAACCAAGGTTACATTTTTCTGCTTCTTTCAAAAACCAGCTCCTTATTGGGGCTGAGGCTGCAGGCATACCCTTTTGGCTTTCTTTTCTCCCTTGAACCCTGTGCCCAAAATCTGGGTGCCAGGTAGAATGCAGTCGCCTCTTCTGATAAAGCCACATCTAAAAAGAAAAGCCTGGTTTTGTGGAGGAAGAGGAGGTAGACATAGTTATGGTTGGCGCTGGATAGGTCATTGCATTTGATCCTCATAGCCACCTGGGAAAGAGCCGTCATCATCCTGATGTTTATGGCTGGGGAAGCTGAGGCCATGCAGGGGAAATGACTTCTCAAGGCCACCTATGTGACGGTGGCAAAGCCGAGATGAGAATGCTGGTGTACCTGGGCTCTTGGCCCCCTCTAGTCTAAGAAGCATGGGGCTTCCAGAGACAAGGCCTCACTAAAAGGGGCAGGAGAGGAGGTCAGCCTGTGAAGAACAAAGTGGCTCAACCAGAGTTAGGTGAGAGGTAACTGTTTCGAAATGGACTTAGGATATTGTGGAACTGCAAGCTACTGGAGTGGTCTGGGGGAAGGAGGCTGCTGGCCTGGAGGGGACCAGTAATCCAGGAGGGTAAGAGAGGGGTGCTGCTGAAGGCCTGTGGCGGGCGCTGCAGGGGGAGAGATGGGAGCAGCTCCATGCAGTTGAGATGAAAAGGCCGAGAGAGCAGTGGAAGGGGCTCTCCACCCCCGAAATGGGGGCCATGGCTGCTCTTTGAGGACCTACACAGGTGGGCAGCAGAGTGGGTTCAGCAGAAAAGTGAGGACCTGGATTTCCTCGTGGGGAGAGGGTGGGTAGCAGTTGTACTTGTCTCTAAGATATATGTTCTACTGAAAACCAACCTTCTCATTCCTTTGCCTCACTGAGCTGGGCCTCACTCGGCCAGCATCTTCTGCGAGCGAAGGTCTCCTCCCTCAACTGGGTGAGCTGAGTGGGGTGAGGCTGAAACTGCCCGGTGCAGGGCAGCGGGGTGGGGCTGGGTGGACTGACCACCAGATTTTGCCCTTGGTACTTCTGCCTCCCTCTCTCCCATCCTCTAATAGGTCCTGGGGTCCCACC
Source organism: Pteronotus mesoamericanus (assembly GCF_021234165.1). Classification (NCBI taxonomy): domain Eukaryota; kingdom Metazoa; phylum Chordata; class Mammalia; order Chiroptera; family Mormoopidae; genus Pteronotus; species Pteronotus mesoamericanus. The sequence continues at coordinate 5,591,797 of NW_026555166.1, read as the reverse complement.
CAGGTCTGTCTTCTCTCCAGGCAGCAATGTTACCTTTCCAGCTTGCCTTTTCCTCGCTGTGTGGTTTTAGCTTTCACTGCGCTTAGGTAGCTCAGCCCTGAAAACAGGCTAATGGCCCCCACCTGGCTGAAGGACCAATTGCCTCCTTGGGTGGGGAGCTGGGTGCTGCCCCAGATGAATCCCAGTTTGAGAACATTTCAGGCAGTGGCAGAGATGATGCTTAATTCAGAGATCCCAGTGGTGGGACACCTTTGTTTCTACCTGCTTGGGGGTAGACATTTTCATAATTCTGTTCCGATCTCAGAGATGGGACCGATACCTGCTGGCTTGAGGGACAGGTAGAGCCAGGTGGGCTTGAGGGTGGAGGTGGGATGGTCAGGCAGAGGGAACCTTTGTGAATGGGAGCACCTTTCTTAAATCTCACTGCTGAGCCTTGAGGCAGTGACTGGAGATGGTTTGGAGAGGAAATTTTTTGAGTGGGAAAGCCTGGTCTCATAATAGCAGCAAGGAAGCGAAGGCTAGTGTGGAGAAGAAAGGGTCGGTATAACTGTGACTTCTTTGGGACCCTAGGTTATATTTTTCTGCCAGGTATGTGGTTCCTGAACCTTTCTTCTAGCTGGGGGAAGGGACGATGGGCTGAGTGGAGGTGGTTGCTGTTCTGAGGGGCTTCAGAAGACCTAGGGGGTTTCCTTCTGGGCCCCTGGTTCTCTCTATGCCCACCCAGCCCCACCTGTAGAGTGAGTGCCAGCAGTGTGATTATCGCCAGAAGCGACGGGGCGCTCCTGCGGCTCCAGGGCAGTGCACTGCTCCGTGCTGTGGCTGTGGCAGCCCACGTTCCCCTTCCCTCCTCACGGCCAGCTGTCCTACTGTGAATTGTTACAACGCCCCCTCTTGCTCTTAAAAGTGGCCTGTTTTCGATAGATTCTATGGTTACACTACCCATAGCACTCAGTGCTTTGTAGCATCTATGAGGATATACAGCTTATTTCAGGGAAGTCTCTTTTCCAGTAGACAGGCAGCCTATCTGATTCCTTATAGCATCGCCGGGGCCTACAGAGCGTTCAACACATTCTAGGTTCTCAACAAATAGTTGTAAAATGAATTAAGCAGAGCAGCCAGTGTTATCCCTCAAGCAGGTGTTGGGGATGGTGCTGGGAATGGGGACAAAGGATCAGAATTGTAGGAGCAATTTCTGGAAAACTAGTCTGGGGTGACTTGTTGAGCGGTGGGGAAGCCCAGTTGCTTTGGCCCCGGAGGCTGTTGCCTCCCTCCACAGTGCTGTTCTTCCCTCCTCCCCAGCTGACTCCTCAAAACGCCACATGCCGGGAATGTTGTTTGTATTTGTTCCTTTCTATTGCTTACCATTTGGAGGCCCTGTACTGACTGTACTGCCCATTATGAATTGTGTATATCCATTTATTAGGTGGCTTATATTAAAGTTCATACTGAAATTAAGATTTATAACAAATGACTGTTTGCATGTGTGGTCTTTATAGCATGAAGCCCAGTTATCCACTCCTAACTTAAAGACATGAGGTAAGGTTAGAGGCAGTTAGCATGAGACTGTCCTGCAAGCTCTGTAAGCTGCTGGCTTAGGAAGGCTGGGTGTCACCTGATTCTATGGTGCTACAGCAGAAGCGGGTGGAGGTGAAGAGTCAGAGTCTGGTGTTGTGTCCTTCACAGGCAGGAGACGAGAGACCAGGTCCCTGCCAATTAATTGTTATTTCAACAGTTATAGTTGAAGTAACATGATAAAAACAGCCCAGGCGCTGGACTGGCAACTGAGGCTAAGCTGCAGGTGCCGCCCTCTCCCAGGGCAGAGGGCCATCTCGGGCCACAGTGCATACAGCCCACACCAGCTCTCTTTGGCAGGTGTGAAGCAGCAGCTGGAGATGGTACGGCCAGGCCTGAGCATATTCTCTGTCTTCATCTGCCTACGAGGTACCAAGAAGGACTTGGGGCTGCAGTCCACCAACTACTATGTTTACTTTAACACACACATGGATGAAGCGTAAGACATTTGTGTGCATGTGGAGAGTGAGGGTGTCAGCAGGGGCCCACAGACCATAGGACCCCTGACTCCCTGGACGCTAGCGAGTCAGCAGGAGATGGAGTGGGAGGAAGTGGGCAAGAATTTACCCCAGGAAGGGCTTTTTCATCCCCGGGGGCTAAGGGGTTTCCCTGGTGATGAACTGTCCTCAGGGTGGTGCTGGTGGCGGTCAGGGCCAAGGCCCTGGCCTGGCAGCTACACCCCTCTCACCCTCAGGATGGAGCACTACCTCGCTATGCCCCGGGAAAAGGCTGCAGCACACCTGCCTCTCTTATTCATTGTCTCCCCATCAGCTAAGGACACGACCTGGGAGGACCGATTCCCAGGTGGGGCTTGAGGTCCCAGGGGAGGGAGCTGGGGTGGGAAGGGGCCGGGCAGCAGTAACCCTGGCTCTGCACCCCAAGACCGGTCCACTATGATCGTGCTGGTGCCCGCCTCCTATGAGTGGTTTGAGGAGTGGAAGGAGGAGCCACAGGAAAAGCGGAGCAGCGACTATGAGACTCTGAAAACCTCCTTCGTTGAAGCCTCTCTGTCAGTCGTCATGAAGCTGTTCCCACAGCTGGAGGGGAAGGTAGGTAGACCATGTGGTTGTGACAACAGAACTCTTGGTGCCATTTCTCCCTTTTCTTTAGGGCAGGGAAATAAAACGCTGAGATAACTGAGCTCTAGGGAAGGCAGGGAACCCATGCAGGCCATCAGCTCATTCAAGGAGAGCAGAAGAGGAAGAGCTGAGGATCTCACAAGGTCTCCCTCCCACCCTGTGGCTGCCTTTTTTGCCTTTTAGGTGGACAGTGTGACCGGAGGATCCCCGCTGAGCAGTCAGTTCTACCTGGCTGCTTTCCAGGGTGCCACTTACGGAGCTGACCATGACTTGGGCCGCCTGCATCCTCATGGGATAGCCTCTCTCAGGGCCCAAAGCCCCATCCCCAACCTCTACATGACAGGTACACTGACTGCCTCATCTTGCCCAGAGCTGAGACCCAAGGCCTCCCTATCACCCACAGTCCTCCGTTCAGGTCCTCAGGCGCTTCTGCCCCCGCAGCCTCCTACACCCTTGCTGGGCTGCCTCTGCAGGCTCTGGATCCTGGGCCTGGTCTGAAGCTATCCCTGGGTGGCCCAGCACTGAGGGATGAACATGAGAGCCCCTGCCCTCTCCCCTACTTGGGGGGCTGCTCATGGGTCTCTGCTCTTGTCTCCTAGGCCAGGATATCTTCACCTGTGGGTTGATGGGGGCTCTGCAAGGGGCCCTTCTGTGCAGCAGTGCCATCCTGAAACGCAACGTGTACTTAGACCTTAAGAGGCTTCGTTCAAGGATCCAGGCGCAAAAGAAGAAGAATTAGTCCGGTCAGGGATGAGTCAGCGCTATGGCACAACCCCTGACTTAGCCATGATGTCTTTCAGTATTAGTTTCTGCTCACGTAAAGCACTCTCATTTGTTTTTGATTTCTGAATGGAGATCTGACACACAGGTCTAGCAGAGATCATAGTTCTCCAAATGAAGCTCTTCTAGCTGGGGCAGGGATGATGTTTCATACCTTTACATGCTAGTCCTAATAAAAGGCCCAAGGGGTTACTGATCTGGATAGCCTTAATGCCTAATCAAGCACTGCTCTGCACCCCACACCCATCCCTCCTAACTCAACAATCAAACTGAATATTCTTTGGTCAGGTGGCTAGAACCCTTGAAAGTGCTAGACCAGCTGTCTCTAGGCTTCTCCTCATCCACTTCTTGTGCTGTGCTGCAATCTACACCATTAAAGAAAATGGTGCCTAGTGAGGTTTTAGTCAAAGTTTTGAAGGTTCAGAGGACTCCGGATCGTATTTTTGGCTGGTTCCAGTGGCTCTTGGAGAGGGTGGAGACATACCTGTGATAGACTCAATGAGGTTGTGGGGGCTGGAGGTAATGGATAAGATGTATTACTTGGCAAAATATGTGTTACAAGATAATATCCCATTTGTATACAGCCAAGGCCCTAGGTCTGTCATCCTTATAATTGGGTGACGTTGGGTTCTCAATGTGCCAGCACCAAGACACACCCTCATGGAGCCTTGAGGCTTATCTTCCAAAGATATGGAGCAAAGATACAGAGCAAAGGGTGATGTTACTAGTCAGGGCACAGGACTGGAAAAGTGACTCCGCTGGGGTTAAAGCAGGCTGTAAGGGCATTCCCGGCCAATGTTACAGCAGAGGACAAGTGCCAAGAGGTAACTGAATGAATAGTGACAAACGGCCCAACTCGCTACCCCCTAGACCTAGAACATGGGCTGTCTGGCGGGGAGGAGAAGTGGGGCTGGAAATCAGCTGTGACCACAACAAGGGAAGCTACAGAATGTGTACGAAGCCCAGAGTGGCGCTTCCAGTTTATTGGAGATTGGATGGGAAGGTGAATGAAGACTAAAGGTTAAAAATAAAATGACCTTTCACTTATGTTATGCCTCATTTCAGTCAATTTTAATCCAGTATCAATAAATTTAATGATTTTATAGCTTTAATATTTGAAATTTATTTCAGTTTCTGTGCAATGATACAAAATTACATCAAGTGGCATTCATAGAAGCTCAGAGAAACATTAGGTACTGAAAAATACTTATCATTAGACCAAATAAGCTTAAAAAAAATTATAGTTAAGTTACAAAAGCTGAAAATATAAAACACTGCATAACAGTGGCAATCTACTAACTGGGTAAACAAAAAAAGAAGGGAAACAATGTCAACCATCAATCATTTAACATGGTAGAATTCTGAATTAAAGGAATATCTATCAGATATTTTATATATATCAGTGCAAGGAGGCTGGCTTTGTTGGCAGCTTGAAACTACACCGCTCATAGTCAATGCTTTCACAGAGGAGTTTCTAACTTGAGATTCAGTCTTGGCTGTGGATATACAGTTAAAATAAACCTGAAAATCTCTTCCCAGGATCCTTACTTAAGCAATGCCATGCCAAACACAATCCTCCCAGCAAGAGTTTTCAGAAAACAGCTGGCAGAACTACCAGGTCTGGAATATAGCACACCTCCTTGTCCAAATGATTCAGCATGTGCAAAGATTCAGCATGTGCAAAGCGTGCTACCTTTCATCACACATGCAGCATTATGTACCAAGTTACCCTGTAAAAACAAAAGGCAGACTTCCTTTTTTTTTTTTTTTTGATTTAAATGACATGAATTGGAGAACAACAAAATGAGAATCACCATCAGAGTAATTTTAGAGGTTTAAAATTCTACCACCAAATATTTCATTAAAGCCATCATGGGAAAAGAAATGTGAAAATATATAAAAAACTAATTGTCAGGTCTTTCCAATTTGTCTTAGCCTTTTGTGATATGACTGGTCTTCCACTCCCCCAGAGTCCAGGAACAGACTCTTTATATAATTCTACTCACTAATCTAGCAGGGAAACAAATTCTTCTATTACCAACCATGACTGAAGCATAGATTAGATTCCTCCTAACAGAACTCACCCTTCAACCAAAAGCCGGGGGCAGGAAGGGAAGCCGAAAGCTGCCTAGAGATGGGTGCCTCTCTTGGGTTCCTGTACTTCCTTGCCTGCCTCCACCCCACCCCAACTCACCCCAGCTTAAAAGATACCTCAGCCAGCTCACCCTCATCCACACACAATCTCTAGAAAAACATGCTTCAAGTCTTCAAAAAACAAGTAACTACCTAGAAAACAAGTTTTCCTTTGGTGTGAGAGATTTCCTTCAGTGCAATTTCTAAAGTGAAACTTAAATTCTACTGTACTCTTTCACCGCAAGACATGATATTTCTCACAGGCTCAAAAAGTGGAACTATGTGGATTCCACAGCAATACCAACCCTCTTGGTTCTTGAAATAGCCTTTCTTTTTGCTCTCCTCTTTCCGAGCAAAATCCATCAATCAGGGACAGTAACCAATAACCAGAAAGAGCTGTGTGAGACCTCAGTTAAAGTCGTATCCAGATGTCCTGATCAAAGAAAATGTCTCCTTTGATAGGAGAAGAAACCGAACTCCTGAAGTACCTGAGGAATGTCACCATGCTAGGCAGACATGCAGATGGTGCCAAAGGCACTCCCTCAGGTAGCTTGGTTTTCTTGGGGAGACCAGAGACATCAGATACAGACTTCTATTTTGCTAAAGTTCCAAAATTTGTGATTGACATTATTAAGAGCTATTAAAGTAGAATCAGAAAAGCCAATCACAAGGTTGGGGAAGTTAGGGAGGTACATGGGAAAACCTGAGGAAACAAATTTTGGGGAGGTAAGGGAAAAAAGAGAAGGGAGAGCAACCTAACCAAAGAATAACCATGGGATATCTGGGAATGTAAGAACAAAAAGCAGGGAGGCCTAGACAGGCACCCAACTCAAGGGGCCTTCGGCCTGGCTAGGAAGCAGACAAAGACAGGCAGGCAAGTGCCCCTATGCAGAGTCCTGAATACTAAAGAGCCTATAAACTCGATTCCCTAAGCCATGAGGTACACAAAAAGAAGCTTCACGTCAGGGCAAGTATTTCAGAACGCTCAATCTGGTCTCTTCATGTTCATAAGAGAAGATGGGCAGGAAAACCAATTAAGTTGGCTCCCGGGGGGGGAAAAAATCCAGGAGAGCAGTGAAATGGGTGTGGGACAAAGCAGCAGGGAAAATGGAAAGAAAGATTGTAGCCAGAGCATTTTTTTAAAAAAAATGGGTAAGACTTTTTTAACGAGATAAAAATGGTAAAAGTCTGTAGTTTGTAGCTGAGAAGACAAAAGAAATTGGGCAGTTGAGAGGGGCAGTTTAGTGGATAGAAGGAATTCAGTTTTAGTGACAACAAAACAACCATGCTGAAATATTCAGCACACAACAGGACTGGTTTCTTTGGGAACTAGGCCAAGGATAAAAACTTGGTAGTCACTCAGAGGATGAAGAATGAATGAATTTCTGAGGAAACAAAGTAAAGAAAGGACTGCCTTTGAGGACCCTTTTCCCATCAGCACAGGATAAGGCCAAGGAGTTCTTGGCATCAAGATAGTCTATCAGAGAACCACAAGAGGAGAATTTCTATTTGGATGGTCAATAGTGTCCAATTCTATCAAGGTCAAGACTGTGTCTTGAGAATAAGACATTGGATCTGAGCCTACAGAAAAACACCTAATAGACAGGGACCAAAGTGAGTTTGTAAAAGTTATGAAGAGAATAAATGGCAAAGTAATGGAAGCAATACTTAAGAAGTTAAATAGAAAACTGAATGACAAATAGGATAGATGCTTTCGGGAGGCGCGGGATGTATTTGTGCATGCATGAATGTGGAGGAAAAGTGCTAGTGTAGAGAGACAGAAATAGAAAACATTAGAGAGGAGGAGGAAAGGCAAGGACAGAGGAGACAGAAAAGGGAACAAAATAACCATGGTCTTAGATGGAATGCTAGAGGAGCCTGACAGAAGATTCCTCTGATTGGAGGAAAGGTTTACAATATAAGACTGGTACGGAAGTACAGTGAATGATGCCAAGAAGAGCACTCATTCATCCCTGATCTCCACAAATAGGTACCTGCATTGAATGAAGATCTATCTCAACTCAAAGCTATGAACTGTTTTAAGGAAGATGGAAGATAATGACAAACATAATGGTCCCTTGTTTAGACTTCTTCAACAGCACAGAATTCAACATATTCCCCTCACTTCCCACACTCTGTATTTCTTGAGATTGGTGGTTATATTTGTTTTTCCTTTGCAGTAACAACTCTTTTAGGCCCTCTGAAATAGGGTAGCATGATTAGAATAGATTTACATAAGACTTCAAACAGCTTGATTCAAGATACTACCCTCAGTGACCCGGGGGGGAACTCTGTGAATTTCTTCAATTTTAATAACCCCTCTCATGGGATAGAAGAATTTTTACTAATTACCCTTAGCATTCTATATCAGATGAAGACCATTAATTATGTTAAGATAAAAGAGTACAGTTAGTTTCTAAATATGTCTATTTTGTCTCTTTCAGGCAAGAAAGGCAAAATAGAGTTTGTGGGGAACCTATTTCATAAAAGGCCTTTGGAAAAAAACACAGACCAAAACCAAAACCCATCAGAGACAGCAACCAATAACCAACATGTTCTCTTGTACAAAGCATGAACTTACCCTATTTCAAAAAGTTCCTGTTTTGATTTAAGGAAGAACAGTGTTTTAATAATTGTAACTATATTTGTAAAAATCTTCAATGACAACAGTGGCTTTACAGCTTTAGCTTTACTCCCAGAATCCCCAAGTTCAGGTTATATTCAGTACAACCAAATGGAAGTTGATTCACTTTATCTTAAGTAATATGAAAATATCAGAAAAATGGGAAGAACTTATGCTAGACAGGTTGAACTTTCAGGCAGCAGGCAGTAAAGTACTTCTTAAAAGCTGTTTTGGTTTTGCTGCTAAAGCCTTTGAAGAAAGTTGTGTTCAATGTAGCCCTTTGCCCATCAGCATTCACACTCTCTATCTCTTGCAGGGCACATCCCCCTCAAAGTTAGAGGCCCTGGTGGAAAAGTACCTCAACCTCCTGAGTTTTCTCCTAGGTCTGCAAACATAAATAGTGGCAAGAGCAATCCTATTTTCAAGGGGTAACTTTGCTGCAAAGCCAAGGCCCAAGGGAGGACAGTCAGCAGCACTAGTCTGCCTAGGGCTGGGATCTCCTTTTGGTCAAAGCTGGGTTCCTACATGCTTGCTCCTTCTACTCACACTCTGAGCGGGAAAGGGCAGAAGACACCAACGTAAATATGGGAGCACAGGAGTACAAGGTCACCAAAGTGCAGGTGCAAAAACCAAAGCAATGCCTCCCCCCGCAAACCCCCGCCTCTGCCAGCCCTGACTTGCCACCAAACTCTAGAGGGTGTCCCTTAATTCACAGTACTTTTCTCTTCATTTGTCTTGATTTAGAAACAAATCAGCAGGGAGGACGAGGTTCTCAAAAACAGAAAAATCACATCTGAAACGAAAATAACACAATCCACTGGTATCGTTCATCTTCTTCCAGAGGAATATACCTTACTGCCATGATTTTGGGGGGGGGAAAGATCTTATAGGATTTGCAGCTCAAAAAAGCCCCAGAATTAGGACAAACTGATGCTCCACCATAAAAGAGCTATTGATAAAATAAAAACATAAAATTATTTTACAAGTCAGTTTGAAATAAAATACACACTAGAAAGATACACACTTGGTGGAGGGAATTTGAGAATCTTGGCTTCTGCCTTGTACCATTCTATATTGTTTTGAATTGTTTACATGTGCATTTTTTAAAATCAGAAGAAAATTGTAAACACAGGAGAGTGACAATCCTTAAAGGCAACTATCTAGAAGGGTACTTGGCCAGGGTTATTCTGTGAAGGTGACGTACCGGGCCAATCAGCAAAGCTATTCTGAGCTGAGTAGCTTATTCTACAGCTGGTACAAGCTGTACATGTGAACTGTATTCTCTGTAGGAAGTCTGGGAACAACTTGTAGTTGGGCCACCAACAACTCTTCACCTATATCCTTGCTGTTGCTACAGAGAAAGGGGAAAGGAAAGGTGCATGCTGGCAAGGCAGTGGGAGCACACTGTGCTTCAGCAGCTGCCTTTGGGGAGAGCCTTACTTGGCTCCTGTGTCTGTAGAGTGGAAGAAGGTCTTTGCTTCTGGCAGAGGCACAGGTGGGCTGCACTCAGGAAATCTAGTCAACAATGCTCAGCAGGGCTGATCTGGGAAGATAGAGGCCTATGTTTCTGGACTCATTTATTTTCCGGGAGTGTAGTCTAGTGCTTTGCTCCCTAATGTGTGGTACCAGCAGCATTTGGTGTCATCTGGGAACCTCCTAGAAATGTAGGAGCACAGGCTCTACCTCATAGCTAGTGCATCAGATTGCTTTCCATCAAAATGCCTAAGAAAATTTCTGAAGTGCCGATGGAGGACAAAAAGCACAGCACGGGAGCCCAGGGAGTTGCCATCAGACCTCGATTTTGCCACATACTTGAGGTAGGAATTTAAGAAAAACAACAACAACAACAATAACAACAACAACACGATTTCTGGGCCTGAGTTTCCTCCTCTGTCAAGGGAGGGAGCTGTTGTGAAGTAATTAAAGGTTTCTTCAGCTCTAACACTACAGACATGAATATTTGATGTGTTTACTTTGTGGTCTGAAAAGGGCAGGGACAATGGTAGCTGCACCCCTAGCTAGACCCAGCTGCTGTTTCTGTGCCAAATGCAAGCCTGCTGCTGGGCCCAGCTGAGACTGTAGAGCCCTCCCATGGATCTGGGTCTTCCTTCCTTACCTTCTGATCCAAACGCTGGTAGTCACTAGCCTTTGGCCGCCGAGTAAGTTTGGATTTTTTTCCTTCCAGGACAAAAGCAATAATCTGGGGAAGGAAAAAAGAAAATCATTAAGAAATGATTCTATAATGACGTATTTCAGTCTCTGAGATGAGAGGTAATCACCTGGTAGTATATTTATTAATAACCCTGACAGTAAAAAGAGCAGGGTACCCACAAAGAGGCCTGTTTAAATTATAACAACTTTAAGGAGGATAGGGCCTAGTTCTACTAGAATCCTGTATACTAATAGAAAACAGCAGAGGGAAGGAGGCTGTCCTGGGCTCTAGCTTGTGGGAGTCTGTTGATTTATTCAGCAGTACTCAATCAAAGATCTGCCACCTCTTCCTTGGAGAACTCCAAGCTAAGACAGTTCTTTTCCTTTTTCAAAAATCAGATGCAGCCCTGACTGGCATGGTTGTTTCCTGAGCGTTGTCCCACAAAGTGAAAGGTCAACAGTTCAAGTCCAGGTCAGGGCACATGCCTGGGTTGCGGGTCCAACGTCCGATTGGGGTATGTGCAAGAGGCAACCCATTAGTTTCTCTCCACCTCTTTCTCCCTTCCTTCCTCTCTCTCTAAAAATAAAATCTTCTTTAAAAAATCATAAGCAATTATTTTTTTCTGCAAATGCATTCTTTCCCTCCACACTTTGCCTCATCTTAACTTTACCACTCTCATTTCATGCCTGTTAATCTCCATGATGTTGGATATAGAATAAGGAATGTACCATTTTAAGTAAACATCTTCCCTCATTCCTTATAGCCACAGGCCTTATGGCCATCATGAATTGAGCTCTCCAATTCTGACCAGGTTACAGAAACTATGTACTTAATTCTTAAAAGCTCAGTAAGGAATGCAATCATTTTGTCACTGGAGTGATTGCTAAGTGATCACACCAAACCCTGCTACAAAAGTGAAAGATGAGTATATATCTATGCATTTTCTGGTCTTTCTCCTCATCAGAAATTCAAATGGCTGCAGAAGATAACCCGTGGGCTCTCTGTGGATGTCAAAGACAGTGTAACCACTCTTTCTGCCACTGCAGGTGAAAAACAAAAACTCAGAAATGGTGCAGTTTTGAGAGTGGAAACAGGAAAGTGCTCTCACTACTTACAAATTGTCAGTTACTCAAGTCATCTGAGGCTGTGAAGTTGATTTAAGTTCAAGATTACAGGAGACCCCAATTTAGGTCAGATTGTAATAATGTCCTCACTTAGTACCTAATGCAGCAGCAGTGGGCACTCAGAGGAAACAGACATGAAAACAAGTAATTTATAAAACAAGAGCCTAGTAGGATCTGAAAACAAAACAAAACAAAACTGAAATGTCTTAAAATCCCCAGTCCTCACAGGCAGATATATGAATACTGGCTCATAACCCAAGCTTTCAGGGCAGAGGATATCCTATTCCTCTCAAGATAACTGTTGACTTACCTTCCGCTTGTTGTGATAGGCAATATAGAGGACAGCAACAAGAATGGCTGCAGTGACCAAATATGCAAAGAAGTGGCTGCTCTCTGCACTGGCACTTCCAAGATTGTCCTTATAAAGGTCACCCTTCTTCCTACTTGTGGAATCCAAAAGCATCCCTTCATGGTTCTCTCTAGAGGAAGGGCTAAGCATTTCTTTCTCTTCTTTGGGTGGAGAACCCTCTTTAGGCTCAGAACTGTCTTTCATGGGCTGGTGCTCCTGATCCGACTTGTCAGAAGTGTCTTTTGTGGCCTGGTGCTCCGGATCCAACTTGTCAGAAGCATCTTTTGTGGTCGGGACCTTCTGATCTGACTTGCCAGAAGTATCTATCACAGTCTGGTGCTCCTGACCTGACTTGTCAGAGGTATCTTTCTTGGGCTGCTGCTCCTTATTCGACTTGTCAGAAACATCTTTTGTGGTTGGGTCCTCCTGATCCGACTTGCCAGAAGTATCTTTCATGGTCTGATGCTCCTGACCTGACTTGTCAGAGGTATCTTTCTTGGGCTGCTGCTCCTTATCCGACTTGTCAGAAACATCTTTTGTGGTGGGGTCCTCCTGACCTGACTTGTCAGAAGTATCTATCACGGTCTGGTGCTCCTGACCTGACTTGTCAGAGGTATCTTTCTTGGGCTGCTGCTCCTGATCCAACTTGTCAGAGGTATCTTTTGTGGTTGGGTCCTCCTGATCCGACTTGCCAGAAGTATCTTTCATGGTCTGATGCTCCTGACCTGACTTGTCAGAGGTATCTTTCTTGGGCTGCTGCTCCTTATTCGACTTGTCAGAAACATCTTTCGTGGCTGGCCCCTTCTGATCTGACCTGCCAGAAGTATCTATCGCGGTCTGCTGCTCCTGACCTGACTTGTCAGAGGTATCTTTCTTGGGCTGCTGCTCCTGACCCAACTTGTCAGAGGCATCTTTTGTGATCACGTCCTCCTCATTCGACTTGTCAGAATTGTCGTCCACGGTCTGGTGCTCCTGAATCGATTTGTCAGAGGTATCTTTCTTGGGCTGGGGTTCCTGATTCGACTTGTCTGAATTGCCTCTTGCGGTCTGGTACTCCTGATTAGGCTTTTCATTAGTATCTTTCGGGGAATGGTTCTCTTCCTCTGACTTGCCAGAAATGTCCTGCGGGGGCAGGTTCTGCTTGGTCACCTTAGCATTGTCGTTTATCTTGCGCAGCTCTTCGTCAGTGGGTTGACCCCTGGAGACTATTTCTGCAGTCTTTTCCTTCTCCCGATTGACTTTTCCGTCGCCTGATGAAAAAGAAATGAGCGGCGCGGCTCCTGAAAGAGAGAAACCAGTTGGCCCTGAAGAGAGGCAGGCCGGGAAAAAGGAATCCTCAGAGTTAGAAGAGACTGGGGCAACCGGCAAACATTGGTGGTGAGGGTGAAGGCGAGGGGAGGGGTGGGTGGGGCAGAGAAGAAGCAAGCTTAGATGGCGGCCGGCCATCATGAGGATGACGTGCCCGGGGGTGACAACGGGACTTTTTTGGGGGAGGAAGGGGCCTTACCCGCCGCTACGACGCTCAGTAGGACCCACAGAACCGTGAACCGCATCCTGCAGCCTGCGCTTCCGTCCTCTACAGCTCTCGCGCGATCACGCAAGGATTCGATACTCACGGCCCCGCCCCTTCCTGCTCTGGTCTCCAGCAGCTCAGCGGGGATGAAGGGAGAGGTTATGGGAAAGGCGGGGGCGGTGGGTAGTTCCACCACTTTGGCAGCTGTTCCCATTCGGGGCGCCTTACGGTCCGTGGTGGAGGGCGCATCCACACCTTCCTGATTTCTTTGCTCGATACTACCCGCAACAGACCGCCAATCCCGGTTTCCTGCTTTCCCACCGTACTTCCGAGACCACACGGGCTGAGTAGGAGTCCCCTGGCCTGTGGACTGTCCCACGTGAGTGACGACGCAGGGGTCCGGTGCCTCTTTGCCCCATCCTCTGCTAGCCTTTTGAACTCCTTTTCTCGTGGATCTTTTCCCCATGCCATACAGACATGCTGAGCGCCGCTTTCTCCTATGGAAACAGTATCCATGCAGTCGCCGTTGTAGCGGGAGCCTTCACATCGCGGCTCCCCTCTCTCCCAACTCCAGGAAACTGTGCCAAAGGTCTTCCCCAAAGAGCACATGCTTTTTCTGATCTTAAAAGCTTTTCACGTTCACTGTAGAAAAATTAGCGAACGTGTAGAAGTAGAAAAAAATCTTTGCCCCACTCTTCTGGGATAATCAGTATTAATGTTTTAGTGTGTTTTCTGCCTTGTAAACATTTAACATTTTTGATTAGGAAATATATTCCAGTGATTCAAAAATTAAAACGGGATTTTAGAAAGTATTTATTAGAAAGTTGTTGCTCCTTACCCCTCCACAGGGTACCTCTTACATTAGTTTATTGTGTTTCCATCTAGTGCGTGTGTTTTTAAAAAAACAACAACCAAAAAACAAAAAAAAATTGTGCTTATTTTCCCTTGTTCTTAAATGTATTTTCTTGGTCTTTTTTTCCTAGGCATATTCTTTTTCTCCCAAATTAGAACCATTTGGTAAATAGTCTTGCATCTCACTGTTTAAAATTACTATTATGTTTATACATTTTTTTGTTGCTTGAAATCATTTTATCAAAGCACCAGGATAGGTGCTTTGTAGACAGTGATTTTAAAAAATGATAGGCCCTGTCTTGGCTGATTAGAGCATCTCCAGATAGACCAAGGTTGTGGGTTCTATCCCTGGTCAGGATACATAGAAGAGTCAACCAATGACGGCATCAATAAGTGGAACAACAACAAAAAATCAATGTTTCTTTCTCTAAAATCAATAAATTAAAAAAATTTTTTTTAAGTCCTGGCAGGTTGGAGATTTTTTCAAATAAGTTTTCAATTTCTTGCTCTTATTCTTTTCCTGCGTGCCAAAGGGTTGCAGATTTGATTCTGGTCCAGGCATATGCCTGGGCTGCAGTTTCCATCCCTGGTCGGAGGGTCGGAGAATGTGCAAGGACGCTACCGATCAATGTTTCTCTCTTTCCTTCTCTCCATTCCACCCCCCTGCGACCCCCGCCCCCGCTTCCTCCCTCTCTCCAAAATCAATAAATGTGTCCTTGGGCAAGGATAACAATTTTTTTTAATAAAAAAAATGATAGGCCATAACTTAATGGAACATGTAATCTAGTGGGACTCACAAATATTAAACAACTATTGACACAAATGTGTGTGTGTTCAAAGAAAAAAGTACAAAAGTTTGAACTCTGTTGAGAAAGGACCTTTGAACTGGGGACCGAAGAGTGTAGGTATTTCCCGGGTGAGATTGAAGGAGAGAGGAGGAGGATGAGCTTTCCTGGCTGAGTGTACAGGATGTGCAAAGGCCTGGAGGCAGATGGGAACGTGATATCTTTGTGTAAGTCTAAAGATGGGGGAAGGACTGTCAGACAATAGAGAACAAGGAGAATGGTAGAGGAGGGCCCAGATTAAAAAGTAAGTGATCTGGGAGTTGTCCAGAGCATATATCTTTATGGAACACAAAAGTGTATCAGAAAATATGCCAGTTAACTCACACTGAAATGTAATCCTACCAAAAAGGACTACAGCTGCCAGGGGCAGTAACACTCCTCTGCAGTCTTTTGGGTACAATATTTGCATTACATTGCATGCAGTTCTAGTTAGTTGAAATTCTTTCTTTTTTTAAGTATGTTTTATTGATTATGCAATTACACTAGTCCTCTTTATCCCCCTCTGCCCTGCACTCCCCTCCCCACAAGCATTCACACCCCCTTTAGTTCATGTGCATGGGTTATATATATGAGTTATTTGGCTTCTTCATTTCTTATACTATTCTTAACCTCCTCCTGTCTATTTTGTACCTACCAATTTTGCTTCTTATTCCCGGTACATTTCCCCCCTCCCTACTGATAACCTTCCATGTGATCGCCATTTCTGTGATCCTGTTCCTGTTCTAGTTGTTTGTTTAGTTTGTTTTTGCTTTTGTTTTTTGGGTTCAGTTGTTGATAGTTGTGAGTTTGTTGTCTTTTTACTATTCTTAGTTTTGATCTTCTTTTTCTTAGATAAGTCCCTTTAACATTTCATATAATAAGGGCTTGGTGATGATGAACTCTAGCTTTACCTTATCTGGGAAGCAATTTGCCCTTCCATTCTAAATGATAGCTTTGCTGGATAGATTAATCTTGCATGTAGGTCCTTGCCTTTCATGACCTTGAATACTTCTTTCCAGCCCCTTCTTGCCTATGAATTTTCTTTTGAGAAATCAGCTGATAGTCTTAGCGGAACTCCTTTGTAGGTAACTGTCTTCTTTTATCTTGCTGCTTTTAAGATTCTCTCCTTATCTTTAGTATCTTGGGTAATTTCATTATGATGTGCCTTGGTATGTGCTTCCTTGGGTCCAACTTCTTTGGGACTCTATGAGTTTCCTGGACTTCCTGGAAGTCTATTTCCTTTGCCAGATTGGGAAAGTTCTCCTTCATTATTTTTTCAAATAAGTTTTCAATTTCTTGCTCTTATTCTTTTCCTTCTGGCACCCCTATGGTTTGGATGTTGGACCGTTTAATAAAGTTGTTCCAGAGGTTCCTAAGCCTCTCCTCATTTTTTAAAATTCTTGTTTCTTCATTCTGCTCTGGATGAATGTTATTCTCTTCCTTCTGCTCCAAATCACTGATTTGAGTCTCGGTTTCCTTCCCTTCACTGTTGGTGCCCTGTATATTTTTCTTTATTTCACTTTCCATAACCTTCACTTCTTCCTTTATTTTGTGCTCATAATCATTTCTGTGAGCGTCCTGATTACCAGTGTTTTGAACTGTGCATCTGATAGGTTGGCTGTCTCTTCGTTGTTAGTTCTTTTTCTGGAGCTTTGATCTGTTCTTTCGTTGGGCCATATTTCTTTGTCTCAGCGCGCCTGTTATGTTGTAAGGGGTGGAGCCTTAGGTATTCACAAGGGCAGGGCAACCCATGAGGCTGTGTTGTGGCGCAGTCTGGATAAATGTTTCTTCTTTAACTCCTTGCTTGTCAGACTTCCATACACTTCGATTTTCTGGCAGTTCTGGTTGTTTTTTGTTTTTAAATTTGTTTTTGTCTTTCTTTTGGTTGTGGGAGGTAGCAAAGTGTATCTAACTATGCCTCCACCTTGGCCGGAATTCCCTAGTTAGTTGAAATTCTGAAGAGACAATTCATGGCAAAAGTACAGCTTTCAGGAACAAGTACCCTATTTTGTTTTTTAAAAACTTTTTAATATGCTTCTCAATGTTTCTGTTGTAGGAAAATCTCTTTTGCACACATCCTCATTGCTGAAGATAGAATAAGGATCAGAGAGAAGGGCAAAATCTTTACCAAATGATTTGAGAACTGTGATTGCTTTGGCAACAGGAAGAGAATTGATTAACGAATCTGTATCTAAAAGAAAATTCTCTCCTAGTCCCCTAAGTATTTGACTAACATTAAAGGATAGTGGTTTAGTAGGTGTATGTGTAGGGAAAGGAAAGGCGAATTATTAAGCCTGATCTTGTGTCCACGTTACAAAGCAGGAAAGTAAAGAAGGGTCCAAATTCTGCAGCTTGTGAGCCACACCCAGGGTTTTATATGTTTTATCTTAATAGTAATGAGAAGTCATTAAAGAAGTTTAAGTAGAGAAAAGATACAATCTAAATTGGAAATTTTTGAAGATTAATCTGGTTGTAAAGAATCTACTCTTGGGGTGGGGAGAGAAGAGTGGATTTAGTAAATTGGTTAGGAGACTGTAGGGTTAGCATAGGGACAGTGAGAATGGAGGGAAGTGGTAGGACTTAAGATAAATTTGGGAGGTAATACCAGTGGGCCTTGGAGATGCATTGTATAGAGGGTTGGTGGTGACGATGGTGTGGAACAGCGATTTTCAACCTTTTTCATCTCATGGCACGCAAAAACTAATCGCTAAAATTCTGTGGAAAAATTTATTTTTCATTCCACAGAAAGCAGATTAAAGGTTGGGAACTGGGTGGCCCTCGGCTCCGGCAGAGGACAGATGGATTGAAGCAAACTGGAGTGACGAGAGGACAGATTGGGTAGTGTGGCCTCAATTTTCTTGATATTTTTAGAGGCAGGGGAGTCTGTAAGAGTGAGGAGGTGGGAATTAAATTGAGGGCTTGTGAGAAGAGTTGTTTAGACGATTAGGAGAGGGAGGTGACAAAGGACGAGTACAATAACTGGGTGGTATTGAAGGCCTGGCTGTTAGGCACCCTGAATCTGTGGTGGCACCTACTTCACTTGTGGGGTTTTTCTCCAGGCTGGGATAGGAGTAGAGGAAGCACATTTTAGCACTAACTTCTAACTCATACCAGTTTTGCCTTAAAGGAGTAGTAGGAACTGCCTTGAATAAATCCTAAAATTTCTTTGCACCCCTTCGTGGTAAAGACACTCAGCAAACTAGGAGAAGAAGGGAACTTCCTCAATCTGAAAGAGGGCATGTACAAAACCTCACAACTAACATTATACTTAAAGATGAAAGACTGGATCCTTCTCCCTAAGATAAGGAACAATGATGTCTGCTCTTACCACTTCTATTCAACTTTGTACTGGAAGTACTCAGGACACTTAGGCAAGAAAATGAAATAAAGCCACCCGGATTGAAAGGAAGAAGTAAAACGATCTCTCTTTGCAGATGGCATGATCCTGTAACAAGAAAATGCTGAGAATTTCCTAAAAATTTACTAGAATGACTCCAGCAAGGTTGTAAGATGTGAGATCAATATACAATCGATTGCATTTCTATACACTTGCAATAGACAACCTAACAATGAAATTTTAAAGAAATAATTATAGTCCTGGCTGGTGTGGCTCAGTTGGTTGCAGTGGCATCCTGTAGATCAAAAGCCTGAGGGTTGGATTCCTTCTCAGGGCACATACCCATGTTGTGGGTTTGATCCCCAGGTGGGGCACGTATGAGAAGGCAACCAATCCATGTTTCTGGCTTGGCTTACATCAATGTTTTTTTCTCTTTCTTTCTCTCTAAAAGCAATGAAGAAAAAATGTCCTTGGGTGAGGATTAAAAAACAAATAATTACAACAGCATCAAAAAGAATAAAATCCTTATGAATAACTTTGTCAAAAGAAATGCAAAACTGATACTCTAAAAACTATAAAACATTGAAAGAAAGAATGCCTAAATAAACAAAAACATCCCATATTCATGGATTGGGAGATCCAATTTTGTTAAGATGGCTATGCTCCAAAATTGAGCTACCAACACAATCCTTATTAAATTCCCAGCTGGCTTCTTTGCAGAAATTGGCAGGCTGATTCTAAAATTCATACAAAAATACAAGAGACTCAGAATACTTAAACAGACTTGAAAAAGAACAAAGTTAGAGGACTCACTTTTCTCAATTTTAAAACCACAAAGCTATGGTAAAGATACTGTAATACTGGCTTAAAGACATATAGATGAATGGAATAGAATTGAGAGAGTCCAGAAATAAGCCCCTACATTTATGATCAGTTTAATTTGAAAAGGGTGCAGAACAGTTCAATGGGGGAAAGAAGTCTTTTCAATAAATGGTGTTGGAACAATTGGCTAATAAGCATATGCTTAATTATGCATATGCTAAGACTAGATGCTTAACATGAATATTAATTAGGTAAATGCAAATCAAAATCACGGGTGGCTCAGTTGGCTGGGCATCTTCCCACAAAGCGAAAGGTCGCCGGTTCCATTCCCAGTCAGGCACATGCCTGGATTGTGGGTTCGGTCCCAGTCCGGGAGTGTAGGAGGGACCAACCATTGATGTTTCTTTCTAGCATTGCTGTTTCTTTCTCCATCCCTTCCCCTCTCTCTAAAAATAAATAACCAAAATCATAAAAGAAAATATCACACTGAGCCCTGGCTGGGCAGCTCCGCTGGTTAGTGTATCGCCAAGGTTGCGGGTTCAGTCCCAGTCAGGGTACATACAAGAATTAACGCAATGAGTGCATTAAGTAAATGGAATAACAAATCAACATTTCTTTCTCTCCCTTCCTCTAAAAAAAAAAAAAAATCACAATGAGATACACTTCACACCTAGAAGGATGGCTATAGTAATAATAACAACAGAAAATGTGTTGGTAAGAAGGTAGAGAAATTAGTTCCTCCACATATTGTTGGTTGGAAAATAAAATGTTGCATCTGTTACGGAAAAGTTTGGCAACCCCTCAGAGAAGTTAAATAGAATTACCATATGACTCCGCACTTCCACTCATAGGTGTACATACCCTCAAAGAATTGAAAACAGGGGCTCAAACATACTGTATGTGAACATTCATTGCAGCATTTTTCACAATATATATCCAAAAGGTAGAAACAATTTATGTATTCAATTAAGTGAATGGATAAACAAAAGGTGGTACACACACAATGGAATATTATTCAACTATAAAAAGGAATGGAATTCTGATGCACACTGCAGTATAGGCAAAACATAAAAGCATGTGAAGTAAGCCAGATACAAAAGGGCAAATATTGTATAAATTTACTTATATGAGATACCTAGAATAGGCAAATTCATAAAGATACAAAAGAGCCTAAAAGTTCCTAAGATCCGGAGGGAGAAGGGAATGGGGAGTTATTACTTAATAGGTATAGAATTTCTGTCTGGGATAATGAAATAGTTTGGGAAATCAGTAGTAGCTGTGGTTACATGTTGTTCATGTACTTAATACCAATAAATTGTCCACTTAAAAATAGTTAAATTTATGAATTTTATATTGTATGTATATTTTACCACAATTTAAAAAACCTAGCAAGTACTCATAAAAAAGAAAAGGAAGACTAAACTATTTTGTCAAGGCTTAAAATAACAACTGAAATTCTGATATGTGTGACAACATGGATGAACCTTGAAAGCATTGTGCTAAGATATATAAGTCAGGCCCAAAAGGAGAAATGCTTTGGTTCAAATTATATGAACTATTTAAAGTAGGCATATTCATAGAAACAGAAAGTAGGTTAGAGGTATCAGGAGCTGGGTGGAGGGGGAATAAGGGAGTTACTGCTTAATGGTTATAGAGATTATGTTTGGAATGATGAAAAGTTTTAGAAAGTTTGTGGTGATGGCTGCACATTATGAATAAATATTACTGAATCATACCCTTAAAATGGCAAATTTTGTCACGTTTACCATAGTTTAAAAAAAATGTAGTACTAATACATGCTACAACATGGATGAACCTTGAAAATACACCGAGCCAATGAGAAAGGACCACATATTATATTATTCTACTCAGATGGAATGTCCCATAACAGACAAACCCAGAAACAGAATATAGATCAGTGGTTGCCTACTTCTGGAAGGAATGGACAGTGACTTCTAAAGGGCATGCACGGGGCTTCGTTTTGAGGTGATATAATGTTCCAAAATTGACTGTGATGATAGGTACAAAACAGAACATACTAAAAAACATTGAATTGTACACTTTAAATGGGTGAATTATGTGTTATGTGAACTATAGCTCAATAGAGCTGTTACAAAAATAACTGCAGTGCTAGGTACTATGCAAAGCAGACGAAGGATGCCCCCGGATCTCAGCAATTCTAGGCAAATGGAAGCAAAATGGGTTCTCCCTTTGGAACTCAGTTACTGATTCTGACCGGCCGCTGCACATTTGGGACTGGGCTGGACTTGTCTAATCGTGTCATGCATGTTATATATCCCTCTCCGGTAAGTGCTAACCCTCTTTGCATGTCCACAAAAGTCTAGCACAGGGCTCGGTATAAAGAAGGGGGCCTTGATTCAGCAAGAGGATTAAGACACTCAGAAAAGGTCTTGTAACTGCAATTTTATTTTGTGAAAATAAACAGCTTATTGGGAGTTCAAATTGCTCCAAAAACCCCATAAAAACAAAAAGAAATACACACAGAAGCATGTGAGGTGATGGGGGGGGGGGAGGGAGGGTGGGCTTTAGAACTTTGGCAGACTGCCAGCACTGACCCAGGCGACAGGAGCCAGTCCTGGAGCAGGTCTGGTCTGCCACTCTGGGACTAGGAAGGGCAGATCTTGACTGGCAAAGGGGTGGAACACAGACTTCGTCACTAAGGAAGTGGCAGGCACCTTGAGTCCCTTTAAATGTAGGGAAGAACCACTTCAGAGGACCTTTTTCCCCATCAAAGGCTGGGGGCTAGAGGTTAGGGACCACTGAGGGAAAGGGGTGCTGGTGGAGACGAACCAGGCAAAGTGTCTTCTCACATGGCGATAGCCTTACACTGGGCAGGGGATGAGGGAGATGAAGGCAGGAATCCATGGAGTTGAGCAAAGGAGAAGAGCTTGGGCGAGGTAAAAGGCAATGTCCAGGGATGGGATCTAGACGAGAAGCAACAGGCTAGAAATTGCAGCAGCGGCCACCATGCAGACTGGGTGCGGGAGCCGGGCACGCGGGACGACGGGAAGAGGGAGGAGGCAAGTCTCAGAGGTAGAGAGAAGGGGGTCTTTTGCCCAGGTCCATCCACCACTGCACGTATGGGAAGAATAACACACTACTTTTCAATTCTCTTTCTTTTAAAGATTTTTTTTTTTGTGGGTTTTGTTTTGTTTTTTAAAAAAGCCTTACAATCAGCTACTGGTTACATCTACAAAATGTAAAGTGCTGCTGTTACCAGTCACTTTACAGAACAGTCCAGAGTGGTCAAATATTGACCAATAAAGTTTCCTTTTTTTTTTTTCTCTTCTGAATCATTACTACTTGATGGGTCACTTGACAGCCCGCATAGGTCACAGGGAAGCTTAGTGGGCAGACTTGGTGACCAAGGAAAGAGGCTGGGCCTGGAGTACTGGGAGGGCCTGGTGGGCATGGAGCGTGGCGGGGAAGGAAGGGGGAGAAGTCAGCAGAGCTGTGGGCATGGACCCGAGCGGGAGGGGCCGGGAGAGGAGCGGGGGCTGGCTGCCTATCTGGGCAGAGGACGTGGCTGCAGCTTTAGCTGACAGGAAGGCAGCCGAATGGAGAGCCAGCTGGGCCCGGGTCTCTGGCTTGGTGGTGAGGGAGAGAGGCTGGGCTTGCTCCGAGTGGGTCGCAGCAGGGGCAGCCGGTGAGGCCAAGGCTGCGGAGGGGGTAGCCGGGGAGTCCAGCATGCTGCCATGGGAAGACGCAGGGCTGTCACAGGGCTTCTCAGGGGGCAGGTACTGAACGCACGGCTTCTTGCTTTTGGAGGCCAGAGCACCTAGGTAGAAAACATAAGAAAAAGTGAGCAGCTGGTAGTTCTGGTGGGGCAGAGGCTGCAGAAGAGGCCTGGCTGCACACATCTTCTCTGGAAACAAAAGGATCCCTCCAGGGAGGAAAGTGGGAACCTGAAATTGTGTCTAAGGCTTTCAAGACCAGAGACCTGCATTCAAGGACGCTTAGAGTGTAGAGAAGCGGCAATGCCAAAGTGACCTAGGATGACGCAGTGTCTGGCTGGAGGGAAGACAGCACAGTCTATTGCGCCATCATCTTCCTTGCTTAAATCTCATCATTTTGAGGAAAGATCTCCCCTCAATTTGCTTTACAAGTCTTCAGTTTATGGTAGTATCAGAGATAGTGTAGCACCTGCTAAGTAGTGTGCTATACAGTGGATTTTGAATCATGTACATTTTTTATGTGTGCTTATATGTAGATGAATACATAAATTATATAGACACTAGGGAGGGAGGGAGGGGAGAGAAAGAAGAGCCAAAACACGTTAGAGGGTAGCAGCAGTTTTACACTTGTCCTGGAGTGTGTGTGAGGTGAGAGGTGTGACCTAAATACTTGTCACAGGGGGAACATCTCTGTGCTACGTGTGATTCTGGTGTACATATTTTTGGCACAAAGTGGCCCCCAAACTCAAGCAAACTATCCTTGTGTTCAACCAACCAAAAACACTGGGGGCAAAGCTGATTCTGTTGGACTCACTGATGGGTGTTACGTCAGTCTCTAATATGTCGCCTTCCTAAGGGAACTTCAACTATGTTCAGTTTTACCTCCTGCATTGATTTTACAACCTAACCCTCCACCAAGATGCAACTGAAGTGAATTCCAAAGTGCCTGAGCCTCAAAGTGAGAAAGTGTTGGGACCCAATCCTGCCTCCACCATTCAGCAAGAACAGTGACTGGGAAAATTCTTCAACAACTCTGAGCCTTTTAATCGGTCATCTCTAAAAAGGGGATTAATAGTAACACCCACTTGAGTATACATGAGGCAGAGGCCCTGAAAAATGGCCGCTGCCAGAATCCAGCACTGTCGTTGCGTCCGCCACTCCAGTGCAGTGGCAAAGGAAAGAGGCGATGCCTCCTTCACACTCACCCTCTGCCTCTTGGACTTGTTGCTGGGACTGTGTCTGTGACAGCTGCTTTTCTCTCTTCCTCTTCTTTTTCTTACCCTAAAAAATATAGCCAAAGGAAGAGGTCCCTGAAACAGAGCAATCGGCTTTTCAGGGCTGTCCAGAGAGGAAGGAGGGAGCCGCTCAGATCAGACCCACCCCTCCCAGGAGCCTCAGGAGTGCCGCCCTCCCTTCCCCATCGATTCTTCTCCAGCTCTGGTGTCCTGGTCTTCTGGAGGGCCTCGCCCTTTCACTGTGCCTCAGGCTTGTTTTTCCCTTTCTCTCCCTAGCACAGTGGTACTTGGTCTTTTTTTGAGGTGTCCTAGGTCTCACTGAAAAGTCTATTACAGCTACAAACCCTCTTACCAGAAAAAAAGCAAATAACATACAAACAAAAAGTGTCCTGGTTTTAGGGCATTAACAGACAGGCCGGCTGAGGCACATGCATTGGTCTCTGAGCCCCAGCTTAGGAACCCTTGGCTAGAGACATTCTACCACCAGCACTAGCACACGGCTCATGCTGCTCCCTGAAGTAGGGAGTCAAAGGCCGAGTCCAGGCAAATGGAAGGGGCACAAATTTAAGTCTGTTATCAGGACATCAAAACCATGTCCTTGTTGACGACCTGAGAATTTAAATGCCTTCCTTATTTCTGCAGGAACACAGACTTCTCCCTGGCCTTAAGAGTCCTTCGTCCACGTTGTCCATTTCCCTCTCCCCCTTTCTCTTGCCGATGCTGCTCTTGGGGTCAGAGCGGGCACGTACGTAGTTGTCCCGGGCTGACCAGGTCGGGTAGAGCTGGGAGTGAAGCTGCCGCTCCTTCCGGGCCAGTTCGTAGTACTTGGCCTGTTCTTCTCGGGACAGGTTGTGCCACTGTGGGAGAGAGGATCCGAGACGACAGGGAGCAATAAGTGCAAGGGACGCCGCCCGTGACGCCCAGAGGGTAAGCACAGATCTTACCTTTCTCCCCAGGATTTGGTTAATGGCTGCACTTTCCTTCAGGGTGCACTCAGCCACCACCTTGGCCCTCATCTCCTTCATATACAACATGAAGGCATTAAGAGGCTTCTTCACGTGGGGTTTCTTTTCTTCCTCCTTTTTCACTGTGACTGGTGATTTCCTGGGAAGTAGGACAGCACATGTCAGCTGTCATCCAACTCACCACCCCCTGCCTCTCACTGTGACTAAGAGCCCACTGCTCTGGGGAGGGGCGATGCGCTGCTTGATGCTAACTCAGACGGCTGTTCGCAGCACCCGAGCATCTTCCACTGATAGCTCCACGTCTCTGGAACACCTAGGCCGCAGGCTATGAAAGGAGGATTTCCTGATGAAGGAGCAGAGGGTGGTGGTGACCGCTGGGATGCCCTGGCAATGGTGATAAAGAGCGGGCGGGGGCAGGGCGCTTTGGCAGAAACAAGGGGCGGGGCTCTCCTGGGCCACGGGGCACCAACAGGCTTTCCTGCCCTTCATGGCCTCGTGCTAGTCTCAGCTCTGCCACCAGACAGCCATGTGGCCGTGGGAAAACTCTCCTTTCCGGGCGGAGGGAAGCTAAAAGCTTTCCCTGATTCTCTTGCAGCCTCTAAATCCTGATTGTAAAACTTTTTTTCTAATGTGAGAAAAGATACACAATGCCTCAGAGAGTCAAAAGGGACAGTTCCCCGGGGGGAGAGGATTTGGCTGAAGGAGACAGCAGGGCTGCCCTCTAAATGCCACCAGGAGAGAAAAATACATAGCAATTGCTCAGAGACTGGCTACCTCAGCCCAGACTCCGGGTTACTCACGCGCTCACGGCTGGGCTCAGGCTGGGGGGCGCTGGCTCCTGCTTCACGATGGGGGAGACGATGGCGGGGTGGGGAATCCCTGAGGTGGGCAGACCAGGATGGGCCGGAGCCACCATGTGAGGGGAGAACCGACTGGAAACCAGGCTGTGTACCGGGTTGAAAGGACAAAAGAGGGTACAGGCTGAATGCTTGGCACTCAGCAGAGGACGCGGCCGGCTCTCTACCTTTGGTGCAGAGGCATGTATATACCTCTGCTGTGGCAGAGTTTGAGGAAAGCATGGCCATTCACTGACCTTGCTGGACAGAACCAGGTTTGGGAAGCACCTAAAAAGCCTCCCCTTCCCCTACAGGGTTCCTATTTCTGGTGCTGGAAGAGAGTAGGATGAAAAACACAAAAGGTGTTGCAGGTAGGAGGCCACGGTACATAAAGGGAAAATAAGGGCTTATGTGGGTTGCATTTCCTTTGTCATTAGAGGTACCATTGTTGGGTAGAGCTGGCCTGTGGCAGAAGTCCCCTTCTACCATCTCTCCCCTAACATCATTTCAGGAAATATCAGTCTCCCAGTCTCTGGCCTCAGTGACTGTAACTCAAAAAAAGCTTCAGTGGACTTTCCATAGATCCCCCCATTTTTGGTCCACAGATGTGTGTACATAATTTGTAAGAATTCAATGAGTTGTATATCTAAGATGTATGTACTATTAGGTTTATCTGTTTTACTTCAATAAAAAGTGGGTAATACGATCATCTCCATGAATCGGGCTGCGAGGCTGCGCCAGAAACAGAGATTCACGGAGCTCGCAAACTCAGAGGCAAGGCAGTTAGTGCAAATAAGTAAAGCAGGCCAGATGCAATCACGGGGTCTGGGGGTGGGTTCTGGGAAAACTACAGGACCCCAAGAAGTGGTTCTCAGAGTGTGTCCAGATCAAACACATCAGGAACTTAGGAGGAAAAAAAAGCTTCGGTGCCACAAAGCCCAGCAATGTGGGGACACAGGGCCAGAGGGTTGGGTGCAAGGGCTTTGAAATTCCTCTCTTGGAGAGATGGGGAAAGAGTGGCCCCGTGGGCGTGAGGATCCTTCCCTCCAGGGGCCTGAGTCTTATCAAAGGGAAGAGGGAGAAAAGGTCAGTCTGAGCCTCCTCCTTTGCTGCCAAGAGAAGGCTCTTTCATGGTCAGAAATGGCAAGGACACTAGCAGACAACCATTCCCTGCACTGCCACTTTGTGTTCACAGCCTGTCCCCAGACTCACCTGGACATTGAGGCGTTCATGGCGAGGGCAGGGTAGGGGTGCCGGAAGCCACCGGGGGGAAGGGAGTACATGGGCTGTCCTTGCCTGCAGGGGTTAGGAGCAAGGAAATCTGGTCAGCATATTGGCTAAAAGGGAATGTTCAGGACAGGGAAGGGGAGGGGTTGGGGAGAAAGGATGAGAAATACAGGGCAGGAAGTTGGAAGGAAGGATTGGAAGGAACCTGGGTGGGTGGGCCGGCTGTATACAGACCCCCGGGGCAGCTGGAGGTACAGAAGGCAGAACTGAGCACAAGGAAGGAATGAAGGAAAGAAAGCCTCTAAGTTTCCTTACTGTGGGACGAGCCAGCCGAGGGGGTGGGGGATTTGTCCGACAGCTCCCGGAGACAGTGGGTAATACGGAGACAGTTCAGATGGGTGAGGGGGCCTGGGGATTCCTGCTTCCAAAGAGACACGTGTCAGGCTGTTTCCTGGTCCTTCCCTAACACCTTAAAATAACATCATCTGGGCAGTTCCTTGCCCTATGTCCCCAGGCGTTCTGGAGCTTGGAAGACCCTTTCTTTCATTATCCTTGCCCTCTGTCACCTGCCTAGCTCTGCTGGCCAGTTGGTCAAGGACATATTCAGGAGGGCAGGACTAGTGCAGTCTCTCTGGCTACATGGATCCCAGTCCTGTTGGCAGCATTAGCTTCTAGCTGCTTAGACAGGAGTTAGTATCCAAGAGAGGGACGGGAAGTTCTGGACAGACAGACCCACGCCATCCCGAGTCACCTACTTCTAGCTACTTCTCTAGAAAACCTGACTGAATTACGGAGAAACAACCTTTGGATTCCAAGTCCACATTTGTCCTTAGTATCTACAAGTTGTAGTAACTGTTTCTCTGAAGAAGGGCCCCCAGAATACTTTGATCCATGGCAACTCTGCAGGAATTTTATGAAGATACGGCTCCCTCAGCCTTGCTGCTTTACAGTCTGGCCGGACCTGATCCCTTGAAATGTTCAGGTTAGAGTAAAGGTCTCGGTTTAGGGAGGCACAGCCTGCAGTGTGTTAGACTTCAAGGAGAATACAAAGAGATTTTTTTCCCCCTGCCAGCTTGTTTCACTCCCAAAGTGTTAAGAAATTCTAAAGTAAAAGAAACAGAGACTGAGAAACACCGAACGGTCATTGTGGAGCCAGGCTCTGTGCACTATCTCATTTAATTCCCTTTCGTCCCGATAATAGCCCTGTGAAGAGGCCCAAGTTAGTGGTTAGGGCCACAGCCAGCTGAGCGTTGGAGACGTGAGTTGAACCCAGGTCACATGCGTGCTGTCTGCGAAAAGAAGCCTGCCCCACTTCCTCCCCCTGGGCCATGGCCAGCCCAGCAGCCGCAGACTCACCTGTCTTTGGATCAATCTCTGGGGAGAGGTGTGTGGGAGGGGAGCCAGGGGAAAAGTGGTCGTTGCTGTAGGTGATGAGGGGTGTCAGCGGGTGCATGTGATGCGGGTGCTGAACAACAGGAACTTTATTCGACTGAAAGAGAGAGAAAAAGACTAGGGACAGTTGCCAAGGAGATGGAGAATAAAACCAGCTGTTATCTACCAAGTCGAATATGTGCCAGGTATTTTCCATGCGACATCCCACTCAATCCTTCTACAACCCTTGAGATGAAGTAGCAGAGGAGGGATTATACCCACCCTCCAACGTACCCTCTTCAAAACAACCCACCATGAGACCTCATATAAACAACCAGTTGTCAACTTTAAGGCTGTACAGACGCAACCCCAGAGCACTTAAGAGCACTCCACTCTGCTGACCGAATTACCCCATGGTTTGATTTAAAACACCGGTGAATGTAAGAAGTGCCATTATTTATAAAACTACCGAGACAAAAAACCCTGGCATACCATTGACATATCCTGATTTCA
Organism: Pteronotus mesoamericanus; assembly: GCF_021234165.1. Taxonomy (NCBI): domain Eukaryota; kingdom Metazoa; phylum Chordata; class Mammalia; order Chiroptera; family Mormoopidae; genus Pteronotus; species Pteronotus mesoamericanus. Next base: position 5,562,795 of record NW_026555166.1, on the reverse strand, counting down.
GAAATGTTAAAATGGGAAAAACCTGCGTGTCCTAGAATTGGTAAACAATTTTTAAAATGCTTTAAAGTAATCTAACAACAATAGGATCTTATAAAAAATAGCTTTAACTTATCCTATACTACAAAGCTATACTATACTACAGGGCTAGGCATAATGCCTGGTCCTTATTATAACCTCCCAAAGAAGCTATGATTATCGCCATCTGAGGATGAAGAAAGTGAGCTCAGAAAGATCAAGTGACTTAGCCCAGGACACAGAGCTGTGTTAAGTGGCAGAACCGGATTCGCATCACCATTTTCTCTTGTATTAGCAGCCTCCCCAAGAATCTGAGCAAAACACCCTAGTCAGAGAGAAAAGATAGACATACTTTTTGTTTGTATGTTTAACAAATTGATTTGTAAAAAGGAGAGTGGTATGGAGGCACCTGAAGGGCTGGAAGTCCAAATTGCTGTCTTATTTTTTTGGGCTTTTCATTTCTTGGATTTCAGAGCCTTTTTTCCCCTTTCATATGGTGCCCGTTTGGTGCTTATAATGCAAACTCCAATCTGTACATCTCTGGGCTGGCAGTAGTTGTAGTCCATTTTCAGTATGTTAAGTAGAGATGAGAGGCACAAGTCCTAGAGCAAGGCCTGGAATCCAGGGCTCCTGCTCCCAAACCTACAGATCTGAGGCCAAAAATTCGGACCTTCCAAACCACAACCACTAGGTGGCACTGGCACCGGGCTGGGCCCTACAGGTACCGGGCCTTGAACAACTTTCTATGGCTTCCCCACACGGGGCTCAGGATTACAGAATGATTAAGTTAAACGAACAAACAAACAAAGAACACCCCCCCCCCATGATAAAAAAAAAAAAAAAGACTAACTAGAACACCAAAATACAAAACATAAACAGTAGTTATGTTTGAGTGGCAAAACTATGGGTGATTTTGTTTTGTTTCCCTTTCTGTATTTTCCAACTTTTAATTATTATCTAGCTAAAATGTATAATTATGACAAACACAACGTTTCTAAGAAATAATTAGAAACTATGTTATAAAGCAGTAGAAACCACAATCACTCCAGCCTAACCCAGTCACTCTTATCATTTTGGTATATCTGTTCATTTAGACACTGCACGTTTTTTAATTTACATTATTTATAGCCATATTTTTTAATTCAAAGATTTTTCAGTTTCACTGAGGTGTAACGGACAAAACTGTAATATATTGAGAGTGTACAATCTAATGATTATACGCACACATATACTCATTTAAAAATATTTAATACTATTATGAAATCTCGACTGCCATTGTGCTGATTTTGGCCTCATCAGGAGGTGGCAAGAGGCACTGAATGAATGGAAGAGTTAAGTACAAAGCAGGAAAGTGTTTGAAAATGTAGATATCCTCACTTAAACGCTGTTGTTATAGGTTTCCAGTAGGTGGCATCATTGTCCAGAAAATGGACTGGGAGGTGGTGGGTCCACAGGGAGGGCAAAGACGGTGAACTATTCCCAGGTCAGGGCGGGAAGATGTGGCTGGTAAGCGAGATTGGCTCTTTGGGGCTGATTCAGGAAAGGCTCTCCTTGGAGGCTACTATCCCAACAAAAATTCTAGTTCTTTTCCTCCTCAGCTGCCTTCAGGACAAGGATGTCCAGAGCATCATCTCAGGCCCAGAGTAGGAAAGCTGGGGACCACCCTCCACCTCACAATGGATAACCCAGTAAAGACAACAAGCACAAGCAAAGGCACGGGTGCTCACTTGGCAAGGCAGCTGAAGCCAGCTTTCTCCTGAGCCCTTTTGGACCTAAATCCTTCTGTCTAGTCAAGTGCACCAAACTCTTTCCTAGTTCAAGTGCTTCATATCTACTTCAGTCTGTTTCTAGATTTGGTCAAGCCAAAGTTCTTTAAACTCCCACCCCTGGGGGAAGCAATGTATCCTTTCTCCCCACTGTTTAGAACTTACTTAAAAAAATTTTTTTAATCTCTTTATTTTAGAGAGAGAGGAAGGGGGGAGAGGGAGAGAAACATAGATTTGTTGTTCCATTTATTTATGCATCTATTCGTTGATTCTCGTATGTGCCCTGACGAGGGATCAAACCTGCAACCTTGGTCTGTCTGGATGACTCTAACCAACTGAGCTACCTTACCTGGCCAGGACTAGGACTTTCAAGCTCCAAGTAGAGCCAACAGCACTCAGCTCCACCACAGACCAAGGAAATACCTCTCTAACAATCACCTGTCCTCTCCTCCAGCTGCCTCTCAGCAACTTGGGTGAGGCCCTCCCAAAGCCTCCAGGCTCCTATTGTTGACTCACTATTCTCTTTTCTTCCTGATCCTGATTTCAGAGATAAGCAGGATTGGGTCGGTAGCTGGGGCAAAGGTGAGGCTTAACTCTGGCATCACTCACAAAGCAGTAACAGACCGGCCAGCAGACTGCCCAAGAAATACAGTCGGAGTTTCACGGGTTTGCTAACTAGGCCTGATTTTATATATTTAAGTAATCTGTTCTGTTGGCATTATATTGTCTATTCACTGATAGAGACAACCTTTTTTTTTTTTTGGCGATCAGAAGTGTTTTCAAGAGTCGATGGTTACACACAGGGCTGGGGGGAAAAGGAAACTGGAATTGTTCCTAAAAGATCAGCCCACTCACAGCACTGTGATACACATAGAAGGGTGGGATCTGAAGTGGTCAGGGGCCAAAAGGGGACCTGTTTCCCTCAGTTTGCTGAGAACACTCAAATGTAAAAGAATGAACATTGCCAAGGGCTTTCGGGCTCAGGGGCAATATTCAGTGTTTCTCTGGTTCTATTATTGGGGATGCATCAGCAGCTGGGCCAAGGGGCTCTCCATGTTTTTGGACCATGCAACTTAATGAAAAGTATCAGTTTTGCCAGGTTCTTTTTGGTTTGTGCTGTTATTAGTATTTTTAAAATTTATTGATTGGTTTTTTGTTGTTGTTGAGAGAGAGAGATATCAATTAGTTGTTTCACTTATTGATGCATTTACTGGTTGATGCTTGTATGTGCCCCGACAGGGGACTGAACTCACAACCTTGGTGTATTGGGGTGATGCTCCAATCAACTTAACTACCTGGCCAAGATAAAACTAAGTAATCTGTACATCCATGGAGCAGGGTTCAGGGGACCTGCACTACTCTGCGGTGTGCTGAAAACCAACAAATAAGTCAAGTCGCTAAAAATGATCCCTTCATATTCCATACAGTAAATGGTGAGTTCTTCCTAATATTAAAACATATAAATGACAGTGACTCCATCCCCCTCAATAGAATATCCTGTGTTCGTATTCCCTTTTAGAGATAATCAGATTCACTGCTCAGAGTACAACTTTCTCTGCATGTATTCCATTCCTGCTCCTAGAAAATTCTCACTTTAATTCCTTAGCTGTCTTCTTCCTATCCCCATACATTGGCACATCACTTCAATAATTATTCCTTCTACCTAATGAGAACTCACCAAATATTGGAAGACAACTACATTGTTCCCCGAGGCCTTCTATTTATTTTCCTCATATGCCACAGTTTCCGGACTCCACACTCTTTTCTGGCCACCTGTTTATGCCACAGGTGCCAAGTGACGCATCCAAAAGCCTGGAGGCTGCAGAGCAGACGTGGACTGAACCGTGGACTGAACCTGCATCTCTGATGACAAGGCTGACTTGCTGAACTAACTGGCCCTACAGAATATGCATATTATTTGCATATTTAAAAGTTGCTAAGAGAATAGTTCTTCAAAGCTTTCATTACAAGAAAAAGAATTCTATAACCATGTGACAAGAATTCTGAGATACCTGAAATTAACTTACATCAGGCTGAAGGGTAGAAGGAAGAGTCAAGAGAGGTTAATCAGTTCACAGCTGTGGGCCAAAACCAACAAAAGACTTATACCGAACTAGCCGCGCTACACCTTCTCCCACCCCTTTATCTATAGCAAAACAACTTACATCTTTCTTCCCCAAACTCATTGTATAAAAGAGCCTGCCAGCACCAGGACCAGACTGCGTGTCCCAGGGCCTGGTCCTCGTCTGGCTAGCATGTGGCTCAATAAAACCCTTTCTTTCAGAAAAACTTTCGGCTGTGAAAGTTTTTGTTTAACATATGTATGGTGACGGATGTAAACCAGACTTACTGTGTTGATCACTTTGCAATGTGTACAAATATCAAAACACTGTGCTGTATACCTGAAACTAATGTATTGTTGTATGTCAGTTATACCTCAATGAGTTTTTTTGTAAAAAAATAAAGAAAAGACAAGTAACAGCAATAAGAACAAGTATCTATGTTGTATTGACTATGTGCCAGGCAGTGTTCTAGGTCTTGTGAATGCTCTGGAGAATCTTGTCTATTTAGACAAAAATACCTGTCCTCACAGTACTTACATTCTAATGGAAGAGACAGGCAATAAACTAACTAACTAAATAATATATTAAATAGTGATAAATGCTTAAGGGTAAAAACTAAGCCAGGGAAGGCAGATAAATGAAGGGGATACGGGTTAGAAGTTACACAGGTTGGTCAGGCAAGGCCTTAATGAGAAATAACTTTTGAATGAACACCTGAAGGAATTGGGGAGCTAGATGTGCAGACAGGTGCGGGGAAGAGCATTTTGGCAGAAGGAGCTGAAGTATAGTGGTTTTGAGGTGGGTGTATGCTCAGCACATTTGAGGAAGCACAAGGAGGCCAGTGGACTGGAGAGAAAAGTGAGGAGGAGAAGAAGGTCTATATTAATATGTTAACAAATATTTTCTGAGCTCCTACTATATGACAAGCAGCATGTTACAGGCTATGATAGATATAAAGATCAATCAAGCACCTCTTCATCAGAGCAAGAGTAGAGACAAAATGCTCAGGGAACTAGAATGTGTTCCAGGTCCTTCCAAGCAGCAGAGTGGCACATTTCTGAGGTCTTTGCAAGTTGGACTGGGCAGAAAACTGTTAGGATAAATCTTCCCCTATCAAAGCTCTTTCTCTCACTGTTTGCTGACATTAATGTGGCAAAAGAACACTCAATGTTACTTTTATTTTTGTTCCTCTGGCCCTGGCCTTTTTTTCCCCATGCATGGATGCTTGTGGAAAAAAAATTAAATCCTTGCAATTCAAACTGTTGTTAGGTAAATGGCAATTTTCATTTACTTTGTAGAATTTGGGTAAGCTCTTTCAATCTCTGAATTCAAGTTTTTGTTCTTGAAGTCATATTTAACTTTCATCTGTTATTGCCTTCTTTCATTTGCTTCAGTCTCTCCTTAGGGATACTGTTTGTAGATTTTCTTTTACTGTTTCTCTCCTCTATCTATCATGTTTTTCACAGTGTTATCAGTGCACAGATTTGACTCGCCAAAATGTCCATTTGGTTCTATGCTAAGATTAATAAGCTGGGACATATAAGTAAGAATTCCCCAAAGCTAAAGCTCAACAGCAGAAGCGAATAAAAGGAATGCTGCAGGCAGGCAATCATCCATGCCTCCCCAAACTGGCGGGTGAACGTTTGCTGAGAGACAGGACCACCATATTGCTTCAAAGCCTCTACAAAGCACTGCAGTGGGAAGGCATGGCAGACACCTCCGCAACCAAATGCTCAAAGTGAACGTTACCAGTATTGGGACAAACGGACAACGCAGGCCTGCCTCCCGATGCCATGCACTCGGGTCACATCAGTGCGGCGTGTTCTTGCCAAACACACTGAGGAAGCATCAGATGAACCCAAACTCAGGGACATTCTAAAAATGTCAGGGTTAGGTCAGGAAAGACAAAGGCTAAGGAACTCTGCTAGGCTAAAGGAGACTTAAGAGGCACAGCAACTAAATGCAATGTGTGACCTTGGATTACACTCCAGAGTGGGGGAAAACCCACATAACTATAACAAATAATTATTGGGCTATTTACCAAAGTTTGAACGTATATTGTGAGTTAGCTAATAATATGAAATGTTACCTTCTTGATTTTGATAACTGTACTGTGGTTGCCATAAGAGAATGTCTTTGTTCAAAGGAAATATAACTAAAGTATTCAGGGTTAAAGGGACATAATGTCTGCAATTTACTCTCAAATTGTTTTAAAAAACCCACGAAAACAAAACCAGTGTGTGTATGTGTGTGCACGCAGAGAGAGAGAGAGAGAGAGAGAGAGAGAAGATGGGTGTGTGTGTGAGCATGGGGCAAAACTTCTGAATCTGAACAAAGTGTATATCCATGTATATGGGCATTCCTTGTATTATTCTTGCAGTTTTCCCAGATGTTTAAAATTATTTCCAAATAAAAAGTTAATACGTGTAATAAGAATTGAAATCAATACTAGAGGTAGAACAGAGCAGTCACATGCTATGCAATGAGTTTTGGAATTTTTTGGTCTACAGAGGTATATTGGTAACAAGGTAGAGAAACTACAATTTTAAAGGGAAACTGCAGCGCGTGTTTCTACCCGAGAGCGGGCATGCCAGGCAGCCAGGCTGCTCAGGCCAGCAGTGCAGCAGCGAGCCAGCCATCGTTAGAAGGAGGGCTCCCAGACACCGGCTTGACAACCGCTCACGGGACACGAAGCTTTGCAATGTGCTTCTGAGAGTGGCCCAATGCTTGATGCTGAAATAGGGCGCTTACTTTTATTAAAGGAAACACATGGTCATCATCTAGAAACAAGTTGTCAGTGCCTGTGCGTGTCCATGCACTCAGAAACAAGACGGAAATGCTATGTAACAAAATGCGACTGTGGGATTACAGGGCTTTTTTGGGGTGCTTTGGCATTTTCTGAAGTGCTCTACACAGTGCATGCAGTACTTTCATGGTTTAAAAAAGATTTAATTTTTAAAAAGTCCTGAATGAGAAGAGGGATTGGACCCAGGGCTAGAGAGGGGTATTGGAAGGGGTGTATCAATCCTTCCCCAGGCCATTTATTCTTCTAGTTATTCAACAAAGGTTCCTTGAGTATCTCACGGGCACCAGGCATTGTGACAGGTGCTGGGTAGAATGAATGTGAAGAAAACAGATGCAATTGCTTCTGTGAGTTGCCTGCATCCTGGAAGCGTGTCTTTTGCGTGGCCGGGCTCAGAGCTCAAGGGGGAGAGCGGCGGGAAAGATGGGCTGGGCACATGGGGCCATGGAGAAGGGTCCGGGGAGGGGCTGGTTACATATAAAAGATCATTGTTGCTTAGCTTTTACAGTTTGTTTTGAAGGCATAAAATCCAAGTAGTAATGACACTAAACTCCATTCCCACACTGGCCCAGCGACGACTTGTTTAAACACATGTCTGTGAGAGGTAGCTTCGACCTGACGCATGAATCTCTGCAAGTGTGCAGGCTCTTTGCCTTACTTGCCCTTGTCCCAGGGCAAACTTCATCTGAGAATATTTGGCTCATGATTCTAAAATGAATTTAATAATAAAGTATTTTCATTTTCCTAATAAAAAAGTGAGTGTCCAAACTTCCATGACTACTTCAGTAAACTTCAAGTCCTGATCTGCCTCTGGCCTGGAGAACCCAGCACCTGGTAAATTGGGATCATCTCTAGATCTCCTTCCCCTTCTGCCTTCGATGTGCAGGCAGAACAATGATTCTCAACTCTGCCTGCCTCTCAGAATCTCCTGGGGAGCTTAAAAAACTAAGATACCAGCCCCAGCCCAGACTAAATCCTAACCTTGGAAGAGTAGATGTTTAAATTCCATATGCTCATTTTCTCTATTACCTTTGCAATCCATCCATTTGATCTGACACCTAATTCAGGACCTTATCACCTCTTAGTCCGCTAATTAAATGGTATTTTGATTGTCTTTCCCTCTCAATAATAGCCATGGTGGCTACGGCGGTGGTGATAGCAAGCTAACAGTTACTCAGGGCTTACTTTGTGCTACACACAATTGTAAATGCATTACAATGCACTGGCTCATTTTTGTACAACTCTAAGAGGTCAAGTCCTTTTTTAATTCCCAGATTATAGGTGAGGGAAGCAAGGTAAAGAGAGATGAGGTAATCTGCCTGAAGCTGTACAAATAAAGGCGGAGTCGGAGTTCGATGCGCCTTCTCACACTGCTGCAGCGTATACACCATCCTTCCCATGTATCTCAGGCAGTGGAATGAGGTGAATGGATGCGAAAATTTAAAATGGCACTCTTTTTCCAACCTGTAGAATTTCAAGTCAGTGATAAGGTTTTCTCCCATAAATGTTCCTTAAACTTTTGAGGCTTGGTTCTTGTTTTCCATATGAGAAACCAGTATGATAATATACAGTTTACTAGGAACTATCCATTTTGCTATCTACAGGGGAATCTATCAACTGTTCATGCCCCACTTGGCAAAGTAAGAAGTCCCACAACGCTGAACTACGATCTGCAGAGCACGCATTTTAAATGGCTGGATGTCTGTTTGGCAGCCAGAGCTATGGGTATAGAACTCCTTGAGAGTTTAGGAATTTCATATATTTTTGTGTCACACTGAGGTAACAAGTGAGGATGAGCTGACTTCTTGAGGAAAAGAGTCTCAAAGGTCGAAAATACTGTTGGGTGTCACAGGGCGGAGAAAAAGCGGGGGAAATGACTGGGTTCAGGTATTAGAAACAATCGGAAAGTTGAGCCAGGCTGCAAAGGGTTGGCAGAACCAATGATGCAGGGATGGAGGTGGAAGGTCGAACTCTTGGACAAAAAGTTGGGCAGGAAACATGGAGGGGGGAGAGGAAGGACAATGCTCACAGGCAGAGGAGGGTCGGACACAGGCTTCTTACTTTATTCACACAGATGGGTTGTTTTGTGTAACAGGAAGAATGGCAAACTGAAGAAGTGCATGGCTAATTTTAAAGGAGCTACTTCTCTAAAAGTAGATGGAGATTTTAGAGACGGTATGTGGAGGCAAAAGAGGAGAGAGGGCCCTGCCATCTTGGGGCCTGGCGGATGCTACAGGATGGGTGGGGGCAGCAAGGGCTTGAAACAGTTAAAGAGAGTTGCGCAGGGAAGGAACAGCCAGGTTTGTGGTAGGGTGGATGTGGGGTGCCATGTCCTCCACCATGACAGACTCTCACCACTAGAGGGCACCTGTACCTTGTGCTTAGCCATCTGAAACAGGCGACTGGATGGGCATTCACCACCCTGGGCTGTTTCTGCGATGCTTGTTCAGCTCCTGGGATGCTTGTTCAATGGCTGCTCATGCCCTACGACCAGCCACAGAACCTCTCACGGGCAGCCTGCACTGGATGGCTGGTCCTGCCACTCACTGTTGCCTACACAGTCACTGGCCTCTCCTAGACAGTGTGGGGAACAGCGGTCCCCAGCTGTCTGTCTCCCCAGCGGATGGCTGCGACAGCCCTCTGAGAACTACACATGACATTGCTTTGTAAAATACCAAGGGCTTTGCTCCTATAAGCGGTCTCGCGACTACTGGAAATCAAAGACTCACGGCATCAGTATCTGTCTTTCTATGTATATCTTCTTTCTCAACTAGATACTAAGCTTATTGAAAAAGTACTATCAGGATATCTTCAAATGCCCTGAATGCGATGAAATAATATATCTGGGATTTGCTTTAAAACAACCTAGTGTGGCGGGAGGGGGAGTGTGGGTGAAGAGGTGAAATTTTCCATAATAAAATTTTAAAAAACATCATGCATTCCCGGGTCTCCCTGTCTGTAAATAGCTAGCTCATGCCAACTGGGCTTCCTTCTAGGTGTACCTGCTATGATTCTGAGACTCACAGTACAGTGGGTAACACCAGTTAGCTTGTGGGGTGCATAGTCTTAAGGCAAGGGTTGCTCTTAAAAATGCAGGAAAGGAAGGCAAGACTCTAGGATCATCTCTTACTTGCTTTCTGTTTCAGGTCAGAGCAAGTGCTGAGGTGGTGAGAAGACCGGCTTGGGCCCCTTCGCTCCTGCCTCCCAGGACCATCCAGACTGCCCTCTGCAGCCTGTGTAGCCAGGGGGCTTGGAAGAAGAGCCTCGGCTGCCCTGTGGGGTTTCTGTATGCATGTGTCCTACTTCATTCTTTCCTAGAACATCCTGTAAGAGCCTCTTCAACTCTTGCCTTGCAGCTCCAAGGGAGAAGCAAGGGCTGAATGAACCCCGACAGAGGAAGGGGAGACACCGCTGCCCGGCAGAAGGGCTCCTGCGGCAGTGGAGAAGGGCCGGGGTCACCAGCCAGGGCCAGATGCCATTTCCAGTCACACAGCGTCCCAGGTGGGATGCTGCTGAGGTGGGGGTGGCGGGTGGGGAAGTGCACAGCCTGACTGCTACAGCCCTGACAGCCGGGGTGCTCCAACCCTGGAGGCTGCACCCCCAGGCCCAGCGGCTTCGGGGGGCGGGGGAGGGGAGGCAGTGACCGACAAGGTGAGCAACAGTGTCCCTTGGGCACTTTGAGAAACAGACTTACCAAGTGTGCTGGGGACGGTGACCTGGCGTCTTTGACTGTAGCACTGGAGGGGACATCCAGGAGGGGCCATTTCATCTGCAGGTACTGCGCGGGAGACAGAAAACACGAAGCAGCTGGTGAGAGGAGGCCCTGAGTGCCCCGCCTGAGCAGAGGAGGAACTCTGCGGCTGGGCTACTGGTGAGTCAGATGTGACTCACTTTAACAGCACATGCTCCTTACTGTCCAAATGGCCACCATGAGGCAGAACATCCGTGTAAAATCACCACTACCACCAGCAGCTCCCTCCGTCATTTTGGGGGACACACGCAACCTTACAATGACCAAAGCATTCAAAGAACCTGTCAGTGAGGATCATGTCCTCCCTGCTGCAGTCATGGGACAAGCAGGGCTCACCAAGGGAGCAAAGGCTCCCAGAGGGTGATCCCACGCCATTCATTTCCACGCCTTACAGCATCACACACAACGCTTCCTAAGAAATAGCCTCTCCAGAAGGATCTGGTAAGTGAATGAATAAAACCCATCTGCCTGGCACTTGCACAGTCATGGGTAATATCTATTCATACTCAAGGTGGTGAACTTACTTCATTACAGTGTTTCTTAACCTTGAAAAGATAATCCAATACACATCCTGCCTCTCCCCACGCATTATTGCAGAAAATCCAAACCAAATAGTGAAACAGCGTGCACGCACGCGCACACGCACATTCTTTAAATGACTGCTTCTTCTTAACTGTGGCATGGCACCATCTTTGGCAAGAGCCAGTGGAGAGCGGCAGGGAGGGCCCTGGGAGAGCCCACCTGGGCTCGGGGCTCCGGAGCTGAGCGTCCCGGGGCTTAGGTTCTCACTCTGCCAAGGGCAGGCTGTGTGACCCCAGACAAGCATCATAACCCTGAGTCTCAGTTCCCAAATCTGTAAAGCAAGGCCGTTGTCATTAACTTTACTGGTTATTAGAAGGATTAGGGACAGTGTCAAGTATTGAACACAGTGCTTTGCATATGAGAGACATTTGATAAATGGCAGCTGTAATTTTCATAAGCAAACCATTAGTCTCTGCCAGGAGCGAAAGCACACATGTTGTCTTAGTGTCAACACTGACGTGGTGCCTCTGGGCAGCAGACCAGCACGCAGACTCTGCTGAATTCCTGAGGCTACTTTGAAAATGACATCTCTGAGAGGAAATGGTGGCTCCAGGAAGAGTTTCGTACAGAGACAAAAAGAAGTCTTCGAATCATCCCTTGCTCTGGCCGTGCAACTCCAGGAAGAGCCATGGTTTGGCCGTGACTATGTCATACAGAGTCAGGGGCGTGGGCCCCAGAAGGCCCCTTGGCTTTCCATTGACCAAAAACTGACTGAGAGGGCAGGGGCCGGGCTTTCAGAAAAGTGTCCATGGGCAAGAATAGCAATCCAAGGACCCATCTACCAAGGGCCAGGGAGTGGCAGGCCGGGGACACGACGGGCCAAGCAGGCGGCTGCGGGAGATGTGGGAGCTGAGCATGAAAGAGGGCCCTGCGGCCCTGGGAGGAGCGACAGGCTTTCCACGCCGCGTCCTCTGGGCTCCAGTGCCCCTGCGCCTCACACTGAGCCTCGTCTCTGTCCCCGGCCTCTGGCGATCAGATCTTCTTCCACCCTTCGCACCCCCACCCACGCCTTCCTCTACCAGAGCGGAACTGGGCTTTATTTAAATGTTTATGGCAAGTTCAAAAAGCCCGACAAATATTGCTATCATTAGTTAAAACTGATCTCCTCAGTGAATAACAACATTTTTGCTACCCTGGCAGTTTTCAAAGCATTTTGATACACATAACCAAGGTTAATCTTCACAGTAACCCTGCTGTGACAAATATGGATGACTGTCCCCAATGTTCGGATGAGCTAATGGAGGTAAATGCAAGGTAAATGGCTTTGCCCGACTTCATGACCAGGGCTGGGGCAGAGGTCTCTCAACTTCCAGTCCCACACGTTTCACTCCAGTGTGAGTCCTAAAGCTTTTCACAACGCCAGTTTCATAAACACCCCATCCCCAGCCTTCTCTCCACTCCCATGGGTTTTCCTGGCCCCTTTTCTGCCTCGAACAGGGCTGGCCGCCCAGGAGCTGAACGAAGACATACACAATGATGATCTCCTGTAGGGACAACTGAGGTTGGCCAGAGCTTCTACCCGAGTGCTAAACATCACACTTATTTCCCCAGAAGCAACCATTAGAATATTTCTGTTTTTCAAAGTTGAACTATAATCACAAGTATCAAGTGCTAAAGTGCCCCCAACCCCCATGACCCCCAAAACACAACAGAAGGCTCCTAAAATCCATCAGCTCCATCAGCATCGGATTCCCTACTTAGATTCATAAAGAATCATGCTGAGCACACGTCATTCTTGTTGGCTTGCATAGGATGTTCTTAATCATATGGGGTGGCCCAAAGGAGTCCGCCTGTATCCTAGTTTGAGACAACGCTGGAGTTTTGGGTCTTATCAGATGGCTTGTAAGATTCTAAGGCAGGGTTTCTCAACCTTGGCACCACTATTTTGGGCTGGACAATCCCTTGTTGCGGAGGCTGTCCTGTGTCCTGCCGGATGTTTATTTAGCAGCATCCCTGGCCTCGATCTACTAGATGCCAATACCCCCGACTCTTCTGTCCATTTCTGATAATCAAATATGTCTACAGACTTTGCCAAATGTCTCCTGGAGGACAAAACTGCCCCCGTTGAGAACACTGCTCATCAGGTTGAGGCGCTGGTACCCAATATACTTCGTGTGGTGTGATGGTCTGTCCACACTGGCACCAGGGCTATCAAGGTACGAATGTATACTAAAGCACACACCACGCATAGTAAGGGCTTTTAGAAACAGCCGCCGTTTTGATTATCTGTCATCTGCTTGGTGTTCCACCTAGCTACCCAGGTGTGTGGGATTCTGGCGGGAGGAGGCCACACTCACTTCAGGGTCCACTCTCAATTATTTTATTTTTAAAAATTTTATTGAATTTATTGGGGTAATGGTTAATAAAATTATATAGGTTTCAAGTGCACAAATGTACAATACATCATCTGTATATTGCATTGGGTGTTCACTCACTGACGTTAACCAAGACCTTGGAAGCTTGAGAAGTGGGTGGGGATTTTTAGCTCTGTCTACCGCTGAAGTCTGGCCCCTTGCAGATCTGTCAGACAGGAAGAGGTGGTTCTGGGAATACTGTACATCCAGCCTAGGACCCCTCCTGCTCCAGCCCATCCTGGGGGTGGGGGGGGGGTGTGTGTGTGCAGAGAGGGGTACATTCTGAGAGGTAAGGAAATGGAGGACTGTCATTTTCCCTTTGCTACTTTACTGCTTTTTTAAGAATTTGAAACAAGTAATGAAGGTGGCGGTGATGGGGCAGGGTTGGGGGAGAGACAGGCCTAAAAAAAAACATTGGCGCCCCCTGCAGCTTAGCCATGAAATGCCTTGGGATTGCAGTTCTGAGGGAAAGGAGCACTCTAAAGGGACAGCTGAATTTCCCAGAACCATGAACTGGAGCAAAAGGAGCCAGCAACACCCCTGTATGCCTCCCCCAGAGATTTGGAGGTGCTGGGTAGTTCTGAATCCCTAGGCCAGGTACAGCCCAATGTTGAGTGGAAGTAAAATTCTTCTTGGTTGCAATTCTCATGCAAGCCTGGCCCAGGATACCCCAGGGGAATCACTCACTGGTGGAAGCATGTCCTTGGGGATTAGGACACATGTAGCTGAGACGAGGATGTTTTCATGACAATTGGCAAGCAGGCAAATTAAAACTGCTGGTTTCTCCAAGACCAGTCTGGCTCCATCCAACTGGCCACATGCAAGTGGCCCAGACCTATGTATCATGGCCAGGCCGCAGCACGCAGTGAAGACGGTCCAGCCACCACCCTCCCGGGGATGTGCTGAGGAATGTGAAACACGGGACCTGTGTGGCATCAGTGCAACTGAGATGGCCAAGCAGCAACAATGGCCACCACTTACGAGATGTCGTTAAGGGGCTAAGAACTCTCTCAGATACTCAACAACAGAAAAACACCCAGAAACACCCAAATGGTTAAGTGCACCACCCTTGACTTACAGATGCTGTTTAATATGCTACTGAGCGCCGTGACTCTGAGACAGGACAGGTACACAGTTCCCCAATCTTGCTGAACCCAGGGAACTTTTTGGGAACAGGGTTCCATGGAACACACTTGGGGAGATTCTGCTATTGTGGTTCACAGTGAAGTCGAGGGAGGCTGTGTTTTAGATCCTGTCAAGAATGCTCTGTTCCTATTATAATCCTTTTCACCGGAACAGCTTCTGAGTTCTCTCAGCATCCATGAGATGTATGCCTACTGATGGGCTTTCTAACACTAAAGCACTCTTGCGTTCCCCAGGTAAAACCGATTTGGTCATAGTGGCTTGCTTGTTCCTGCACTATTCTGTGCAATGCTAACCATGAGTGTTTTAAGATTTCTACTTCAACATTCCTAAGAAAGAAAGAACAAAAGTTTTCTTTCTTGTGACATCCTTGTCAAGTGTTGCTATGGAAGTTATTTTGGCTTTATAATTTATAAGGGGTGCTGCTCCTCTTTTACTTAATGTTCTGGGCCCCATTCTGCATCTCGGCCCCTGCCCAGGGCCCTCCTTGGGGCGACCACTTGGCCAGACGGGCTGCTTCTGCTGGACTTGGGCCTGGGGAAGGGTCCCTGTGAAGGGAGCTCCCGCGGGAGCCAGAGCCCCCTTTCCTGCAGGGAGGTGGAGACTCGGTCCTACAGAATTCTCTGTGGAGCTTGAAGACTATACAGCAGATTAATTGCAGCTGTGCCCTGGAATTTCCCCAACATACAAATCTTCATGATGTAAAACAGCTGGGAGGAAATCCCAGCATGCCCTGTACAGAGGCCGAACTGCCAATGAGCTACGGGGATTAACCCCCCGCCTCCCAGGAGGTAGGGTCAGCCCCTCCCCCAGCTTGCTTTGGTGTGGACAGGACTGTGGGTGAGGACGCCCACGTTTCCCCCATTCACACGGTCTCACAGAAAACCCTTTAAGCGAGGCCTAGGCAGGAGAGGAAGCAAAGCTTCATGTTACAGAATCAACAGCAGTGCTCCCAGAAGGGGCACGCTACAGTTGGAAGCAAGGAAACGAGAGCCATCCCCAAAAGCTTCCCAGGTGAGACCACCCCACCCCACAGAATCCCTTCTGCTGCTTCTTGGTGGGAGGAGCAGGCCTGGTGCAGAAAGAAAGAGCCCCTTTCTCTAGCTTTCCAGTCTTTCCTGCCTCCCTGGTCCCCCAATGGTAAACAGACTCTGGGACCCCAGAACTAGGTCCTCTTTAATAAAGAGAGGCTTTCCCATGCCTCCCCTTCAGAATCGTATGGTGCACACAGCCATCCCAGAAACAGGCTGGAAACCCACGCTCGCAGACAGACAGCTGTCCACCACACAACCACGAGGACATGGCGCTCTCCACTTTTTTAAAGGCAGTTGTTAACATCGAGAATCATGTTATAAACGACACTGAATGTATAATCTGTTTTTCCTTACTCTTAATTTTGCCACAATTGGTGATGAAATCATTTCTTACCAAGATTAAAGTTAAGAGTTTAGACTTCTAAAAACCAACCTATCAGATTCCTCTCCTGCTGCAAATGCTTCCTTGGTTGGTTGCTGGGTCAAGGGGGCACTTACTGGTCATCTGGCCAACCTAACCCTTCCGCTCCCTACCCCCACCATTAGCGGCACTGAAGTTCTTACAACGCTCTGGAGGAGCCATATTGCTCAGCTGGTCTCCAGCCTACTGTATCCTTTACTGGTGGGAAACGAACTCCTTCTTCAAAACCCAGTGCCAACGTCACTTTCCTGGAAAGCCTTCTCTGCTCTCCATGGAAGTCAGTCCCTCTCTGCGCCACAGCTGTGCTCAGTGTTCCCATAGCACACAGCAACCATTTGTAAATGGTTGTTATCCATTTACAAATTCTGTCTGTCCTCTAGACTGTGAGCTCATCAAGGGTCACGTCTGCACCATCAATTCCTCACCCAGAAGCCAACATTCACGATGTGTCCCACCTTAGCTTCAGCACGTTATCAATGTCGTGAGCCCTAGTTTCCACACCTGCAACACTGGACTGCCCAGCCTCTTCCCGAATCCTTTCAAAGTGTGGAGCGCATACAACTGAACCCCTTTCACTCTTGAGCGATTGATTCTCAGGGTAATTGGCTTATTAGTATTGCCAAGAATTTGTAAATGCACCTTGAGGCTGTGGTCCCACTTCCCTGCCAGTTCCCGGAGGCCTGTTTTTTCTCTATTTTCTGTCAAAATGGACATACAGTGATTTAAACTTGAAATATACCAACAACAAGCCTCATTAGCAGGGAGACAGAAGGGCTTTCCCAAGTGGGAACACGTATTTAGTTTGCAGGAGTCACTGAAGAAGATAAAATGCAAGTATTAGGAGAACTGGTTTCCAATCACGATGGATTAGATGATGTTCAAGGAGCAAATGTATAAAAAAACAAGCTTTACACTCCTATCCCTTATTTCCTTTTTTAAAGGTGAGCAGCGTCTGCATTTGCTTAGTTTGTGGATTGCACTAAATCCCAGACAATCTTTGTTTTACTCAGGTGTAGAAGGTTTGGTTCCTTCGTGAGGTTTTGTTGATTGGGAAGTTGTTACAAATAAATCTGATCAATAAGTCCATAAGGCCCTAAAATAAGCTACTTTTCAATTAAATATGACAGAATCGTTTTCCTTGGAAAAGTTATTTAGAACCACATTTTTTTTGCAGTGTTTAAAACCAAGGAGGTGACTTTTTCTAACATCTGTTGCAGCATTTAGTCATTGGCAGCAGAGGGAAAAATATTTCATGACTGAACAGTAAACTCAAAAAGAAGAATGGGTTGTTTAGGTTTCAATTTCTCCCTAAATACATATTTTCTCCTCTTTTCTTCCAATAATTCCCTTTCTTTCCCAGATGGCCTTAAAGTATTCTCTACTCCTCTCATTTCACAGAATCTGCCACCTTTGCCCGCCAGACTTGATCAAAGGTGTTTGTAAAAACTGGCTTCCCCCATAGGCAGATTTCCAGTGTTTGAAGAACAGAGCACCAGAGGCAAGAAACCAGGGTTCTGGGCTCTGGGCTCAATCATCTCACCTTTAAAATGGGGATATTTTACTTCATCAGCCTGGAGGCAGGGACCAGGATCAGATGGCCTCCCATGCGGAAAAGAAAATTAAATGCAGCTGTCTGTCTAAACCACAGTGGGTTCCTGGGAGCGGAGACTGTGTTGAGATGCTCAATAAGCACAGAATCAGGAGTCCTAGCTCATCCCCCTATACACACTGTCTACCTGGGGAAGTCACCTCACCTTGCAGAGCTTCTGGTGTCTCACCTGCAACATGAAAAGAACAGCACCCACCACCTGGCAGGGTCATTATCTCAAGTACGTCAGCCACTCAGGAGAGAACCAGGCAAAGTGCTCGGCATGTGGTGAGCTCTTAAGAAATATGTGTTTAGTCACTAAAACTTTAAATTATTTTTGTTCATCAAACCTATGGCCTGCACTTGACCCCAGGACAGGGAAGAGCTGATTAACATATAGTTTGGCCGCTCACTCATCTCTGGGTGCTTTCTGATGAGTGAGTTTTTTTCTCTTCAGTGGTATAACTGTTTCTCTAAGCAAAAACACAAACACAAACCCTGCTTTGTAGCACGTGCTGCTGTCCACAGGGTAAATATCCCCACCGTGGATGATTTCGAGCAACCCTGGGGAGCCCCTGACGGCAGAGTTGGGCAGAGGCACTGACTGCTGGCTGGGTAACAGCTGACACGGGGGTGGGTCTCAGGTCCTGCGGCTGAGGCCGCGGGCTCTGTTCAGATGGTTCTGGAAGGCTGACACACATGGTTCGTGGCCGAAGCTTCTCCATGGCTGCCTGGCCTTTCCTCCCCTCCCTTTGACTTGGGCCTTGTCACGGCCACGTCTGGGGTATACTGACAGCACACGCCCCCCATCAGGTGAGATCATCTGCCCTGCCCCCACTGGCCTCTGCCCTGTTTTCTGGCCCGCGCACGTGCCCCTATCTTGTTCACCTGGCAACAAATTAGAGCTGATTCCACATCAGTATACAGACGGCTGCCTCATCTGAGAACAGCTGCACAGTGTTCCACTGCATGGGGTGCCCAAGCTATCGGACAGTCCCATATTCACAGACAAGTAGGTGCTTCCCAGTCTCTTACTGAGATGAATATCCTGGAACACCCATCGTTTTGTTCATGCATGAATCCAGTTGTAGGACACATTTAGGCTTTGAGAAGTACTGCCAAATAGCTCACAGTCTACACTGCTACCAACAACACAAGAGAGCTTATTTCCCATAACTATGCCCACCCAGTGTTATTCAACTCATTGATCTTTGCCAAATTGGCAGGTGGAAAACAGTAGCTCATTGTAGTTTCAATTCTCTTTTCTTATTGTGAGGGAGGCTGGGAATTGTGAAATGTACACGTTCTAATTTGAAGGCTAGAAGAAAGCTGTGCATAGCTAGGACGAAGTGGGCTTACAATGCCCTGGGCTCAGGGCTAGGGTGGCAGTGCGCTCTGCAGGGGCAGGGGCAGGCGGGGCTGAGATACACAGGGGAGGGGTCTCTGGGGCTCCTCACACTTTTCAAAGGACTGCAACCTCTGCTGCCTATGACTTTTGCTCAGATGGAGGAAGGGCAGACCGATAGGCGTGTAAGAGTGAGGAGGAGGGGAGGAGGACCCCGGGAGCCATGCGTGTGGCTGGGTGAACAGGGCAGCTGGTGCACAACTGCACCTTCTCGTTGTCCCTCCTTCCCTGCCCCGTTCTTTACACAGGCTGCTTCCACCTCCTCACCAGCCCTGTCCATGGGCTTCCACTCCAGTCACTCTGCCTCCATTACTACAAGACCGCTGAGGACTTAAAGAGAATAAAGGCAACTGCTCTTTATCTGCCAAACCCTACAGGCATCTCGTAGGCCTCATCTTATTTGGCAGCTCTGGGGAAATGCATTTCCTGCCTGGAAGCCGTCTCTTCCTTGTCTACTGTGGTTTCAGGTTCCGTGGGCCCTCTGGCTGATCAGCATTTATGGACCTGAGTAAAAGTCTTGGGCAAACTGTTCAGTGAGCAAAGCCAGTTACAGAATAGGAATGGCAGTCATCGAAATATTTTCACTGGGTGTTAGCATTTCAGGCAGTTTTCTTTTTTCTTTGTGGTTTTCTTATTCATTGGACATTTTTTACAATGACCATGACAACAGTAAGCACAGTGATTAAAAGAAACCCTCAGATTAGTTGTTTTCATTCCCCCAAACAGTGCCTTCAGTGTACCCAACCAGAAACCTCAAAATCGACCTCAACGTCTTCAGCTGCCTCCCTCGCCTCCCGCTGGCCACCAAGTTCTGGATTCTCAGCCTTTTTCGAGAGCCGAGGGGTTCAGCCCCGCCCCTGCGGCAAGCCTTCTATCTGCATCTGGCCCCTTGACTCCAGACTTTCTATCCAGGAAGCACTTGGGAGTTTGAAGGGGGCGGGTAGTGGGCTGCAGGTCACTCTGCCTCAGAATGACAGAGTGTCTGCTGTCCACATCAGACAACATGATGGCAGATAGAAAGTAAAGGGTCCCCAACCCTCTTCTGCACCGTCACCACTGCCCCCGTCACCCCCCACGTCGTCGGCCCTGCCTTCACTTGCCCCTGGAATTACCTTTCTAAAACATGCAACTCTGCTACGTAAAGCTACTGGAGGCTTCCAATTCTTACAGAACTGCCTGCTTACACACAGAACTGATCAAGATACAGTGACCACTTGGTACCGAGCACTCCATGTATGTTTAGTGGGTACCTCCTACAGAAGGTGGCTGATATCCCACGGGAGAGGGTTTTTAAGTGCATAAATAACTAGAACATAAGCCAGCAAATGACAGGTTAGAGAAGGGAGAGATTATGGTGAGTAGGATTCTCATGGGAAAACTGAAGATTTTATAAAGGGGGTAGCATCTGGGCTGCATAATATAGGCAAGATACACTTCTACAGTCATCTCATTTTTTAAAGCATTGTATGTTGATTATCTCATTTGATGAAACTGACCCCGAGATGTAGATAAAGTAGGTATTATCGCCCCCATTTTGGGAGCCCTGCTTTTTGTCTTCTAGAAGCTATAATGTTATCTTGGAATCTTGGGATAGCGCATGTGGGGTGTACACACTGCCACCCCCACCCCTTGTACCCATGACAGCCACTCTTTCCCAGGAATGCTGGAAAGACCTCAGAATCCTCAACCCACTATACCAGGCGGCCACTGACAGTGGGCTAAACTTGACCTGTGAGGAGCAGTCTATTCACTCTCTCCAATTCAAGCTTGGAGGTCAATAGACACTCCCTCCAGCTGGTGAGCAGAGGCCTCAAGCACTTCTCCCCTGGTTGGCATTCAAGGACCGCGTTCCTAGACAGACGCGAGGAGCCACAAGGAATGTGGCTGGACAGCAAAACCAGTTATGATTTGCAGCAAGCCCATTGACCAAAAGTGGGCCTGGGAATTCTAAAGTGTACGGATTTTCCCCGTGGGAGGAGGAGCTGGAAAGCATCCCAGGTATTGAGGAGAAAGGAAGCAGGATCTGTGTATAATCAATGGAGAACAGGAAGTGCTTATCTTGGGCCAGTAAAATACACAAAAGAACTGCCAGGCGGCCTGGAGCTGCCTCCCAGTGCACAGAGCTCGGAAGGGACTGTCTCCAGAACCCTTCTCCATCGGGCCGCAGGCCTATCAGCCGGCCAAAGTCAACAACTTCTGGGCACCAGGAAATGGGAAATGTCTGAGGAGGTCCCTCAATAGATGGGCAGTGCTGGGAGAGAACCCTGACCCGAAGGCAAGAGAGGATGCTGAGCACAGGGTCACACACCAGCCACTTCTACACAGGGCCATCCCTCCCGATACAGAAGCCTAAAGCATAGGTTCCTGCAGCCTATCCTAGAGTGCGTGCAAATCTGTGTACACGAGTGGGTTAGTCACTCACAGGGAACCGCAAAAAGGATTCTGCATTCATGCTGAAGTAAGGGCACACGAAGTCAAAATAGGATAGTGGAAGGAAGTCTAAGAAATTAACATTTACTGTGAGCATTCTTTATGTAGGTACTTTATATATATTATCACAGCACCCAAGTTCATCATGCCGCCGCCTCCTCACATCATGAAAAGATGTTGCACCACATTCCCAACTCCCATCTCAATTCTACTATATAACATCTATTTTTTTTTTAGTATTTAAACAATTCACTCTAATAGGCATTGGAATATATATATACGCACATACATAAAAAGACAACTTTGATTTCTTGGACACTTACAATGAAGCTCCATTTTAAAAACACTTATTGATTTTGTTGTTGTTGTCGTTGCTGAGAGAGAAACATGGATTTGTTTTTCCACTTACTCATGCATTCATTGGTTGCTACATCTATGTGCCCTGACTGGGGACTGGATTCTCAACCTTGGCGTATCAAGACAATACTCTAACCAAGTGAGCTACCCAGCCAGGGCTGAAGCTCCATTTTTTTAAAAGTGGGAAAAAGTGAGTCAATTCAAATAAAAATATTAAGTAAATAGTATAGGTACTATGTGGCAAAGTTTAGGCAAAGAGATGATGCTTGAGGAACACTGGTAGAACCACGTGTTTATGGTCACCCAGAGGCTGCAGCAAATTACAGGTGAGTGTGTCCCGAAGAACCAGAAGAGGTTCTATACACAAACCCAAGAGCCAACATGTCATTATTTTCTTCCCGTATGCTTCTTACCATCCTCTTGTGCATTCCTAGGTGAAAACCTCAGAAATCTTGCCCTCCACCCTCTTCCTCACTGCCTGCTGCCTAGCCAGTCACACAGCCCTGTCCGCTGGCTGCCACAGTATTTTCACCATCTCTGCTACCCCTGACCTGGCCATGGCTCTGTAATAACCCCTCTCCTGGTCTTAGCTCAGTCCCTCCTCCATGTTGTTTGCACACTCTGCTGCCCCACTGAGTTCCCTCCAAGCTTCTTGGCTGCAGGAATCAAATCTTATTTGTCCCTTTGGCCCCCTAGCCCTTAGCCTGGCACATCATTGGTGAGAGGTGCTTGATGACTACTGCAGGGTGTTTTAGAGTTTACTGAATTAGAGACATAAATGTCCTTCCCAGTCAGCTCTAGGTGGAAATATAGCCAAAAGCAACCAGTGGTCTTGCTCTTGGGGTTGTCGCTGGAGACCCCCTAATCTTGCTGGCCTAGGGTGAGAGCTGTGATAACCTGAACCTTTTGGGAAGGCAATGTATCGAGTGCCAGGGGGTATCTACCAGTCAGTAAAGACTCCATTTACTTAAATCAGTAAGATAGATCAAATCAAAGAAGTATTCACTGATATCATATCTGTTTCCAACTGTTTAAATATTTCCTCCTATCGTTTATTTATTGATTACAAAAAGAATACCCTGATATATCCAAGCTCTTCCGTAGCTGAGGCCACGATGCTGGGATTGTGCTTCTCTGCCTTGCTGTGGAATACAGCATTTCTGAAATTCATATTAGGTCTAATATTGGTATCATTTCAGGTAAGCAGATAAATAGGTGCAAAAGCAAGGACAGCACATTGTCTGCATAGAAGAGTAAACAGATTTCTTTTAAGATAATGTTTACTGATTATTACCTTGTGCCAGGCCCTGCACCAAGCTATTTTCATGTGTTATTTCATTTTATCCACACTGCCTTATAAGTTGATGCTATTATTCTCCATATTGAACAGATGAAGAGTAAGGTCCAGAGAGGTTCAGTAACACACCCGAGTCCTGTCTCATCCCACAGGCTACACTTGTAACCCTTTCATGATACTGGTGCTGGAAGAGAAAGACCTCACATCATTCCTCCAGCCCATCCTGGCATTTCTCAGAGAAAGGCACTCAGACCACTGGCGGAACTGGGAGTGGAACAACCTAGGTGACCTGGCCCCTGGTTGCAGAAGAGCTAGATTGGATCAGGTTATGTTTTGCAACCAACATATAAACTATAGGGGAAAATATAAAAATAATTGGAAGGAGATGAACTATCATCCTAAACAAATCAATATTATGAATGCCAACCAGTAACTCATATAACACAAGACAAAGGAATAATTGTATTATTCAAGATTTCATTATGAAGAAACTGGAAGACCTTCTGAGTGTGGCCATGGCTCCACATTGCCCCCTGGTGGTTCCCATGCATGCACGGGGGGCAGGCCAAACCACTGACCCGGAAACGAAGGCTCTGGATCAGGACATATGCCAAATTGCAAACCACATCAGGGAAGGGCCGCAGATATCCTAGAGGCAGTGGCCCAGTGGGTCAGACAGTAAAGATCCTTTAGGGCTAGGCATTTACCCAAATACTCAAAAGAAAATCTCTGGGCTCCACTTCCATTTGTTCACAGAATTTAACATAAAGAAGCTACAAACCCAGTAATGAGTTAAATACTTTTTTCAGTCTGTCAAAGTGCCAAAAGCTTTTCTCCTCTTTAATTACCTTGGGCGCTTACTTGTTCATTCCCTGCTCGTGGGAGAGTAAATTAGTAAACCTTTCTTGTGCAATTTGGAGGTATGTATCAAGTCTTCCAAAGACTTACCACCCCTGGAATGTATCCTAAGGAAATAATTAAGGATGTGAGCAAAATATAGCTGCAAGAATGCTCACTGGAGAGCTGTTTAAAATAAATAGCCAAAAGTTATTAAGTATGTTATACTACAATTAGGATATCTGAATTTATGATGTAGGTGAATAGTTACAGATATGAAAAGGTGTTTACTATATACTTTAAGTAAAAAAAAAAAGAAGATATAAAACATGTATAGAGTCCCACTTTTGTAAAATATATATTTTTATAAATGTGTTGAAGACAGGTTTGGAAGGACACATGCCAAAAGGTGAGATGAACTTACCTCTGATGACAAGATTTGGGTGGTTTCCCCCCTTCTTTTGGTTAAACCTATACTGCTTTAAAAACAAATATATGCAATGGAAATCATTTTAATTAGTTAACTAATTTCTTTAATACCCACCCAAGGATATGTTTATTGATTCTAGAGAGAGGGGAAGGGGGGTGGGGGGGTGAGAGGGAGAGAGGGAGAGAGAGAGAGAGAGAGAAAGAGAGAAAGAGAGAGACATTGATAGGTTGTCTCCCAAATGTGCCCCGACGGGGATCGAACCCACAACTGAGGTATACGCCCTGACTGGGATCAAACTTGGATCAAACCTGCAACTTTTTGGTATATGGGATGGCGCTCCACCCAAGTGATCCCCTCCACCCAGCCAGGGTGGAAATCACCTTTTAATTAGAAATTTTAGAGACAAATAAAACCAATCAGAAACAAAAAATCATCAATACAGCCTATATTCAAATCTTTTTTTCCTCATTTCTGAACTCTAAGTGCTATTTTCCTTTGAATGCTATCCTGCCCTGACAATGCTCCTCGACTGCCTCTGTTAGGACCCCAAAAAACGGTGACCTCAGCTGCTCAGAAATATCGTGGGTCCCTGGGCAAGCTATGCTGGGCCCGCAGTGCTGTGACCACCAGCTGCAGAGGGTCTGCTCTGCAGGCCCTGCCCTTTGATACTCTCCTCCCGTTCTTTCCCTTCCTTGACTGAATACAGATGGGTGCCATTTTGACGAGAGGGGAAGGGTCACGGAGGTAACCCAGTCTACTGGAGCTCAGACCTCACTGCGCACCAGAGCTCCTGGGGGGGCTTTAACAACACTGACTCCTGTGCGTCCTCCCCACTATGACCTAACTGTCCCCGGGTAGGGCTTGAGCGTCTTTTTAATGCTCCCCAGGTGATGTTAATGCGAGCTCAGAGTTGACCCCAGATGCTAACAACCCCTCCCTCAACATGTCTTGCAGTTTCTGCACACTCTTTGGGCTTCTTGTTCAGAGGTGACCTCCAAGGGTCCCTTTACCCTCATCCTCCAGAGCAAGCATCCACCCACCTGCTCACTGAACATTTTTTAGTGCTGCTCTATATGCCAGGTACCACGGTTTGCTCCTGCCTAAAACCTTGACTAGCATACTATGCTACAGAGGAATGATCACATGGATAAGCCTCCAAGTGGAAGTTTCTGGTAAATATGGAGAATCCTCAACCTGAGAGCCACACGTGCAGCATCTCATAAATTAACCATTAGAGGGGGAGATAGGAAAGGTCTGCACCGTGGTTGCTGCAGGTGTCATTGGGCAAAATTCACCACCGCAGCCAACACTTTTACATTCCGAATGGTGTCAGCACATTTGCAGACCTTATTTCTGGGTTGGGAGATGGGCTGCAATGCATTCCCCAATCTCTCCGACCAAATCCAGGGATTGGTCTTAAAGGAATTTCAAGCATCCACGCTAGGCTACTTGGGACAGGGAGGATGTTGCATTTCAGAAAGCCCTAAAAAACATTTCTTGAATCTCATGTTATTTCCCAAGCGGCCTGGCAGCACATGAACCTAGGCATAGCCTGTGTATGAGCCTGGTCACAGAACTAACTTTCACAAGCAGCTGTTTGGGGAGCAGGATGGGAGGTGATCAGGCCTCGCTCAGTGCCTGTGTCTGACGAGCCCAAGATTCCACATCTCTGCCACTCTCTTCCTCAGATCCTCGCTCTTAACCACTGGCTCTGAAGGGCAATCACTGAGCTGAGTGACACCTCCCTTTACACATCCAACGATCTGAGATACGGGGTAAGTGTCGCTCGTCTGAACGCTTTTTTTCCACTGACCAAACTCTCTATTTGATCCCTTTGATTTTCCATGTTGTAATCTTAAATGCCCCACACTACTTATCAATTCCTTGAGGTCAGGGCTGCCCACTCAGAGCCACTCAAACACATGTTGAATTAAACTCCAAGTCATGGTTTGAGTGGGTCATTAATTTCTTCCTCCTCAATTTCCATTTTTCCCCACAAAGAAAATCAGTGCAATTGGTCAGAGTCCCACAGCTGGGCGGGCCTCCACGCTCCTGCCGTCTCTTCCTTACACGGTCTTTTTACAAAAACCCAAAACACACACCGTGGCCCCTTCCCCTCCTCCTGATGCCTCGGCTCCCTGCAATCTGGCTTCCACTGTTCTCGTTAAGGTTGCTGCCTGCCTCCTGACTACCAAATTCAGTGTCATCTTTCAGGTCTCTTCCCTAAAAGCCCCTCAGTTTCTGCGACACCCCTTCCAGCTGGTTTTCCACTCCCCCCGCCCCTCGAGGGGCCTACCTCTCGAAACACTGGGGTCTCAGTCCTCCTCACTGTGTGATCTTGTCCACCCCAGGCTGGTCGGCACCCACACGGTGCCCTCTCACCTCTGTGGCCGGCGCCCACCTCGCCTCTCCCCTCACCCTCATTTCCAACGGCCTCCTCTGCGTCCTGCCACAGGCGGCTCCATCCCGCACGTGCTCATTGAGACCCAGCACCGACCCAGCGTCCTAACATCCAACATACCAGGACTCTTTGGGAAGCAAACATTTTTAACCATTACATTGGATGTGATGGTGAATGTTCTGTGTCAACTTGGAGTGCCCAGATATTTGGTTGACATCATTTTGGGTGTTTCTCTGAGGGTATTCCTGGACGAGGTTAACTTCTGAATCGGACGACAGAGCGAAGTAGGTTACCCTCTGTAATGCAGGTAGGCCCCATACAACAAGCCGAAGGCCGGAATAGAACAAAAAGGCTGACCCTCTCCCAGGTAAGAGAGATTTCTTCCTGCCTGATGACCTTCGAATGAGGACATGGGCTTTCCCCCTGATCTTTGAGTCAAGAAAGAACGGAAATATCAGCTCTTCCTGGGTCTTATGCCTGCTAGCCTTCAGAAATCGTTCCATCCTGGTTCTCAGATCTTTGGCCTCAGACTAAAAATGACATGATCTGCTCTGCAAATTGTCGAGTCATCCCACAGATCTTAGGACTGGCCAGTCTCCACAATTACAGGTATAGAGACACACACACACACACACACACACACACACACACACACACACACGTCACGCCACACACAAAACCCCTACTGGTTCTTTTTCTCTGGAGAACCCTGACTAATACAACAGACAACCAGTATGAACCAGGACATATGGCCACCCTGACTACTGTATGAACTTGGGGATAATTTTGGCTTCTTCTTTCCTTCCCTCATCCCTGCATCTGCTGGAAGACCAGGCCGCTCATTCTAACTCTGAAAAGTCTCTCAACTCACTTCCATTCTTTTCTCTTCTTTAATGTCCTGACCTCGGCAGGGACTGTTACCCCACGTTCTGCCTGCCGCCCTTCCCTGGGCCGGGCCAGCCTGCCCTTCCCGCTCCTGACTGTGTCCCTGCCGTGCAGAGGGCCGGCGGCGCCCTGACGTGTGCAGGATAAAGCCTGCCTGCTCCGTGGGCACCGGGGCCCAGGCCTACCCCACCCGTCTCCCGCCACCTGCCCCCGGCCTCCAACCACACCCTCCCCTCGTGTTCTAGCCGCCCCACAGTACTCCATTCTCAGAGTGTTTCCCTGTCCACATCCCTGAGCTTTTTTGGCAAAAAGCTGCCATGCTTTTGCTAGGGGCTGAATCACACACCTTTGGTCAGTGGACTAAGTGCCAGTAAGGGGCTCCTGAGGGACCTCAGCTCTCCCCAGTTGCATTTGGAAGATAGGTAGACATTAAAATGTATGAGAGGGAGAAAAGGAGAGAGATGAGCACAGAGAGACAGACACTGAGGCCCTTCTTATACAGAAGACAGGCCTCATAGTGGCCTCTCTATTATTTCTGGGGTTCCAAGTTGGGGCGAGAACAGGGTGTATGTGAAGCCAGAGCAAGTAGCAAATACCTAGTGTTACTCTCCAGTTCCCTAGAGTCACTCTCAAGCACAAAGCTCCCTTGGCCCCAGGGAATGTCTGAGGACTGACTGAGGATAACACAGGCACCAGTTTCAGGTACCACAACCCATAGCTTTGCTCTCCAGTTGCTTCCGGGGTTCCCAAGATGCCCCGTAGCTGCTGGGTATCCCTCATGCATACAACAGCTCATTCTTCAGTTTGTTTTCTTTCCATTTTGGCAATATCTTTGGGGGGGAAATCTTCCTGGGAGACCCTGAACCTGGATTTTTAACAAGTCTTTGATGGCAGTGCCTGGAACAACCACGTCTTTCCTAGGGACCCAAGACACAGAATTTCTCCCAAGCCACAATTGCTGAGCCCTGCACACTGCTGTCTCCCTTCCTCCAGTTGGCTTGTCAGAGGCCCGAGGGAACCGAGATACTTCCTCAGGAGAAGAGGCCCAGAACCCACATCATTTTCCTTTTAGCTTCAAGAATATCTCCTACTAGCCCTGATTGCTTATGCTGGCTTCTGGTCACAGCTAAAGCACATCTTCTTGTCCTTACAACCTCTGTCTAGACCCATGAGTGTGGCAGAATCATATACAGCCCTCCCTCCACACCTACTTCCCCCCGTGCTGTCAGGACCCGGCGATGGCAGGCCCTCGGCAGGCTGGTTCTGTGGGCCTGAGCTCCCGGGCTTCATAATCACAAACCCACTGAACATGCCCTTTCCTTTAATGCCCACGAAGACAGTGGCCATGGAGCCGGGCCCAGGTTTGGTGTGTGTGATGCATCTCAATAGAAACCAAATGCCCCCACATGCAGACCTGCAGGCCTTCTGGTATTACAGTTAACCTTTATGGTAGGTTTTCAGGGCTTAAATAAGTCTACTAATATTATTAGAATTAAACTTTATAGCTCTGGCTTTGGAACACACACACACACACACACACACCCCAGCAATAATTTCATACATATCGTCAAAAAATGTAACAATGCTCTTGAGTATGCATTCAACTACTACACAGTAACT
This sequence comes from Pteronotus mesoamericanus, assembly GCF_021234165.1. Classification (NCBI taxonomy): domain Eukaryota; kingdom Metazoa; phylum Chordata; class Mammalia; order Chiroptera; family Mormoopidae; genus Pteronotus; species Pteronotus mesoamericanus. Next base: position 5,533,613 of record NW_026555166.1, on the reverse strand, counting down.
AAACCAAAAAGATACTAATTTAAAGTGGCAGAAAGGTTATTGCAGGGAGGATCTGAGAAGACGTCACAAGTAGATACGATAATCAAGAGTAAGCAAATGCTTATTAATTGTAATAAAACTCCCAAATCCCAGAAGAACTACTTTTACATCCTGGAGTTGAGGGCCACTGTGTTGGAGTTTTGCCACTTGGATGTACCTGTTCTTTCTTGAAAGGGCTGAGGTGATACCGAGCTTCCTGAAGGCGATAGGGATTAAAAAACAAAACAAAACAAAATGAAACAAAAACTTTTGTATCTGTGGTGCAGATCACAGCACAATATTCAACACGTTTTTGTTAAATGACCACCAAACCATCTTAACAAATAGCCAGACCTGAACCTGAACTTCACATACAAGGTTTCTTTAAATGAGGAAATCAGAAACATCAACATCTCTTCCTCAGTTTCAATTCCAGCCCCCTTACCTGTGAAATGGAGGTGGCGGCTAAGGAGGGCTGTGCTGAGGCTTAAACGAGGAACCGGACATGAAGAAGGGCTGGCTCCTTGTAGACACTCAGCAGCCACTAGCCATTATTACCATTTCTCCTTGTTGATGTTATTGTAACACTGTGGACAGAGCAGTGTTTGCCTTAATGAATGAATGTGAGTGTGCAAGGATTGCCCTTCAGGGGTGTCTTAGTTCCAGGTGCTCTGATCAGACTCCAGGAAATGGCGAAGTGAGCAAGTCGTACTTGGTGCAAGCCCCGTAGCCTGCTGGGGTGCGCGTCCCTCGCTGAGGCCCCGGCCTCACACGCACACAATGTCTGGTGTCCCGGCCAATGCTGAGAAACCCTCTCAGCAACTCTGCCCCTCCCTTCTTCTTCTCATTCAACCTCCCGGTATTCCACAGCATCAACCAGCATTTATTATTGTCCATTGTTCAGAAAAAAATGAATCAAGCTGTGACTCGAGGCTCGAATTCAACTTAAAAAATTGTTAGGTTCTAAGGGTGTTGTTCATCCAGCCTTTTTCCAAAAGATTATTCTCTAAGGAAAAAAGGAAACAGAACGGCTAGATCTCAAAATTTTTCAGTCTCCATTATCCCACGGACCTCTATACCCCCTGAGACACAATTTTCAATAGCAAACTGGGCTGAAGTTTGAGGGCAAGGCCTAGGGAAGCTGTTTAATTCCTATCACCAAAGACAAACTCAAATTCTTTCACAATTTTCCCTCAGGCCGGCCCTCTGCTTTATAGGGCCAAACCACTGAAAGAATAAATGAATGCAAAAAATTTGCCTCACAGCAGCCAAACACTAAGATTTTCTACAGATAAATTCCCAAGCAAACCCACCCCAAAGATAATAAAAATGAGGGCTGGTTTATTGCACTGTTAAAGGCTAGCTGCTTGACTTTCTTTAGGGTTTGAATACATTTACATGGAAGAAAGACTTCCCCACATAGCAGTTGGAGAAAATCAACACAGGCCCACAGAACACTAATTAGTCTGCAGCAAGCACAGCCTCTCATTCCACAAACACTCACTGTGCACCCAGCGTGCTCATGCATCGTGCAAGGTGGCGTGGGGGACAGAAAGGGAATGTGGCTTAGGAAGTAGCCTCAGACAGGACTTGTGGCCAAGTGATAAATGCTACGGAAGAGGCGAGTGTGTAGCGGGGCGGAGAGGTGGTGTTTGACCTAGACTTTGAAGAATGGAGAATCCAGGTTGCCACCCAGACAATTTACACCGAGCAGGACTGTATTCGGAAACTAATGTATTCATAAAAAAGCAAAGGTCCTGAATTAAAAGAATCTAGGACAATGTTTTCCTAGAGAGAGTTATGGAGGGGGTGTCCAAGGTGAGTGCTTGCAATTAGGGAAGAAGGGGCACAGAGGCTGGCCCATGCTGAGGATCTGCGGGGCCGGGGGCAAGGGTGCAGATGCGAGCCCGCGTGCCGACGTACCGAGGTTACTGCTCAAGCTAACCAGCTGTTATATGTACTCTATTCTCCCACCCTGACAAATACACCTTTCCAACGACATGAAAAGGCTAGGCTCAAATTTAGAATTCCTAGACTTCTAAATTCAGGACCAGAATGTGCCTCCTGGACCTTTCTCTTCCATTCCCAAGTCCATCCTGTACCACAAAGTCTCAGGACCACACATGGGAACAGCCGCAGGCAAGAACAGCCCCTGGGCCCCCCTGAACCTAGGGGAGTGCACGCCAGGGGCTTTGTCCATGCCCAGGAGAATGGAAGGCAGAAGAGATGAGTGCAAGCCCTAGAGTCTCAGAACCCGATTCCTTGCCTCCTGGACCCCATGGGTGCTCTACACTGTGGGGAAGGCAGGGGTGAAGGGTGGCAGAGCAGGCCCTCTAAAGTGAGGGCCCCTCCTGCTCAGGCCTGAGCGCGACAGTGTATACAGGGAATGATTCCTTTCACCAGATGGATGCACAGTGCTGTGTGGTTTTGATTATGCTGGTGCTGGAGGCTAACCTTTATCCCAGATAATGAATACAACAACATTAGTTTTCACTTAATCCTCTCGTCAAGCCTATGAGTTCTGTATTGTTGTTATTCCCATTTCACGTATGAGGAAACTAAGATTAGCGAGATTTTAATTTAACCAAGCCCACACAGCTAGTATTTGAACATTACACTAAGTCTCATGGCCTAAAAATACTCAGAGGAAAATCATTTCCTGATCCTGAGTCATGGAATCAGAGCCAGAAGGAACCATGCAAGTCATTATGATGAACCTTCCCAACGTGGATTTGCTGGTGGGCAGAGTAGTGGAGGAATCCGGGGTTCTTCCTGCTGGGTGGACCTGCTGTGCAGTGGACGCAGGCTCCCTCGGGTGAGCAGCAAGCCACTCTGGGCAGGACGCATGGCCAGGGCAGCCTGGCAGGCACGTGTGGCCCACAGCGGGCCCCGGGGCCCTTCCTGAGCAGGTCTCTGGGAGTCCTTCCCGACAGCCTCTGCGGCGGGATCTGCTGCCACACAACTTACACTCTGCTTCCAAGTGCCCACGTGGAGCTCGCAGACCCACGCTTGTCTGGGTGCTCGGGAGATGTCCACGCCGCTGGGCAGCCCTGTTCTCCAGCCCCATGGCCATGCTGGCCGGCAAGGCGTTGCTGGTCAGGAAGAAAAATACTTTTTCTTTCTTTTTTTTTAGTTTTTAAAACTAAGGTATAAAATTTATGTAGTTAAGTGCACATATCCTGTATACATGCAGCTCAATGAAGTTTTACTGTGTACATATTAATCTAACCACTACTCAGACCAAGATAGAGAACATTTTAGAAACTGTAAATCGCAGAAGCAACACATGAGCACGTTTTCCTTGTAAAGCATTAACACACAACACATAAGCTGACCCCCCTTCCAACCCCCTTCTAGCCTCTCCCTCCAGTAAAGCCCCACTATTACAATTCAGTGTGTCCGGAAGGGGCTTTCCCCTCAGCATTCACAGGCCTTCAGGCCTTCACGCTGCCTGACCAAACAGGTTTAGGATCTTTAGGGACATTCATTCTCTTATGCCCACTTGCTACCCTCATCTAATTCCTGCAAGAGATAAGAGAGCTGTAGATTCCACATGCACCCAGGAGAACACAACTGCCTCACTGATCATCCTTCTGAGGCCTGGGGTACAGGGAGTCCTCTCTTCCTCCCAACTTTAAGCAGTTTAACTCTCTAACATTTGGCTGCTGCAAACAAAGGGGGCCCCCAGGCGCCTGGGCTGCTGGGCCAGCACAAGGTAGAGGGGACTGGGGGCACGCCTAAACCAGAAACTGCCCGAACTGGTTACATTCCAGCAAGATTAGCACAAGCCCGGCCTGCTCCTGAGCCCACCCTCCCTCCCTCCCAGACCGTGAATAGGATTTTTTAACTATTTCCCTCCTACTTGCTGTCCAGCTTCACAGGCTGACAACACTCCCTGCTGTTTGCATGTTAACCTCCCATTTGCCAGGCAGCTTCTCAGGGGCTGAGGATTAACACCCACCATCCAGACAATGGACTCCAGACAAAGGCTCCAGGCGCCAGGCGCAGTCAGTCACCGTGAAGCAACCACTGCCTGAGGGACTAGTGAGGGTTGGCTGTGCTCCCTAACATCCGCCCAGTCCAGTCGGGATGGTGCGGCCTTACGGTGACTGAGTTCAGGCCTGAAAGGAATCCCCCCAGCTCCCAGGAGAGGCCTGCGGGGAGCAAGGACTACAGCACTGGGAGGGGCAGCCCTCGGGCAGGCCTGGTACACCATGTTGAGCTTTTCTCCTTTCTCGTGGCCTAATCGCGTCCTCAGGGGATACAGCAGGAAGCAGGTGACTCTGGCCCCTGCCCCGAGGCTCCCAGGGAAAGTGGAGCCCCAACAGAAGCCACTGGCAGACAGGACTCTACCCCCATGCCATTTTCTACTGTCTTGTGTGCAGGTATACACACACACGCACGCACGCGTGCGCGCCTGGAAAGCAGCAGCAGGTCAGCAGGGAGAGAAAGGGGAAAATCGAAGTATCAGGATACAGGCCTGCCGTAAGTATTTAAAACAGCTCCTCCAAGTGATTCGAACGCAGCCTTGTGCAGAAGAAGAGCCTCTCAAAACAGAAAATTCACTCGACTCAGACTGGGGTCTCGTTAAAATGCAGATTCTGGGCCAAGAGATCTAGGGTGGAGCCTGCCCTGCTCCCAGGTGGAGCCTGCCCAGGGCCACCTTTGTGTACTAGGACCGAGACAAAGGCGTCCCCCAGGAGGCTGGGTCCTCTCCAGGCTCCAGGTGGTGGTCTGGCTCCAGTTTCAGCCTTCCTCTCACGGCAGCCAGCCCCAGCTGTGCACAGCTCTGCTGGGAGTCCTTCTTTGTATCAAGGCGACCCCCTCACCTAAAGTTCCTCTTCTCTTGACCTGGAAGTTCTGGGCCCTCATGAGAAAACCTTTCAGCTTGCGTGCCTGCCTGTGCCTCCTAGTTTAGGCCAACAAGACCATTTTCCTGATCCTTATTCTGTTCATAGTACTAATACCAGACGTGTGAAAAGGGGCGGGGTGCAGATTGAAAGGAGGCTATTGGGGGTAGGGGTGGAAAGGGGGCCCCAACGGAAACAGAAACCAGAGTTCCAACCCTGGGGCAGTTAACATACAAGAAACTCAAGGACAATTAAAGAGCAACCACCACAATTAATATGGTTTACACAGGCAAAACTCATTAGTGTGGGTCAGGGTGCTGGAGGTAGCCATTGCTAGGCAAACGCTTTCTTTACAGATAGTGCAAATTAATTGCAAACAACAAGACTGCAATGGGGATATTTAAAAGGCTGTGAAACAACCTTTGAGCCCACAGATGAGGTGAGAGCACCGCTGACTGCAGTGGACACACACACAGGCCCTTGCTCAGAAGGAGGGGGGACAGACCCTTGGCCAGCTTGGCTCAAATTCCTGGCGAAGTTCAGATGCAATAAACCTGTGCTCCTTTGGAAAGGTTTCATAATTTAGAAGACTCCCTAATTCACAGTGATGCCCACCCTAGGTCGGAATGAATTGCCAGGACCCCTGTATATGGCTCGGGGTGTCACTTCGCAGCATTGCTACAGAGGAAACCTAAGCACGGGCTTATGTTTGCAGTGGCAGCAGGTCTACAAATGGTTACTCCCAACGAGATGATGTAAGAGCAACCTCAAACAAAGCAGGGGCGGGGGCTTCCCCCCTCCACCTGCTCCAGGATCCTCAGTTTCCTCAAAGCAAGAGGGCTCTCCTCACCCCACAAGCTTCTCAAGGCTAAACTTCCCAAAGACCCAAGGACTCTTGCTGCCACTCCCTGCCCCCTGCAAGGTCACAGACTGGGACCTGGCTGCACTAGGACTAATCCTGACTGTTACCTTGGTCTAAAGGTACCCTTCCTGAGCCTCGGCTTCCACTTGTTAAAAGGTATTAGTATAACTCAGTTCCTAAGGTTGTGTTGAGATTTAACTGCACTAATGTTTACAAGCACAGGGCCTGAACTAGGTAAGCCCTTATAATGGTAATACGAAGCAGCGTGAGGCTGCGTTTGAATCACCTGGAGGAGCTGTTTTCGATACTAATGCCAGGCCTGTACGATGATACTCTGCTGTCCCCCTTTCTCTCCCTGCTGACCTGCTGCTGCTTTTCCAGCCCTTGGTCACTCCCCTCTCCCCACAACCACACACACAACTGGAACACAGTGGGAAACTTCTAGAGTTTTTCACTGCAGTTGGAACTAGAATGGGGAACTGAGCTAGTTTAAGGGGCAAGCAGTACATAGCTTCTTACGGCATTTTCTGAATCAGATGTCAGTCACAGGGAACAATCAAGCAGAGACATGCAAGAGACATGAAGGGCGAGCATCTCATACGAAGCTGTTGTCTGATCCTCCCCCATGAGCTCTAGCTCTCTGTCCAGCTGGCCCCTTACGAGGTGCTGAGAGAGGAAACCAGCACCAGGCTGGGACCAGAGACTTGGGTTTGGTCAACTCTGCCCAGACAATCAGTGTGACTTAGCCAGGTCCCTACCCTTGCTGAGCACAGCCGCTGGAAAAAGCCTTTACTGAAACACACACGTATCGAGCACCCATTGTGTACGCTATATACGCTGTGCAATTAAAGGCAGAGATTTTTTAAAAATCTCCCCCCACTTTGTTTTTAAAAATGAAGTAGTTGTTTTTTTTTTAAAGGTAGGGGAGATGGTTTAACACCCCTCCTCTTTCTTTGAGGCTCCAAAGCACATCACTCTTCTCGAGACACTGACCTTTCTCGGCCTTGAGGTCAGTTCTGCTACTAGTCTTGTTGCCCTGGCAGAGGGGTAGGCAGAGAGACAGCACAAGGCCATAGTCTTACTCATCTTTGAACCTCGTGTGACGCTCAGCCCAATGCTCGCAACCAGTAGGAACCTGGTCAGTATCTGTGCGTGGATTTTCCAGCATGAAGAAGAGTCAACGCGGGGCAAAGCACAGACACTACAACCAGGTGGGTCCAGTCGCCACGCAGACCGGACTTCTCCCTGACTGGAAGCAGGTGGCTTCTGTCCTTAGGGACAATGGTAAAACAGGAATTGCATTTCTGACCTGGTGCCAAACTCTTCATGACAATGACCTCCAACACCCTATTTTTAAAAATCAAACTAAACAATATGCTTGCCACTCCTGAGTAATCCCAGCCCTCTGAAGTCCAGAGGCCTTCTGTCTCTTCTTCAGAAACACAGATCCCTAATGTTCATATTCACTGTGACGCCGGCTCCGAGCGCACTGTTCCATAGTCGCGCTGCATGGCCCACACATCCTACCTGGTTTTTATGGAAGTGGGTCATCTTCTTCCAGGTTGTGACATGCTTTGCTTGGACAGTAATGGTTTCTTTTGGGGGTGACTAAAGTCTAATTTTAGGCCTTCCGAGAAACTGCTGTGCTGTTTTCCCCAGGCTTAATTTGCTACCATGGGCAACAAAGATCAAGCTTGTAGGCTTTAAAATCAGAAAGCACTTCTGTTCCTTGAGCTGTCATTTATTTAGCCCTAGGAGGTTCAGCCTCCCCTTCTGGGCCCCGAGCAGGGTAGGCCTAAGCTCCCCCATGGAGCTGGATGGGCCGAGAGGGGCTGGGGTAGGACTTCCCGTGCAGGGGTGTCCCTTGGCAGACGCCCAGGGTTCTAAGAGAGCTTGCGGTGCGGGCTGCCTGGGAACCACCGCTTAGTGAGATGGCACTGTCTGTGTGCAGGCAGCTCTGGAACTCTTTTTCAGAAATGGGCTGTGGGAACAGTAGCTCCATTCCACACACCACTCTCTCCTGGCCTCTTTCGTCCCCTCTTGGCTCTGTTCTGCCACTGCCTCCCTGGAGCCAGGGACTCCCCAGAACTCCCATGGAAGAGCTGTGCTGGGGCTAGAGCCTCTTGGAGGGGTCACACCGAGAGTTGGATCAGGGCGTGGCAGGAAGTGAACTCATTTTGTGTTATCTGCCTGGGGAGCTGTCTGCGTACTGTAACAAGGGTGTGAATGCCTGCAACGTGGACGGGGGTTATTTCGAAGCTCTGTGCCTGCACAGGGGACAGTCTGCACAGCTGCCAATTCAGGCCGTTCAACAGAAGGGAACCACTGGAAACCAGAGGTGTGGCCTAACCTGAGGGTGGGATGGGATGGGGACCAACCCAGGGACTTCCTGTTTCCCTGGGTGATCACCTACTCCTTCAGGCCTTCTTTCTACTACCTCCTTCCAGCACCTGGTCACTCCCCTCTCCCCACAACCACACACACAACTGGAACACAGTGGGAAACTTCTAGAGTTTTTCACTGCAGTTGGAACTAGAATGGGGAACTGAGCTAGTTTAAGGGGCAAGCAGTGCATAGCTTCTTATGGCATTTGCTGAATCAGATGTCAGTCACAGGGAACAATCAAGCAGAGACATGCAAGAGACATGAAGGGCGAGCATCTCATACGAAGCTGTTGTCTGATCCTCCCCCATGAGCTCTAGCTCTCTGTCCAGCTGGCCCCTTACGAGGTGCTGAGAGAGGAAACCAGCACCAGGCTGGGACCAGAGACTTGGGTTTGGTCAACTCTGCCCAGACAATCAGTGTGACTTAGCCAGGTCCCTACCCTTGCTGAGCACAGCCGCTAGAAAAAGCCTTTACTGAAACATACACGTATCGAGCACCCATTGTGTACGCTATACACGCTGTGCAATTAAAGGCGGAGATTTTTTTAAAAAAATATCTTCCCCACAAACCTTCTCATTATGTGTGATGTAAATCAGTGTTGATTATCAACTGCAGACAAAAGTACTATGCAGATATGGGTCATTAGGTGGGGCAATGACTTCCCCACTTCTTACCCTATCCTCTTCTTGCATATTCTAAAACATCATTCAGACAGTAAGATAAATTTTTTAATTTTTCTTTCAGATTCTAAATTGTTAAACTAGACACAATCCCCCAGACAAACAAACCACACAACCCCCCAAATACAAAGCAGGACACATTTCAGTCCTGCATCGGGGCTGGAGGAGCTCTCGCCCCCTGCTGGTGGCCTCAGGCCATGGTCTCTGCATTTGGCCCCTCGAGCTCACCTCCTGTTTAATTACTTCTTTAGCACCTTTTTGAGGCTCAGACTGAACAGTGAGTACCTTTCAGAGACTCTAGCTTCTGCCTTCTCTTTTGCAAGTGGCTCCGAAAGGTCTCTCAAAGGTTATTTATCTGTGGCCCAGATGTGCCTAAGTCCCTGCATTTAGAGCTTCCTTTGGAGAGGACAGCGCAACTTGGGAGCTTTTGAATGCACATGCAAACCACAAAATAGTGCACTACAAAGTTACCTAGGCTTATTAAAAATCTCATTTTTGAACTAGGCTATGTTTAAGATCTTATCATTGAGTGTTTGTTAAAACGGCCAAACGACCCATTCATGTGCGGCAGAGGGAGAAGGCCAGGGTGGAGGTTTCCCACCCTCACAGATGCCTCTCTGGGGAGACTGGAGCAGCCTGGCACTGGTTTATCAGCATCTCTTCCTAACTCAGCATTCAGTGCTGCCCTGTTGGTAGCTTGAAATGGGTCATAGCAGGAGTATTTACACCACGAAAATGACAAACACTACACATTAGGGCACCCTCCACCCCCGTAGCAGGTTGCTAAACATCTACCAGCACCACACTGCTTATAGGTCCCTCTCCTTTCCTTTCTACCATTGACTTAAAAGAAGCGTTTATTAAACATTCATTTAGACACTTGAACCCAAAGATGAGTTGCGTAAGCTCAAAATATAGAAAAATAATGCTAATGCCTCACAAGAACATTCTTGTCTTGCACTGTTTTTGCATATGCAAACTCCCTCAATCCTCACACCATCACGATGGGTAGAAAATTCTTATGTCTCCTTTTCAAAGTTGAGGAAACTGAGGGCTCTCCCCCACCGCGGGAGCCTGTGGGCTACCCACTGCCCTATGAAAGGCCCCTGTGCAGAAACCTCAGGGCAACGCGCCAGCAGAGCTCAGACCCTAAAGCAAATGGTTTTATGGGGGCTTTGTGCCAGGAAGCGTTCCTGGAAGTGACAAAAATTATGTAAGCTCTGAGGAAGGTCCCAGAGACCCCAGGAAAGGCAGCTGAGGGGCAGTTCAGGCCAGCTGGAGAAGAGGGTTTTTTTCCATGCAATGGGCCCCTTGTAACAATCACCCCACCCCTCCTGGCACACTTGATCAAGCCAGGGAAACCCCTTACGCTTCTGGAGGAGAGAAAAGGAAGGAGGCACAGTATGCAGTTACGAGAAAACAATACACCCTTAGATTCTCACAGCTGAGCAGTCAGGGAAAACCCGACCCTTAAACCCTTAAACATTGAGGACTTGGGTGTCACCAGAGCGAACACCCCGAAGGTCTCTGCTCACACTGCATAAGAAACAGGGTCTACACTGTCACGGGACAGTGAGGATCTACTTTTCCCAAGTGTCATTTTCCTGCTGGGTTTCCTAGTTGGAAATTTCTGGAGGGAACTGCTTTCTGCCTTTAGAATCCAAAGAAAGAAACTGCAATTAGTGAATAACAAAAATTAAACTTCTTTTTTTTTAAAAAAATTCTTACCTGAGGATATGTTTATCATGTTTATTGATTTTAGAGAGAGAGGGAGGGAGGGAGGGAGATGGGGAGACAGAGAGGAGGAGAAAGGGAGGCGGGTAGATAAAGAAACATCATTGGTTGCCTCCTGCACGTGCCTTGACCTGGGATAGAACATGCAGCCTTTCGGTGTATGGGACGACACTCTAACCAACTGAGCCACCAGGCCAGGGCACAAAAATCAAACTTTTTAATGCGACTTCATAGGATGAAAATAGCCATCCTGCAAACAATCAGACATTAGGCTGGGCCTTGTCTGGCTGTACTTGGGAGACACAGAAATCCAAGTCCACTCCCCTTTTCCCTACTTCCTACTGCCGCTCCCCCCTCCCCCGCTCCTTTTTTGCCCAAGGAATGAGTCAAGTCAGTCAACAAGTATTTATGGAGCGCCCACAGGATTGCAGAGTCTGGGAGGAGACAGAGGTTGCTGGAAGAAGCCCAGGATAGTTCTCATTTGAGACAGTAAAAGGAAATGTCAGTCCTCAGGCCAGGTCTAAACAGGGCAGTAAAGAACTGACTGACACCCTGGGCGGGTTTATTCTGGACCAATCACTCACTCCAGGCGGAGTGGCCTCAGTTATCTTGAGGCCAAAGTGGGTGGATCCGCCATGAGCCATAATCATGCACATTTTTGGAAAAATATAAGCACAATGCAACAATCTTGATGGTTTTGGGGTGGGGACTGGGGGTTGACTGAGATGCTCTTCCTCCTCCACTTCCCAAAGGGCCCCACAACAATAAAAAATAGCAAATGTTGTCAGATGTCAAATGTGCAAAGGTAAATGCATGTGAGCTGGAGGGGAAAGCGTAGGGAAAATTTAGGGTCAAAAGAAACAGCCTTCTGGGGGGTCTGACCCCTTGTAGTTTGGAAACTGGGTTGAATTTACTTGGTCCAGAGCCCTGCTACTCAAAGTATGCTCCCTGTGCCAGCAGATTCCGTGTTACTTGGGATTATATCAGAGATGCAAAGTCTCAGGCCCCACCCCAGATCTACTGAAGCAGAACCTGCATTTCAGCAAGCTCCTCAGGTGACTCCCATGTACATGCACGTGACACACAGCAGTCCAGACAACCAGGCAACTGTTTGCTATTAAAGCCTATAGATGCCCCACAGTCATGTGTGGGGCACACCTGTCCTCCATATTGCAGGGGACCAGCTAGCAGGATCCCTAGATATTCTGTTCACACAAAAAAAGCAAATATTAGTAAAGCCTAAAGATTTGTAAATATGACTCCTACTTTAAAAATAAAGCACCTGGAAGGATCCAAATCAATTGCATATTTGTTTCATTAACATGGGAAGACACATTCTTGGAAGCCTAACAGTACTGGATGCAGTCAGCCTCAAGGCACCTGGTTTCATGCCTACATCACCCTCAAATAACAGCGCGCCCTGGCCTGGCCTAGATTTTCTTCTGTTTTAAATATTCAAGTATGTTTGAACAACCTTCATGGTTACAATTAGGGTCACTGCACCTGGGGAAGTCATTGCAAACCCCTACACAGAAATGTGATGATTTTAATAACAACACATTTGGAGACTATATAAGTCTGCAGGCAGGCGGAGGGAGCCACTGAAGATGTTAATTTGCATGTTCACAAAGGCACAGAATCCAGCTGCAACATTAACGCTTAACCTGATGGAGCCATGGGACATGGAGGCAGCCTCATCATGGGCATGCTCTAAATTTAAAGCTGATTTCCAAACCCTCACAATGTTGACTAAAACTTAAATTTAGCTGCTTGAAGAGACTGGATTTTATTTTAGTTTTTCCTGTGAATCCTGAAACAGTGCAAATAGAAAAAGTCAGTGTTTTAATTTTGCAAGTTAAATACAAGTATCTGGATAGACTTTGCGCAAAGGTTCTCAAAATACTCCCTTGGGCACAGAAAAAAAAGAAAAAAAGAATTGCCTAATTGGAAGAGATTTCTTCTCATCAGACACTGGAATTTAAGGACTCGGTTTTAGCTTAGCTGTTGCTTTCTGGCCTCCTATACTTGTTTTCAGTGTTTAATGTAAAATATGAAAAGCATTGTAGCCTTTAGGAAGATAAATCCTCTGAAATGGGATGCATAGGGGTGAATGTGTGTGTAGGGGGAGAGATTCTAATAGTGGTCATATTCCTATACTACAGTAATATAAATACTATAATGTTTTACATATACTGTTCTATATGTAATATGCTGTAAGAGCAACAGGTAATGTGTGAATTTGGACGTCTTGGGGGAAATAGGGTCCTGGAAAGCTCTGTTCACCTTGTCACTTTCTCCAGGGAGAAGCAGTCTGTTGAACTGCTCAGCATGTGGGCTTGTTGAGCCCCCTGCAGGGATGTAAACCCAGTGGAGCACGCAGAGAAAACTTGGTGCTAGCATAATCAATTGTTTACTATGAGGAAAACAGCTATCAAATCCTCCAACTTAAATGGCATGGACCTCACTGAAGGTGTTGGCATTCACACCCATCGCGACAACAGCCACAGGGCATTGTTTCGGTCCTACAACCGACCAAGAGGGAAGGAAGGCTTTTAGTCACCCGGATCTACTGAGCAGACGATGGTCAAACTCTTCTAGGGGGAACATATGTCAGGTAATGACTGGATGGCACGATTTCATGAGATACAAAAATACCCTGTTGAATGCTTGAGAGTCCTTAGGGTTCCCATTTTACTGAGTCTTTGGCCCATCTGTTATTAATAAATGCCAGTGGCAATATCTGTGAATATACTTGTCAAAGGGGCTACTTCCTTTCCTCTTCCTCCAGCTGCCCCCCGCCGCTGGAAAAGGCCAGATGTCGAAATCAGGAGTCCTGGGTTGAGAACCTGGCCCTGCCAGGGGCAAATCTGTCACCTCGATAAGCCTCAGTTCATCATCTATTAAATAGGAGTGATTAAATCAGCTTCACTTAATTCTTCAAACTTTTTTGAGGATCAAATAAGATAATGGTTGGGTCTTTAGGTATGTCAGTCAGCCAATAACCCAAGCATCTATGATATAATCAGGGACATCTGTGGGTGAGGCTCTGCGTGTCAGGGGTGAGTTTCCTTCTTCACTGTCATAAAAGGCATGTGATACTCCTCACAGCACTCCCCCATCCCGGGCTCCCAAACAAGCTTGCCTTTAAACTTTTACACATTTAGAATTCATTAAGCAATTAAATCCATTTTGATCTAATTGAGTTTTCCTTTGAGGGCCGCCTAAGGTTCCTCTAAGCCTGTAAAGCTTATTTGTAATTGGAAGCCGAAACTCCACCCCACTCCCTTGTGTTGAGATGTCCATCATCAATTTTCTTCCAAAGCATGATTTAAGCTCCCTGGATGGCTTTGTTACATCTGGAGGCCAGAACCAAGCCAGCCTCCACCACTAGCAGTGGCAATAAATAACAGCACGCATGCAGTCAACAGTGTGGATGGTCCTGCCCTAAGCCACTAGTCAGGAGGAACACCTGATTGCCATTCAGACGGAGGACTTTCCATGGGAAGGCCAGCTGGCCGGTCACTCAATAACTAAAGCCAACCCATGAGGGCATGGCTACCCTCCAACAGTTCCCATCTGACAAACCCCCTTTGGTGTATGGACAACTGTTGGTTCATATTAAAGAGGCCTGATCCTGCAACTCAAAGATTCGCCACTGTGGTTCCTAGTACTCTATGGCAATAGCTCCTTTGAGGATGGTGATGCGCTTCATTTATTAAATGAAGCTCATTTAATAAACGTGACCCCTCCTTTTCCTTCAGGTGCTAGCTTCCTTGGCTTCAGGGACTCCGGACCCTCCAGGTCTCCTCCTACTTCTGTGGCTGCTGCTTGTCGCTCTCCTTGGCCAGTTCCTGTTCTTTTCTCCACAGCGTAAAAGCTGCAGTGCTCAGGGCTCAGCCTCATGGCTTTCCATCCCATCTGTTGCTAATGACTTAAAAGTCTTTTCCATCCAGGCCTCTTCCCTGAAATCAACTCAGTCACCCCAGTGCCCATCACTATCCACACTAGGTGCCCCAAAAGCAGCCCCCATGCCGGCATGTCCCGAAGAGAGCTTCCAGTTATTTTCTCCCCAAATCTGTTCCTTCCCCAGTCTCCCCCATTTCAGTTAATGGTACCTCCAGCCTTCTTGTAGCTCAGGAGATATTCTTCTCTTCTTCCTCTTGCCTCTTGCCTCATTGTCAAATCTTGCCACTTCCCCTTCAAAACAGATCCAGAATCTGACAACTTCTCCCACCCCGATTTCTACCATCACCGTCAAAATCACCTTGACCCCCAACTTGTCTCCAATTTTCTCCCCTTACCCCTGTCAGTCCATTTCTGTCACAGCAGCCTTAGAGCTCTGTTAAAACGTAGATCAGATCATGTCACCTCTCTGCTCAAAACACAGACGTGAGTCCTCACCACGCTCTGGAAGGCCTCCGTGACTGGCTTCCCGGTTCCTCTCTGACCACATTTACTTCACTGTTTCCCCCACAGACCCTGTCCTCTCAGCTCCAGCCCCACTGGGCCCCTTGTTTCCTTGAACAAGCCCGGCACGATCCTGCCTGAAGACCTTTGCACTTGCTGTTCCCTCTGCCTAGGATGCTCTTCCCCCAGGTGACTAGACAGCTGGCCCCCCTTGGTTTTTACTGAAAAGTCACCTCCAAGCGAGGCCAATAAATG
The DNA here is from genome assembly GCF_021234165.1 of Pteronotus mesoamericanus. Classification (NCBI taxonomy): domain Eukaryota; kingdom Metazoa; phylum Chordata; class Mammalia; order Chiroptera; family Mormoopidae; genus Pteronotus; species Pteronotus mesoamericanus. The sequence goes on along the minus strand of NW_026555166.1, from coordinate 5,518,422 downwards.
TTTGTTAAATGAAGGGATGAAGGAATGAATGAACAAATGAACTGGCAGCTTCATCCTGAGCCCTCCGTGGCAGGCCCGGTTCCACACTTTGCTGGCCTGTTAGTTTTTTCCCTGGGGCTGGATCCTGAGCCCTCTGCCACCACATCTCACACCTCCAGGGGAGTGCTGTTCACAGAGGTCTGTGACTGGCAGCCTTCTCTCTCTGGAAGCCAACTGTGCCGGCCTGTACACGTCCTGAGGACAGAGAGTATATCTGTGTATTTGGCTCCTCACAGGGTGCAGTAGGTGGTAGTCATTCATGCATCATGCATCATATAGTACATATCGAGTAGGGGGCTCGATATGTACCTGCCGAATGAATGAATGAATGAACCAAACATGGCCTCACCTTTCATGCTGAACAAGAATCCTGCCCTCTCAGATCCCTAGACCTGTGCCTCGAGCCTGCCTCTCCGGCCAGGTAGCTCTCCTCGCCCCTCCTCCATCCCAGACATCTTCCCTGGCCTCACCCCCTCCCTTTCCTTGCTGAGCTCCCAGCACCTCTTAAGCAGTGCAGACACAGACAATGATTTCACAGGAGAAATGAGTTCTCTCCGCATTCAGTTTCAAAAACAACTGGATCCTCTGAGAATAATAACAGCTTCCCCATGTAGAATCACTGGGCATGTCCCCAATCCCTTCTCCTCACACAGGTACAGAGAGGGGCACTATGTCACATGATGCCTCTCCATGAGCCAGGCACAACATGGCCCTTTAGGAACTCAAAACAAAGTGTGGAAGCCCTATCTGAGTTATTAAAAAACTACATTTAGCCTCACCCTTCCTGGCAATGAGGTTCAGAAGCCATATCTTCTCTATCTGATATCTGAAGACACCACGTGTTCCCTTTCATCAAAATACAGAGACAGCAAGGGCATCTCAGCATTTAATGCCACCAAGGAGTAGCCATAACATGTTATAAAATTAGTTCTCCTGAAATAGCAGGCCAACTGTGAAAATAAGCTGAGGGTGGAAAAACTGGAGCTGAATGCATAGCAATTTTGCACATGTTAACCAAGATACATGAGGTTCACCTAGAAGCCAATGGATGTTACTTATTGTTGAGTAACTACTATGTACTGATACTTGGGTGTGCTCAGGACTGTAAGATTTTTAAGAGGCTCCACCTCAAGTGATCAATAATCCAAATGGGGAAAGGGAAAAAAAACATGCCCGTTCACTCAAGAGTTTTTAAAAAAAATGCAGCAGCATACCAGGAAAGTCTGAAGCAAAATAGCTGTTTCTAACAACAGAGAAGCAAAGAAAGAGAGGAGACAGAAGTGTCAGGGGAGATTTCTTAAAGGAGATAGGCACTAGGGATTTGCAGAGAAGAAATGGAAGGAAGTGGCACAGCCTGAGGAGCCTGAGCAGAGGGTGCTGCGGGCCAGGAGGCTCAGGGGAGAGTGCCGGGAAGCAGCAGGAGCCCGGGGGACAGCGTTGGCCTCACGCTTGCCATCTGCACACTCATTACAAACGGCAATGCTGAGCCCTATTCAAAGGGAGGGAGGATGGCTGGGCACAATCCTCAGTGGCTGGTCCCTAGAGGAAAAGTGGGCACAGAGCAGAGAGCAGCTTCGGAGGCCAAAAGAGATAGTGTTTGTCTTCATATTGTTATAATGGCCATGGTTGGGTTTGGATGAGGATGTTAAGCCATCAAAACCTCAGTTAGGCCGGCAGTGTAGGATCATTCTTTCCTTTTTTTCAGGCATCCCACAGAAAAAGAAGGGAAAGAAATTCTTCAGTGCCAAGTGCCATGTGGTCACTAACAGACAAGTGTGCATTTGGCTGGATGCTGACATTTTACCGGCTGTTTTTTTCCTCTGACGTGGGTTCTACGCTGGCAGGTGGCAGCGCGGGCTGGTGGGAATGCCCTGGGGGAGGCCGCGGCCAGGCGGTTTCCGGCCTCGTGGTGCCCCTGGAAGAATTATGGGAATGAGTCAGGGATGGAAAAGGCCGGCTGAGTGACATCTAGGTCTCCCTTCCCCTGGGGTCCTGCAGGTAAATGTTTGGTTTGGTTTGAAATGACCCAGATAGTGGAAGAAGTCTTCATCAGCTTCTTAAAGCTAGATGTTTTTAGAGTCCAGGTAATTAAAAAGATTCCCTAGTCAGAGAAAAAGAAAAAAAAATGGAAAAAGAAACCTGAAAGGAATATTTACAGAGAAAGAGAAACAAACTATTTCTAGACCCATGTAGTTGATCAGGTCCTGAAGCACAAATAAGAGTCCTAACAGAGACTTTAATTAAAATACTAAAACAGTGGCTGTATTTAATTTCTTTTTAAAAGTTGTTCAGGGAGCCAATAAAATAAAAATACACGTGGGGCCTGAATTATCTCACATGAACAAGGACTGCTTACAAACGCATCCAGGACTTGGGACCAGAGATAGGGGCAGGCACGTCCCGCCCACCCCCCTCCTCCAGGCAGGTCTGTGAGTCCATCAACAAACTTCACTGCATGCTACTAAGTCGAAGCCCCGAGGACAGGGCACTCACAGAGGCAACTGAGAAAACCCTAGTGTTCCAACTTTGGTTCCCACACTGAAAAAGAAAGACCAAAAAATGCTGAGCTCCAAAAGACGTGCTGTATAAAAATGTTGAAAAGGAAGACAAACCCTTTAAAAGGGTGACCTTGGGCGTGCCCTTCCCAATCGAGTTAAATGTCACTGCTCTGAGAACTTGTACTTTCTGATTTCCTGATTTTGCAGAATCCAATGCTAGCATAACGAATTAAAACCCTCCAGCTTCCTTCCTTTCTCCGTTTCCCTAAAAATGAAAACAAAAGCCACAGATTTAATATTTCCATTAAAATACAACGTAACAAAAAGCATCACACATTTATTCTAACCATTGTTAGGAAAAAAATACCTTTCTCTTTCATTTCTTGGCAGAAAATTACTTTTTCAAATTTCAGTGAGACACTGTATTCTGCTAGCGCGTACTTTATTTAGTCTGTAAGTATATGCACTATTTTATGCAATTTGTGTTTTTTTAAAAAAATATTTTATTTATTCATTTCTAGAGAGAGGAGAAGGGAGGAAGAGAAATATGGATCGGCTGCTCCTTACGCCCCAACAAGGGACCTGGCCCACAACCTGGGCATGTGCCCTGACAGGGAATCAAACCAGCAATCTTTTGGTTCGCAGGCCAGCACTCAACCCACTGAGCCACACCAGCCAGGGATAACTTGTGTTAACTATTGATTGTGTCTCTTGGCTATCTCTCTTGCTATTAGAATCAGGAGGGAAATTCTCCCATCAGCCATTTTACTCCCACCCACACCTTCTGGGATGAGAGCCTAAGGTTTATGACCAAATCTTCATTGCAGCCTGCAGGCTTCCTCTCCTGTGTGTCCACAGGAGGGAGGGAGGTGCAGGTGCAGTAACCTCTCCACTGCGCACATGATGCAGGGGAGGCCCCCAGAGCCTCCACTCACATGCGGTTTCTGAGCACTCAAACTGACGGCGCGCTGTACATGTAAAACACACATAAGAGACTTAGTATGGAAAAAGAATGTGAAGCTTCAGTAATAATTTTTATAGTGACTGTATGTTAAAATGATACATTGATAAACTGGGTTAAATAAAATACATTATTAAAATTAATCTACTTGTTTCCTTTTAATTCTTTTTTAATGTGGCTATTAGATAATTTAGAATTACGTCTATGGTTCACGTTCTATTTTTATTGGACAGCACTGCCTGAGAGGAGTCGATTCAAAATCCCGTAGCGGGCCTGCGGCAGACCTGGGCTACACCAACAGCTCCCAACGTACAGTTTCCCAGAGCCCGAGGAGCTGGGGAGAGCTTCGCACACTGACAGACAGTGAGCACAGTGCACGGCAAGGAGGGGAAGGGGGCTGCCTGTCTTGCCGTGACCATGGCAGAGCAGGGCTCCAACCCTCCCAGCAGCAGGCAGAAGAGGGTACCAGGACCCCAGGGAGGGCAGGGCGCGCCACTGCTTGCCTGGGGTGGAGCCCGCACAAGATGTCACCTGAGCCTGCACAGAGGTGGCAGGGGGACCTCCGTCTGGATGCTGGGTCCAGCGAAGGAGGTGGGGCGCACACACCTCCAAAGATGCACATAGGCCCAATTTCTGTGTTTTTTTCTCCCATCCTTTTTCTGTGCAATAGTTGGAGAATTATTTTAAAATTTATGTCAGAAGTCATGTCCCTTCCCCCAACCCCCTCCTACAGGCTCCAATCAGTTTCATCTTTACTTAGAATAAAATCCAAACCCTACCATCTGATCTGGCCTCTTCCCTCTCTGACTTCACCTCCTACCGCGGCCCCCACTCCATGGCCTTCTGAGTGTCCCCTCTGCCAGGGACACCCTCGCCCTGGATCTCCTCGCCACTGGTTGTCGCTCCCACCTCAACTTTCCCATCTCCCCCTCAGCAGCCTCCCTGTTGCTCCTCAAGGACTACCATGCCATCCTGTTTCTGTTGTCTGCACTGATTGTGTTGTTTTATTTTTATTTATTTTTAAAGGCCTCACTGGAGGATAGGTTTTTATTGATTTGAGAGAGAAAAGGGAGAGAAACATTGGGTAGGTTGCCTCTGATACACACCCTGACCAGGGATCGAACACGCAACCTTTTGGTGCTGCAACAACGGAGCCACCCAGTCAGGTCTCTGTTGTTTTATTTGTTCAGAGATGTCCCTCAGGGCCAAGAGCTAGCCTGTCAGGTTTTCTGCACAGACCTCAGATCCTGTTATCAGTGAGTGGCTCTTGCAAGGCAATCCCTAAACTAGTGCTGAATGAAGACTGAAAAAACAGACCCCAGGTGGTGGCCCCCAGCAGCGCAAGGGGACTGGTCCTACTACAGGTGCAATGTACTTGGTAAGATGCTGCACGTTGTACCCCATCCTAAGAGCAACCTCTGGACCTGCATTTCAGAGGAAAGTGAAGTCCAGCTCAACAGCCCGAGGGAGGGCTGCCGAGGGAGGGCTGCGTTCAAAGCCTGGTCTGGCTCCGAGGCAGCGCTCCTCCCTCCGCTGTCACTGGGCTAGCCTTTTTGCTCCAGCCCTTCCCCCCCCCCCCCCCCCCCCCCCCCCCCCCGTACCTGGAAGACACACCCCAGTGAAAGATCCTCAGTCCTGCCTCTCCAACGCTCCGGCAGACTTCTAAGCTCTGCCCCTTCCTCCCAAACCCCTCCCAGGACTCACAGGGTGAAGACAGGGGCCATTTCTTCTCCACTGGCTGATGGACTCTGTATATAGGGTCCAGTCTTGCAAATGAATCTCCACCCCCTCGCCACTGCCACTGCACAGAATGGTCCCAGGTATACAGGAGGGACCTAATTAATAATCGTTTGCTGCTTGAACAAACGACTGGGTCAGGAAGGAGCGTCTTTTTTCACATTTGCCCCAATGGTGTCCAGGTGGAAAAAGTCTCACCGGGAATGCCACCTTCCCGGCCTTCCCACATCACCTTTCTATCTAAGTAAGCCCAAACTGTTTACACTTGCCATCACTCAGCATCACCCCTACTTTTGTGAAAAACCTGATGTCCTGCATACGACAGCCCTCCACGCTCCTGCCCACCCCTCCCCCAACCCCTCAGAGTCCTCAGAGGGCCCCCACGGAGGCCCCAGGGTTGGGCAGCCCCCGCGCACAGCACCCCCTCCTCCCCCATTCTCCTTAGCTTCTGCGGGCTGTCTCCCCCTGGACTGTTTACACAGCTGCAGAATGAAGGGACGCTCATTTCTCCCCTCCCCAAGCTCAGGGTTAATATGTGTATTTCCGGCAGCCCTACAGCTTGGGGCAAAGGGAATGCTACCCCAACCCAATCTCCTATAAACAGCCCCTATGCTGATAATGGCAGTTTTGGGGGACTGGGAGCGCACGCTGAACTGCTTACAGTGAATGACCTTGTGGACACCTCCGCAGGCTGCACGGGGCTCTTCTGCGGCCAGGACAGGCGCAGCCGCTCCCCAGCTCGTAGGCCCCATCCAGCAAGCACTGGAAGGTGGCCACATACAGATTGCCAGGTGACAGAGGTTCCCACCAGGGACAATCACAATAGGCACCTTGATTTGAGTATCACAGAATCCAAGAAGATCAAGTACCATGGGCAAGTTGCAGGAAATCTTTTAAACATCCTCACTAAATAAACTCTCCAGTTCTAACAAATATCTTAGAACTAAAGACCCTGAAAGTCTTTTCAGCCTCTTCAATCCTAGTAAGTACCCTAAATGAACAGTTGTGGATTCTGTGAGATCAGAACACCTGTTCTCCTTAGAGAGCGCAAGGCAGTGAAGCTGATGCTCTGCAGCCGCCATGGTAGTTGACAGGTTTTGGGAAGAAAGCATTTGGGAACCTCAATCACTGCAAATGCCCCCTGCACTCAGCAACCCCCCCCCCCCCGGCCACCACCTTACTCTGCAATACCTGGAAAACTATGGAACTTTTGAGGCTTCTGCCTCTAAAGAAGGAACCGTTACGTTTGCATTCTGACTAACGTTCTTCAAGAAACTCAGACTGGGGCTCTTGCTACCTCACTGTTCCTACTCCCTCCAGGATGACACACTGTCTGAAGAATAAATACACACAACATCCCCTCCCTTGGGCCCCTACAGGTCTTAGTCCTGAAGGAACCAAAGGTCACTTTCTTTTTCCACTTAGGGAATGAAAAATATTCCAAGAGATTACCTGACTTGTCTTATGGCGTGCCCCCAACCGGAAGCCTGGCGAGCCCAGCACCTGCCTGGCAGCTGACACACTCACTCGCACACTCTAGACTCCAGGGACTCACCAGCACGTACCCTACCCCATCCAGAGGCTTCCAGCCACACACCTAAAAGAGGAGTCCCCAGGGTCTGACCCAGGCCAGGGTCCCCTCTGCAGCAAAACTTGCGGGTGACAGGCCCGATTCTGTCTCTGATTCTGTCTTCATGGGGTCCAGGACAACCACGATGGCCCAAGTCAACTCAGAGCGAAGGATGGAGTCTGGGAAAAAAATCTACTAGAAGGCAGAGAGCAGGGCCTGAGCTTGGAAATCACTTCAGGGTTACTAAAGCCACTGTGGCTGACCTTTGAGGTTGTTGTGTGGCCAAGATTTTATCGCTGCCAAAGGGTTGCACTTGGTGGAGAATCTCACAGCTACAACGTTGTGGCCACATCTTCTCACTGAGTTTCACAAGGCTCCTGGGTTGCAGGTAGAGCACTCGCTCCACTGTACAGAGAGGAAATGTGTCCGTGGTCACAGCATAGTGACTCCCACCCAGTCCAGGCACCTGCCCCCATCCCACACGGCTCCTTGGGAACCACACTCCCAGATGAACCCATTCTGCCACACATGGCTGAGTTCTACATCACAGGATAAGGAAAAGGCTTGGGGAGAGTAGGGAAGGACAGGCAGCGCCTCTAATTAAATTAAACTCATAATATCCAAGTGCTTTGGATTCATATTGGTGTGTTAGTTCTATTGTACTTCGTGTGGACCCAGGCCTTAACTAAGGGAAAAATGAAAACAACCTTGACAGCCATTCCCTCATTTTCTTTCTCCACCCAAGAGGCACCAGTGGTTAACAGTATGGTGGCGACCAGTGGGTCAAAGGCCAGCCCCTCCGCAGGCACTGGTTTCCATGGAGACGGGGCCCATTCATCCAGCACACAGAGCCTCTTCACAGCCACTTACACACAATTGAGCTATTACTGAGAGCCCAGGAGAGCCGTGTCTGGAGCACAGTGCACTAGACAGGGCAGGGTTTAATGGAGCTGATTAAATGGTAGTGGGGGAATTATCCCAGAGCAGGATTTGGGAATGCCCTTCAGAAACAAGTAAATCCCCCGGCCTCATCCCATTCCCAACACTCCTCCCTCGTAGTAGAATAATACCAGCATCTACACAGCCCTGTTCACTTCCCCATTCTTCCCACGCATCCAGAGTTGAGAGGACAAACCATGTCCTATGATTCCTAGACGTTTGATCAGTATTGTATTTTTGTGACTTAAAAAGATACCAACTCAAAGATCCAGAATGAAAATTGAAGTAAGGGTACACTTCAGGCATGAAATAAATTCCAGTGGATGGAGGATATAGTTCAAAACCAATATTCTTTGAGGTGAAAAACTCTTTGGTATTTGTTTGGGAATTCTTGAAATCCCTTTTTCTGAAAGAATGAAGGCACTCCTTAAAGAAGGGCACCACCACCTGTCATTTATGAGACACAGATTCTACCGAAATTCCTACAGCCTTTAAATCAGAGTAGAACAACTGAGGTGAACTGTAAAATTACTAGAAAAGTGAAAGGACTCTCTCACACAAAACATCAGGAGAATGTTTTATATGCATAGCCACCCAAACTGGGAACCATCCCCATGTCCTTCCGCAGGTGACTGGGTCAGCAAACGTTGGCTCACACGCACAGCGGGACACCACTGGGTGATGGAAGGGAACTGCTGATACAGCAGGGACATGGAGGAACCTCAAATGCACTTCCTGAGTGAGTGCAGTCAGACTCAAAAGGCTACCCACTGTATGAATCCACTTATATGTCACTCTGGAAAAGGCCACTCTGTAGAAATAGAGACCACGTCAGTGGTTGTCAGGGTCTGGGACTGGCTATCGGGGAGGGGTTGGCTCCAAACACACACCAGGGGAATTGGGGTGGGGGGTGGGGGGGATGGACTTATTCTGGATCATGACTGCAGTGGGTTCAATTTGTCAAAACCCACAGAACTGTACTCCACAAAAAGTGAATTTTATGGTGTGTAAAAAAATTATCTGCATTTAGTCTTTCAGAGAACAAACAAGGAAACCGTGTGCTGACCCTTCAGGTCAGGATAGAACAATAAAGAATCTGCTTTGTCCTCCTAAGTGATACCTGCCAAGTTCTAAGTACAGCCCATTCCCCCAGCCCTCGTCGCTGTGATCTCTAACCAAGTTAAGGTAACAATGACTATGTCCAAGAGTTAAAGCATTGGATGGATAATGCTAACTACTCTGATGACAACCAGATGGGTGAAGAACATCAATATTTGTATTTTTTGAGGCCTTGCTCTCTCTGGGTATACTATTGGGAGAAAAAAATAATAGTGGAGGAGATGTTCCTTAATGAGTAGAAGAGAAAATAGTGGAAGATGAAAAGATAGCTATTATGGTCTCAAGTGGTTTAAATGCCCATATGCTGAACAGGCCTGAGAAAATTCAAGTCCTTCTTGTAAAAGTCAATGCGACCTCACAGAGGACGTTCGCATTTGGAGGCTGAGACATGGATTTCAACCTGTGTCTGGAAGTGTCACCTTTACCAGGACACTCGCATCGCTGCTGTGGCCCCAGCGGGCAGAACAAGGGCTCCACAGAGGTGCGTGATCCGTATTCGTTGAACGATAAGTCTGAGGGTAGAAACTCAGAGGAGAATATCTGATTAAAGAGAAATGAAAAAGAAATACATAGATTTACTCAGATCATTTGGTCAAGCTGAGAATTATGAAGGTCTGAGAGAGATTTAAAGTACCAATTACAAAACCAAACACATACAGTGAAAAACAGAAAACATCCAACAAAATAAACCCTCAAAGCAAAAGATTGAAGGCCAGAACAAATGGCAAGGAAGCTTTACTCTCCAGCCCTGAGCTGCTCAGCTTAAACCTGTTTGCCATGTTGGCTGTTGACCGGGGAGGCTCCCCGGTCGGACCTGGAGGGGACACAGTGAAGATCCCCAAAATCTCAAAAGGGCAACAATGACAGATAATGGCTAACATGCTATGTGTTACAACATCCAGGCACTGTTCTAAGTACTTGACTAACATGAACTCAATCCTCAAAACAACCATCTGAGGTGAGGGCTGTTAGAGTCCCATTTCACAGAGGAGAAAACTGAGGCCCAAGGAAGTTATCTGAGTAGCCCAGAGTAGGATATGAAGCCACCCTGACCCTAGGGTCTGCACGCAGAACCCCTACAGTACTTCAGAAAAACTGGGATAAACCCATAAAGACAAAGCTTAACAGAGATGAAGTCCTGCACCCAAAGACATCCCACCACTAAGGGTGAGAATGGGCATGGAAAGGCGGGGCTGGGGGATGGTTAAGGCTAAACCGACAGCTACACAAGTGATGATATCTTTTGGGGAGTCAATTCTGCCCTGCAGGGGCCTGGAAAAGAAGCTGCTTCAAGGGCTGGCCTCCTCCACAATGCCCCCAAAATGCTGATCTGGTCTTGAAAACATCTTTCCAGGCAATCCGGAGTAGAGCGGAAGGCTGAGGACGTTCAGAACTACGTTGTGTGGCGACAAGCCGCACGAAGAGAAGACACAAGGAGGCCGTCTTCTGCAACGTGAAAGGCTGTCACACACACAAGGAGGAATTCAATTTGCTCTGGGCTGCCCCCGTCCCTGCAGGTGTCCGGGCAGAGGCCAGACAACAAATCGTTGGACCAGATAGCCCTGTGATCTCAGCCAACGATGAATTAGTCTCAGATGTGAAGGTCTCCAAGAGCAATTTGCGAATGGAAAAGCACAGTTCCAACTCAAAGGAGAAACGCAAGCAAGGCTGCCGGGAGGAAGCATCGACACCAACGCTTGTGTGGCTGGAAGAGGCTGCAGCCCCGTGGCCCAGGGCACCCTAACAGGCCCCATTTCCCACTGGCAGGTGACCATTCCAGCTGGCGGCAGGAGCTGCTCCTTCTGCTCAGCTTAGCAACCTCGTCCATCAGCAAGATTCCTGCAGTTGATTCAAAGATTTTCAAGTACCCTAAAGTGCTTCTTGGAACATTGGTATGTTCTTACCCCCAAAATAAAGCATTAAACCTGAGGGAACCAAGACTTAAGAAGTGGACTAAGTTGTGCAAAGCCTACGACAAAAGGAAAAACATTCATTCCTTTAGGAAAAACTAACAGCAATTAAAAGGCGATACCCACCCATACCCTCAGACTTCTCCACTGGCAACACAAGCAAGCTGACTGCATACTGTGTACAGCCTGGAAAAAGGTGACAGCTCGAAGCTGTTACTTTTTGGGGTTTTTTAAAGGACTTATACTTCTACTCTTTCTGCCCCACAGAAAAAAAGAGTGCCACGAGGGGTGCAGGAGAAAGGGGTCCTCTACGGTAGCCCTGGGTATAAACGGGTTCAGCCCAGTGCTGGCAAATGCAGTGATATGATGAACAGCTTTAAATATTCCTAGCCTTTCACTCAATGAGCCCATGTCTGTGAATCTACTCTAGGATAATAATGCTAAATTCAGAAAAAGCTGCATGCATGAGAGACATGTACTGCACTACTGTTTATGGAATAAAATATAAGAAAAACCCGAGTTCCTAAGAATAAGGGAATAGTTAATATGTTAATTGCAGAAAACACTATGATAGGATATCATGTGAAAAAGCAAGGCACCAAATTATACCTCAGTGTTAAGACAATGATGTGTGAAAAGGGAAACAAGTATATAATTTACACACCAGAAAAAAAGTCTGGTAGAAACTGGACCAGTATGTTGAAATGGTTATCGTTGGGTGACAGGATTATAAAGTGACATAAAAAAAAAAATCTTCCCCCAATCTCCAAATTCTCTTTAACAAACATACTTCTCTCTTCCTTTCTCTTTTCTAGTAGCTCAGTTAATACATGGAAATAACCCCCGTACATGCTTTCCCCAGTCTGGTGTGAATCTTCCCCATTTCCTTTTTAAAAAATTGCTCTTTATCCTCACCTGAGGATATGTATGTTTCCATTGATTTTAGAGAGAAGGGAAGGAAAGGAGAAAAGAGAGGAAAAACAGCGATGAGAGAACCATCGATCGGCTGCCTCTTGTACGCGCCCCGACCAAGGATCAGAGCCTGCAACCTGGGCATGTGCCCAGACTGGGAATCAAAACTGCAACCTTTCAGTGCACAGGATGACGGTCCAAGCAACTGAGCCAAGTGGCAGGACTCCCCCCTCCTTTTGAGAGTGCACAGCCACATAAAAACCTACATGTACACGTTCACATCTGTCCCTCCCTCCCTCCTCCTCTGTTACTTCCGCAGCCCATATTTCAACCTCTCTTTCCTTGCTGCTTCTAACTTCAATGATTCTCAACTCCTTGGGAACCCCAGGTCAAGTCGCCCACCTTGGTGGGGGCCCCAACCCACTCCTCCCGCATTTCTTTCAAGGCAACCCTGGTAGCCAGGCTGTGTTTCCCCCTGGGCAGGCTTCCCCAGCACCATGTCCTTAGCTGCAACTGGACACTGTCCCCCTCACTTGAAATGCAGTCCCTCCAGGAGGGGACCCTATCCTTTTTTATATCTCAGTCCCTAAGACATTGACAGATGGCTAGGAACTGCTCAATGATTATCTGTTGACTGAAAAACAAGTAACCAAATACCACCATACTCTTTATGACTGACTTTAAGCCAGTGATATATTTATTGAGAAATTTCTCAACAAAGACATTCCGGGAACCCAAAGTGCTTAGAATAAGGATGGCAAATAAGTCATACAGGTATTAAAAGATGCGGCACACATCAGTGGTTGCTGTCAAAATGGTAGAAATAAGGACTAAGAGGCGAACTGTTCCTAAAGTTGAATGTATACAGTTTGAGAAATCCAAAGATGCTCAGTAGATGGGTTTTTATAGAGAGCTGTTACATGGTAGATAAATACTGGAAAAGCAGCAAAACAGCTTTGGGGTGAAAATTATGTACTAACTCACTCTGGGGTCCTTGAGCGTGTCTTGTCCTGGGCACCTGAGGCATGATTTTTTGTTTTGGTTTTCTCACATTTGACCATCTTGAAGCTCCCATTGTGTAGTGAGAACACCACGCATTAGATTCAGGGTAAAAGAAAAAGCAGTACAGGGGGCATTCAAACCCAGCGCGGCCATCTCCCTATAACCTTCGCGCTCGTTGTCTTAGGAGTGAGGCCTGGGTTCATTGTATGGTCAATACAGACGCTTTGGACATTTGTAAGCAGGAGAAAGAAGAAGTTTTTAAAAAGGGGATGAACAGGAAAGGGAAGAGTTGGAGTTGGGGTACTACTTCAGTGAACCAGGCTTCCTGTGTAAGTCCACAGAGGGTGGGTCTGTCCTGGAGAATCAGCAGGGCCTGGGGATCAGAGGATGATTCTGGAGCGAGAGAGAAAAAGAGAAGCTGAAGACAGCAGGCTTGGTGATTAGGACAATGGGAAGTATGGTAGAATAGAGGAGTTGGGAGGGGAAACGTTTATAACAAGTCTTCCATTTCCACCAAAATATGGAAGCGGCACTGACATAAAGAAGGGCAGCATAACGCAATGGTTAAGAACCAGGTCCTAAGTTTGCCCAGGTTCAAATCCTAGCCTTGCCACTTACTTATGGGTAATCCCAGGCAAGTAATTTATCTGTGCCTCAGTTTCACCAAGTGTCAGATAGGCCTTACACACCTCGTAAGGGGCTGCTTTAAGGACCAAAGGCCTTCTTATTTGTAAAGCCCTCAAAAGTGTGTGCTGTGTAGTGTTACATCACACAGTCTCCCATATTTCACTGTCAGTGGTCCCTTGCGTACTCCTCCCTGGGCCCTGCCTCCTTCCTGGCCCTTCCTCCCATTCGCAGCGGCCTAAGCCCAGTTTTGCTGGGGGAGCCCAAGCCCACACACCACTTCCTGGAGACCCTTTTCCTGCCACTCTCCGAACCGGGCCTCCCCGCCCCCAACCGCTGGCCGGCTCTTCCCTCCTACCCCAACCCTGCTGGGCCCTGTTCACTCAACTATTCAGCAAGTACTTCAACAACTACCTTGGATTCTTCCAGGTGAATAAAAATATTTAGAGCTTTTTATTTTGGTAATTTTCAAACATATGCAAAAGTAGAGAGAAGAATATAATGAACCCGGTTAGGCCCTTACCCAGGTTCCACAGGTAGACCATGGCCGACGGGTTCATCGATCCCCCATCTACTCCGAGCCCCAAACCACACTATGAAGCAAATCCCAAATAGCTTCACTGGTAATTATTTCAGTATGTGTATCTAGAAGATAGAAATTATTAAAGTTCCTATGAAATGATTATCTTATCCTTGTAACTTAACAATTCTCTAATATTATTATGAAATATCTAGTTATGCTTTTACATTTATTTTCTTGATTACATTATAATTTTCCCATACAATTTATTTCAATTAGGCTCCAAATGTGGTCCTGGATCCAGACATTGGTATAGGTCAATATACATCTCTCTCTTTTTTTCGCCTTTTAATCTAAATTTAGGGGGCCTCTCGCTTTCCCCCTTCTTCCCCTCCCTCTCTTTGTATTATCTGCAAAAGAAACCAAGTTATTGGTCCTACGGAGTTTTCGCTAGTCCAGATTTTGCTACTCACATCTCCATGAGGTCATTTAACAGGTTCCTCTAAAACTGTTTTTCTTATAAATCAATAATTAGATCTAGAGGCTGATCAAATTCAGCTTTAGCATTATTTTATTTTATTTTATTTGGGGGAGAAGGGAACAAGACTATTTCTTCTTCATTAGCTGGGATACTTCTGTAAAGAAAAGTGTTCCCAAATATTTGGTGGTCCAGCAACAGACAGCACATAGCTCAGCCAGGACAAACATCTGATCCTTTCTCTTTGCCTGGTTTAAAATAATGACTTAATTCCCCGCTGTCCTCCAAAGTAAACCAGTGTTATGGCTTGTTTGGTTTTGTTTTTTAGAGCCATTGTGCACTTGAGGGTTTAAATAAACATGATGTTATTGATGCTCAAATGATTTCCCCTTTCCCTCTTATCAGGCTGGCTCTTGAGTTGTTCTGACCTAGTAGTCCTACCACCTGAGTCCCAAGAGTAGACCATGTCTCACGTGGTCTTGGATCGCTTTCATGCTTTCCTATGTAACAGTATATACACTGGGCTTGTCTTGTACAGTTAGTCATCGATCCCTCTAAGGAGCCTTTTTTTAAGTGGGAAATGGTATGAAGAGAACACAATCTGAGCACTAGAGTTGGTCATTGCTATGAGATTATTGTTTCTAGACCTTTTCAGAAGACAGAGTCAGAAAAAACTATCTACACATATACAATATGTTATGAGTTTATAATGGCCCTTCCGGCTTGCATTCAGGACTAACGAAGCACAAGACTTGTTTCTTAGCATCCTTGATCTTCTATCTGCATCTTCTTTCTCCCACAGTGAAAATCCTTATTCTCAGTGACAATAACATAATTACTCACTTACTCCCTTCAGAGTACATACAAAACAGACTCAGAATAACATTGCAACCAACACTAAAATGGTTAGTGAAAATAATTTAAGTGGTTTTTTTATTGGGGATGCCACACACTTCTGTAGTTATATTAGATCCCACTATGGATCTACAAATAATTGTGTTTGTACAACCGAGTTCTGCCTAGGTCTCCTGATTTCCAGTCTGGTTCTATCCTTGGGATTTAAGCTTGCCCAGCCTTTAGCTGAGGCATGACACCCTGCCTGCTCATGGCCAGCTCCAACCCAGAGCTGGACCCAGTGCAAACCAGAGAGGTGGCCCAAATCACAGCAGACAGCTGACTTCAGCTTTTACTCCTCTAGAAATTCCACACACTCAGACCAGCTTGGATCTGGGATGGGATGAAGCCTGAGTGTGCCCTGCCTTTTTGGTAATGGCTTGGCGGATGTCAGGCCAGCAGCCGACTGGTTGCCCCATGGTCCTATTCACCCCCATCTTGGTTTGGGAACCTCTGAAATCCCAGCATGTCGTGAGACAATGCCTAGGTGGGCACCTGACACATGGCTATTGGACAGAAGGAGGTGGTCTGCAATTCTTCAGGCACCAAAATACTTTCTAATAATAAATTTTAATTTAAAAATGAAATCAAATCATTTATCTACTTCTCTGTAGTTTTTAAAAATATTGTTTATTTATGGAATTCTAGAAATAAAACTATATATATATATATTTATTTAAAAGTAGAGAAAATAAATGAAAACACTAATGTACCCATTGCTCACACTGAATAATTTAACATTTTCCCATAGCGATGTCTTTAACAAAGACTTCTTAACTGATTTCTTTTAACAAAGAAATGACGCGTTGCTGACACAGCTGACGTACCTATTCCCCACCCTTCCCAGCAGTAGCTATTGTCCAACTGTGCTGTTTATCATGCCTGTAGATGTTTCTACACTTTAAATAAAGATGTATATCCACAAATTACTGACTCAGTCTAAGTGTTTTCTCCAATTTTTTATTTTTTAAAACTCCAAATTTATCAGAAAGTTGTAGAACAATGAAAACCCATCTGTCTTTCAACCAGACTTACGATCATCATGTTCCTAAATTTGCTGTACATTTACTGCCCCCCCATATATGTACACACACACACACTCTTTTATTTTGGTGAACCATTTGAAAGTAATTTGTAGATATCGTGACACCCTACACTCCAATACCTAAGTATGAGAACATTCTCCTGCATGACCTTATAATTATTACAATTATAATTATTCTCTTGAGTTTTACACATTCATATAAATGGTGCCATATTTTAAATATCCTATAGCAACTTGCTTTTTCTAATTATAGTAACATTGACTTTTAGAAATTATTCATGTTAATACACATAGATCTGACTCACTGTATGCTACTGCATGTCTGTATTGAGTTGTCTATTTATATTAACATATTGATAGCTACATATGTTGTTCCAGTTTACGCCATTGCATGCAATGCAACAATGATTATTTTTGTTCATGGCCCCCATGCCATGTGTAGGAGATTTGCTGGGTAATAATATATGCATCTCGTCAATTTTACCGGATATTGCTAAATCATTTTTCAAAATAGAAATCCTAAATTAGGCACCTCCACCGTCTGTATTCTTACCAGCACCTGCATTCTCAGACCTTAATTTTTGCCGTCTCATTGCTCTTTTAATTAGCATTTCCTGGAAAGCACAGAAAACATTTAACCTTTTCTGAACGTCCTGCATCACTGTCATGACCCTCCATTACAAAGCAGCCTTCTAAACTATTACTTCATGTCTTTCCCTTAGTCTAGATGGTCAGCTGCCACTTAATCTGCAGATGACCAGGCCATCCCATAACCAAATAGCCTAAAGCAAGTCTGTAAATCCTGGTTAAAGGTTCAGGGACCCCTCCTATAAATAGAGCAAAAACTCTAATAAAGGACCGCATGACCAATTTTTTTCAGTGTAACAGGAGCCTATTCTAACTAAATAGTTCCTAGTTCTAGATTTCAATATCTATGTCTAATACCTAGGTAAGTAGCACAGACTCCCAACTCTGGGAACCAGCAAAAAATGGACAAGTCAGAGGTCACAGAGCTCATTGCCTTCCCTCAAGAGAAAGGCGAGCAGCTCCCCAGCACTATCTTGGTCAACTGCAGGCGGAACGGAGCAGCCTTACTCCAGTTACGAAAGAAGCAGACAGGGCGGAACGAGAAGGTGGGCAGCGGGCATGTGATGAGGGGACACAGACCCAGCTGGAAGTTAGACCTGGCCGTTGCTTCCAGCTCGCTTTCTTTGTCTGGAAAAGGAGCTACACTAGATGGACTAATTTTTGTATTCTTTCAACTCAAACATTTAGTAGTTTTACAGCACTATAAAAACCTGTGAAAATTCTTTTTATTTCATCCCTACACAAATTGGGGTTCACAAAGCTGATCCTGAGTTATCAAAAACAAAATGACATGAAGCAAAGGATGATAACTTCATTATATAAGAAAAGTGTAGGCTGAGCTTTAGAATATTTCCACCAAAAATGGTGAAAGTTAATTTTAGCACTTGGAAAGGGGAGCATTTATTCTCTGGAAAACTAAATTTCTTAAGGGATAAAAAACATATACATGAAATTTTTACCCCATAAATATACAGTGAACACTCTCAGGTACTCTTCTATGCATGGGGAGAGAACACCCTTCCTGCTCCCAAGGAATTCATGATCTAATGGAGGAGACAAACAAGAAAACACATGTTTTAATATAAACTGATTGGTGTGAGTTTAAGGCTAGCGTAGGGCATTGGGGTAGCAGTGCATGACTCAGTCATGATCAAGAACAGGAAGTCCATGGGCTCCTCTCGTCAAGTCATTTAGGAACATTCACTACTGAGTGAAAGTGCCCACAATGCATGAGCATATCCTACGTTGAAGATATGAGTCTAGCCATGGTTAGGGCAGGAGCTGCCTGCATCATGCTCCATATACACGTGAATTCACCTTCTGAATAGAAGATGGTTAGCCTCTGAAGACATCTGGGGCGACGGGGCCAGTAGACGGCAATGCTCTCCCCTCCCCAGGGGGCTTCCAGCCACTGGAATTAAGGCAGACTAGTGGTTCTGTCCTTCGAGGCGAGGCTCAAACACCTCCTTGCCAGGGCCTCCCTCACTCCTCTGGGCTAGAGCTACTCCATCCTCAGGTACTCCAGGGGATGGTCTACTCTCTTTTATCAGCCACTTGTCACATGTATTGTCAGAACTGCTTTTCCTGTTTGCTCCCCGGCATTTTTAGCTCCTGAGGGCTGAGGCCCTATCATATTCTACTTTGTAACCACAGAAGGTGTTCAGTAATTGTTAAATGGATGGACGGATGTATGCACACCAGGCATTCTTCCAAGGAAGACAAGGAGGGAGGGGGTTGATAATGTTGGCCTGATTAATTTCACAACATGCAGGCATTCTAGAAGCAAGAAAAAAAAAAGCATGGAAAATGTGGGCCGATATGTTTGTTTTATTTTCTGAGGCAAAATGAAGAGGATAGGATGAACCGAGTTAATTTAACATCACTAACCACTCACTGAAAGTTGTTCGCAATCCAGATTCCGAAAACTCTTAAGCACAGCAGGGCGCAAGGTTCCCAGATGGCAAGTGGGCTGTTGGGACTTCACGGGGAACGGAAACGGGCAAATTGCATTTTGCACAGTCACATACTTCCTCAACTGATCCCAACTATTATTTCCGCACCAGTCAAGTAATTCAGGGGTG
Organism: Pteronotus mesoamericanus; assembly: GCF_021234165.1. NCBI lineage: Eukaryota > Metazoa > Chordata > Mammalia > Chiroptera > Mormoopidae > Pteronotus > Pteronotus mesoamericanus. Next base: position 5,499,505 of record NW_026555166.1, on the reverse strand, counting down.
GGAGTGGGGGCAGATAAAGGTGCCTAGAGCCAGGGTGAGGGGAAGGCTGGGCAGAGGGGCCCAAACTTGCACATACTTTGTTAGCTTTCTTTCATCCTTTTTGAATAAAATCTGCATTCCTTTTCTCAGAGAAGGGCAGCCCTGCTCCCCACCTAACAGCCTTGAATGTAGTGGACTCAGTGCCCCTCAAGCCAAGCTCCCTGCAAGGCAGCTGAACCCAGGCCAGCGTCAGCACAGGAGAGAAAGGGAGATTGTCCCCCTTGCCCAGCTCAAACATTTCATTCTCTTCCTAGGCCTCAAAACCCTAATTTGACCACAAAAACCTGGCCTCTGGTGTTTCTGTTATGAGTATCAGATTCCTTGGCTGAACTTGGCTGTTCACTGCCTGAACAAATTACATTAACAATACAGAGAAATGTATACAGGGCCTTAAAAACACTGCTGAGCAGGGACCAAAACAAAGACGTCGGTGTCCTAGCAACAAACCTTACCTCCCCCCCACCCCCCAGCAGCCTCCGGCCCTGCCAGGGATTGCGAGCCATTGAGCTCCTCTCTTCTCTGCAAACAATTAGGGACAGAGAAGTCACAATTACAGATGGGATTTACAGCCAGAGGAGCAATCTATAAATCACAGAGCTCCCACCCCCGGCCATTCCCAGCCAGATAATCAGAGCCAGATGTTCGCCACAGCTGCTTTAACGTGGGTACACTGTCGTCCAACTTGACCATGCCCCTACTCTGAGAACCAGCGGAGGCTCCAGCCAAAGAATCCTGCCAAGCCAGGGGGGGCCTCTGCACCCTGGAGCCAGCCCAACTGTAGGAAAAGTTGGGTTGTGTGGGAACTGTTTGTTAGAGCCACTGCAGAGGTGCAAGGCACCGGCGCTGCTGAGCCCTGTGGATCCTGCGCTCCCCCGAACCTCGCACAACTTAGTGACGGTAATGAATATCATTAACATTCACCATGAGGTACTAAGCACTGAGCTGAGAACAGGTACTCCCTTGCTGAAGAACACTTTTAAGATATCAACCAGTTCACACAGAGACTGAGCCTTAGCGAGGTCAACAGTTTTCTAGAAGGTCAGTTAGGGTAAGCGTCAGGGCAGCAACTCAAAGCTGGGTCAGCCTGACCTCGATGCCCCAATAATCTCATAATAATTAAACTGTGGAACGGAGGGACTCAGATTCAGGATGTGGGGCTGGCAGTTTCCAAATTACTCTGATGGTCAAACTTGGAGGAGGCTTGTCATTATTTTATTTCTTCATAGGTGGCCAGCCCTTTCAATTTCTGGACTGACCAAGTCCGAGTTTTAGGACCTGGGGCCCACAGAACAGCAAACACCAAGTGTGGTGAAATCTAGGCTATTCGAATACTACCAAGGGCTTTTTCTTTACAGACCTCCTTGTTGTGCATGTGTTCTTTATTTTTAACTTATTTATTGAGATATAACGTACATGCAGTAGCATGCACACATCCTAAATGTACAGCTCAATTAATTTTTACACATGTATAAACCTGTGTCCAATCAAGATATACAACATTCTAGAGGGTTCTTGCATGTGTCCTCCTTGTCCATATACCTCTGCCCCTAAGGTATCCACTATTCTAACCTTTATCACCATAGACAATTTTGCTCGTTTTTGAGCAAAAGGAATCACACAGTGCGTTGTTGGTATGAAGACATGTTTGTGCAGTTTTGGTTAACTGCGGGGTCAAACCAAGGCTCTCAAATCAAAACTACCAACAACGAAAACGTGAGATAACGCAATTAGTCCTGTCTGCTACACCAGCTTTGGGAGACTCTTCTACGACCTTTCTGACTCCTCTCCGCAGGCCCCTGTTCGTGGTATCTGAGACACCCTGTCCTCAAGGGGTGGACAAGTCCCTGGCCATCTGTCTCTGAGCACTGCCTGGTAACGGAATCTGGGAGTAACAAGCTGTGTTTACCCCACTTGTCACCCTTCATCCTTTACCCGCTGACAGCCACCATCTTTCACTCCTCAGGAAGGGCAGCAGGGCACGGAGGATGTGACTGAGGCTCTTCACGGGAGGAGGAGGATTAAACAGGTTGGAATGTCTGGGCTCTGAGTGCTTGCTCGGCAGCTTCAGGCTCAGGCTGCTGAGGCAGAGGCTCCGCTATCATCCCTCACACCTCTCACCACCCGGGGAGGTCCTCACCGGGAGCCCCCCACCTTGGCAAGAGGAGGCCACCCACTCGACAATCCACGCAAGGGAGGACCTCCTGTTGCGTTGGGCCTTTCCCTCAGCAATCTGGGCAGGAAGCTGTGTGAGGTGGGGGTGGGTGGGGGTTGGAAGAAATTTCAGTTGAGATGATGCAAAAAAAAAAAAAAAAGCCAGCACAATAGAAAGTGATTCTGAGAAAAGCAAAGCTACTCCTGACACGGGGAGAGGCAGGATTTTCTTTCCTTGGCTTTCTCCCCAGTCTTGACCTCCCCCTAAAGCACAGTGCTGTTCACCTTAACACCCTGGCACTGCCCCAGTTTCACTTCCCAGGGTGGCTATTTTTAGCCGCACCCAGCACCTGTTTGTTTCCATGACTGTCTTAAAATTCTAAATCTGTTGGCATATTATGACACAGGACACCTCCAAAGGATCTAATGCTACCAGCCGGAAGTGGCAGATCCTTAGGAATTTGTACTCTCATCTAAGTATTTATGGCTGACACATAAATACAGTGACCCTACCTTCCAAACATAACACTGGGGCATGAGATTCCACAAAGATTATTTTTGGGTATGACTTCTATGTGTAAGAGACAATCGAAGATGTACTATTTGTACGTGGTAATGGAGGAATTATAGCAAATCCTAGATTCCTGGAGCCATGCTTTATCTGTGATGAGGACTCCCAGAAAATTTCAGAACTTGAAATTGACATAGACACAGGCCATGTCCCAGTTCAGCATTTCAAAGCCCAATGCAGTCTCCCATCACCCCGGCTTGGCTTCCCAAAGGAGCTGCGGTCCATTTCACAGCCAGCCCGAAAAGCCCACTCCTGCCCCCCACACAGGGAAGCTGGAGGCCTCTCCTTCCTTCCTATGTTCTCCGCTTAAAGGCTTCTTCTGGACTTTCCCTGGGTCACCCCATTTGCCCAGTCTCAGCCTGCGCGCCTCCCTTTCAGCCTCCTACCTACCTCACCAATGTCTAGGACTCTCCATTCAAACAGGGCAGGAGTTTTGTCCTCTTCTAGTCCTGGGGTGTCCTAAAGGGCAGCCTATTTTCTGATCCTGTAAATGACACAGGAGGGTCTTCTGACCCCTCCCATGACTCTGGGCCCCACAGTGACCCCGACCACAGCCTGCTCCGCAGGTGAGTGCTGTGGTCTAGAGAACTGTGCACACCCAACCTTGAAGCGCGCTCATCCTTCCACAGGGACTGAAGATAACGGTGTGGACTGAGGCCCAAAGCTATTTGCAACTCACACCAAAGCATCTGCGAACAAAACTCTCAACCGGTGATAAGAAGAGTTAAAGTGTTTGCAGCCACTTAAAAGTAGCTCACACTTTCCTATCTCCCAGCTTTGCTCTTGCTGTCCCCCCCTTCCTGGCATTCTCTCTTCCCTCTCCCAGGTCTGGCTCAACTCAAAAGAAAAACATCAAGATCCCAGACTGTGATAAGCCTTCCTACCTGGGTACCAGAGTAAAGCACACGAAAGCTTCCCAGGGCCAGACAGAGAGTACTCATGATAGTAATAGCAGTACAATAATAACTGGATGCTTCCTAAGAGGCGGGCCTGTACCCAGGCCTTTGCAGACTCACGCACTGAATCTTCACAACAAGCCTGGGAGATGGGCACTGTCCCTGCCCAGACTGTACAGAGGTTAGGCACCTGCTCAAAGTCATGCCCACTGCTTAGTGGCAGGGCCAGTGTTTGAACCCAGCCCTTCTCTTTGATCAAACACAACATAGCTCTCCTGGAGGGGTGGGTGCAGCCCTAGGAGGGGCCGCTGTTACCATGCAGGAATTTGAGCCTGGCATTGCTACACCTCTGAATTTTTTTCAAGAGAAGCTAGAAGTCTGGATTTTTACATGACCTTTTCTAACTTCGTAAAGTCACTACTCCAGCCCCAAAGCACATCTGAAAGGGGCTTTGGTCAGTGGGCACAGTTCACACCTGCTATGAACAACGCATCATGCACCTGACCGGGCACTGCTAAGTGGGGTCTCTCCTTCCATGGCCTGGAATTATGACTAAAATGTCTGTGATTTCAGCAGCCCTCCTAAAATTACAAGCTAAGTGAGGACAGGGAGCAGCTCTTAGTATTCATCCTGTTTTGTGAAATCCTGCACAGCCTCTTGGCCTCCTGAGAAGAATGGGAGAGAGTCACCTTCATGGAGACCCTACTACATGCCACCGCTATTCTAGATCCTTCCATGCATTAGATCATTTAATCCTCACTTGCAGTAATATTTACCTAGCTTATTCTTTTTAAACACATGAAGATTGTGAAGGGTTAAGAAGAGTTAACTCTCTTACTTAAGGCATGGACTTTGGAGGCAACACCTTGCAGACTCCTTTCAGCTCACGGAACCATTGTAAATAATTGTTGATATGCTCTATCTCGGTAGTTCCAGGCAGGAAAATCAATTCTTAAATTAATTAATGAGGGAACTGTTTACGTGTGAAAGGCTCTCAGTAAATAACAAAGTACTCGGATCCCTGGATACCTGAATCCACAGAGCTCCCAGGGCTATGTTGTCTGCACTCAGGACTGAGCACTGCCCTAGAGATAAAGGCTTATTCAGCAATGTTTACTAAGTCTCTGCTTGAGGTGGGGGTGAGGGATGGGGGCTGCAGTGGGGCAAAGGGTGAAGGCGGTGTCTGTCTTAGAGTGGAAAAAGCAAAGCTGTGTCGGTGGACAGACCCATCAGGTTGTGTGGCAAGAGGACGTAGAGCATGGGTGGGACCAGTGTGGTCTCCTGGGCTCTACTGCTCATGAACTGTGTGACCCGTGGGCCAGGTTCTTGCTTCTCCACATTCTCCACCTATAACATGGGGAAGATGAGTACGGTACTAAGAGAGGTTGCTGCCTCCCAGAGCTGAGGGGAGGATTTAATGAGCTGACATACATTAGTGAATGGCAAGCAAGCTAGAAGCAGTGTTATTCAGAACTCCAAGTTGTAGTTCCTTTGTCATTTCCCCCATTGAAGGATGAGGTCCTAACAGACAAAGACACAGAGCCAGGAACAACCTGGATGAACCAAGCCCCCTACACTGTCATCTGACGCTTCCTTCAACAGCCTAGTGAAAACCGGTCCAGTCCTGGAGGAGCCTTGGGATGTCTCATTGTTTATGGTGGGTTTTCATTGGATCCTCTTGGGTTTTCCAGGTAGAAGGTCTGCAAACAGTGATTGTTTTTCTCTTCCAATCTTTACCTTGGCTACTGAGACAATGCAAACCCCTTCTCCCTCTTCTTAGCCCTTTGCACTTGTCCTTTGCTGAGAGGAGAAGGCCCATCCATCTTGTCTAGCTTGCAATGACCCTGAAGCACTGCTAGAGGTGCCTGCCGAGGGAAGAAACTGTAAGGCTCCAGCAGGGCCTGCGGCTGTGCTCGGCCCAGGTCCTCCGCGGCACAGGGGGCAGCACCCAGGAGAAGCTAGAATGGCGATGCGGACGCTCAGCAGGTATGGGAAAGGGAGCAGGTACGAGAGAGAGCCTCTTGGGAGGCAAAGGAAGAGGCAGAGCCAAGGTCACTCTGAGGAACTGGAAATGGTCATTTTATTGGGAGTGTCCCCCTGACCCCAGCCCTGAGGCCTGACACAAGGCTGGGACTGAAGAACTACTGTTCAATCAAAGTTGATCTGTGAAGATTATGTCCTGTCCTCATAGGTACAACCTAGGACAGGCTCTTCTAGGTCCTTCTCCAGGACCTCACATATATAGAGCTCCAAATGCTGGATTTTCTTACCAAGAGACACCCATGTCTCAAATGGAGGTCCCTTCAAGAAGGTAAACAGTTTCCTGATTTATTAATTTCTCTGTCTGGAACCACCCTACATCAACTAAATTAGACTCATTGGGAGTAGGCATATAGGATGCATCTGGGGTGGGGGGATCACCCCATAATTTGGAAGAGCAGCATCTGCAGCAGTAGGTTTCTGTGCAAAGGTGTCACTCCCCATTTGCTGGGCCTGCTCCCCTGGGAGAGAGCCCTTCAGTCTCAATGCTGCACTTCTGCCCATTGCGATGCCCCAGAAATGTGCATCTCAACAAGCACCTGGGAAGATTCTGAGGCGGAGTTCGCAGAGCGCTCTTTGAGACTTACTGCCCTGATGGCCTTGCACTTTGAAGCCTCTGAGCATCCTCCCTGCAGTTTCCCACTCCCTCTTCTGACCCAAGAAGCCTCTCTGGACATTCAGGGCTTGAGCTGCTCCTTTTAGGAGCACTGGCAATGGGCAGCCACAGGACAAGCAGCAGACTTGCCAAGGACTCCTGGCACGGTGCCACCCCCCGACTGTGGAGGATGGAAGGAGCTGCAGAACATCCTACTGAGCCCCTGTTTCCTTCATGCACCCAACTAGGACAAGTGCCAATGGCCTCATGTGTATCTGTGGTCAGAGCTTTGAGCAAAAGAAGGTGAAGATGTCACTTGGGTTCCCACGCTCCATGAGCCCTTCATTGCAGTCCCCGATCACCTTCTTCCTTTGGGCCGCTGCTGAGGATTTACTTCCTTACTTGTGATCCAGGTAGGTAGGCCCTTCCTGGGTGGCCTGCCTGCTCCCTGAACTGGTTGAGGACATTCATCTGCCCCACTTGAAGAAACTCTCAATATCAGACAACCCTGTTTTAATGTGGCACCTTTTAGATTAAAAGAAATATTTGACGCTGTTATTCAATGACTACTGTAAAATTCAGAAAAGATGCACAGAAAAAAGATCAATGGCATACAAATGGGGATAAACCTGCCAAGCCCAGGATATTCTGAAAAGTAACTTTCCTCTTCTTAATTTCATATTGACTCCTAAGGAAAAGAAAAACAAAATCACTTTTTTATGATTCATTACTTCCTCAAGATAGCACAAACTGAACTGAAGGTACAAAAACTTGTGAACATCTTTTTCTTCCTAGAATTGTCCCTTCCACAAAAAAGGCAGCTCCTGCCAGTCTGGAGGCTTCCTCCCCACTGGACTCAGGAGCATTCGGCTCCAGAGGTGTGGCAAAAACGAAAACTGTGTGTGTGACAAGATAAGCACATTCCTAGAAATCAACGTGAAAACATGGAATGGCAAGAATTGAGCTTTTCTGCCACGATTTAGATAGGGCTCACTCCTTCACTTCCTTTATGTCGCTGTTCAAACTACAAGGCCTTTCCTGACACCCACGCACCGCAGCCCACAGTTTCCTCTCTGCACACCTGGCTGACTTACTCTCTTCATCACCCCCTGCCACACTGTAGATTGGTTCATTGTCTCTCCCCAACTAGAGGGTAAGCAACTTGAGAGCTGACATTTTATTCATGGCCATCTGCCCAGTACCTTGAAAGCGCCTGTCACGTCACTGTACTCAAGTATTTGTTCAGCAAAGGAGACCATCCACCTGCCTATCTGTCTGCCAGTCCATACGCCCACCCCAATATCTACCTACATATAGTAAATGTCAACCATGATCGAGGCACCATGATGTATGTTCTATAAAGTGGGTAGAAGACAACGGACATGGCTTTTGCTCTTGGATAGATACCAGGAAAATGTGTGTATACAAAATACAAAGCTATGTTTGAGCTAAGTGTCTACGGAGAATGGGCAGAATGCTATGAGAAAGAAAAAGGTGGGGCCTGTTTAAGATTAGGGGCAAAGGGAAGTTCTCCTGAGCAAATGATGTTTAAATTGAGACCTGGAGGCTGAGAAGGGGTTTCAAGATGAAGAGTGGAGTGGACAGGAAACAGGCAGTAAGGCCCAAGGTGGGAAGAGCTGGGTGGTCCTGCATGAGGGAGAAAGTCGCAGAAAAGACAAAGAGGAGTCAGACAACACTTGGCTTCCCATCACCACGGTGATGAGCATATGGCAGACAGGCAAATAAACTGACATCAGATCAGTGACAACCAAGCATCAACTTTGTTTATAAGATTTACAGAATCAAGGAATAGACAACTTGAATGTCCACACCCACACTAATTACAGGAGTACTAAGAGTAACTAAAAATATGGGTTAAAATCCCCATTTGTTTCTTTATCGATGAACTTGCTTCTTTAAGCATCTGTGAAAACCTTGCTGGGACTAAGTGTAGCCAAAACATTTTTTGATGATAGAATACCACAGAGCCATTGACGTTTGCAATAACATGTCTGACTAGGGTCAATATTCACCTTCAGGGGACTAGATTTAATGTGCGTTGTCCTTAAGACAAATCCTTAGAAGACTTAATTTTTTATTAGAGCAATAGATCTTGTATAAGTTTGTTTCTTGGGATTTATTCTCTCTTCCCAAACTTACAGTACAGGAAACAATTTTATACTGCATAAAACAAATGAGGGTCTCCTTACTGAACACTAAGCTCTTTGAAAGGAGGCACCGTCTCTAGATGCCCAGCCCTGAGGGCACTGCCTGGCCCATAAGAGATCCTGTGAACAAGTTTTAACGAAATGATTGGGACTCAGTTTAAAGATTTTGCAAGTCTGCTTTAGCGCAAGTCCCACTGTCAATCCAGGGTCTGCCACATGCTGTCTGTCGGATTACAGGCTCTGGAACTGGCTTTCCAGAAAACTAAGTAAAACGATGATTTATGAAAAGTAGCCGTGCTGAAGCAAGGGACTTGGCAGGCAATCAGTAAGTGGCCAGGATTATTGGTTTGTTCCTAAAATGCAAGGAGACCCTTGAATGTTCATGTAGCTTTTGTACCACCATCTTAACTCTCTTCTATTAGAATCTTAACTTGGCACGGAGCTGCTAACCCATCAACACATTCTGCGGTCACACAGCCCCACAGGGCCAAGGGGAACTGCAGAGCCTAGCTGGTCAAAAACCAATGCAAAAGGTCCTAAGAATAAAAGGGCCATCAACAAGGCAAGGTCAGTGTTATGTGGGTGGAAGAATGGCCACCAGCCATCTCCTCCACAAGGTAGGTAGAATCGCAGCAGGTCAGGGACTGCCCTAGGTATGGCCACTGCCCCAAGCCCCTCCAGGTAGGGTAGAGGGGCCCAGAAGGAAGGAGTTAACGTCCCCCTGTGGCTGAACATTCGCTTGGCACCATCTTTCTTTGTCAATAATAAAAGGTTGTGAGTTACAGCTGTGAGTTACAGATGGCTATCATACCAAGAAAAGAACTGCTGGTCAGATCTCAGTAATAAGGCTCTGAAGAAAATGTCCAAGAAGGAGACACTCCTTACCAATGACTCATTAAAATGGTAACATTGCCCTGGCTGATGTGGCTCAGTGGATTGAGCGCCAGCCTGTGAATCAAAGGGTCGCTGGTTCGATTCCCAGTCAGGGCACATGCCTGGGTTGCGGGCCAGGTCCCCAGTAGGGCGCACGTGAGAGGCAACCACACTTTGATGCTTCCCTCTCTTTCTCCCTCCCTTTCCCTCTCTAAAAAATAAATCTTAAAAAAAAAAAAAATGGTAACATTGAATTTTTACATTACGTCCACTGTTATAAAAATGCACAGGAGTGGAGAAAAAACTTGGAAATTATTATATGAACAAATGTGAATAAAGGCTGTTAGCTGACAGGCACTCCTGCCTGCTACCCCCAGGGTCTTCTATCAATATATCAATCTCCCCAGAAGGCAGGTGTACCCAACAACCTACCTGCACACGAATCCATTATATCAAGACTCCAAATATTTGCCCTGTGGTTGACAAGAGGCCTTCCAGGTGTGGTATCACTACTTTAATGAGCAAAAGCTTGTGAAACACATCTCATGCAGGTCAGCTCTGTGCTGTGAGAGAAACTGGGCCAATAAGATGCCCTTCAGGGATTTGTGTGTGTGCACGTGTGTGTGTGTTTTCTTTTAAAAAATTCTCACTGTTTTTCAATTTACAAAATCAGTATATATTTATTATTTTAAAACAAACCAAAACAGGGTAGTAAAGGCTAAAGCTGGCCAGGTACATGGTGACGGAAGGTGATTTGACTTTGGGTGGTGGGCACCCAATGCAATAATATACGGATCCTGTATCACAGAAATGTACACTTCAAACATATATGATTTTTTAATCAATGTCACCTCAATACATTTTTTAAAAGAAAAGAGAAAACAAGCTAAAACATTACTCAAATTTAGAAAAGGAAAAGTTCTTCTAAAACTATCCCATATTTAGTTTTCTATGCAGGGATTAAAGAAAAAAAAAAAACCCTAAGTAAAACCTTTTTCATAAAGGTTTTTTCCTGCTTATAAAGAAAAGCAAAAAAAACAAAAAAACAAAAAAAAGAAGTATAATTTCTGCCCATTGCATTAGTTTAAATAGAACAAATCAGTGAGGGTACAGTTGATGATGTCATACCAGAGGAGCCGTTGCCTAATCCTACATTATGAAAATTTGTGACTGTCCTTCTTCTTCTAAGAGTTTTACAGTTTTATCTCTTACATTTTAGGACTTTGCTCAATTTTAAGTTAATTTTTGTATACAACATAGAGTAGATTTCATCACATCGATCGATTGCCTCTTGCATGCCCCCAGCTGGGGGCCTGCCCCACAACCCAGGCATGTGCCCTGACTGGGAATCCAACCAGCGACCTTTTGCCTTGCAGTCTGACACCCAACTGAGCCACACCAATCAGGGCTAGAAACCAAGCTTTAAAATATCAAAGACCCGCCCTGTGTGATGTGGCTCAGTGGACCGAATGCCAGCCTGCAAACTCAAAGGTTGCTACTTTGATTCCTGGTCAGGGCACGTGCCTGGGTTGTGGACCGGGTCCCCATTTGGGGGTGTGTGAGAGGCAGCCAACAGATGTTTAATTCGCTCCCTTTCTCCCTCCTTTACTCTCTATTTTAAATAAAAAGATTTTATTTAAAATAAAAATCTTTTAAAAAATATGTCAAATACTTAAATCAACACTTCTCTAAAGAAGACATACCAATGGCCAATAAGTACATAAAAAGATGCTGAACATCATTAGCCATCAGGAAAATGAAAATCAAAACCACCATGAGATAGCAGTTTACCCCACAAGGATGGCTATAATCAAAAGGACAGACAATAATAAGTGTCAGCAAAGATGTAAAAATTGGAACCCTCATATACTGTTAGTGGCAAGGTAAAATGATGTACTCACTTTGGAAAATAGCCTGGCAGTCCCTCAGACATTTAAACTGTTACCACATGACCCAGCAATTCCAGTCCTAGGCATACACCCAAGATAACAGAAAATGTATGCGCACGTAACAGCACTGTTCGTAATAGCCAAAAATGTGAAAACAACCCAAATGTCCATTGACTGATGAATGGATAAACAAGTGGTATATCCATATAATGAAATATTTATTCAGCCATGAAGAGAAATGTGTACTGCCCTGGCTGGGTAGCTCAGTTGGTTAGAGCATCGTACATACACCAAAAAAGGTTTGTGGGTTCAATTCCCAGTCACGGGACATACCTAGGATATGGGTTATAACTCTGGTCAGGGAGGATCCAGGAGGCAACCAATCAATGTTTCTGTTCCTCTCTTTCTAAAATCAAAACACATATCCTCGGGTGAGGATTAAAAAAAAAAAAGAAAAGAAAAAAAAGACGTGTAGTGATTCATAAAGCAACATGAATAAAGCTGAAAACTTCTTTGCTAAGTGAAAGAAGCCAGTCACAAAAGGCCATGTGTTGTGTGACTCCATTATATGCAATATCCAGAACAGGCAACTCCAGAGACAGAAAGACTAGTGGCTGCCAGAGGTGGAGGGTGGGGGACATGAGGCAGAGAGGTTGCTATTGGGTAAGAGCTTCTTTCTGGAGTGATGAAATGTTTTTGAGTTAGAGTGGTGATGGTAGCATAACTCTGTGAACACACTAAAACCACTGAATTGTTTACTTTAGCAAAAGGGTGAACTTTATGTATGTAAATTATATCTCAATAAAATAAATAAAATATATTTTAAGTCACTAAAGAAGTAGGGGGGAAAATGGCTACACAATATTTCTAGAAATAAACCTAAATCTTTACAACCAACTGGCATACCCTGAACAATGGATCCAACCCCGGCTGTCCCACAGAATCGGCCAGGGAATTTTTAAAAGCACACAGATGCTTGGACCTCCTTCCCAGAGATTATGATTTAACTGGTCTGGGGTGGGGCTTGGGGACTCGTGTTTTTCAAAAGTTCCCCAGTTGATGCTAATGTGCAGCCAGAACTGAGAACGGCTGCCCTAGAATTTGAGCTTCTAAAAGAGTCCCTGGTGTTGATTTAGATATCTGTTACTTTATCCTTTCTCATAAACATGAGACAAACACAATTTTAAATGGCTCACAGTTTCTGGTTGTTAGAACTGGGATTTTTTTTTATTGTCTCTTCTACATTAAAAAAAAAAAAAAAGATCAGCAGGTTACCATTTTATACACAGAGAATCTGAAGTACAAAATGGCCAAGACACATACTGAGGTCAGCACAGTTAGTCGGGGTGAGGGTCAAATTACACTTGCCCCTGGGAACCTAACTCACTTCTTTTTCTAGTTCCTCCAGTTGAACCACTGGGAACATCCCTACGGCAGAAGTAGTGTGGACAGGCAGGGCGGCCATCTGCAGCGCCACAGGCAGAGAGGCTGGGTAGAACCTCAGGCAGGAAAAACTGCAACCTCTCAAGCCCACTTGGTTTCACCTTTGACTTGGTAAAACGGGACTACCCCTCCACCTCCCGCTCCCAAATAACAAACCTGTTTTCCTTACGGGGCTGGGAAGCCGAGGTTGATTTCACCTCCTCATCTCAGGTAAGCCACCCCAAAAATGCTCACTTATCTGGAACACTGCTTGTCTGGCTTCTACTATTTTCCTCCAAGCTGGTGAAACCCACATGGGGTCTGCGTTAAGATCCACGTTCATTCTGGAGCCCCAAAGCTGCTTCCAGCTGGCAAAGTCATGGCCAGTGCGTGTTGTTCATTAGTATGTTTGCAGGAGGCTGTCCGAGTCCCAAGCCAGCGGCTGCCTGTGGGAAACTTTCCCCCAGATCAGAGGACCTGTAAGGCCCCTAAGACCAGAAGTGAGGGCGCTACCAACACCTCTCCCTTGCTCCTGGCTCTGCACTCCTTCCCCTGGACTTGAACACACACAGGCAGCGTTGTTTGGGTTCTGATTTTGTTGCGTAATCTCCAAAAGATTTTCTGTGCAGTTCCTGGCTCCTCAATTCTACTCTCTCTCTCACTCAGCTGTTTTATAAGTTGAATTCTAATCTGGGTTTCTTCACAAAGTCGCCTTTGACTAAAAGCTAATAAAACCCCAAACGGGAAATTCAGGAGTAGTGGAGATGCCACGTGACCGTAACCTAAGGTTGTTGGTCAACTTGATTTGGTTTTCAAGCTTGTATACCACCTGGGGGCTTCGGTCCCACCCACTTTTCTGGCAATAAAGAAGGTCTTTGTCTTCCTGCTGAAGATGCTGCCCAAACCTTTTGGAGGAGTCTTGAAGACAGCCTTCCAAAGCTCTAGAACCACTGCAGGCCAGGCTCTTTAAGTCTGCTACCTTGCCCGAGGCCCTGGGCAGAGAGAGGCACCCAGCTCTGCTCACCAAAGTGGCCACTCCAGCCACTGGCAGGCCCCTCCCAGAGCCCTGCTTCAGGCCTACCTGCTCCCTAACCGGGCAGAGGTCCCAGCGCTGCATAACCAGGAGGCAGCTCAAACTCAGTGCAGGAAACCTTTTCGTGAATGAGCATACAAATCCTAGACATAAAAATCTGATAAATCAACAAGAAGCACAAAGGTGTTTTGCTGTATCCTGAAATCCGTGGTTATGGTTCAGGGCTGTCTTATATCAGTCGCATCATCTGATCATTGATTGCTGAATTCTGTTTTTAATTGCAGAGAACTGAGAAAAATCTTAATTTCCACAGATAAGTGGTAACAAATAGTAACAGGCTTTTAGGAGACAGGCTTTTTATCTCAGGATGGTCTTTAGTTAATTCGGTATCTTGCCTTTCCTTCAGTATTGTCCCCCTCGGGAGCCTTGGTAGACATTTTTCATCAACTGTGCTCTCTTTCATCACATCTTATTAACACAGATATCCTGTGTATGTCCAGTGACCCCGTGCTAGGCCACTAGCTGTCATAGCTAGATCTTTTTGGCCCCGTTGGGGACGATACCACTCCAGTTGAGAATGCGTAAGATCAATGCATCGGAAGCTTGAAATAGTTCTAGAAAATTTTTGTTTCTAAGAATCATTAATATAATACTAGAAACAATAATGGAAAATTCTTAGGTGGTAATTATTTGTCAGAGGCCTTCCTCAGCATCCCGCCTGTACTGACTCGGGCACCCTCCCGGACTATTAGCGTTACCCTCATTTGAAAAAGAAAGAGGCCCAGGGAGGGGCTAGATGACTTGACCAAGTCCACACGGGTGGCACAGGGTGGCACAGGACAAAGCGGGAACCAGGTCCGCAAGCCACCCCTAAACCACTTAGCAATACTGCCTTCCTACGCTACTGAACAGCTGTTATTTCCTTACCACAAATGTCACAATCAAGCAAGATGCATCCAAAACTTGAAATAATAAGCCTGAAGCCACCCATCCTAACACTGTTCCTCAAAGCAAAACACTAGCACACTGGCCACTGAGCCATGGAGACACCCCCGCCAGCCCCACCAGGGGCGGGCATGAGCATCTGGATAATGGCACGAGAGACCATGCATGCCTGAGTATTTAGCAAAACTGGTGCTTGGCTACAAGCTTCCTAACCAACACCACATTGACAAGAAATTCCAGCCCAGACAGAAAGTGGCAGGGGACATACAGCCCCACGTGAGCCGTGCTGGCAGCTCTAGTTAGTGCCCCAGTGGTCTCCAGCATGCTGAAATGTAGGACATTTAATCAGACATGTTTTATTTTGGTTGCACATTTTTACACAATGAAAACAGAATTAAAAACAAAATCAAATTCAACATTTGAGAAATCCCCAAAGCACTGGGCCCGCAGTAGACAATCACCCAATGATCTTTCCGGGCTCCCTGGTCTGAGGGTGCTGCTCTCGCAGTCGAGACAGCCTCAATCCGGCCTCCTGCGAGGTCCCAGCATGCGGCTCCTGCTGCGCTGTTCCCCGCACCCCGGTCCCGCCCTCTGGCCTTTCAGCCCACGTCCCTCAGCCTCACCCTCGCCTCCCACCAGAGACCCAGCGGGCACTAGTCCCCTCACTCCCTGAGCGATTCTGATGAGCAGAGGGCTTGAGGCTACCTTCCCTTCCTGTTTGTAGCCTCCACTTTGAGAAGGTAACCCCAGCTCTGTGCAGGATCGTATCCAGCTGGTCCAAGCCCCCGATTTGCCCCTGAAAAATATGCCACTCTGAAGCCTGTTCTTTCACCCCGCCACTCTCAAAGAAGGGAGAGGTCTGGACTTTCCGCTGGTACAGGTGCATTGTTACTTTCTTCTCATTCATCTCTTGCTTACCAAATGCCTACTATGTGCCAGCAACTGGGGAATCAAAGCAAATAAACACCGAACACATGCTGTTTCTAGCATTTCAAAGGAAAAAGAACAGGGGTCCAGTTTAGGGTGGGGCAGGCGCGTGGAAACTGAGTGAGGAATGAGGCTAACAACATTCTAGGCAGAGCAAACCCGAAGCAGGGCACCCAGAGTCGGTGGACTTTGGACAGCCTGAAAGCAGGCCCCCGAGGAAGAGGCGGGGGCTGGCTTTCCCCCTCCCCACCCAGCGAGGCAACAGTGAAATCGCTGCAGTTAGGGGTGCGGGCAGGGAGGTGAGAGTGCCTCACTCACTGCCACTCAGTTTCCTATCTGCAAATCAGGGACGATCAGAAATAATTATAATCCCCACGCCAGGCAGGGGTGGGGATTGACTGCACCTATTCTCTAGATGCAGTGGCGCTTGCCCTTGCCTATGTGCTGGGCACCCCCCTGACTGTCAAAGCTCCCCAGGTGATTCTAATGCTGAGGTGATGGCCACTGCCGCAGAACATGGGCAGAGTGACAGGCACAAGGGACATGCTCAAAAAAATACGAGCTGTTACCATGAGAAGTGTCTCCAGTCTTCCCCTCCCACCCATCCTTTTTTTTTTTTTTTTTAGATATATTAATTGATTTTAGAGAGAGAGGGGAAGGTGGAGGGGGAGGGAGAGAGAGAGAAATTCTTGATGCAAGAAACATTGATTGGTTGCCTCCCAGACCTGCCCCGACCTGGGATCGAACCTGCAACCTAGGCATGTGCCCTGACTGGGAGTTGAACTCCCAACCTTTTGGTGTATGGGACGATGATGCTCCAACCAACTGAACCACACCAGCAAGGGCCTTCCCACCCATCTTTGAAAATGCTCAAGCTCCCAGTCAAAATCATCTCTTGGCCCTTCTACTACATGCCCACATAGCGACTTCTGTGATAAAACTATAAAAACTGCTTAACAGCCAAATTCACAGAGATACAAAGAGGGAGAAAAAATTCTCCCTCAGTTTCTAAAAAAAAAAAAAAAAACCTTATGGATTTTAGAGAAAGAAGGAGATGGAGATGAAGGAAAAGAGGGAGGGAGGGAGAAAGGGAGAGGAAGAGAAAGAGGCAGAGAGAGAAACAATGATTTCTTGTTCCACTTATTTTGCACTCATGGGTTGATTCTTGTATGTGCCCTGACCGGGCACATCGAACCTGCAACCTCGGTGTATGGGGCAACGCTCTAACCAGCTGAGCAGCCCGGCCCGGGCAGGAGTTACTGGATAACGCACAGAATTTTAGCTTGGGAAGGTAAAGCCCTGGGTACGGACTGTGGTGACAACGGGAGGGTACTTACCTGGACTGTACAGTAAGAATGGTTAAGATGGTAAGTTTTATGTTGTGTCTATTTTGCTACAATTTTGTTTAAAAAACTGCTAAAAGTACTGTTTACTTATATTCAAAATGTCTTTCTGTCTCCACAAGAAACAGGCATACTTCAGAGATTGCAATAAAGCCGGCGGTACTATCTTTGCTGGTGGAGGGTGATCTTGCCTTCAGTTTGTAAAAACTGCAACATCTGTGAAGCACAATAAAACAAAGAGCAACAAAACGAGGTGCCTGTAGAAGAAACAATGTTAACTCGAAAAATAATTAAAAGAATACATTTACATTCTTCCATTCCTAAGAATCTATTCAACAGAAACACTACATCTGTGTAAAGATATATGTATAAGTATGTTCAGTGGGGCATGTTGAAATGGGACAAAAAAAGCATAAACAACCTAAAAGTTCATCACTGGGGAAGTGGTTAAAAGTCAAGGTTCATCTTGGGAATACTCTGCAACCAGGAAGAGCGAGACAGTCTGTTTCTGCAGACACTGCCGGCTCAAATGAGTAACACACTGCTTCAGGGAGAGTTTGGCCCTGGGGCATCGAAGCCCCACGTTAAGGCATCTGTGTCCCCTGTGAGTCCTGGTGGGAGGTAGGGTCCCCCGCCCCCTCTGAAGCTGCCAATGCCAGTGGCAGCTCTCTCACCATTCCGGTTCTGTGGCATAATTGTGGCCAGGGTCTGGGCTGCTGCCTGGATCCCACAGCCTGACTTCCCGGCCTTCCCAGAGTCCGGGAGTCACCCTGATGTCCCTGAAAGGAATTCCTTTTCTGCTGTTATCAGTCAGCTGACATCTACTGCTCACAACTAAGAACCCTACTGATAAAGATATTCAGATCATGCCTCTGGCTTTTAAAAAAGAAAACAGGCCCTTATATGTCAAGGAATAAGGACAGCTAACATTTTTCTTGATGACTTGCTATATGCGGGCATTGTTCTAAGTGCTTTTCTGTACCAACTCATTTTAGCCTGCACAATGCTACCAGGCCTGTACTATCATTTTCATTTTAGAAAAGAGAAAATGAAGGCATAGAAAAAGGTACATAACTTGACCAAAGTTACAAAGTTCGTAGGTAGCAGAAGTGGTTCAAGAACCCAGGAAGTCTGGTTCCAGAACGCACAATCTCAGCTATATGCAAATAGGATAATGCAAACACTTGGGAAAAGACAGAGGGAGATCTATGGTCCACACCGTCCCCTCTGGGATGAGACTGAGGGGGTGGGGCTGAAGGGGGCCTCTGATGTCTGAATATTTTGCAACAAGAACTATTCATGGCTACTTTCAGATAAAGCAGTGTTTCTGTAGGATTCAGCTTGAACCAGGGTGCTGGCAAACTAGAGACCCTTGCAGTTGAGAATCCACGACCCCTGCTCTGGCTTCCTGCTGCCACCGCCCCTCCCCTTTCCCCCCATCCCCCGAAAGACTTGAGCTGAATCCTCATGCCTGGGGTTCCTCCTGGCTCCCCTGTAATGATCCACTCCTGGGGTGTCCACTGTGACGTCGCACTCGCAGCTGGGCCGCAGCTGGGCGCGGAAACCACAAGGGCACCCGGGAGCCCAAACTCTACACAACACTCCTCCAGTCTGACTGACCTTAAAGGGCCACGCGGTCCTGCTCATCCTTGTCAGCTCTTCTGACCTCTCTACCCACCCACCCTGCCTAATTCTCTTACGATTTTCACTCTTCAAGGCCCAAATGAGAGCTTTCTCCTGGCAGCCTTGGTTTCTCGACTCTCTGCCCTCATCATTTCCTGAGCTTAATCTCTCCTTTGTTGGTGGGAAGGTGCCTACCATGCCAGGGGCCATTCCTTTCTCAGTCTCTTCAACCCCTTCTCCTTCACTCAGACGGCCTTCATCCCTCCACTCCTCGGGTCATGCGCGGGCCCCTCACCCTCGTCCCCTCCCACTCACCCCCCACTACCACACACAGGGGCAACACTAGAAGCACTAGTTCTAGAGACACTGCCTTGATTACCAGTTTATTCCGCTATAACTCTGACGACCAAGTGCTTTTTTTTCACATGAGCCATAGCCAGAGGAGGATTTTAAAAATCTTTTTATTTTGAAACAATTTCAAACCTACAGAAAAGTTGCAAGAATAGTAAAATGAACGCCCTCCATCTAAATACCTCAAATGTTAACATTTAATTTGCTTTAACCTTCTCTCTCTTCATCGTTTTTTTTCCCCCCTCAACCATTTGAGACTAGGCTGCACACAAGACACCCCTCTACCTATAAATGCTTCAGTGTGTGCATTTCCTAAAACAAGACATTCTCTTCCATTACCAGTCTAATTACCTGATCAGGAAATTAACATTGATACAATAATATCACCCAATCTACAGACTTTATTCAAATGTTGCCAATGTTGCAGGAGCCAATCCAGGCTGAACACTGCTTAGATTGAATTGGCCAGCTTCTAGTCATGTCGGAAACTTTTGATCCCATCTGTGGAAAGAATCCTGGATAAAGAATTGCCCCATCCACCAAGAGTGGGCAAGTCACTCTCCTCTCTGGACTCCACCTTCCATCACCCGGGAGGGTAAAAGGACAGAGCAGCCCGATTACTCTGCACGTGAAGGCGGTCAGCCGGTGGGGTTACAGCCACTGTGGCAGCCTTCAGCTTCCACCGGGCACAGTCACAGTCATTCAGCTGGAAACAGAGGTCTCATCAAAGCCTCCCTGTTTCCACTGTTACCTCACTTTGCAGATGAAGAAATCGAGCCTGGAGGGGTTAATTTGCTCAAGGTCTCTCCAATGCTTAAATTCAGGATTAGAAATGAGGGTAGAAAACACACCTTGTCACTCACCGTCCAGCCAGTCTCCTCTAAGCTGAAATAAAGCCCCTAGATCAGAAGGAAAGAGAAGCTCCAAGAGACCACTGAACCACAGTGGCCACCAGGCACAGGGCCCCCGGGGCTCCGTGACCCTGGACTCTCTGGTCTTACGCAGCTCAGTCCCCACATTAGAGGAGAAGTGGGTTCTGCAACCACAGTGAAAGCAAAACGACACCAAGTTCCAGGTTAAGATGCTTTCTCTTCGTGGCCGGATGTTCAATTTTTGTCCCCACCCTATGAAGAGCTTTTTCCTTTACAGATCTGAATTCAAGGTCTGGTCCCCTTGTAGAACATGGTTATAGTCAATGAAGAAACAAACCTCTAATGCACTAAGTAACTGAGTGCTAAGCACACACACTGTCAAGCGCTGACTAACCCTCTGCAGGTGACATCCCATTTCACCACTGAGTTCCATGACTGGCCCTGAACCGAGCTGACAATGGACCAGGTCTGCACGACCTACTGTAGCACCTGAACCTTATAGGAGAAGCTGTGGGGGCCAGAAGCTTTAAAGCCAGCATCATGTTAAGTAGATCCTCATCCCTCCGTTAGCCATGGAGGAAATCAGCTCCTGCCTCGTGGGTTGTGACCATCTCCCCAGGTTATGCGACACTTGGAAAGCTCTTGCCTTCTGTGCTCATTACAGATGCTGCTGCTACTCTGGCTGCTGGCAGTTTGGAAATTGCTTCTACGTTTGCGAGTTACGTTTCCCCAACTAAACTGTGAGGCTCTCAAAGACTTCTTCACATGTCTGCTTTTTTGAATGCCGTGGCCCCAGTAAAAGTGTATTTCCTTTTCTTCCTCTTTTCTTAACACGTAAAACTGAGGTAGAAATCATGATAACTCGGTTCGTGACACCAGAGTAATGTTTGCAGCGGCCTTCACCTTGGCCACGAGGAGCCTGGGCCCTTCCCTCCACTGAAGCTCTGCTACTCACCTTGGGGAGCCACTTAGTATTCCTGAGCCTCAGTTATTTCATCTGTGAATGGTAATAATAATTCTCCCTAATGTAAAGTGCTTAAAGCACTTGTACTGCATATGTGTACATATTTTAACAAATGTGTGCATATACAACAGTTTAATGGCTTAAGTCAAAGGAAGTATTTATATAAAACCCTTAGCCCAGTAACTTCCCAATAAATAAAAGATACTATTGTTTCTTCTGCTAGGACTCTGACTGCTGCTGTGCTCATCAAACACAAAGCCTCCTTGGCATTTTGGCCTGGCTTTTCGTTCCCCTCACGTTCTCAGCTCGGTCCTCAGGTCCCTGTCTACAGTGAGGACACAAGCCAGAGCTGAGAGTAAGAGGTTTCAAGGGTACGGGCTGCCAAATGACACGAGCTACAGGAAGTCAAGACCATGCTTCCAAATGCACATCCACACCAAGTGGTTCTAAGTCAGCCCAAGGCACCAATCCTTCCTGCAAATGTGAGGCGGAGTTCTGCGGAGGCTTTGGGCTCTCCCCACGTTGCCTTTCAAATTCCGGATGCGGGTCCCTGGTCGGCAAAAGGCTTACTCTATGGCCACTTCCCACCTTGAAAATGTCCTCTGTCCCTTCAGGGTCAAATCTACTGTCCTTCCAAACATGAAGGGATCCCACTTTTTTCAGTAGGCCACCCAAACCCTCAGTGGGGTCCACACTCCCAGAAGCAGAGCACCCTATTGCCCCTTCAAAGGAACAGTAAAGTACATCAGTGCCCCCTGGGCCTAAGCAGGGGGGAGCACCAACTTAGTTCATTCAGTCAATAGCACTTGAGTGCCTCAGGTATGTAAGGCTATGAAGATTAAAAAAGACAAGCTCTCTACTCTTAAGCAGGGGATCAGATGGGTGGTATGCAAGAGCTAAAAACTGAAGGTCAGAGTCAAAGATAAGCTGGTGCAGGCCCAAGCCTGCACATTCCTTCCTCCCTGTAAGGTATTCCCATCCTTCCCTTCCAGAGCCGCCAAGTGTATGGAATGAATGAGCCCCAAATGGCTGTCCGGAGTCACCCCTCCGGGCTCACTCCTAGGCCCCGGGCTCCGCCAAACAATCGGGGGCTTCTGGAAGCAGGCCGAGCAGGCACATTCTCATGTGCGGGGCCCGCAACACCCCTCTCAGCTGATTGTGTCCAGGCGGCCGGGGTCTCCGAGGCGCATGAATGCCCCTGAATGGGCCCATTCAGGCTGATGGACAGGAGCTGAAAGCTGCACACACACAAAAGCCACTGGGCAGCAGGGAGGGCTCCAGCCTGGGGTTTGCTCACGGGAAGGGGGGCCGTCCCGCCACAAAGGGCAGTGTGAAGTCTTCTCTGCGTGTTCAGTGGCATCCCTGGGTGCCAACTGCACAGCACCCTGTGCCCCAAAGGGGTAACAGAAGCAGACGGTGGCACTACATGCGGAAAGCTGAGAGGGCCAGAAGCAATTAAAATCCAACAAACAACATACAAGCAGAATACCTTTTTCTTTAACAGCAAGATGGGGCTCTGGGCCGGGGAGCTGATGGGTGCCTCCGTGCGCCTATCTTGTACATGATTAGGGCTGCATTCCTGACACCCATGGTGACCTATAAGGACTCCGACCGACCTGAGATTGTTTAGCATGCCACCAAGAAAAATGGTCTCGAAAGGACACGGCCAATATTTAAATGAGGATTGGAGAGACACGATCCCATTCTTATGTCACTCAGTATTTTCCAGGAAAAAAAAAAATCTCTGAAACGACATTTGTATTTTTAAATAGAACCAGGAAGGGGAGAACCACCCACCTGGAATTGTTTTAATTGCTTCAAGGGGGAGGGCAGGCTCTGCTGGTCAGAGGAGCAGAGAAATCTATTTACACTGTTGCACACGAATATTTTAAGCTCATAGTCAGATGGCTACTTTGGAAAACATGCTTCTCAGTTCCTAAGATCGCATTACTTTAGACACAATCCCCCCAAAAGATAATTAAAGATAGTTCCTCCTCATAATGTAATACTATAACGATCAATTAAAATTAAATTAGTTTGTCATAATAAAAAAGATGGGTTACATTCTTAGGCTTCCCAACCCAGAGTTGGTAACTCATGGGGAGAAGTCAGTGACTATCAGCTTTACTAAGGATGTATCAAACGTTCAGATCATTCCGTGAACTGATCAATGTAACATGCAAAGAGATATGTACCCTGGCACAATTATTAGTTTTGTTTATATATTTTTTTATTTAAAAAAACAATTTAAACACATAAAAAAGGAGAAAAGTATAAACATCAATAAATCCATCATCCCAAATTCACAAATGTTAACATTCTGTCATATTTGTTTTAGGTCCTGTTCTTTTTAAAGAAAATGTTACAGAACAAGAAGCTACTGTCCTCCTTATATAGAGGCAACAACATATCTGCATTTTAATAGGTTTGCCATTATTGATGCAGCATAAATAGACTATAATACTGTTTTGTGTTGTATAATTTTTTATTTTGAAATAATGATAGATTCACAGGAAATTGAGAAGAAATGTACAGAGAGGTCCCATG
Organism: Pteronotus mesoamericanus; assembly: GCF_021234165.1. Lineage (NCBI taxonomy): Eukaryota > Metazoa > Chordata > Mammalia > Chiroptera > Mormoopidae > Pteronotus > Pteronotus mesoamericanus. The sequence continues at coordinate 5,476,256 of NW_026555166.1, read as the reverse complement.
GAGCCTTCACCCAGCCTCCCCTAGTGTGAACATTTTGCATTTCTGCCAAAAACTAGGCTATTGACATTGGCACAATCCACAGAGTTTATTCAGATTTTACCAGTTTTTCAAGCATTCCTGTGTGTGTGTGCATGCAATTTCATCACATGTGTAGCTCTGTGTAACAACTATAATCAAGGTACTAAACTGTTCTCCCCCCGGCAGGCTCCCTCATGCTACCCCCTTTTAGACACACCAATCCCTAACCCTTGGCAACTGCCAATCTGTTTCCCACCTCTATAATTTTATTATTTCAAGAGTATTATATAAATGGAATAGTGCAGTATGTAACCATTGCAGAGTGGTTACATACTGCACTATTTTTTTTAAACTGCTCATAATTTCCTTGAGGTTCATTCGTGTTGTTGCATGTATCGATAATGTGTTCCTTTTTCAGTACTGAGTAGTATTCCATGGTATGGATGTACCAGTTTGTTCAGCCATTCACCGCTGAAGGACATCTGGGTAGCTTCTAGTTTGTGGCCATTTTGAATAACAGTGCTATGAACATTCTTGTATAAGTTTCTTTGTGAACACAAAGAAAAGCCATAAAAAAGCCCACATAATTTTAAAAAATAAAGAAATCTCTCTTTCCAGTGTTAAGGATTATTATATTGCTCCAGTAATTCTGGCAGCATGGTATTGGTAGAGGGATAAATGAAACACAGAATGAAGATATCCAATTTCTATAATTCACAGAACACCAGGAAGAGCCTTTTAACACATATTATCCTCTGGTCTGTCCCACGTGACTGAAATTCCAGTATGAGACAGTCATACCTTTGGCTTAGGGTCTCATCCAGAAGATTCCTTTGGGAGAGATAAGAAATGAACTTTTAATCGTGGGGTGAATCTGAATATAAAGTCAGGGTCCTCTCCCGCTGATAGCTGAGAGGAGGCACGTATGATGAAAAAGGCACTAAGCACTGGGGAATAGAGGAGGGTGAAAAGGAGTAAGAGGAAAAATACAACATTCTGACAAGTTCCACCTACTTGATAATACCACGGTCAGTTCTTTCAAAACCTCTAATTGGTTCAGTATCACCGGGAGTGGTGGTGGTGATGCGGTTTCATCAAACTACACCCACCCAACATGGGCAGACAGTCATACAAGCTGCCTACCAATTCATATGCAAAGAAAAGGGAAGTGTGTATAGAGGTCTAAGAGGATGGGAGGCTGCTGACGCTTCTTCATCAGCAGCTATAGCTCAAAACAAAGAATGTATATTCCAAACAGGTTAGTACTATGAAAAATGTATTTATTACCTATCTAATATTTTCCTTCCTGGGTTTATTATTTTTTCATGTGAATATTTTAGGGACTACTTAGGCAAATGCCTTTTTTGAAACTTGTTTTTAACTCTGGGTGCAGCATGGTGGAGGAATGGAGTATTCTAGTTATACACATACTGGGTATATTACCAACATCCAAAGAATCAAAGCCAATCAAGAGCTTTTAACCCTAAAACTCTGGAGAAATAAAGCCATCATCTATGCTACCTGGGAAGGTGCAATGGAAGTCACGTGGTCATGTGATCAAGTTTACCAAACCATAACTTCCTGTCATTTAATCTGGATCTCCCAATCCAGCATCATGGGAACAACTGAAATGAAAATTTTAAATCCAGAAAGGGCGGTCCCATGGTATCTATGCCTGGTTTTCCCACCCACGGTGGGAAGTTCGGAGAGGAGACAGCAAGTCCCCACAGCGCCCCCTGAGGACACGGAGGAGTCATAGCAGCTCAGAGCTGCCCTCAGCCTTTCCACGTTTTCAACGGGCCCTGAAAACATTTCCCATTTTCTCTACTGACTGGGAGCTAAACCTTTACCTCCTGGCTCGGCTGCTCAGAGTTAAAATAAGGCCACAGAACATACAAATATACCAGAAAGCAGGGCCTCAACCAACCGGGGCCACACATACAACGAGGGCTCTCCCAGTTCTGACAATCTTTCTCCTTACCAGCTAGTCACAAAACCCGCCACAGCCTTAGTTCAGGATGGCACCTAAGGTTGAGACAGTCATCCTCTCACTTAAGGCAGCCTCCTGAGAAAACTCAAAAGCGCAGACAAAACAGCTGTCTCCAGAGCTGAAGCCCCATGGTGACACCCTGTGAGGTGTGCAGCTGCCCCCGGTTAAGTATGAGGACTCCATCGCCTGTCTCCTGCTTGGGACTGGCAACCCACTTAGCCTTTTCAGGCCTCTCAGCTGCCACATCTATAAAATGCAGTGACACCCTCACGAGTTCATCTGCAGGCCTGGCAGAGTAAACCTTCAGTATAGGCTGTTATTATGATTTCAGTTATCATTCCCGGTGCACATTTACCTAAAGCCAACTTCTTGATTGTCCCCGCTCAGGCGGTCACATTCTTAAGGGACATGAAATTCTTTACCCAGAGCTATGTAAGATCCTGTATGCTGGAATGAGCTCCAGATGTGAAGTCAGAAAACAGACACAGGCAAAACCTGTCACTCAACTTCACGGTGACACCTTGGGGCAGGCCCTCGACCTCTCCGAGACGGTAAGAGTCTTTTGCCTTGCAGGGGTGCTGAGAGGATCAGAAAACAGGACTCGCGAGAGAGCCCAGCACAGTTGGCTATAACAGGAGCTCCTGGGCTGAATCAAACGGCAAAGACCTAGCTTCCTGACATGGGCAGGCCAGGCAGAACAGCACAGGACTGGGTACTCACACGGAGGGAAGCACAGTCACCGAGGCTGCCCTGCCCCATCCTAGCCCTGTCCACAAGGGCACTAAACATCAACAGGACCACCCTCTCAGCCCAGGCAAAGCCGCATCCACGGGGAGACGGTTCAAGTGCTGCAGCCTAGTCCTTGCACTCAGCAAGACAGGCCAAGAAAGGGTGAGCTGATGAGATCCTCCTCCACTGGGCTCTCCAGGTAAGGAAGCTGGCCTCCAGCCCTCATGCTCTGAGGCCTGGAGTTGCAGGGAGGCCTATGCACAATCACCATCATGCAGGTACCAGAAGGACTCAATAATTGCGTGACCTTTAGCCTACAAGCTGGCTCTTAAATGTGCCCCTTGACCGACTCATTCTCCTCCAACACCCAGGCTGGGCACGCAGCACCAAACTTCTAAAACCTCCTCCATGTCACCTTCACCCTGGAAGGTCCCACAGTCCTGGTCCAGCCCCTCTTCCTGGCTGCCAAGGCTTTACCCAGGCCATTCCTTAGGGCCTCTCCACAGCGGCCCCCTCCCAGCCCCCATCGTGTCCGTCTGCGGAGCGGAGTGCCTTCCCCAGCTAAGTTAGATATAATCTACATATCACATTGTGCAGTTTAAGTGTACAGCCTGATGTTAGATATGCATATTTATTATGAAGCTCTCCCCTCCTTCCATCCACGCAGATCCTGCCTGGCTCTCGGAGCTTGGCTGAAGACCTGCTCCACACTAAAGGCTCTTCCAGACTTCTAGCCCACACAGCTACTTCCTTTTTCTTCTAACCAATTTCTCTCCCAAAGACATTGCCTTAACATGGAATCTGCCAAACTCCAGGTGACCAGTTCTGGGACCTGAGCAAGGCAGGCATGCACTGTGCTTTCAGAATGTCACAATACTTCAAAAGTTCTCCTTCCACACCCCCAGTCAAAGTTCCACCTCTCTCCCTCTAACAGTATCCCCCCCCCACCCTGGGAACCACATGTTCCGCTGACTCTCTTCCCACAACCACAGCCTAACTTTGCAAAGATCATGATGGCTGATGTGCCCCATCACCCTCCTCCCTCTTCTCCAGGCCAGGGCCCCCCCACAGACCACTCACTCTCGTGTGTGTGCGCGCGTGTGCGTGCGTGCGTGCGTGTGTGTGTGTGTGTGTGTGTGTGTGTGTGTGTCTAAGTCCTGGAGAAGCTGCACCAGCCAGAGCCAGGCCCAAAGCTACAGAAGTGGGCTGAGTAGTCCCAAGTTGTCAGGGCAACTCTCTATCTTGAGTTAGGCTCTATAATTTGACAACTGGCCAATACACTTGCAGTCCTTACTCAGCCCTTCTGTGGGTTGCCTTGGCTTCTATGACTAGATGAATACATTGAAAATGGCCTGGAGCTGTGTTCCCTTGCAGCTCCTGAGTGCTAAAGACAGGCAGGCGTTCAAGTAAGTACCTGCTGACTGACCCATTGATTCTGCCCCAAGTCACTCTTGAATTATATGAATTCCTATTCATCATGGCCACAATGCTGACTGAAAATCCCCTCCTGCTCTCCATAAACAAGCAGGGTTATCAGGCAACAAAGTTGAAGAAAGGCACCAGTATGGAACTGGGAATACCCAAAACAAAGTCTATCACATACAAAAATTATCTGACTACTGTTTGCAGCTTTTCCCCTAGGCCTGAGATATAAGGCTGGACTAGAGATACCATGTACCATCCATCACAGGAACCTCTCAAATGACTGAATCTGTACTAGCAAGGGGGGACAAGTGGGAAATTGAGTAATGAGCTCCATTAAGGTTCTACCTTCTTGAAAGGCATGTCATGAGTAAATGCAAATCCTGGTTAACTTTCTCCACACATTTGAAATCTAGGATTAAATGCAGAAATCAGGTGTGACCAGGATCTGTGCTGCCTCTTTTAACCGTGGCAGAGACGCCACTTTATTTACCTCCTGGGCCGGCAAGAGCCTCCTTTGGAGTTAAGTGGAGGCACTGTGGCTGATGTCTGCCGCCTTGTCCTTCCTCATCTCCTAGCTGGACGAAGGAGTGCCCACGGAGAACTGCAAAGCCCTAGTACAGTGGTATTCAAAGTGCAGTCCCTGGGCCAGCAGCATCGGCAGCGGCTGGAACGTGTCAGAAATGCAGGATCTCAGGCCCACTACTGTGGGAGTGGAGCCCGGCAATCCATGTCTTAATAAGCCCTCAGGTGATTCAAATACCCATGCAGAGTTGGGAACCACTGCTCCAGAAGATGGCAGAAGACTTGGGTAGAAAGATCCAGGTCCCTGAACGAATGGAGCAGCGCTATGGACCTTCACTGAAGATAGGAGTAAACTTCTATTGTGAACTTTACTTCAGCCATTGGAGGTTATTTTGTAAAGCAGGTACTGTATCGCAGCTAAAACACTAACAACCACTGGGCGTTAGGCCTAGTCCACTCCTCATGGCCATTTCCCACATGGGGTTTTCCGAATGTCAAAGGCTGGCAAGGCAAGCTGCCTGGAGAGCAGCGAGCTGGGGTTATTTCATTCCGGCTGTGACAGACTGTACAGGAACCTTTTCTACCCACTCATTCATTCGTTCACAGTCTGGCTGGTATGTTAACAATGGGGGAAGCGGAAGTCACTGCAGGGCCAGGATCAGATAGCAGCCAGCTGCTGGTGTTAACACATTCCTGCCGCCCTCCAGCACTCCTGCCTGCCACAGGCTGCCTGCCACCCCAGGCCAGCACCTGCCTGCTTGTCAGTTAAGGACGTCCAGAGCTGGCATCTGGGCCCTAACTCAGAATATCAGGGATCCTGTGCCGGCAGCTCCCACAGGGCAGCAGCTCTGGCCACAAAACAAACCAAGTCTCAGGCTGTCCTAACAGGCCCAGATGTCCATCTTTCCATCTGTGACATGCAGGTCCAGTTTGGAGGGCCTTGTGTCTCCTTGCCATCTTTCCCTTTTCTCCCCAAATGAAATCCCACTAATTCCTCATGCACCCTGCCCCACCTCCTGCCTCTTCCACAGTCCACTGACTGCTCCCTTCTGTGTCCTCGGGCACTCTCTGTCTGAGACTCTCAGTGCGGCCTTAGACATCACAGGGCCCACCCCACGTGGGTTAGTGGCCTTACACAAAGGTCTGCGTCTCCCCATTCAAACACAGTCCTCAAGGCCGAGGGCTATGTTTTACACGCCCTCCACATTCCCCTAGCCTTGGCACCAGACACGGGGCACTCGTTACATGGGCACTCACTAAATGCTTGCTTACTGACTGGTGAGTGAGGGACCTGAGAAGCTGCCAACCCCCAGGTGAGTGCCCTAACGATACGGTACATATATCTGCAGGACCAGTGAACCGAGATTTAAAACACAGAGACATGGATCAGTCTTCTTTGCTGGGCACATATTTTGGCCCCAGACTTCCTCCTCCAAGCAGAGTTCCCTTCCCTCTCCTCCAGCCAGCCTATTGCTCCCACTACGACTATTCAGTCACAAAAAAGAACATTTCCCCTTGGCTCTAGGAGCCGTCTGGGTTGCCTTGTTGTATTGAACTCTCTCCCCACCACATATTCTTTTTGCTGCGGGCTATTTGTTCCCTTTGCTGCTGTCCCCAGCACGGAGGGCCCAGGCCCAGCACAGAAGCACATACATTCTGCGAGCCTCCCACACCTGCTGCCTTCCAAAGCAGGACCTTTGCCGGGGCAGTTTTAAAGATGTGGCTGACTTAAACTTAGTTCTTAACCATACACCAAACTGGACAAGGAACGCACTCCCTCCCTCTACCCTCCCCTGTCCCCAGCCACGCAGGCCACTCCTGTTAGGCAGGTCTGCTCACCAGGCGATCTGGCCCTCTCTCAGGTCCCCCCTGCCTCCCACGGTTCCTCTCCCTTTTGTTAGTCTCTTCGCCAATCCTCCAAAAGAAGCCCCAACCCGGTCATGACCACAGGTTTATGAAACCCGAAACCACCAGCCTCCGCTTCTCTCCTTTCAGCAGAAGGTGTGTGTCTGTCAGGAGCCCCTAGCAAGCTGAGGCCTGGGCTGGCCCAGGAATCCTGTGCTTTACACCAGCAAGTATGGAGGCGGTGCAGCTACTTTACCTGTTGCCCAGGAGGCACTGAGCAAATCACGAAACCACACAGCATCTCAGTTTCCCTACCTGTAAACAGGGCTAATAGGTACTAATTTCCTAGGGCTGCTGTGAAGATTAGAAGAGCAGAGAACTCCAGACACTTGGACTGTGGCCCAGGTGCATAGGAAACACTCCACAGGGGTCAGCTCTTGCTATTATAATGGTGATTAATTCCTCAAGCCTCACTTTAGGAGGTCACTAACCTCTGAAGAATGCAAGGCAAGGAGTACAGGCCGTTGTGAGTTAGAAGATAGAGGCCAAGGGGAATCTTGTGGCCACAGAAACTTCCAGAAGCCATGACCTCCATGGAAGAGCATCTGGAAAACTTCACGACTGTGATGCTGGACAGAGCTCAGTCCTCCCGAATCCCTCACCAGAACCCGGGCAGAGAGAACTACTGGACTAAGCTCAAAATATGTACACATGTGTATGAATATGTATGCCTACATTTTTAAAAATAAGGAGATCTACATCATTGAATGAATAAGTATTTAATTAAATCTAATGTTTCCTTAAATGGCTTCTAAGTGTGAGGCCAGCATTGCCAACTTAGTCCAGTAGTTCTCTCTGCCCTGGTCCTGTTGAGGGATTTGGGAGGACTGAGCTCTGTCCAGCATCACAGCCGTGAAGTTTTCCAGATGCTCTTCCATGGAGGTCATGGCTTCTGGAAGTTTCTGTGGCCGCGAGCTCCCCCTTGGCCTCTATCTTATAACTCACAATGGTCTGTACTCCTTGTCTTAGATGCCATAGAATAATACAGTCTGAGAGAAGCCCAAAGGACCTCTCTCCTTTGCTGCAGACACAGCGGACAGGGTTTCGAGGAAGCCCTGTTGAAGTAGTCAGCACGTGTGACGGGTTGGCTGGAAGGGTTACTGGCATCTAGCACAGAGTCCACCACAATGTGAGTGTGCAAAAAAAGCGAACCTTTTGCAGCAGAAAAAGCAAAGACGTGGTTCAGGTTGAGGAAACAGCGTGAGCTAAGTCTGGGGAGAGTGAATGTATGTGGTGTTTAAAGAGCAGGACGCAGTCTGGGTTGGCCACAGTGTAGATGACATGGAAGAAGGCAGTGGGAGAGATCAGGGCCATTATATGAGTCAAGGTCCACATGTGAACTCAGCAAACACCTGTTGAGCTCCTACTATGTGGCAAGCACGGGGGACCCAGTGATGAACATGCAAGGCAGGGTCCCTCCCTGCCAGGTGTGGTCAACGTTCTCCTAGGCATGTTGGGCAGACCAGCTGCATGAGGGCCCCAGACATGCTGATTTAGCAGGTCTGGGCAAGCCCCTCCCCCTTGAAAAAAAAAAACAACACTGAATATTTTTCTGAGAGCAGACAATACCAGGCGCAGTCAGGGTGCTATGGCCAGATGCATATTTTTAAAGCACCCACATAATTCTGATACGCATTTGGAAAAAACCCACCCGGACCCACACAAGTCTCAAGAGGGCCTGAATGCCAACATGCCTCCATGGACGTAAATCCCTCCAGAAAAGGCGGGCTACCACCTCCCATGCAAACTGAAAAGTGCCCCACACACAAAAAAAGAGCTTTACTATTACTGATATTGGATTATTATCCCACCTTTGGACAGATCTGACCTTTGGGTTGTTCTTCCTTATAAAGAATCGAATCTCCACCCTGCCACACCCTTTCATCATCCAAGGCACAGCTCTTGTCCCCTCCCTCTCTTTCCTTCTCTTCTAAGCTCAGCAAAGTGCCATCTCCCCTGGCAAGGTTTAGGACCCCATGGCATCCTGACACCCCCACCCCCACAAGCTCCAGTTGTCTAGGTCCCTTTTAAAGCCTGACCCAGTATCTCCCAGGTGATCTAATGGGCAAGAGGACACCGCAGCCCCACCAACAGCCGCCCCCGCCGACTGGGGCCCTGCTCTCTGCTCCTGCTTTTAGTTTCTTCTGTCCTTCACAGAGGAGACAAGAGACTTTGGGAAGCTTCTATTTTTTCCATCACAATGACATCATGGGCCCCAAGCATCAGGAACATGTACTCAAAATGAAACGAAAGAGCCCATTTATTGTCTTCAGCTAAATTTTTCCAACTCAGTAGATCTCCCAGAGCTAAGTCAGAAAAAATTGTTTAAAAGAACAGAATATCAACTGTCTTTTCATTCAGCGTCTAATAATAGTTATGACTCAAGAGAAAAGTTGTATTTCTCTCCCTTGTGAAAGGATAAGAAATCTTTTTATGCACTTACCATGGAAATCGCTTAGCTCGTCAAATTCCACGTACCAAAAGGAGCTCCAACACCTCAGAGGGGCCCTGTCGGCACCCGGGCAGCTCGCTCAGCCCTATTCTAATCCCTACACGGGCTGGCAGGTATGGAAGGGTTCTGCGGGGGAGAGAGTGAGCAGGGCGGGGGGCAAGGGCAGTTCAGGAGTCTCCTCATGCGCTGAAAAGAAATCCCCTTTGGACCACACGTACTGTGTTGGTTCTGGGGTGAAGACAGGAACAAAGGCTCAAATCTGAGAGGTGTTCTTGGACAGAGATTCTCAAAGCACAGTGTTGGACCAGGAGCATCAGCATCGGCGAGAACTTGTTAGACATGAACATTTTCAGGGCCCTACCTCAGACCCACCGAATCTGAGACTCTGGGGGTGGAGCCCAGCCAAGTGTTCCCAAGCCCTGCAGGTGATTCGGATACATTTGAGAACCATTATTTCAGCACCGAGGCTGCGTTCCATTCCAACGACCGTAAGAAATGGTTCTGTGCCCACTTGGCAGGAAACAAACTCCAGGTGTTCCCCATTTCATTTGAAAGGTCAACGTCCTTTGGAGTTCAAGGTGAGTGGTTCCGTTGATTTTAACATGGCAGTAAAGGCAACTACTCTCTTTTTGCCGTTACGGAGGAAAGAAGACAATACAGCGTATGGGCGGCTTTGGAGGGAGCACAGTTCAAGATGTCCGGAACATCAGCCCAGCCTTCCGGGACCCCTGCCTTTCCTAGCAGGGGGCCCCACCCCAGCTGGTGGCCACTTAGTCTCACCTGGGGTTAACCAGCCCCTGTCTCTTCCTGTCAACCCTCTTCTTGACTGTCTCCTCCACTCAGACTCCACCCGCCAACAAGAGGCTGCAACCTGGAGACCCGGACCCCAGTGGGGCTAGCTGAGGGCCTGAAGTAACCCCTAACTTGAGATGCCTGAGACAAAATGTTCAAAATTGCAGTCAGCCCTGGCCGTCAGTCTCCGTGGTTCTCCAAGCTCAGGCAGGATGGGTGGCAAACCATAGCCAAGCCAGGGCTTTAGTGAGGCCGCAGTGACCTCCTAGGCCTCTATTTCCCTATCAATAAAATGGACAAGTAACTATTTAGTAAGTGCTCATTAGATGTCAGCATTCCTGGCCTGGAGAGAGGGGATCCTCTGGGAGGGTGGGTGGAAGCATCTAGATGCTGGGATTCCAGCACCCACTGCCCTCCGTACATGGGCTTTTCCAGCAACCCCCACCCTCCTCCCACAGCCCCTTCTGGGATCCTGAGTGCTTTGCAGAAGCTCGTTAAATGGAGTGAATTGAGAGGAGAGAGGTGAAAAGAAAGACACTCGTGAATGAATGTATGACTCAGGCAAAGGCAGAAATGATCAGTGACAATATTTGAGGGGGACAGAAAATTGTTAAACAAAATGAACTGTATTTACTACCACGAAAGGACGCCAAAACAATAACCAGCTAATATGAAACACAGTACATTCTGAAAAAGGCATAAAAAAGGGGCACTGTTTTCTTATTTCTTCCAATAGATTAAAATGGTTCAAAAACTTACTCCTTTCCCCTATGAAGAGCACACTGCCCAACATATGGAGATGGTCCTGGGGGCACCAGAAGGCGGCCGTACATCACAGCACTTCCTCCCCCTCCCCACAAAGGCCCTCTGCCTTCTCTCGGGGTAGGGGACTAGGACATCACTGATCGACCTAGTCAGATCTAGTCAGTGTCATGGCTTAAGAAATGAGTCTATAGCTGTCCAGAGAATGAGGTGCAACCATCCCAATGCTTATTGTAGTCCCAAGATGTTTGTATTCTTTAGTCTTCGATTCATAGTGCCTAGAACTGGGGGTAACTGTTGTACCGTGAATGGAGCAACCACCAAAACTTTGTGTATATACTCTCATTACAACTATACAGCGTGGAGTCATCAGAATAAAGACAAAGGAAACATTAAAATGAAAACGGGTTTATTAGGTGATGGGATTATCATCTTTTTTTTTTTTTAATATAGGGTGGTAGATATTGACTCCACACTTTAAAATTAACAAAAGAAAACACACACACACACACACAGGGCCTGGCAGAAGTAATTCCTATTTAAGTGTGGTTGTAGGGTTAGTAATATGGGTGTAATAATTTATAGTTTTTAACTTGAACATTTGATCTAAAATGTCATATAGTGTGATTGACTGTGATGTTGTTATGTGACAGCAATTACATGCTTATGATTCTGTAATAAAAAAGGGGTGTTGTTTGTGCCGGACCATATATATACATATATATGGCACCCAGGATCACTGTGTCTGCCTTTGGAACATGTAACTTGCTAAAAAGCATAATTTTGCCAGGACGGTGAGTGGTGAGAAAGGCAGAGCCCATGCTAGGACCAGTAACTCTGGGACACCAAGGCCTGATAGCCAGGAATATGGAAGAGGGTGTGACCTACCCTGGGGACTCCAGAGGGAGAACTGGGGGAGAAGATAATGGCTCAACGTTAAGGAAGAAACTTCCCCACAAGTGGAGCTGTCCGATACCGGAAGTTAACTGCCAAGCCCGGGTCTCCTGACTTCGCAGAAGTGTGGGAAGGGAAGCACTGAATAATCATCCACCTGCAGGAACTGGTAAGCTCTGGTGCTTCCAGATCCAACTTCCTAACACTAGGTGCTGCAAGATGTGGTCGGTGGAGGACGGGAGCCTCAAACCCAGATCTCCCCAGGCCTGGACCACCACACCAGACCTCCAATCCCAGCGCCACTTCTTGGCCTAGAAATGGGCCCCAGACAAGTGGGGAGGCCCTACTCCCAGCACCTAGAGAGTGGGCTGCCTCCAGCCTTTTCATACACCCCCGTAGGCCCTACAGATATCATCATTTTACACCCTTGTCATGAGGGGGAACGGTGAAGAGAGCTTCTCCCAAAGCAAAGAGGAAGGGACAGCTTCCTACAAAAAGTAGGAAATCGTTTATCAGAAAAAAAGTGTCGTCACAGGAATTGTCCCATCTAGCCTTCCAATCTCTAACTCCAATTCTCAGAGATCCATCTAACTGTTTCTTTTTCTTCAGGAACAAAAAGTCCCCCTCCCCCGCCCCTCAAAGACTGACCTAAACATGCTTGGTAACAGTGAGACAGGGAGATGAGCCAAGCCAAAGAAAACGCCGAGGGCCTGCACTGATAGTCAAAAGCACTTGGTCACGCTTCCATATCCTGGCTCATATTACAGCCAACTTTTGTTTACTGGCCTACAGATTCTCTTCCTGCCCTTCCGAGCTTCCTATTTTAATTTTCTCCTTTCTCTAGTCACTATTATCTCAGCACACAATGAACACAGACAACAGAGGAGCAGTGAAAAAACTCAACTAAGTTACCTGCTAATGTTGATTACCTGATCCATCTGGAAAACAGAGAATGACAAGCTGACAAAGAATGGGGCGTACCTCATTGCTATTGATTTGGTTATCTCAAGTCACCCCCCCCCACCCCATTCTCTCTAGGAGGGTTCAAGTCTGTGACCTGTGGGGAAGGAAGTGAGAGTTCTCAAAGGTCCCACTGAAGGGAGGCCAGGCACTGGTTGCTACTCTGTGGAATTTACGCCGATGCACATGGTCAGAAAGAAAACCCAGGGTTTAATATTGGATCAAAAGTCAGGTTATTTTTCAGCCAGTTCAGCTATGCACTTTCAGGAATTAACAATGGGAGGTTAAAGCAGGATTCGAAATGATTTAAACCTGATCCCCCCCTCCAAAGACCATTGTACAGCTGAGCAGGTGCCTCCATTCACACATTCCACCCTCTCGAGTTTCATGGCAAAGGGCTCACAACTCCCACACACCAAGCCAGCCAGCACTCAGAGAGCCCACTGTGAGCTGCACTGGGCGGGCCCAGGGACAGGGACATTGTAAGACCTTGTCTGTGCCATGCTGCGGTTCTGGTTTAGTTGAGACCATAAAGGAAGACAGTATCAAAGAAGCAAAACCACAGCTATAAACAAGAAAACATACACTTACAAACAGGTAACAGTTTGAGGTGATAATTTCAAAAAGGCATGAAGATCTGGCCTAATATAAGGATCCTGAGGAGGAGATAGGTCTGGGCAGGGACCGGAAGTGACTGTACCAAAATCCAGGATGCCCAGCAGAAACAGCAAGCTGAGGGTGACTGGAGGTCTGGGAAGCAGACTGAGAAGAAACTAGTGGATTTGGAGACTGGGGGAAGATCGGGGGCCACCAAGCTCATATTAGATTCATAGGTCAGGAGAGGAACACTTTTGATAGTCTCCCACTGTACACCAGTGCAGAAGGTCCACTCTGGGAGTGGACGACAACCAGCTAGACGAGACGTCTGCACCTCTGCAGATCCTCACATGCACTTGGGAGGGGGCAACATCACCTCCATTTTAGGAGTGAGGAAACCCCATTAGCATCAAGCCTTTCATTACATTTCACAACGATTCAATGGTGGCCAAATAGTAGAAAGAACCCAAACGTCCATCAGTGGATGAATGGATAAACAAAATGTGGCATGGACATATGAGAGAATATTATTCAGCCATAAAAAGCAATAAAGTACTGATCCATGCCACACCATGGATGAACCTTGAAAACATTATACTACGTGAAAGAAGCCAGTCCTGACAACCACATATTGAATGATTCCATTTATGTGAAATGTCCAGAACAGAGAAAGAAATTAGATTAGTGGTTGTCAAGTGTTGGGGAAGGAAAGAATGGAGCAGGACGACTTCTAGGGTGATGAGAAGGTACTAAATTTATATAGTGGTGATGGTGGCACAACTCTGTGAATATACTAAAAACCAATGAATTGTACCTTTAAAAGGATGGATTTTATGGCATGGGAATTATATATCAATAAAGCTGTTCTTTTTAAAACTGGCTTGATATAAGTTTCTCTAAATATATTTGCTAGTCCCTCATCTTCATATAGAAAGTATATCTGATTCAACTTAATCTTTATCAATAAGTCAAGGTCATTGCTTTAATTATCAGTCAGTGGGCACCGTTCACTGGAATTAAAGTCACGTGCCCCTCACTGAAATGCTTCTGAAGATCCCCGCAGCGGCCCTGTTTTGTCTGTCTCTTGCCTGCAGTGCTCGCCGTCAGGCTGCCGGCCCACACCTACCTGCTGCTGGGACGCCTCTGCGCCCCACACTCAGCTGTGCCAGGGCAAGTCCGTGCTCGTGTCAGTGCTCAGAGTGAGTCGTTTCAATCAGACACCTGGGTGAGGCCCCTCTGCTGAGGCTGAACAGAAAAAGGCGGGGAGAAGATAACTTTGTTATCTTCATTTCCCTTTTGAAAGGAAGATTTATTTGACGAGTTGAATCTTTCTCTGGAACAAGGTTTGTGTGGGAAAAGGAGGCAAATTTGGATGCAGGGCATAAAGAGGGCCAGGGAGGGGGGCCCTACAACTGTAAACAGGGTGGTCAGGGAAGGCCTCACTGCGGCGGTGACAAACCCAAGGAGGGAAGGGAACGAGCTATGCAGTTAGCAGGAAGAATGTTCTAGGTGAAGGGAGCACAGAACAAGTGCACAAGAGAGCGAGGGCCAAGTGAGGGAGCGGAGGCCAGAGGGGTCACACGGAGGTCAGCTCTGGCTTCACCCTGAGTGAGGGGAGGGGGACTATTACCTCATTATTACCGCCACATCACCTTGTTACTGGAACACCATTCATTATCTGGTGTCTGTCATGTGACCCTACTGGGTGGACTTAGCTGGACACAGAGCTGAGTGTGACCTGGGGTAGGAAATATCGTGGGGGCCTCCTGATGGGTACATGCCTGGAATCTGCCTTCCGGAGGCAGCGTCAAGGAGGCATTTCAAACAGGTCGTGTGGGACAGCACTGCCCACCTCTCAGGATGATGCAGGGGGGCGCAGGGGGACACACGGGAGCAGCGAAGACTGAGAAACTGGTCTCCCCAAGGTACTACCAGCACTCAAGTGGTAATAAAGGATGTGTCTGAGAGTAAGAAGTGGGTTGGGGGGAAAGGGGAAGGTTATGCCAAGAGGATAAAAACAGCAGCTACTGAGTACCAGAGACACAAATGTGGAATCCTCCAAGCTTTACAATAAGCTCGCAAAGAGGATGTCACAATCCCCATTCTACAGCTGACAAGAGAGAGACTTGGAAAGGCCCAGGTACTCAGCCAAAGCTGCAAAGCTAGCAGACAGGCAATGGGGAATCCAAGCCCTGGTCAGCCTTGCTTCATGGCTCTTCCTATGGGTCCAACTGCATGGAATTGCTGACGGCAAATACTTCTGAACTCTAAGAACGGCTGCTTCATCTGGACTACATGGAGAGGCCTGGAACTCCTGACATTTACCCACGACAGAAGCTCTGAAGGTTCTGGATGGAGGCAGAACTTATTAAAGTCTACTGTAGGGTCCTGTGAGCCGGGAGCACTCCACAAGATTTCCAGGCCCGGCTACTGTCACAGCGACCCCAGGACCCCTCACCGATTTCCACTCCTGGCCATTCTGGATCAGAACATCCAGGGGCGAAGTCCAGGGATCTGCATTTTAAAACAGAATCGCTGCCCACAACCACACATCTTTCTGATACAATCCTTCTCACAAAGAAAGTCTGAATGACCAATGTTTCACTCTTCCTTTGAAATGAAAACAAAACTAATTTTGAGGTGTGCGTTTTCCGAAATGTTCCTAGGCGTGAAAAGCCAAGGAAATGCTCTGTGCACAGGCCGCCAGCACGCCCCTCGCTGAGGCTCCAGCCAAGAGCGACTACAGAAGGGCTACCGCCTATACCTTCTGTATGAGGGTTTCCTGCACAGAGAGAAAGGGGAATTTTCAAGGTTCTATTCTAGGCAAGTTTCCTGGACACCATTCTTCTTTCTAGAGACGTTCAGTGCTAAGACCTGCATGAGAGAGAAGCTGCTCCAATTACAGACAGAGAGGTAGGACGAACCAGAGAGAACTCTCTTGTTTACAAGAAGGGACGCCTGGAAAGCAGCAGGAAAGCGGTGGCAAAAGCAACCAGGGAAGCGCTGCTGACTTTTAGTGGAAATCCTGGCTCGTGTTAGAACCGGGTTTGATGGCAGCCAGGAACAACCCATGATTTGGCACGAAAATCACAAGCAGAGTTACTTGCTTCTTAATTTAAAAAAAAAATCTCAATTCTCTTATGTTGCTCAATTTTTTTTTTGATGAATATTTAGGATTCTCCCACCCTGCAACTACTTTAATCTTAGTCAGATTTCTCACTTTGTTGAAAATGCTAGACTCGATGCTTCTGAAAATGAGGCCCACCTATGGACACACAGTCTCCGCCTCAACCCTAACACAGAGTAAGTGTGCGCCCCTCTCCACACTGAAAGGAATGCAGTGTAGACACCGCCACTCACTGGCTGAGGGAGCCCTTCCAGAGAGCAAACCCCTGGCCCTTGGGATCTCATCTTCCTCTCTTGAAATACTCCCCTTCAAGTCTACCTTGTCAAGCTCTAGAAATGGTTTCAGCTACCTCAACTTTTAATTACAAGAAAATATTGTTATTTTTCTCCAATTCTGATCTTTCACAATGATCTCAAAATGAGTTTAAATGACTATCTTACGCTGAAGTAAAACCTAACCATTTGCTGAAGTATCTTGATTGCCAGTCCCCTGCATTCCAGGCTAATGACTATTAGTTGGGGAGCCTGTAGTTACAAATTCCAGTCTGCTTTGGAAGAGTCTGCAGAAGAAGAACTCAGACCAGAGCTGCCTGGCTTTCATGATGAGAGCTGGTTGAAGCCATCACTCAGCTGGTGCTGATGGAACATGCACATGGCCACACAGGGTGCCCAGGGTGGACAGAATATAGCACAGGGTCCTTGACCTCCCCCTAGTTAGGGAGAAAAGGCCTACACACAGAAACGGGACAACGCACTATGTTTCCTCTTGTTCACATATCGATGAGTAACATATAGGAATGATAAGGCCATTATATAACAAATCAGTTGAGTTTGATTGTGAGGTACATGGAAGAAAATGTGCCAGCGGGCTAATCTGGAGTTCGGGTCCTCAAAGTCAATGCCGTTAGAAAAGCGACAAAACTATGTCGTTATGGGGTAGCGTCCAGAAGGGGAGTAGACGCACACTAATACAGGGAAGGGGTAGGTTCAGAGGCTGTCAAATGACAAGCATCATCCATCTGGGTGAGTCCAGATGTGGGAGGCTTTGTGAATGAGATGTGGAAGTACAGACGCGTGTGACATGCAAGGGACCAATGGCTGATTCCCAGGAGTGTTATAAATTACAAGATGATGGTGTTTTTGGAAGCTGGAACTAATATTAATGGGCAGGGCAAGTTGAATGAAGGAAATGGAGGCAGGATGTTATCTCAATGAGATTTCTGTCTTAGGATGGTTGCAACCTTGGCCCTCTGACACAAATTTAGTTTCAAAAATGGTATCTGCAAACAGATTTGAGGCCTTCCTCCGATAACCTGCCCAGGGTTGCAGCTCCTAGGTCCTGCCAGTCAGTGAATGGTGCTCAAAGCTGGCGGCGCCCAGGCTCCCCCAACTGCCTGGCACTGTGCAGGCCTCCTCGTTTGTAGGCCTCCTTGCAGCCCCTCAAGGACCGTGGGGCCTCAGAGTCTATACCAGCATTCCTCCCCTCCCTCTACATCTTCAGTCTTGTGTCCCAGCACTTGTTCTTGGGAGCTGGTCTTCGTACCATGTACTGGCGCTTCCCACCAGGCAGCCCACGTGGCTGGAACCAGCCAGGAGCATGAGGAGGGGACTGCGGGTATGAAGCAGAGTGTCATCTCTGACTGCAAAAGTTAAGTGCCTTGCTGAAAACTTTAATCAAAGAAACTGGGAAAACCAGCAAGAGAAAAATAAAAATAGACACGTGCACTAACATCCCCAAATGGATAAAACCAGGCACAGTAAAGCACTGTTATCCTGCGTGGTTGGAGACTGGAGTGTTCCACGCAGTCAGATGTCCTGGCTAACTAGGAGGTGGCAAAGGCACAGCATGTGACTGTCTTTAGGAAAAAAGCCGCCTGAGTTTTAGGTGTGCTCTGGGATTTGTATCAAGTATTTTCCCTTCTACCACGGTAATGGGACGTCACGGCAGCGTGGGTAGCGGAGCAACTTTCATTCCCATCCTGCAGCTGGACGCCGGGCCATCAGGGAGGGTACTCGGCACAGTCAGCTCAGGGGCGCACGGAAGAATGGGCAGGGCCCCTGTGCACCTGTCGCCACTGCCCTCGCCATGTCTGCCCAAACCCAGCCCTGGCATCTCTATTCCCTGCTTGTCCCCTCATCTCTTATGAGGCCTCAAGCCCCGCCCCTCGCGTTACTCCCCTTCCCCATCCCAGAGAACACTCTGATCCCAAGCCCGGACATACCGCATTCCTGCAGAACGCGGGCACCACTGCCACCTAATGCTCCTGTGGCGGGGCCCCAGCTCCACACTAGACCTTGTAAATGGCAACAACATACAGCACCAGGGTCCAAATGCTGCCCAGGCCTCTGAACTCGTGAGATGGCTACCCCCAGCCCGGAAGGTGATGGACAGGGCTCTGATTAACGGAACAAGTGAAAATAATTCACTATGATGTGTGCCTCATAACCAAGTTTAAAAAATATGTTCTATAAACAGTCCTGTATTGTGACTGTGGCGGTGGCTACACAGATCTGTACATGGAATAAACTGCATGGAAGGATACAAACACACGCAGAGTGAAGGCGTGCAAAAAATGGTGGGAACTGAATAAGGTCTGTAATCTAGTAAACAGCAACGTACCATTGTCAATATTGAGCTTGAGCAGCAGGTGGGAAACTGTGGGAAGAGTTCCCGGGACTCTTTTGCAATATATTTGCAACTACCTGTGAGTCTAATTATTTCAAAAGACAAGTAAAAAGCAAGCAAGCAAGCAAACACAAAAAATAAACAAAAACCCAAACTCATAAACCTAATCATCTACATTCAGATCATTTTCACACCCATGAGGACCTATGAACTGCATGTTTTTCCAGGCCACCTGAGACTGGTCCTCACGGCTCAGCTTTCATTCCTAACATGGGCAGCTCCGGCACCAGTGCAAGGCTTGCACACTTCCAGAGTGGCCAAGAAAAGCATGTCCCAATGCATTGGCTTTGAGAGAAGTAGGCAGAAAATTGATTGGCCCGAGATGGTGACTAGTTTTCCCACGTAGAGCCCAACAATATTGGAAGGGCATATTTAAGGCTGGATTTCTTCTAAAATGTCTACCTAATCTTTGACGTCTTTGAGAAGAAGACAAGTTCAAGTCCACGTGAGTACACATGCCTACATGTGTATACATATATGCACAAGCACACATGCCTAGACACACATACAAACACAGCTTGGCCCCAAGGAGCGAAAAATACGTTACAAATATTAACTAAATCAGTGATTGTCAAGGCTGTAATCTAGAGTAATCTCCATTTATAGGGACAGGAAAGGGTTCTTACAAACACAAACCAAGGCTTCCTCTTCAGTGCCACAACCCTCTTGGCAGCTTGGGAAAGCATTATGACTCCCCCTGAAAATGCTATTAAATTCAAAAGTTAAATACGGAGCACTGCAAAAGAAATCCATTACAGTAAAATGTTGTTTTCAAAATATTTTTAAATTTTTTTGCTATGGTAACATTTAACAAATTAAATAAGACCTAGCAGTATGCTACATAAGCACCTTAATTTTGAAGAAGTGATGAGGATGACAATACCTTGAGACATCTATGGTGACTCTTTAACACGTAAAAAATCTCAGCAATTCAGTTCCTATTGGTGGCTGTCACAGGTACCACTAATACATAATGGTGTGTTGTTGACATTCATAATCAAAGGAAATGCAAAATTTCAGTTAATGAAAACCAAACATAATTTTTTTCCATCTAAGTTTTTGAAGCTTCCCTGAATTCCTTCTGTGGGTTGACTCATGTGAACAAGCTCTGGAACCCTGGCTGGTGTGACTCAGTGGATTGAGTGCCACTGGCCTGGGGTCCAAGGGGTTGCCAGCTGATTCCCGGTCACAGCGCATGCCTGGGTTGCGGGCAGGTCCCCAGCTGGGGGCACGCGAAAGGCAACTGATCGCTATTTCTATCCCTTTTTTCCTCTCCCTCCTTCCCCCTCTCCTGAAAAATAGATAGATAGATAGATAGATAGATAGATAGATAGATAGATAGATAGATAAAAAAAATAAATATCTGGAGCTAAGCAGTTGACCTACAACTTCTGTGGGAACAAAACCTGCTTCCTCTCTGCACGTTACCAAAGATTATGTACACTCCAAAGAGGCACCATCACCTGCACAGCCCCCCTCATCAGTTTTCACAAATCCACTCCAACGATGTTTAACATCAGCACCTGACTCGGGCCTTTACTTTGGGGAGGGGAGCCCCCCCACCATAGCTCACCTCTCCTTTCAGCCCCTCAGCAGCTCCTGCTACTGTGAGGAAATTAGGGGAATTATATCCAACTCTGGGGGGGGGGATCTGAACTTAAACCACCCCCCTCCAAGTGGACCCAGAACCAGAGATAAGATGTCCATGTGGTGGCAAGTTGGTGCTGCACGCCGACAAGCAGCTGGCCCAGGCCCCATGCTCGGAGTGATCCGATGCTGGGAATGGATGTGAAGAAAAATCTACTGTGTGGCTCCACCCATTAAGGTGGGGAGTTTGGATGGCTTTTGGAAAAGGATGAATTGTATGCCCCCCAAAAGATATGTGGAAGTCCTAACCCCCAGTTCCTCAGATTTGACCTTATTTAGAGACAGGGTCTTTATGGAAGGAATCAAGTTAAAATGAGATCATCAGAGTAGACCCTAATCTAATGACTGGTGTTCTTATAAAAGGGGAAACTTGGGCACAGACACACACAGAGAAATGTGTAGAGGAGATGTGTAGAGACAGGGGAAGAAGGCAATGTCTACAAGCCAAGGAGAGAGGTCTGGGACAGAACCTTCTCTCACAGCCCTCAGCAGGAACCAACCCTGCCAACACCATGGTTTCTGACTTCTAGTCTCCAGGCTGTGAGAGAATACATTTGTTATTTAAGCCACACAATTTGTTACTTTGTTACAGCAGCCTTAACAAATTAACACAACATTCAAAGTCAAATACATGGCCTGAAAAAAGAATATCTTTTTCTCTCTTTTGACTCCTCACCAGAGGATATGTTTATTGATTTTAGGGAGAGAGGAAGGGTGGGGGAGAGGGAGGAGCGGGCTGGGGAGGGGGGGGAGGGGGGGAGAGGGGGGGAGAGAGGGGGGGAGAGAGAGAGAGAGAGAGAGAGAGAGAGAGAGAAATATTGATCCATTGCCTTCCACATGTGCCCCAGCTGGGGATCGAACTCGAAACCTTTTGGTGATGCTCCACCCAATCGAGTCACCTGGCTAGGGCAAAAAGTTCTTAATTCAGAGCCCATCACACCCGGTCTCCTTGTGGGCCACTAATCAGTTGAAAATTAGATTCTGTTCAGTCTGCTTCTGACCTCTGAGCAGGAGGGATGGTCAAAGGCCAATGCTGTTAGATGACAATACTGGCTTAGAGAATCCAAGGTGCACTCTGGGCAACCCTACCACCAGCCCATGGTCTCACTGAGGGGCCAACATTTCACCAGGCAGGGACATTTTTAATCCTTCCATTCAAATGTTCAGTGAGGAGGAGCTCTGGACTAGAGCAGTGTTTCACAAACTTGGCCGCCTATCAAGAAGCCCCTAGGGAGCTTTAAGAAAATTCCGCCCAAGCCTGAGCCCCACCCCGGGCCAGCTGGATCAGAAATCTCTGGGGGTGGGGGCTGGGCATGAGCATTTTTTAAAAGCTCCCCAGATGATTCTAATGTGCAGCCAGGGTTGAGAGCCACTGGACCCTATGACCTTTGAGGGCCTTGCCTTTTCAGAATTCGGCGAGAGTGCATTTTGTGTTTATCTTAGTGGTTCTCAGGAGCGTGCTGGGCGCTGCCTTGGTCTGGTTCCTTTCAGGTCCAGTCTACAGTGGCCTGTATTGAGGATGAGTGGAGGAGTCATTCTGATGAACAGAGGGCGATGGTAGCAAAGAGGGGACCATTAAAAGTGACTTTCGCCCTTCCATTAAAACACCCATTCACTAAGCTTTGGTTCCTAAGTGCTAGGAATTCTAAGATGAACCAGAAATAAATACCTAGATCTCCAGAAGCTCAGTCTCATTCCAGAAACAAGCTGACGGCTGTTAAAGTGAAAACTGCAACTGAGGTACAGGAGCAGGGAGTCAAGCCACCACCCCACAAGGCAACAGAAGGTGACCCCTGAGATGATCTTAAAGGAGGAATATGAATGCCTTCCATGAGGACAAAAGAATATGAGAAGGCTTGATCCATAATGGACTGAAATGATTTTGTTCAGCTAGAAATAGAGACGACAGGTCTGCAGAGACCGTGACCATATGGGAACCACTGTTCCGTGAATCTGGTGTTTAAAAAGGGGTGGCCTGGCCTGTGCAAGGCAGTGCCCCACGCTGCTCTCTGCCCTGCCAGCTAGGGCTGGCTTCTGCCTGTACCTGCAGAGAGTCTCCAGACCCCACTGCTGCTGCCCGAGGCCAGGGTAGGGTGTCTAAATCCTGGTTATGCACCAACTTTTAAAAGGGAGATTTTAATAAATATATGCTCTGGGGCCCCACAACCTAGAGGTTCTGGGCACAGGGGTCAGGCATATGTATTTAAAAAAAAAAAAAAAAAAAGGACAGTTAAGTTATTAGGATGGGTAATGCCCAACCTTTGGGGCACCTCCCGGGCTTTTATCTCCCAGCCTCCGTTTCTGAGGGCAGTCCACCAGGCTTGTGGTCCGCCACTGGCTGGTCCACCAGCTCGCATTTGTGCTCTCAGGCCAGGGTCCCAGGACCAACCTGGCCAAGAAGCCACCCTCAGAGTGCAGGGCCCACCACAAGTTAATCACCACACACCCTCAGCCCAGAGTAGAAAGTCATTCTCACCCTTTTACATGGACTGAAGGTGCACAGGGTACAAACAGGGACTTCTTTCATGTCCACGTGCTTCACGTGTTAACCCGGCCCTCCAGAATGAAGACCGCAACCAAGGGGTGTATTCATCCTCTGCACACAGCCTGTGTCCTCAGTCCCTTCCTCTTAAGTCAACGATCGGCTTCCAGGAGGCAGGAGGGGCAAGCCCTGGGCCCACCGAAGGACTAACCAGCCACACCCGTCCAGGAGCACACACCTCCTCTCACAGCTCAGGACTCAGCTTCTCACCTTCAAGAAAACTACAACCTACAAACCGACTTCTGTTCGCCTCTCACAAGGGCCAATCGCTTCAAGTTCTGGCACTGAAAACTAAGCACCCAAGTCACATTTTATAGATTTTATTTACCCTAAAAAATATCCTGAGTTCATTCATGCTTCCAAACCACCAGAGAATCTGAAAATTTACCAGGAAACTGGGCAACTGCAACTTATGCTGAAGACTCAGGAATCAACACTTTATTAAATGAGAAAAATCCCCCTCCTGAGTCGAAGCTGTTACCATACGCAGGAGCCGGGGGGCAGGGGAAGTGGATTTTTTCCCCCTGGGGGCAAGGTGGATGGTAAACCCTTAGCTAAACGGACAGTGGCATATGCCCCAAGCCAGCCCCATAGGGGCATCCATACATCTGTGGGTTGATGGATCCCACATCTGTGGACCTAATTCTTCCACACCAGCAAGGAGAGCCCAGTCAGATCTCGACAACCACGACTCTTACTACAGTTAAACAGGAATGATTTGTGGGTTCCCAATGATCTACTGGAACAAAAATTAAGCCTCTCAACTTTTTTTAAAAAGATGTACCAAGACTTTAAAAGATGGGCTCAAATCCATTGTCAAGTGATTGCACTTTTCTTCCAACTCATCTTGCTCTCTTGGTAGGGTTATTATTATTGTAGACAGCATTCCTTGAAACTTCAAATTCATCGGCTTCTTCCTGTAACTCATAATTTTGAAGCACTGGGCTAAGAGGAGTGGCTTTTGCTATAAGCAGGGAAACGGGGATGAAACAGATTACGTATTGAACTGTAGTCACAGCTGAGGAGATGGCAAGGAAGAGCACTGGGTTAAATAATGCTGACCTGACCTATCCGTAATGAAGGAGTCCTGGGGTGTCAGAGCTCAGAGTGGTTAAAATACAGGGTGAAGGAAGCGGGGAGGCTTTCCAGAGAGTGAACTTGATTTTTATGTTTTTATCTGACACTAATAGGTACCAATAAAAATTTCTGGGAAGATGCACATAATGTGGCCAACATACCCTTGCGGAGAGTTGGAGGACAGAGCCATGGTTGCCAAAGGACAAGAGGTGGGAGGAAGGGCATGGCCACAGTGGGGTGGCACCAGGAAGTTTAGGGACTTAGAACTGTAGCGGTGGTTATACAGATCTACACGTTAGAACTTATAAAACTGTGCACCAGAGTCAATTTTCCTGTATGCTCATTTTTCTCTTTTTTTAGATTTAAAAGGAAAAAAAAACCCAACAATAAAGCCTTTAGAGGAAGAAAAGTGCTGACTGGATGGAGATAGGACAGCATGGCTAACGCCCTTCCTCCCAGTGACAATGTGGCAGTGCCCTAGGGCTCCACCTGGGCTCACTTGGCAAAGCTCTCCTTGGCCGATGGGCTCTGAAACCCAGAAAACCAAGTGACCGTCAGTCAGAGCACCTGGGGAGGAGCGAGCCACGGTGACAGACGCACTTTGGGAGGAAGCTGGGCCCCCTACGCAGCAGATGGAGAGAGTGAGCAAAGAAAGACATTGTGAGGGGCAGACGGAAACTGGCAGGCGTGGCAGGAGGGGGCTGCCAGAGAGGCGTGACCAGCAGGGTATTTGGTTCGGGACCAGGCCTGCTGCGAGGCGGCCTTGAACAGCCAGATGTCACACTTCTCCCTAAACCTCCCCTTCACCGAGGCTTCCACGGGCCTTGGGCCAACAAGGCCTGAATATGGTCTTTAATTTCTTCAGGGTTCCTCCCATCTCTGGCGTCGAAGGGCCTATAGGAGTATATACCCCAGACCAGCCAGGAGCAGGCAGTGTATGGAAAGCAGTAGGAATGGTCGCACCTGTCTCTTCACCACCCACCAGATCTTCCAGAGAGTAGGCAGTTATAGATGCCCCTCATGGTCGCCATGTTCGTTCAGGAGAGGACAGCTTAGGGGCAGCAGACAATGACTAACACAGAAGGAGCTAAGAAAACACAAAGCGCAGGCAGGGAGGTGGTCCTACCTGACTGGTTCCTGAATGACCAGAGCAGCCAATAGCTAGACCTCACAAGCTCAGGATGTGCCTCACAAGGGGCAAAGCTAGTCTCTTTGGATGGCAACAGGGGTGCAGACCAGGTTCCTGAGGGTCAGAGGTTGGTCCATTGCGCTCTGGGAGCCAGGGCAGCTCCAGGGGAACCGCAAACTTGCCCGAAGGCCACACGAAACGACAATGCAGTAGAAGAAGCTGCAGAGGCTGCAGAAAAGCCAGGAAGAGTTTCCTGTCTTGAGCTCCAGTCTCTCTCATTCCAGGAATCCCCTTTTCCTGAAGCTAGAGCCTGCTGCTATTTATTTACACAAGGCTGAACCCCACCTTCCAGGGCGCTGCAAAGCCCTCCTCTGCCACAAAGCCCGATTGTACTACCACATCCTCACAGCCAACTCTGAGACAGAAACTGGCCTGAGGGAAGACAATTTGTACCAAAGATGGAAACGGTGAGATCGAAAGGCCCAGTTCGTCAATAACTGAGACCTTTGTTAGGGTGGGAACAACCTTTCTAGGGACAGTAAGAAAGGTGTGGCGGGGGCTCTGGCCTGTCTCGGTGCCAGGAGGCCCTTCTGCAGGTGAGCTGTGGCTATTTGGTTTTGGACCATTTCCAAAGAACCCGGCCTTACCGCAGCGCCAACCGAGAGATAAATTAGCATGCGGCTCTGCTCAATTATCCACTTACAGAGAGGCATAACGACATTTTATTGAAGCAGGACATGTGGATGAAAGATACATCCATAGCAGGAAACCCCAGAATTTTTTTTCCAAAAGGAGAAACAGGAAACTTTATCATCCCTCAAAACTAATCTAGCCTAAACTATAGTGATTTTGGCACTTCAAACACAATTTTCTCAGGACTTGCAGTGTGGGCTTTCTCTCTGCCTTCAAACCTTTCCCAGCAAAAGATTAGGTCAGGCTTTATTTCTCAACAAGCTTCTATCTCCCCACAACAAAAGACTTCTGAAACGTGCTAAAACAGCCCATGGGAAAGCTGGGGTCTCAAAGCTCTGGACAGGCTTCAGCTGCACACGGACTCATGTAATGGTCCCCTGGACACCAAACCCAACAGGTCGGAGGGGTCTCAAAGGAGAAGGGACTGCCTGTGTCCTAAGGTGCTCACGCAAGAGGGGTCACGGGAGCCAATGAAGTCTGCTCGTTGGCTGGTTGGTGCCTCAGGTTTGGCTACAAGACAGGAGTCCTGGACCAGGCCGAGGGCAGCTCTGGGCTGACATTGTGGGCCATACCTCGCTTCCCCCGGCCCCCCAGCTGCTGCCTCTGCCTTCTGCTCACACAGCCAGGGCTCAGCTCCCACGGCTGTGCGGCTGGTTCCCTGTGTAGACCTGGGAGTATCTCAAGCTGACCTCCTTAAGAGGTGACTCTGCGCCTTCCCTCCTTCCCATGGAATGCTAGCTCTCCTCCGGATCCTCCGCGCAACATTCTGACAAGAGTCCCCAGCCTCTTCTCCATCCCAGAAGGCACTTCTAAAGCCATGCCTGCTGTCTGCACAAATGATGAGTAATTACCACTAATTGCCCCTCACCTCTTACTAACCCCAGGACCTCCCCTGAGCAGGGAAGGAAGGAGGAAGGGAAGGCAGGAAGGCCAGTCAGAGTCTCTTCTGTCCAGCCCCAGCCAGCTCCCCCTGGGCCCATGCAGGTCAATTTGCCAGCATGCTTTCCGCTCTCTACCCAGATGCCTCCTCAGCAGGTGCCATGGACCCACCAGAAGTCAGTGGGGCTGGAAATTGCAGGTTCTATAGTTCTGGGCCTCTCAGAGACAAAGTCCGGGCATTATCAACCTTTTCCAAAGTGGGATCTAAGAACACAGCTACTGAAAAGAACCTTGGGGCCACCCAGTTCAGCACCTTCACCTGTGCAGGCCACAACCCTTGAGTTCACACAAGCCATCAGCGTGGCCCAGGGACAGGGGCGCCCGTGGCAGCCGCTGGGCAAATCTGGGGTCTGCGTCTGTCCCTGCCCTGGATTGCTGAGCGAACTCGGGCAGGGATCTGGACTTCTCTGCACCTTGATTTCCTCTGGAATAAAGCAGGAATAACCATGGTCCCACCTGCAGGGTCATTTGGCGGATTAATGAGTTCATGTATGCAATACTCCTCTGGGACACAGACAAACACTCAAAGAATAAAACTGTTACTACTGCAAAAAGTACTGTTCAGAGAGAAGAGAGACTCAGGTACCAGTTCTGCTATGTTTCGTACTAGCTTGGTTATGTTAGAAATTCTCTTCACCTTTCTAGGCCTCAGTTTCCTCAACTGTAACTAAAATCCACCTAGTATCTCTAAGGTCCCTTGTTTAAAAGGGAAGTGAGACACACGTAACAATATGATGCATGCTGTGACAGAGAGCTGGGGTAAGCGGGGTGAGAACAGGGGAACTAAATTTCTGTGTACAGAGCCCTTGCAATGTGCTCTTGGAAACTTTACGGGGATTGAGACTACAAACATACACAGTACTTTCGAGCTTCTTTACATCTGTAAAATGGTTACTGTGCTCGTAAAGACTGCCTGCAGACTTAATTTGGCTTATACATACAGAGTCCCATTTAGTGCCTAAACCTGCCAGGCCTCCAGCTCCCAGCTCCAGTCAAGAATGTGCTGGGGAACTCGGCCGGGGAGGAGAACACAGGGGGATTCAGTGTGTGCTCCCTCCCCAACACTCGAACACTCGCCTGGAGCACGCCCGAGGAAAAGGGAGCCGCCTTGGGCAGCGGGCCACCGGGGGTCATTCCTAAGAAGAGGGCATTTTGCCAAACCTGTTAGCGGATTTGACTGAACTTCTATTTTCCTAGTTCAGAAGACCTAGTGGCTTGGTGAATGAGGCTTGTGCACACAGACATGACACCATTGGTACATATCTACCCACCTTGCTAATTTAATTAAAAATGAAGAGTAATCATAAAAATGGAACACAGAGGTAAAGGGCAGATGAACATGTGCTTTAAAGAGAATTCTGTTTACCTCAAGCTTTTAAAAACAAGAATCCTGAACTCCCTTTATATCTTATTATGACTTCTTTAACATTTGTTTTTAATTTATCCAAGATCATAATCTTCACTTAAGACCACATAGGAGCCAAACTTGAACTTGAAAACCAAGCTGGGCCTTTTGTTCCGCCTTTGTTAATTAGTATACAAAAAGGCATGTGATTTCCCCCTCCCCCAATCTTAAAACACTAGTTCCTATTTATGGAGAATGGGCTACAGCTGGGCCTCTGGATAGTGGGCCCTAGACAGGTATCAGGGAATTAAGGCTCCAATAATACTGGGTGACTCACATGGAGCACTGAGACAAGTCATTTCAAGCACTTGGCCTCATCTTAAATACACTGACAGTTCCTGCTAGCTGGATGCACTGAGTAAATTAAGTAGAATTAGGAAGATCTACAGAATTCTAATTATTCACATTGAAAATGAAGTACTAAGAGTACGGCAGGCCCATAGACTAATATATGGTTCCCAAGATGGGTTTTGTGGAACGCTAATTCCATGAGACACTACTTAGAAATAAAGAGTTCTATGGTCCCTTCACTCATCCAAAAAACATTTATTAAGGACCTTCTACAAGCCTGGTGCTGAGAATACAACAGACCCTCTCCCCGCCTTCTTCAGCAGGTTTAGGATCCAGAGGAAACAGAGTGTGTATCAGATCATTATTAGGCCATGTATTTACCAGCAGTGATATTTGCTCCCATACAGGGAGATGAGAATTTGCAGCAGGGAACCGCATCAAAACTGAGGGGCAGGGAGTATGAAGTGAGACTTCTGTATGGGTGGGGGTGTGGGGTGGAGGGTAGTATTCTAACCACAAGGAAAGCCTAGGGATCCTGCACAGTACATTTCCCTTTAAGAGATTCATGGTCCATAAGAAGCCCTGCAGAAATGAAGCCTAGGATGTCCTCCCTATTGGGTTGGCCAAAAAGTTCATTTAGTTTCTTCTGTAACATAAAAGACATTTTTCATTTTCACCAATAACTTTATTGATTTGGATATTTTGAGCATGTCAGCTATCTCCTGCATGGTATAATGCTTGTTCTCAATTAATACCTCAGTTTGATCGTTATCAACGTCAACTGGTCTACCTGACCATGGAGCATCGTCCAGCAAGAAATCTCCAGCACAAAACTTCTCAAACCACTTTTGACACGTTTGATCAATGACAGCACTTTCTCCGTACACTGTGCAAATCCTTTTTTGTTTCAGTTGTGTTTTTACCTTTCTTGAAATAATAAAGCATAATATGCTGAAAATGTGTATTTTCTATCTTTAATACTAAAATGGCTACACAGAGATACACCTATTTTGAGGTTTTTTTTAAAAAATGCACACTGATATGACAGCTGTCACCATACAATCTAACAAAACTATTTTGAATGAAGTTAAAGACAAAAGAATGAAGTTAAAGTCTAGCATTACTAGAGCCATCTTACAGAAAAAAACAAATGAACTTTTTGGCCAACCCAATATTAACATCCCAAGGATGTTACTCTGGGAAATACTGATAGAGGCACTATTGTTCTCACAACCTATAAGAAACCTCTGTATAAAACAAAAGCTCTTGTTTGTGTAACTGGAAAACTATCATATGTCCTCTCAGAATAGCTGAAATACCTTGGAGTTGCTAATGTAATTCTAAAATATTTTCTTTGGCACAGGCCTATAAAAACATATGGCATCCACATCTCCCACTATCACAGATGAAATTAAGTCCACAGCTACAAACCAGTGGGCCAGATTAAAAGTTCTCTCTAGCACAGACATCTACTTTATTTTTAAAAGTATGTACAAGGCTTAATACTGGGATGAATTGAGAAAGCTTTCACAAAAAGGAAAACAAAAATGATCAACCACCAATGATTAACTTATCAAAGATTATACCCTAAAAGATACTAGAAGTGAACAATGATTTCCTTTGTTCACCTAAAAATGTCCAAGAGGAAGATAGGTTTTTGCCGTGTGTAACATACTATGTATTACAAAAGGGGAGTATAAATAAATAATAACAAATATTCAGATACATGCAGATTTTATGTGCAAGGCACTGTACCAGGGGCAACAGGAAGCTAAAGGAAAATATGACAGTCAGGGTCCCAAAGAGTATGGAGCCTAGAGACCTAGAATCCCAAAACTAAATGTAAGCAAGTGCTCAGGGAATGGTGGAGTATGGAGACTAAACTGTAAAGGGGCTAGGGAGATCCTGAAAACCCAGAATCACTAAAGCTAATGATAACTATATCTTAACAAAGCCCCTACTGTGTCCCAGCATTGTTTTACATGCTGTGTAAAACCTTATTTCATCTTCGCAGCTATGAGGTAGGTCCTAGGTATATACCAAAATATGGTTTATGACTCAGCATTCAATGGAAATCTGTTACTCAACTATGGCTTCAACTTGAGAAAGCCTGGACTTCTGTCTGATCAATGACTATGTGGTCACAGAGGTAACCAACATATCTAATTAATGTAACCATGTGAGAAATAAGGAAATGAAGCATTTTGGATTTACTGTCATTGTCTCAACATGCCCTTTCAGAAACAGGCCAGTATTCTACATGTCACTTGAGTGAAAATCTCCTTATGAGCTTTATCTGTTGAAATGCTATTAGATGGCAGAAGTATATAAGTGTATTTTAATTAAAATATAAGCATGAAAGATGTTAACTTTATATAGAAAGCAATTATAATGTTACAATTATTAAATAAATAGAATCAATTAACAGTATATTTAAAAAGAGAACATTATATACTTTTAAAGCAAGTGTTTGTGAAATGTTTTAAAATTACAATAGACACATTATATTCTACAGTTGACCCTTGAATAACACAAGTTTGAACCCGTATAAATAAGCAGACCCGCACAGTTCAAACTTCTGTGGGTCAAGGGTCAACTGTGCATCTAAACTCTATGGAAATAACATTTAGGAGCAGCATATGCACCCCTAGTGTTCAGACTATTATTTCTAAGTAACATATTTCACTGAAAAGGAATCAGAGTTCCTTCTAGAAATGTTTGGCTCCAGGTCTGGGGCAGGAAATGAAGACGATCCTGGACCATCCTGCCATTCTAGTCAGCCGGGAACATCAAAGACCATGAGTTCCCAGGAGCCAAGGTGGGGGGCTTCCATGAAAGATGGGGCAATCTGAGTATCAGTAAGAAGAATAATTATAAGTGGATTGAAATACACTACACAGATTGAAATACATGAGTTTATATTTTAAAAAAATAACTGCATCGGTTACCTTTGCAGGTAACAGAAAACCAACTGAAAACTGGTAAATAAATAAAGGGAAAGAATAAGCACTTAAATTGCTTTTCCCGCATGATCTAGAGCACAGGTCAGAAAACTTTTTTCTGAAGTGCCAGATCTTTTCAAACGTGTTGGCCATGTATGGCCTCATCATAATTACTCAACTCAGCCCTTGTCGTGCAAAAGCAGCCATTAGCAACCTGCAAATGAATGTACGTGGCTGTGTGCTAATAAAATTTTTCTTACAGAAATAAGGAGTGAGTTGGATTTAGCCTGTGGACCTTAGTTTGCTGACCTCTGTTCTAAGTAACTATTGGGTTGGCCAAAAAGTTTTAGTTTTTTCTTTTTTTAATATATTTTATTGATTATGCTCTTACAGTTGTTCCTATTCTGCCCTTTGCCCCCCACCACATAGTATCCCATGTCTCAGCAATCCCCCCTCTTTAGTTGATGCCCGTAAGTTCTTTAGCTTCTCCATATCCTATACTGTTAACATCCCCGTCTATTCTGTACCTATTTTGTATACTTCTTAATCCCTGCACCTTTTCCTCTATTTTTGCCCTCCCCCCTCCAAACTGGCCCTCCAAATCATCTCCATATCTATGTTGTTTCTGTTCTGTTGTTTGCTTAGTTTTTTAGATTCAGTTGTTGATAGCAGTGAATTTATTTCAATTTTAATGTTCATTGTTTTGATCTTCTTTTTCTTAAATCTGTCCCTTTAACATTTCATATCATAATGGCTTGGTTATGTTGAATACCTTTAGCTTTACCTTGTCTGGGAAGCACTTCATCTGCCCTTTGATTCTAAATGATGGCTTTGCTGGGTAGAGTAATTTAAGTTGTAGGTCCATGCTTTTCATCACTTTGAATACTTCTTATGAGTCTCTTCTAGCCTGAAAAGTTTCTTTTGAGAGATCAAGCTGACAGTCTTATGGGAACTCCTTTGTGGGTAACTAACTGCTTTTCTCTTGCTGCTTTTAAGGTTCTCTTTGCCTTTCAATTTTGGCATTTTAATTATAATGTGTCTCGGTGTGGTCCTCTTTGTGTCCCCCTTGTTTGGGACTCTCTGTGCTTCCTGGACTTGTATGTCTATTTCCTTCACCAAATTAGGGAAGTTTTCTTTCATTATTTTTTAAGAAAAGTTTTCCGTTTCTTGCTCTATCTCTTTTCCTTCTGGCACCCCTATGATTTGAATGTTGGTACATTTGAAGTTGTCCCAGAGGCTCTTTAGCCTATCGTTTTTTTGGATTTTTTTTCTTGCTGTTCTTAATTTTTTCTTTCTTATGTCCCAAATCATTTGATTCTCGGCTTCATCTACTCCACTGCTGATTCCCTACAAATTTTTCTTTATTTCACTTAGTGTAACCTTCATTTCTGCCTGGATCTTTTTTATGTTGTTGAAGTACCCAGTGAATTCTTTGAGCATCCTAATAACCAGACTTTTGAATGTGATAGATTGCTTATCTCCATTCTGTTTACTTCTTTTTCTGGAGTTTTGTTCTGTGCTTTCATTTGGGCCATATTTCTGTCTCCTCATTTTGGCAACCTCCCTGTGTTTGTTTCTGTGTATTAGGTAGAGCTGTTTTGACTCCCCATCTTAGTTCAATGGCCTATTTTTAAAAAATGCACTGGTGAGTTGGATGGGTTGGAGCCTTAGATAATCGCCAGGGTGGGGCAACCTATGTGAACCAGGTTGATGGAGCCTCAAATATGGTACCACCACTCTGTGGCCCTGTGTGAGGGAGGGCTCAGAAAGGGCATACTGGCCACTGCCTGGTCTCTGGAGTTTTGTCCAGGAGGAAGCTGTTCCCTGGCACTCGCACTGATGCCAGACATTTCAATTTCTCCCCATGAGCCACTGGTGCTCTTCCAGTTGCTACCCCAGGGCTGGAGCCCAAAGGGAGCAAGTCTGAGTAAGTCCTAAGTCCATTGTAGACCCTTTAAGAGGAGATGCCTAAGAATCCCAGTTTCATCTACCATCCCAATCCCCACTGGTTTTTATAGCCAGAAGTTATGGGGATTTATCTTCCTGTCACTGGAACTCTGGGCTGGATGGTCTGGTGAGTGGCAGGTATCCCTTGCTTGTGAGGTATCCCTCCCCATTTTTATCCACCACACCTGAATGTGGCGCTGCCCCTTCCACATCTCCACCCCTCCTACCTGTCTGGATGAATGTGACTTCCTTAATTCCTTGGGTGTCAGACTTTCATACAGCTCGATTTTCTGACGATTTTGGGTGATAGTTGTTTTGCAGTTCGTTTGTAATTTTTTCTGTGGTTGTGCGAGGAGACAAGCCATATTTACCTACACCTCCATCCTGACTGGCAGTTTCATTTAGTTTTTTCTGTATGATGACTCTAGTACTGCTTAGTTGTCTTTAACTTCATTCACAACAATTTTGTTAGATTATATTGTGGCAGCTGTCATATGAGTGTGCATTTTTAAAAAATCAAAATTGGTGAATTTCATCTTGGCCGGTGTGGCTTTGTGGGTTGAGCGCTGGCCTGGGAACCAAAAGGTTGCTGATTTGATTCCTAGTCAGGGCACATGCCTATGTTGTGGGCCAGGTTCACAGTTGGGGGCATGAGAGGCAATCACACATCTCTCGCACATTGACATTTCTCTCTCTCCCTCTCCCTCTCTCTAAGTAAATGAAATCTTTGAAAAAAAAATTGGTGAATTTTTGTGCAGCAATTTTAATATTGAAGATTGAAGAAAATACACAAAATCTTTTATGTATTATACTTTATTATTTCAAGAAAAGTAAAAATGCAAATGAAATGCAAGAAAAGGTTTGTGCAGTACATGGAAAAGATGCTATGACTCATAGAATGTGTAAAAGTGGTTTGTGAAGCTTCTTGGTACTAATGACATTTTGGCCAAATAATTCTTTGCTGTGGGGCTGTCTTATGCATTGGAAGATGTTTGGCAGCAACCCTGCCCTCTTCCCACTACAAGCCAATAGCGGTAGAGAGCCAACATACTCAAAATGTCCAAATTTATAGTTACTGGTGAAAATAAAAAATGTCTTTTATTTTACAAAAAAACCTAAACAGACTTTTTGGCCAACCCAATTTTAATAAGGGTTGATAAGGGGTTGTTTCTCTTTTCAAAACATTTTAGCTGATCGATGAAGAAGGAATGATACAAATAGGCTATCACCATTTCTGAAATCGCTAATGAAGTAAGGGATGTGGGTGATGATCATCAGTGGCTGCTAATATCACAGAGACAACCAGATGTTAAGTGTCTCATGATGTAAGAACAACATCTATGAAAGTCTTGAAAAAAATAAATTTAAAAGGAGAAAGAGAAAACCCTGAAGCTTGATAAAAAATCTAAATCGAGTTAACACTTTTCAAAAACTACAGGGGACACAAAAACATGTTAAAAGACATCATGGGGTTGCATTTAACAAAATCCAGACTGTGAGAAACTCCACAGGAGGCATCAGATAGAACACTAAAAACCTAATTAGAAAGTTCTTTACATCCTATTTAGAATGCAGAGCCAAACGTCAATTTGTTACCTCAATATTTCATAAGATTTCAAAATTACGTATCATAATTTTGTGACAAATCATCTTTGATCCACACATAATAAACACTATAAAAAATCTATGAAAGAAACTTGAAAAAATGAGGGAGCAAAAATATCTTTTTCCTTCATCTTATTTAATATTCATGAATATACTATAGAGTGCCACAGAAACAATCTAGCAACATACAGAGCTGAGAAATAACTGTTCTTGCACTACAATGCCAAACTTTAAAAATCTGATCATTACTTTGGCTACTACCACAGAAATAGTTGTTTCTGGCAAGAAACACCAATGAATAATAAAACCAGTGGATGAAAGTTTGGTGAGAAATGGGATACTCATTTACTCACAAAGGAGCTTCCACAGGATACATATTAATTACAGAGAGGAAAAATAGTAACTTTTTTGCAGAAACCTGGAAGATATTATTTTAATCAAGATCAAAAGTAACATCCTCTGTAATGGGAAAACTGGGGCTCCTCAAGAGAAACCCTGAGATGGATGCCGAAACACTGCATCAGCTCTGCAGTGTTCTTGCCCCGAATATACAACCTGAATCTTCTCAGGAAGAAACATCCAAAAAAGCAGCATTGAAGGTCCTTTACCAAATAAACGGTCTGTAATCTTCACAAGTCAAGAACAAGAGAGACACATTCAGACTGAAAAACTGTTCTAGACAGAAGGAGACTAAAGGAACAATGAAGTGTAACACATGACCCTGGACTCATCCTGGGCCACCCCCAGACCAAAATGTTTCTGATGTTTTCCTTTGCTACAAAAGACATTAGGAAGACAACCGGCAAAATCTGCATGAGGTCTGTAGATGAGACAATAGGACTATCTCTGTGTTAATTTCCTGATTTTGATAACTATATTGTGGTAAATATCCTTGGTTTTAGAACATACACGTGGGGGTGGGGGGAGGTAGGAGGACAAAGGAGGGTAAATGGTGAAGGAAGGAGACTTGACCTGGGGTGGTGAACACATGATACGATATACAGATGATGTATTACAGAATTGTGCACCCCAATTTTATTAACCAATGTCACCCCAATAAATTCAACAAATAAAATTTTTAAAGAGAAGAAGAAACAAACAAAAAGCCCTGGCTGGTGTGGCTCAGGGGATTGAGTCCCATCCTGAGAACCAAAAGGTCGCTGGTTCGATTCCCAGTCTAGGGGCACATGCCTTGGTTGCCAGCCAGGTCCCAGGTTGGAGGCGTGCAATAGACATTTGAGATAGACAACTGATCGGTGTATCTCTCACATACTGATGTTTCTCTCCCTCTCTTTCTCCCTCCCTCCTCCTCTCTCTAAAAGTCAATAAATAGTCTTTACAAAAAAAAAAAAAAAAAAAAAAGGAATACACAAGTTATCTAGGAGTAAAAGGGCACTGTGCCTGGAACTTATTCTCAAAAGTTATAGAAGGTCAGAAAGATAAAGAAAATGTGGTCAATGTTATCATTTTGCGAAATCTAAAGAAAATTACATGGGAATTCTTCATATTATTTCACATCTTCTTCTGTCTGAAATTATTCCA
Organism: Pteronotus mesoamericanus; assembly: GCF_021234165.1. Taxonomy (NCBI): domain Eukaryota; kingdom Metazoa; phylum Chordata; class Mammalia; order Chiroptera; family Mormoopidae; genus Pteronotus; species Pteronotus mesoamericanus. Next base: position 5,439,639 of record NW_026555166.1, on the reverse strand, counting down.
AAATAAAAAGTTAATTTATATAGATACAGGGTGGAGCACAAGTAGGTTTGCAGTTGTGAGTTCACAAAAGTTTATTCTTATATTATTATTTACTAATTAGTGTATTTTTTTCCCATACAAACAGCTGTAAACCTACTTTTGCCTGACCCTGTATATATGCAGTTGACCCCTGAACAACACGGGTTTGAACTGTGCAGGTCCACTTATACACAGATTTTTAAAAATAAATACAGCTAGCTGGCCCTCTGTATCTGTGGGTTTCCTATCCAAGGATTCAACCAACTACTGATTGAAACCAGTATTTTCACATTCCAATCTGCAGTTTCGAAGGACCAACTATTGTTAAGTTTTGGGGGAGTCAAAAGTTATACCTGGATTTATGTCTGTGCGGGGATCAGCGCCCCAACCCCCTATGTTGTTCAAGGATCAAATGTATACAAATTCCAAATGTGAAGTAATTGTGTGTGTGTGTGTGTGTGTGTGTGTGTGTGTATACACACATGACTATCATTTATATGTGCGTGTGCACATACACACACACATATTTATCATTCTGTTGATAGTCATTTGATTAAGAACTCGCACAACCCTGACCAGTGTGGCTCGGTTGGTTGGGCCTCATCCTGCACAACAAAAGCCACCAGTTCAGTTCCTGGTCAGGGCACATCCCTGTGTCCCAGGGTCAGTCAGGGTGTGTATGAGGAGAAACCAATGGATGTTTTTCTCCCTCTCTTCCCCTCTCTCTAAAAATAATAAATAATTTAAAAATTCCCACAAACTGGCGATTCTGTTACAGTGACATGTAAGTCTTTTGCAAAGGGAATTGATGACTATGTAAATTCAAAACCTGCATTAAGTACTGAAGTTGGTGCACTAATTACTTTTATTTAAGCGTTTCTGTTTTCTCCTGACTATATCATTCAATCATTTCCTATAAAAATATTTTTAAATGCTGCAAGAAAATATCCATTTATTAAAATATTGGTTTAAATTTTTTTGGCTACCAAACATCTTAATGAAATTATAATAATTCTGTACATTATTTTGATGACATTATTTCTTTTTCTATCCCAGAGATTTGTTCTATGATATTGACATTTGGCTTTAGCCTTGGACAAACCCTGGTTTTAAAATGCCATCCATACAGCCAAAATATTAATTCAGTGATGCTCAAATATTAACATTATTCCCATTTTGCCCAAGAGAGCCCTAGGGCAGAGGCACAGAGCCAGTCATGGCCTGGGATTCGAGGCTGGGCCAACTGTGGCCAAACCCAAGCCTTAAACCCCTCAAACATGCTGGCGCCCCAAGGGAAAAGGATGACCTGTCAGTGGAGTATGCTCCTCCATCTATTGGGCCTTGGGCTGCTTCTCTGCACCCATGTTCCTCTCTCCTCTCTTTCAGGGCAACTGCTTATTAAGGAGCCCACCCCCCAGCTCCAGACCCTCACCACCACAGCCCCCTGCTGCATTCACTCTCCTTAGCAGGGCCTGAGAACACCCTTCTGAAGATGACCTGTTTCCCATTCCAAAGCTTCAGCACCAGTGCCTCTCTCCCTGACAAGCATTTTACAAGAGAAAAGCTTACACTGTAAAAGAGTATAGAGCTTTTATCTCACATATCTCTAATATTCCTCCCATACCTCTGGCTCTATGCATCTTACCTAGAAAACATAAGAAGAAATTACTGTATCCAATTTACATATAAAATAACATTGATACAGATACAAGAAAGTGCAGCTGGTCAGGAGTAGGAAGTAGGAAACAGACCAGGTCAACGGATGCGCATATGTTATTAGATATCGTCCCTGACTGGTGTGGCTCAGTGGGTTGGGCATCATCCCGCAAACTGAAAGGTTGCCAGTTCAGTTCCAGGTTTAAGCACATGCCTGGATTGCGGATCAGGTCCCCAGTTGGGGGTGTGCAAGAGGTAACCTTTCGATGTTTCTCTCTCATATCAATGTTGTTCTCCCTCTCTCCCCCCTCCCTTCCTCTCTCTCTAAAAATAAATAAAATCTTTAAAAAAATAAATAATATTAGAGATCTTGGTATCTAAGGAACCAAGTTTACCACTTCAGATGTTGGAAGAAAAACACAAGGGAAATTGAAGAGAAAATATAGATTAAATGGAGCTGCAGAGCACAGAAAAGCAAAGAAAGATGAAGACTGCAAAGATCACCATCTCTGAAACTGTAAACAAACAGACCAGCCATTATAAAGGTCTGACTCTAGCCCTGGCTGGTGAGGTTCAATTGGTTGGTGCATCATCTGGTAACTGAAAGATCACGGGTTTGATTCCCGGTCAGGGCACTTGCCTAGGATGTGGGTTCAGTCCAGGTCAGCATGCATAGGAGAGGCAACAAATTGATGTTTCCCTCTCACATTAATGTTTCTCCCCTCCTCCCTTCCTCTCTCTCTAAAAAAAAAAAAAAAAAAAAAATTCAATAAACATGTCTTTGAGTGGGGATTAAAAACAAGAAAACGGGGGTCTAACTCTACCCCAGGCAGAAGCAGCAATGAAAAGTGTCTCATAAATTAAAGGACTGGAAATGCTACAGAAAATGAAAACAGAGATGTTACTCAGTATTCATCTTTTACTGTACATGTACACACTATTTCTTTGTACAACTTTCAGTAGAAGGAAATTGCATCATTGTGGCCGGAATAATGGCCCTGCCACCTTTTGGAGAGGTGACTCTGGGTCCCTTACTCTCTCAGTCTCAGCTTCCTTGTGGATAAAACAGATTATAACATCAGATGCGCATGTGTTCAGTGCGGGAAAGAGTCGTGCACGGTGTGACAGAGTGCCCTGGAACAGTGCAGGTGCCTACAAGGCTGTTTTTAAAAATATTGATGTTTAAATATTCATGCTATCAACATTCAACAAATGTCTGTGAATCACTTATCCCGGGTCAGGTGTTACAGTTTATTAAAGAAGTATTTTGTGGGGGCAGGGTGGGGGGATGAGGGGACTAAATATAATGGAAAAAAAATTTAAAAAAAAAGAAAAAGAAGTATTTTGCAGTGCAGCTTTTCTGTAGCACTGCTTTTTGCCATGTTTCCCTAAGTAGTAGCAAGGGTAGTGCTCGAGGAAGCACAGCTGAACTCCAGCCCTGTTCCCACCATTCCTAAATGTTTGGTCTGGGGCAAGGCCAGTCTCCCTGAGCTTGTGCTCCTCACCGGTGGGGTGGGCTGGATGGTCCCCCTTCCAGCTCTGAAGACCGCAGAGAACCCATGTCAGGACCTTGTGTAAGACCCTCAAGGAGGAACATTCAACCCACCCCCAGAAGGTGTGTTATAAAATCCAACTGATTTTAGTGAGTCTTATATATTCTTTTTGGAATTTATGGAGAAGAGTATAGTTTCAAACATCAGAAATCACTACTTGTGGACTTGTCAGCTTTACATACCACTCATTCTTACTTCTTTTGTTTTTCTTCATTATCATCAGATCCCCATCTATTTCTTTCTTTTTTTTTTTAATCCTCACCCAAGAACATTTTCTTTTTCATGGTATCGAACCTACAACCCAGGTATGTGCCCTGACAAAGAATTGAACCCCTGACCTTTTGGTTGGTGTACGGGATGATGCCCCAACCAACTGAGCCACACTGGCCAGGGCAGTATTTATTTCTTTAACAGTCAATTTACTAAAGTAGTTATGAATGACTGGGACTGACTTTTAACTTAGAGAACTTTTTAAAAAAAGCAACCAATTTATAAAATATTTTCTAAAATGAACAAGAAAATATGTGCGCAGTTGGTGTCCCAGAGCTTGGTTTGTTAACCAAAGTACATTGTAATCTAAACTGCTGAGGTAGAGAGCCAGCTGATTCCTCCCACCCTCTTCCACACCAAAAACACACGTGTGCGTTCTTCCAACCCTGACTTCAACAAGGAAAAACAGTCCCCAAGTTCAGAACAGTTCAAATGTTAGTAGATAACCACTTATTCCTCTGAAAGGGAGTAATGTGGTGAAGTTCCTGGGGCCACCCACTAAAGGTTACTTCACTCCTCTGGAGTACTGTAGTAGAACAACTTAACCACAGCCACTCACTCAAACAACTGTTTATTTGGGAAGGTACATTTCCAGACAGGTCCACTTTGTAAAGTTGGAACAACTCTACTCACCCTCCACCCAACTGAAACTACATCAGGATTTCTGAACTGGGAAACAAAGGTCAGTGGCCCTTCTCCCAAGAGGAGGAGGAGCCAGTGATATCAGGCATTTGTGTAAAGTCGCAAGTGTGGAATGGGAAGTTAGACTTTGGCCTCGCCACCAAGCTCAAATCTTTGCACTGTCAATTACCAGTAGGGTGACCTTGAACAAGATACTTGACCTCTTCAAGTCTGTCTGCACAGCAATGAAATGGGAATAGCAAGTATCTACTTCCACACAGGTCAGAAGTAATGAAAAATACTAAGGTTTTTGTAGCAATACTTTGCCAAGTGCTTTCCAAATGGAGTGAGGCTATTAACCCCTTCAAGAAGAGCAAATGCGAGCAACCACTTTACCATACATTTGCCAGCATGGAAGTCTTATAAAGACAAGCTCTTTGTTCATTCGGTGGGCCAAAAACTGATTCTTACCCGTATTAGCATTTTTTGACTACCTAGGAGATTGAACATAGTTTCACGTATTTGGTTGTCATTTGTAGTTTCTTTTTTTTGTGATTTGTTTATATTTTATGATTACTTTCTACAATTAGAGTGAACACTTGGAACCTTGTTTCTCCTCTTAAGAAAGATTTCTGAAATGCTGTAACAACCCAGAGTATGAGTTCAGTTCCTGTCCTGCAGACTCCAGGTAGTTAGAGGTATCACCCCTCACCACTTCCACAAAAACTATGGAAAAGGCCATGTTTAGGAAAGCATTTTTATCATTTTCAACCTTTGAACTGTGCTTCTAAATGAAATGTTCATTTTCCCATGAAAATGCCTGGGCTATGCACAAAATGAAAAGGTAAGATTTAAAAACCTGAAATTTATTTTAGAACCTTAAAGGTATCTGCCAATTGAGGGAACTCAGACACCTCTAACACCTACCTCTCAGAAAGAAGGTGCACAAGTACCCCCGAGGCACCCGCAGCGCAGAGGACGGGGCCACGCCCCCCACTCCGAGCATGGTCGCCTCATTTCCGAATGCCAACGTTTTGGACACTGCATTTATTTCATTGTTCCCTATATCCAATCCAGCTTGAGAAAAGATAATAAAACATGGGACATATAAAAACCTCCTCCAAAAACACATTATTGCCCAATTTGGGGCTATTTACTACATACTTTTAAGCCGTCCGTCCTTCGTTTCCCATCCTCAATTACTTACCACATCCCAGTATTTGCCCCTGACTGCACACCAATTGGATTTTGATTCCCATCTCCACCCCCCTTCAAAACCAGCCAGCTCCAGGCAATAAAAAGAGGAAAGTTTTCCCAAGTATCATATCTTCCAACCAAAGCACAAGTGTTTCATTATTTAATATGTGGCTAAGAGAGTCCCAACATTTTCAGATTTATAATGGGAGTACAAAGAAGGGGCCTGTAGTCTCCCTACAGCAAACAAAATGTCAAGACCCTCACCCACCCGACTTGGTTTTGCTGATAATCTCAAAGCCACCTAGCTATCCAGTGGCCTCTCCCTTCAATTTCTGACAACCCCACCTCTGCATTTTTCTGCATCCTCACCTTCCACTCTTGGGCTAGTCTGCAAAACTGGAAGAACACTTACTGTCAAGCACCCTCATCAACAAAGGAAGGTGACTACCTTCTTTCGTAAGTCCTCAGTCTCCTCTCCTCACTATCTTTTCCTCCGTTCATCTTCCATGCTACCCTCCTGCCCTTACAAACTCCACTCCAGCTTCCAAAGCCTGTGGCTCCTCCCTTCCCCCTTCATGCCTCAGCCATCGTTCTTAAATGGTTGTCTGGAGTCTGGTTTTTCAACATCTTCCAGGTTACGGTAGGACAGAAAGTGAAATGTGTAAGGTACACAGGGGTAGAGAGCTGGCTGCTCGCCCCTGCAGGAGTCTGGTCTGGTGTTCTGGCTGAGAAGTGAGGGATGGTCTACACCCAGGACCTTCCCAATGCATAGCGCGCCTTGACACCTGATGGGGAAGCGCTAAGCTAGTGTTTCTACCTCCCTACCTTTATCATTACTCCTTGCCTAGCATACTTCTCTCTGTGGGCACCAATAACTTCCTAATTAGTGAATTTCCAAAGCGTCTCTTGACTCCTCCATCTTCTGGTCCCCTCTGTGACACCTGTCACTGAAGATACCCCTCCCCTTTCCCTCTAGCTCCCATGATGTCACAGTACCTAAGCTCTCCTCCCACCTTGGCGAGTGCTCCTTTCTATCCTCCTTCAGCGTCTTCTTTCTCTACTCTGAGCATCCCCTCCCCTCCTTCTCTTGCTCCCCTACATCACCCAGCTGCTGCAGTTTCAACTATCCCCTCAATATTCCTCTCAAACACAATGAGTCTCCAATGAAACTTCGCAGTTTCTCCAAGTGAGAGCCTCTCTCATGTGGGCGCTGATATTGCCAAAGGAGACAAGAGCATCTGTCCAGCACTGGGTAGGCAAAGACGGCGGGCCACCTGCAAGAAGTCATTTCCTCAGGTCACCCGGGCTCAGACACCAGTTCACTGGGACATCAGCCACCTTCTGCCTACGGTATCGTCCCTTCCGGCACGGATTCAAACAACCATCCCAGTCTCTCCCTTCCTTTCCATTTGGATACTCTTGAGCCCTTTTCACCTCACTCCTGGACTCTTGTGAGTCTTCTAACTGTTCTCGCTCCTTCTAGGTCCTCTCCCTCCAAACCCTGTTACCTTTCTAAGCATATATATGAGTCACATCACTTCCCAGCATAACTTTCAATGGTCCTCTGCTGTTTCTTGACTAAGACCAGATTCCTGCATTGGCATTCAAGGTCTGGCCCCTTATCCTCCCAGGCAAATAGGATGATTTGCATTATCCCAAATAGCCTTGAAATATTTTCCTTCCTCCTAGCCTTTGCTCTCCCTGTAATGGCTCCTACGTCACTGTTCGCACTGAACACCTCTGCACTGTTTACGAGTTTTATTATTAACAAGAATTACTTTTTAAACATATTTTAAAATTCCTTCTAGTAAAATTGATATGCAATCTTTTTTTACAGTAGTTTTCAGTGTATAGCATAGTGGTTAGACAATCAACAAGAATTACTTTGAATTAAAGAATGGCTGAGTCTTGGGGACAAGATTAAAACAACTTCCTCTACCTGCCTTCCTTGATTTGACCGGCCAAAACAACCTTTCCATTCTCTTTATTCTCAAAATTCTTCTCTAGACTTTATGGACTCTTAACATAGACTTCCTATTACAGTGGTTTGTGTTAACACTACTTCCTCCGAATTCATTTTTTAAAGTTGGGTCTAATTCATCCTGTCTCCTACAGTCCCTTAGCCATTGCCCATGAAGGGTCCTCAACAAACATCACCTTAAGTCGAGAAGTTACAACTTAAAGATGCCAATCTAAAGTTCCCCAATTTAACAAGTTGGCTCTAACTTAGAATATAAGTAGATCTTTGCATTACAGATTCTCTAATGTGTTAATTATTTAAATCCTTTTTTATGCCACAAGTTTTTTGTTAACTTTGCACATCATTGTAAAGGCTGGAATACTCTGTTGAAGGTTAGCGTGCATGCGTGTGTGTGCTAGCCTACTTTCTCAAGAATCCGTAGAAGTGAGATCAATGACGACTGAGACCAACCTCTACCTTTCTAAAATTGTAACAGAGTGAGCAGATATTCCCTGCCAGGTCCACTCATCTAAACAAAAAAGACTGACAGGATTTGAGCCCCTCCAGTGTTTGTCGCCAATTGTCATCCCAGCAATCCAAGTGCCAAAACTGTACGAACGCAGGCAGGGACCTCACAAAAGCTTGTTCCATGTGGAAAGCCTTCATTAAGCCCTGGGTTATATTTAGAAAAAAAAATGGAATAGAAGTTATATTTAGGTGAAATGGCTTAAAAGAATTTTTACCAAAAGCAGCATGTTTATCCTGATCTTCCATAAGAAAAGGTTTGACTTAGCTTTTACACACAGCTCCTAAAAACAGACAATTTCTCTAAACAAATGCAAAGATTGTTGCTTGGATTCTTTGTGTCAGAAAGAAATGAGGAGCACCCAGGGTATCCACAAGACGACCCATGAGAAGCAGTGGGACAGGACTTAAAAAGAAACACAGGTTTGGGGAACAAAACCATTTCATACATAAACTTGAGTTGAGATGGTCTGAGAAAGGTGTGAGCAAAGTGGTGCTTGAGCTGTGTGAGAAAGGCTCTTAAATTTATAAACTGGACACAAAAACTATAAATGTCCTTAGCAATCTACCTAGAAGTGGTTTTCTTTTCCAAAAATGTCATTAGCACTCAAACTGTGGTCACAGTCAAACTGTCCTCCATCGCTTTGTAGCTAGCTCCCTGAACCACAGTCAACATTTTCCTTTTGGCTCTTGTTAGTCAAACTATTTTTGACCTCCACTCTCTTCTGTGTTGATTTACATTTCCTTAACAAAATTCTAGTCAGCAGTGTGAGGTGCTTTAGGAAACTTATAAAGCCTTTTCAGGAATGAATGTATCATTTCAGGGTGACAATCTGAAGAAGTGAGAGATGGTGTGTGACAGTTATTCCTCTCTTCCCAGGCCACAGGGTCCCCAGGGCTCCAGATGGGAAGGAATCACAGCCCAGAGGCTTGGCACACACCCCAGGTTAAGGGGACGTCTTCTCTAAAGAGCCTCAGGAAGAGGTCACTTCCCAGCCTCCCAGCCAAACCAGAGTGGAGGGCAAAGGTAATGTCTGGGGAGGAGATGGCAGGACAACAGGACTGCCCGCCCCCCCCCCCCCCCGTCATCCCAGCAGGAGCTATGCCAGTGGTAAGGGTGTTGCAGCTCTGCTGCTTGCTATTCCTAGGGTCAATTAACACCCTGAAAACACTCCAGCTAATCCCCGCTTTTCCTTCTGGCTTGGTATTTCCAGAAAGTGTTAGAGCAACAGAGAACTGAAGTCACCCAATTTTGTACCATTTACAGGCCTTAGAGCAACAAAGCCTAAGGCTGTGAAATTTAGAGATGTAACAAACACAGACCTAGACACCAAAAAAGAGAGACCAGATTATATTTTCCAGGCATTTCCCTCTCCCCCATCAGCCACCTCCCTCCCCCGTCGTCCACCCCATACCTACATCCATTTTAAGAGGATGGGACCCCAACAGAGGGCTTATAGTTTGCCTACATTAAGAATCACATTAGTTACATTAATATAATCACCCAGAGGAAAGCATCACCTCAACTCTATATAGTCCAGACAAGTGCTTATGGGTTTCCTCACTTGCTTTCCCAGCAGCCCATGATGCCCAAGGATAGGGTCAAAGAGCAGGTTCTATTGAGCTGACTGAACTGCAGAAAATGTCCCCATACATCAATGAACTTTGTAAGCAGGCAGGCCGAACACAGAAGCATTTAAAGAGTACAGAAACAATGGGGGGATTGAACTTCTGCAACGACAAATCACCAGGGAGACAAAGTGTAGGTATGAGAGTGGGCCAGGACATACTAAGTCCCTTATGAAGCGTCAGCATAGAAAGGGTGAGTGTCCTCGGAGGCTTGAAAGAGGGTCGGAGAAATAGGCCAGGACAGGGAACAACGGCAGGAGGGAGCGAGCATGCAGAGGGGAAAGGTCGGCTTCCCTAAGCAGGGCCCTGAAAATCCCATAAAGACCTGGATTTAGTAATCAGGCATCCTTAGTATTACCAAGAACCCGTCTTGGGAGTTTTTAGGCAAAAGAACGTGTAAGAAGGTAGAAAGAAGGAAGTGTGGTAGAAGGTGGTAGAAGGAAGAAGGGTAGTGACACAAGCAGAAAGTCTGTCCCACTGGATTTCTTCCCTGGATGGTGGCAGTTGTCAGAGTCACCATTCAAAGAGAAAGAATCCAAATGCCCTAATGAGAAATGGGTGGGTTGAAGGAAGAGTCAGCTGGAGGGAACTAACTGGTCATATCTGGGACATGTCTAGTGACTTTATCTTCACCAGGCCCTGGATCAGTGCTCAGCCACAGAGGCTAATGCCTCCAGAGTCCTCTTTCCAGACATCTAATGGGAAATGGGAAAACGAGACTTTGGTAGCGTAACCTTCTCACACACACAAAATTACAGGAACTCTACCAAAACTTTCAGAATGGAGCTACATCTGCAGACATGGGAGGGAATCAGTGAAAACCCAAACAAAGTTGCTGCAGCTTGTATCGCTCAACTTTGACTCGCACCTTTCTTCTTTTAATACCAACGAGAAAGAGTCACAGCCGATGCCCATATCGAAATTATATTCAGGACCTCCTGGGGCGTTCCAAAGCAGGGCCAGCGTCGCAGGTCTTCCCTGCCTGACCGGTGAGGGCTGTGTGGTTCCCCTCCCATTTCAGTTGGTCAGAGCCCCCCACCTCCACTCCCACATCTCAGCTGGCCAGTAGAGCGCACCACTGAACCCCCGGCAGAGGTGTCCGCTCCCCAGCGACCATGACAGCAGGGATCGTCCATTCAGCACCCAGCGCTTCTCACGCAGCCCTTTCATTTTGATCATTATTTAAGGACAGCTTGAACATAAAGTGCGTTTGTCGGGCCCTGGCCCTGAGGCGCCAACACCTCCGGCCCCCGAATGAAGAAAGAACTGGCGGGTACTGGGGAGGCTGGGCGGGAAGCAGAGAACCAGCACCGTGTGCGGCGCCCAAGGGGCAGCACTCAAGAAACAACCGGCACGGAGTAGATAGGCGTTGGTCGGACCTAGCACCTGGGCCGAGGCCCTGCGGGGGGCGGGGGGGGCGGCTCGGGGGACACAAAGCCTAGCCACCCCGGAGCTGCGCCCCTCGCAACTTGGCGGGCAGGAGTTCAGAGCCAGCGAGTAGGAGCTGGAATCCGCCCTCATTTGCACGTCGTCTGGGGTCGGGTCAATTTGCTTAATCACGGCTCTAAATGCCAGGGCGCAGCACACAATGCGCGCCCATTAACAGGTTTAAAGTGTTGCGGCGCTCGCTTTAAATGAGAAAAGTCGGCAACAAAGGGGGGGAAGAAGCCAAGTTCCTCAGCTTAAAGAATGCTGAGCGGGCTGCCCTCGAGTTTAAAATCTCGAGCTCGACAGAAAAGTTGAGGCCCCCCCTTGCGAGGGTGGAAGGTGGGGACAGGGGTGTGTGGATAACCGGCCACGAACACTGGGTTTCTTAGAAACAAACTCGCAGCGGCCCTGCGACACTGAGGGGCGGGAGGGCAGCGTCGCCGACACAGCTCCCCGGGCCCATCGCCCATTTGCCAGGGAGAGCTGACCCACTTCCAGGAAGGAAAAGGAGACCCACCCGCCCCTCCACCCCAAAGCCGGCAAAAATCCAAGTTCTCCCTAGTGGGAGCAAAGAATTTTGGAAGCCAGGGGAGACCCCAGAAGTGCACCCCCAAGTCTCTCTCCAGAAAAAAGGGGAACTTTAAAAGAATTTTACTTTCATCCAAGCACTGGCCAGCGCAGCCTAACGCTCAGCCACCAAGGAGTCGTTCAACTCCGCAAAGTTCTGCCCGGGATCCTCCGGGGACGGCCCCATCCCCCACCCCGTCGCCAAGCCGGGGGCGCATCCCGCCGGCCGGGCCTCCCTCCGCCCCGGCGCCGCAGGACAGGCGCTCACCGTGCGCGCTCCTCCGGGAGACAGGGGTCCATTGGGGAGATACGGGCTGCTCAGGTCCGGGATCATCAGGAACGGGTATCCAGGGTACGGGGGGCCCTTAAAGAATGCGCCGTCCTGGGGCCTTCTCACTGTGGGCAAGACCAAGGCGGGGTGAGGCCGGGCCCCCACGACAACGCCGCGGCAGGGGCCCCTGGACGGGGGACTGGGGACCCGAGCGCCCCCACGCGCGCCCCAGGACAGCTGCCGCTGAGAACGGCGGAGAGCAGGAGCACGGCCACGGGAGCGCGGGGAGCCGGGGACTGCCTGAACTGAGGCTCAGGGCACCGGGAGGCCCGGGAATGGGGACTGCCCGGGCCGGCACCTACCTTCGGCGAAATAGTCCCGCGGCTTCGGGAAGGCGTCCCGAGAGGGCTGCGGGCGCCTCTCCGCCTGCAGAGGAGACACAAAGACGAGGGCGGGTGAGCGGGAGCCGAGCCGGGGTCCTTGGGGTCGATCGCCGGAACCTCCTTACCTCCGAGTCCGAGCTGCTGCTCTGGTTCTCAGACTCGTTGACCAGGGACGACTTGACCTCGTCCAGGTCCCGCTGCGCCGAGGCGCTGTCGCTGCTCGGCTCCTGCTCCTCGCCCCCTTCGTCCTGGAAGGGGATCAGCTCGTCGTTCGCCCCGAGGTCGTCCCCTCCGCCGGCCGCCCCGGCACCCGAGCCGCCACTCCCGCCACCGAGCTGGGGCATGGTGGGGACGCGGGCCGGGGCCGCCGCTCTCGGAGCCCCGCGCCGCCCGCGCACGGCCCGGCCCGGCCCAGCGCCCCTCCCTCCCGCTCGCCCGGCTGCTCCGCTCGCCGCCGCAGCGGCCGCAGCAACAAAGTTTGACAGGGCGTGGTCCGGCGGGAAGCGGGGCCGGCGCGGCCGGGCCGAGCGGGGGCGGCTCGGCTCGGGCCCCTCCGGCAGCGCCGAGCCCAGGGTTCCCCAACTCGCCGCCGCCGCCTGCTCCGCCGGGGCGTCCCAGCGCTTGGCCCGCCGGGGAGGGGCGAGCGGGGCAGGAAGGAGGGCCCGCCGGGCTGGGCAGGGGGGCCAGAGGGAGGAGCCCAGCTGCAAGCCGACACCCGCGCGGCGCGCGGAACCCCGCCAGCTCCGGCGCGCACACACTCACTGGCATTCACACTCGCACACCGCTCGCTCACACCTTCCGGGGGCTGCGCCTCCCCGCCGCGCGCCCCCGCCCTCACCCCCAGACTCGCCCTGGTCCCCCTCCTGGCGTCCTACCTTCGCGTCCCCAGCAGCCCTCCCCCCACCCGTCCGCGGACCGCCGGATCCCGCCCCCACTTCTAGGCAGCCCCTAACTTTCTTCCAAGTAACCCCCAGAACTCCGCACAGATTCCACACCCCCTCCCACCATAGCCGCGCGCTGGAGGGCGGCACTGCCCCCTGTGGGAAAGCTTGGGACACACAAACCCTCCGGCGACACTCACGGCTTGGAGTTCCTCGGGGCTCAGGATACCACCCGGCCTGGTGGCCTTCGCTGGATGCACAGAGCAGAGGATGAAGAAATTCTATGGCACTTCGGAATGTACAGGGCGGCCTTCTGCTCCTATTTCCTGTGGGGTTTCAACGTGCTCCCTGCCCCAGTCCAGGTTTTTTACCTTGTTCAGGTGTCCAGAGTCACCTGAAATCCCAAGGACCACTTTCACCCCTTCATTCCGCACTAGGTGCTTAACAAAGTAACTCAGGGTCTTGGCTTCGGAGAGGATTCGGATTTGGTTTTCTGAAAAGAAAATGTCACTCTGCCAGTGACATCTGAAGCCATTCACAAATCTGCCTCCGCAGACATTGCGAGTATGAAAAATGCGCAACCAGCCTCATACTTAAAGAAATGCCTGTTATAACATTAAGATAACATCCTTCTTCAACCAGTTTGGGAAGGTTTGAAAAAGTGGATCTTGTGTCATCCACAGTGGGGAACTACATAGGTGGGGACATAAATGTCAAAAGCAGACTGAAAGGCAGTATGGGAACACCTAAAACTGTTTTAAACACAAGTAGCAGAGGAGTTTTCTACAGCGGTCCACCCACATATGGACAAACTTACACATACAAGACAGTTCAAAGTGACAGGGAGGTCTGTAAAATGAATTCTGGGCCTTTCTTACAACTCCATGGAATGAGGTGCCTGCGCACATTGGCCCTGGAATGATTTTGGAGAGACCCTTTAAGGAAAGGCAGTATACGTGGCACTCATTCTTACATTATTATTTTTTTTTAATTACATACATATATTTGTTTCTGTATAGAAAAAAGTCTGAGAAGATGCACACCAAGAAGTTATTATCAACCTTTCTGAGAAAGGGGACAGGTGAGAGGAGAGGGACAGTTTTGCTTTCTACTTCCTCCATATTTTACAATAAACAGGTATGCCTTATCTAGTTTTTTACACAGCACATGAATTCAGTTTTATAAATGTTTTCAAACAATATAAATATATCTCAAGTAATACCTTAAGCAAAAAGTAAAATTTCCTTTTTTTTTCCCCTCCCACTTCTCCCTCCAGTTAACCTCCCTCCTGTCATTGGTTTGGCATATATCCTTTCAGGCATTTACCGAGGCAGTTATCTACACATGTAACACATACACCTATATTCTAATTTACTGTCACATAAAGAGAATTATAGTGTTCATATTATTGCATGATATTTCACTTTTATAAGTTTTTAGAAAACAAGCAGCAGCCAACCTCAATGAGTCCCCAGCCCTCATACCTCTTGCTAAGTGGCCTCAGGCCCGGCACTAGCAGCAGCCAGCCTAGGTTCACAGCTTGGCTTTACCTGGGCGCCTCCAAACCCAGAACAAGTATCAGCCATCTGCAGATTGCTTTATAGCTCATGCAGGGTGGCCCTGGGCAGAACACAGGGGCTGACTTTGGCCAGCGTCACCCAGGAAACCCCAGGGCTTCCACACCCAGTGGGCAGCGACAAACCACGTCAGAGCACTGCCACGCTGCCCCTGCGTAGCTGACCCTCCACGGAGTGTAGAGGTTGGTGGTAAGTGGTCATAGCCAGTTCTTGTAGCTGACTAGCCTGGGTAAATCCATCCCATTGGCCTTCCAGCAGCAATCATGGCACAACTACAAGAGAAGATGTACTCAGCCCACATGAAGAGTGCACCTCTAATACCCAGCTTGGATGATAGGGGAGACTGTGCCACTGGACCCTATAGGACACCTGTTACATTAGGCCATGCTACCAAGACAGAGAGTTGTAGCAGTTCTACCTAACACATTGAAACAAACACAGGGAGGCTGCCAGAATGAGGAGACAAGGAAAATGGCCCAAATGAAAGAACAGATCAAAACTCTAGAAAAAGAGCCAAACAAAATGGAGATAAACAATCAATCAGATGCAGAGTTCAAAACACTGGTTATTAGGATGCTCAAGGAACTTAGTGAGGACCTCAAGAGCATAAAAAAGATCCAGTCAGAAATGAAGGATTCACTAATTAAAATAAAGAACAATTTACAGCAAAACAACAGTGGAGTGGATAAAGCTGAGAATCAAATCAATGATTTGGAACATATGGAAGCAAAAAACAACCAATCAGAAAAACAAGAAGAAAAAGAATCCAAAAAAATGAGGGTAGTGAAAGGAGCCTCTGGGACAACTTCAAGTATTCCAACATTTGCATCATAGGGGTGCCAGAAGGAGAAGAGAAAGAGCAAGAAATTGGAAATCTATTTGAAAAAATAATGAAAGAAAACTTCCCTAATTTGTCGAAGGAAATAAACATGTAAGTCCAGGAAGCACAGAGAGTCCCAAACAAGATAGATGCAAAGGAGCCCACCCCAAGACAACATCATAATTAAAATGCCAAAAGTTAAAGATAGAGAGAGAATCTTAAAAGCAGCAAGAGAAAAGCAGTTATTTCTCTACAGGGGAGTTCCTGTAAGAGTGTCAGCTGATTTCTCAAAAGAAATTTTGGAGGTTAGAAGAGACTGACAAGAAATATTCAAAGTCATGAAATGCAGAGACCTATAGCCAAGATTGTTCTTCCCAGTGAAGCTATCATTTAAAATCAAAGGGCAGATAAAGAGCTTCCCAGACAAGAAAAAGCTAAAGGAGTTCATCATCACCACACCATTATTGTATGAAATGTTAAAAGGACTTATTTAAGAAAAGGAAGAAGATCAAAACTATGAACAATAAATAACAATAAGTACATTTCTGTCAACCACTGAATCTAAAAAACAAACTAATCAAACAAGAAGAACAGAGACAGAATCATGGATACAGAGGGCTTTTTGATGGTTGCCAGATGGGAGGGAATGCGGGAGAATGGGTGAAGAAGTGAGGCGATTAAGAAGTACAAATAGTAGTTACAGAGTAGCCTTTGGGATGTAAAGTACAGTATAGGAAATGGAGTATCCAAAGAGCTTATACACATAACCCATGAACATGAACAATGGTGTGGGGATTGCTTGAAAAAGTGGGGGGTGCTGGGTGGAGGAGGGCAAAGGGGCAATACTGGGGCAACTGTAAGAGCATAATCAATAAAATATAATTTTTAAAAATGACAACCATGAAGCTGAGTTTCTAAAAAGAAATAAATTTTTAAAATTCAAAAGGCTTTTGATATATCCCATTAAACATATGAAAAGCCTATTGTATTAGCTTCTCATCGTTGCTCTAACAAATCACTGCAATCTTGGTGGTTTAAAATACCAGAAATGCATTCTCTTATGGTTGTGGAGTCCAAAAGTCTGAAATGAGTTTCCCTAAATCAAAATCAAGGTGTTGGCAGGACCACATCCCCTCCTGAGGCTCTAGGGGGAGTATATTCCTTGTCTCTTCCAGTTTCTGGTGGCTGCCAACATTCCTTGAGATGTCACCATTCCAATTTCTGCCTTGGTGGTCACATTGCCATTTCCTTTGTCTGTTAAATCACTCTGCCTTCTTTTAAGGAAGGACACTTGCACTGTCATTTAGGACCCACGCAGATAATCATGGATAATCTCCCCACTCAAGAACCTTAACTTAATCACATCTGCAAAGACCGCTTTTCCTTCTGTGGACCCTGAGAAAGAAGACACCTCCCAGAAGGGCTCCTGATGGCTAACTGGGCTCAAATTTTAAAAACAAAACCTAGCAGTCATTTCTACACAGGGGTCTCTCCTACGAACTGTACTTCAAGAAGAAGCCTACCCTCAGCTGCCTGCCTCCTGCACTGAATTGCCTTCCTACACTGCTTCTGCACGCTGAGCCAGCCCTTATGAAGGAGCTCCTGGAATTCTATTTCAACCAATAGGACTAAGACTTCCCCCTTCCAATCGGAGCTATACATGATAACCCTGTCAGCATGTTCACAAATCAATCAGAGCAGCTCCATTCTGACCAATCAGGACAGTGCCTTTTGGACCAATCAAGCTGCAAGGGTTTGGAGTCCTCATTTGCATGAGGAGAAACCAATCAGGGACCAGGGACAGGGACCTCTGTCTACATAAGTCAGCTCCCCGGTGGAGTGGGGAGCACACTTTCTCTTTTCAGCAAAGGCTATCTTTCTGGCTGAAGCTGAAACACCAAAGCCTGAAGCCAGTTTTGCTGGAGCAGCAGAGGCAGAATCATGGTGCCCCAGGAATGCCTCAACCCAGGACCAGCTTGCCTCAGGCCCACTTCACAGCCTTGCTGTTTCACAACAGTGCTGCTTCATAATTGAGCTTTAACCTATTGAGCTGTTCCACAACTGTGCTGTTCTCAGAGCTGTGCTGTATCACAATTGAGCCATTTGCACTGAGTAAAAGATTCCTTCTTCACTGCACCAAAGATTGGGGATTCCTGTTGGCATTGAATTGGCACCAACAACCATGCATTGACATTTATGAGGTAACAGTCACTGGTTCTGGGGATTAGTACAGGGACATACATTTGGAGCAAGCCATTATCAGTTCGCCACATCCATCAGCCTCAAAGAAATGTATATTGAAACAGCACAGAGATCCTATTTTTTATCTGTCGGATTGGCAAACGTAGCAACAAATAGTGACACCTAGCATTAGCCACTGTGCTGAGAAAAATACGCCTCTGGGCATGCCATCGTGCAACATTTCTGAAGGAACATTTGTTTGGCAAGACCTATGAAAAACCTTTAAAAGTATGAATCTTTGACTCATCTATGCACTTCTAGGATTTTATACTATGAAATAACCAGGTACACAAGGAAACATCAGTGAAAGGCTGGAAACAATCTCAGTGTGCCCAGATAAGGAATTGTTTTTCAAAAATCATGTGCATTCATCTAGTGTAATGCTATGACATTATGGTACTATGTCATGATAGCGAGAGCAACATTAAAATGAATATACATGGACTTTGCTTTCCATTCTAATGGAGTATGGAGGCAGACTGACCCTCTCATCAAGAATGATGATAGATAATGGATAAAAGATCCAAATAAAACAACAGTACCCAGCTGATGTGAAGGGCATTAGAAGCGATTCAATCAGCCAGGGCTTAAGGGGTCAAGATACCAAAGAGAAGGGAAGTTTTTTAAAGTGAATTCACATTTACTGCTCTTTTATCCCCACCAAACTTTTGGTGATTTGCAACACTAGGCACAGTGGCTAAACAAAAAACAACTGTCTAGAGCAGGCAAACTATAGCCTTCTGCCTGTATCTGTAGGGCCTGTGAGCTAAAAATGTTTTTTACATTTTATTTTATTTTATAATACGGGTGTCAACTTAAAAAAAAACAACTTTATTTATTTATTTATTTATTTTTAGAGAAGGGGGAGGGAGAAAGAAGGAGAGGGAATAAAACATCAATGTGTGGTTGCTTCTGGTGCACCACCTACTGGGGACCTGGCCCACAACCCAGGCATGTACCCTGACTGGGAGTTGAACCGTCAACCCCTTGGTTTGCAGACTGGCATTCAATCCACTGAGCCACATCAGCCAGGGCTGAAAACAGAATACCTTATCACAGAAAAATTTCTTTACAAAATAAGTTTACTAGAGGCTAATTTGTTAGTCAAGCAAAGAAAGCTATTTACAAATGTTGAGTTAATTAAAATGCATTTGATTGCAGTAGCAAAAAAAAAAAAAAATGTGTCTAGAGAAAACAAACTAGTGTAGGACTATTAGCCTTCTAGTATTGCTTAAAGAGTTGAGGATCCTGGGAAAAACATCAATAGTCAATTAGAAAGCAAGACAAATGATTTCAAGTTTTCCTTGGCTCTTGATGAAATGATGTATATTGACAATACTATTCAATTGTCATTTATTTACAGAGTCAATGACAAATATGAAGTGAGTGAAGAACTAGTCTTCATGAGTAATCTGTGTGAAACAGCTACAAGTAAGAATATTTTCAAAGAAGCTGAGAAAACACTAATTTTGCGTAATCTTAAGTGGAATCTGCTGAGATGTATTACAACTGTTAGAGGTAAAAATATCTGTGGCAGAAAAAGACTTGCCTGCACAAATTTACAAAGCAAGTTTTCTTTTTAAAGATTCTATTTATTCATTTTTAGAGAGTGAGGAAGGGAGGGAGAAAGAGAGGGTTAGAAACATCAGTGTGCTCATATCAGTTGCCTCTTGCCCCGACTGCGAATCTAATTGGTGACCTTTAGGTTTGCTTTGCAGTATGATGCCCAACCAACTGAGCCACACAGGTCAGGGCTGAAGTAAAGTGTTTAGAGCCTGTGGTATTCATTATAGTATTCACCAGCAAGTACTTTGCAGAAAATACTTGAATCTATTGCTTGTTACTGAACCAGTAGTATTAATGGTAAACTATTTGCTCTGTGGAATTAACTATCATCAGTTCTGTGATTTTTTTGGGCAGAAATAGAAGCTGAATATCCTGATTTGCCCTACCATATAGCAGCTTAATGGCTTAACAGTAGTAACATTTTATTGTGATTTTTTTCTGAGTTCAGGACTGACTCTGAAATATTTTAGAACAAGAACTACTGCTCTCAAGTGTCATTAAACAGTAAATCACTTTGAAAAATACCTTTTGCTGCAGTCTTGATAATGTTACTATATAAATTAACCTACAATTCAAAGGCAAAAAAGCCCTTACATGTGAAACTTACATCACAGTAAAGTCATCTTGATGACAACTAATGCTTTTTTTAATCACAAGTATTGTTGAACTGCTTTAAAAACTTCCTATGTTGCCAGAAGTTAAAATGAGAAGTGAAGTCTGCATTTTCACATAAATTTGCACTTGATATAACACCATAAAAGCAAGTAGAAAAATAAAAAGTTAATAAATTAGTCATCATCAAAATTAAGTTTTTTGTGCTTCAAAGTACACCATTAAGAAACTAAAAAGATAACCCACATAATGGGAGGACATTTTTATAAATCATTTTCCTCATAATTGACTTATATCTAACATACAGAAAGAAATATTATAACTCACTAATAAAGGACAAATAACCCAATTTTAAAACTAGCAAAGGCTCCAAATAGACATTTCTCCAAAGCAGATAAACAAATGGTCAATAAGCCTATGAGAAGATTTTAACATTACTATTTATCTGAGACAGTCAAATCAAAACCACAATATACCACTTCATATCCAGTAGGATGTCTTAAAGAGAGAAAATAACAGGTGGTGAGGATGTAAAGAAGTTGGAAGCCTCATACACGGCTGGTGGCAATATAAAATGGTGTACCCACTTTGGAAAACTATCTGGCAGTTCATCAAATCGTTAAACATAGTTATCAGATGACCCAGCAATTCCAGTTCTAGGTATTCTTGTATATCTAAAAGAGCTGAAAACATTTGTCTACACATATGAGGTCTGTCCAGAAGGTATCTAGCCATGGACTATGAAAAATAGAGACATTTACTGAAGAAGATACAAGATACAAGAAACATTGTACATAGGACCGTGACGCCTCAGTCCCCTACAGAGTAGGCACCTTGGGACTTCACATAGTTCTCTCAGAATCTCTTCCACTGTTCAAAATACTCTGTAAAATCCTTTGCTGGAATTGCCATCAGCTTCTCCATGGTGTTTTCCTGGAAATCTCATTGACAATCTGAAATGTCTTCCCTTTCAAAGGTGATTTTAGTTTTGGGAAAAGCCAGAAGTCACAGGGCACCAGCTATAGGCTGTAGGGGGTGCTGAGTCACTTGGGTGATTTGATGTTTTGCCAAAGAACTCTGCACAAAACCTGATGCATGAGTGGGCGTGTTGTCATGATGAAGCTGCCAATCACCAGTTGCCCATAGCTGTGGCCTTCTGAATCATCTGAATAGTTTCCGCAGAGGAATGTTCAAACTTAACACAAAATTTGAAGCAGATTTGTTGCTCTACTCACTCAGTCATTTTGAATGCGATGGCCACACAGTACACATGTTCACTCAGTGGTATCTACCATCCCTACTGATTAGTACAGTGAAGTTGTCATCATTTACACATACACATTCCAGTTCACTCTCCTTGGCTGCCAGGTTACATTGATATTGGGCAAACCGTTCTCGTTATATTAATGATGGCTGAAAATTTTCTGGACATTCCCCCTATATAAGATCACATAGTCAGAGGAGTAACCCTAGAATACAAAGTTCATGGGAGCCATATTAAAAATCTGCCTACCACAATCAGTCAGCAGAAAATATCTCAGGTAGAAGCACAGAGAGAAAGAATGAATGAAAAACAAAAAAGTGTGTACAAGAGACATTAGAACACAGTGAAAATGTCTAACTTACATTTAAGTAGAGTCCAGAAAAAGAGAGATAAAACGGGGCAAAAGTAATATTTGAAGAGATTCCACTTGGGAATTCTTCAACATTTACTAAAGACAGTAAACCACATATGATTTAGGACGCTCAACAGATGCCAGGAAGAAAACAAACAAACAAGCAAACAAAAACCAAAAACATAACCAGACACATCATAGTCAAAAGCTGAAATTTGAAGGCAAAAATAAAATCTTAGAACAGCCAGATAAAAAGACTCACAGTAAGAATAACAGCGAACTTTTCAAGGGAGGCATGGAATGGCATCTTTAAGTTTTGAGAAACATAACTGCCAACCTAGAATATCATACCCAGTGAAAATGGAGGCACTGAAACGAAGATGAAAGTCAAATAAAGGCAACTACAGATAAATAAAAACTATGAGAATTTATTGCCAGTAGACTCTCCTTTGGAAGAAACATGAAAGGGAATTTTTTAAATAGCTTTTAATTTTTTTATCTTTTTGGAGAGAAAGAGGAAGGGGGAGACAAAGAAATATTGATTTGTTGTTCCACATATTTATGCATGCGTTGGTTGACTCTTGCATGTGTCCTGACCAAGGATGGAACCTGCAACCTTGGTGTATTTGAGAAGACTCTCTAACCAACTGACTTACCTGACAAGGGCTTAAAAGGACCTTTTTAGGCAGGAGAATGATCCCAAGAAACAGCCTGGTAAATAAGAAGTAATGAAGGACATCAGAATAGGTAAGTATATGGGTAAATGTAAATTATTGATTGTTTGAAACAATTTATTTTTTGTGGTTTAAAAATATGTAAAATTAAAATACATGACAACAGTATCATAAAAGGCAGAGAAGGGATAACAAAACTAATCTGTACTGAGGTTATCTGAACAGTGGTAAAAATACCAATTTAAAGTATACTCTATGAAGTCAAGGATGCATGATGTCATCTCTAGGATAATATGCACAAAATAAAATTAAAGAATGTATTACTGACAAATTAATGAGCAAGAAAGGAAAAAATTGAAGAACAAATGAGATAAAAACATTAAGATGATAAGTTAAAATAAAATATATCACTCATTATATGAAATGTACATTATCTAAATACTCCAAATTTAAAGATAAGAATCCTAGATTGTATTTTTTAAAAGCAACTGTAGGCCCTGGCTGGGTAGTTCGGTTGGTTAGAGTGTCGTCCTCATATGCCAAGGATGCGGGTTCCATCTCTGGTCAGGGCACATACAAAAGCAATCAATGAATGCATAGATAAGTGAAAGATAAGCAAATCAATGGTTTTTTTGGTTTTTCTCTCTCCCTTCCTCTCTTTCTAAAAGTCAATAAATAAACATTTTTAAAAATAATAATAATTCAGAAAGCAACTATATGCTGCTTATAAAATACACATGTAATGTGAGGGTGCAGTGGGTTGAAAGTAAAAGGATGAAAGAAGGTAAACATGAAAGCAGTACCCTAAAATCCGGCTATACTAACAGTAGACAGAATAGACTTAAGACAAAAAGTATTACAAGAGACAAGGGATACATTTTATAATTATAAAAAAGGAAAATGTAACAACTGAAAATTTGTATTTACCTAGTAACATAGTTTCAAAATATACACCGAAAAAAATAACTAAATAGAGAAATAGACAAAACTACAAACATAGCTGGTCATTTTAACATATGTCTTTCTGTAACTGATAGAACAAGCCACAAAAAAATCAATGAAGATATAGAAGATTTGAGCAATGCAAGTCACAACCTTGACATATATACAAAACATTGGATTAACATCTCCAGAATCTGCATGCTTTTAATGTATACATGTAAATTTCAAAGAATTGCCACATAGAGTATGGTCTTTGACCCCAGTGGAGATAAGCTAAAAATAATTTTAAAAAAGGAAAAAAACTAGAAAAACCCTGAATGTTTGGAAATTAGGCAATATATTTTTAAAAAGAGAACTTATAGTAATGAAAGGGGAACATCAGGAGTTAAACATATTAACATTTAAAAAGTAAAAGAATATTATAAACAGCTATGTTAATAAACTTGAAAATTTGAATAAATGGAAAAATTCCATTAAAATCTCAACTTGCCAAAACTTATACAAGAAGAACTAAAAAAATATGGATACAATTAAAGAAATGGAACCTATAATTTAAAATCTTCCCACACGATAAACTGCAAGTCTATATGATTTAACTGATTCTTTCACACTTTTACGAAAAAAATAACAGTATGTGTTGAATTGTGTCTCCCCAACTTCTCAGAATGTGACCTCATTTGGAAATAGGATCATTGCAAGTGTAATTTGTTATTGATGAGATCACACAGGAGTAGGGTGGGCCCCTGAAGAAATATGACTTGAATTCTTATAAGAAGATAGCCACAGGGTGACACAGATCCAGAGAATGCACTGTGAAGAGGGAGGCAGAGATTGGAATGATGTACCCACAAGCCAAGGAACATCAAGGACTCCTGGTCATCCCAAGAAGCTAGGAGAGGTAAGAGGTGGTTTAGTCATACTTCTCTAGAGAAGAAGTTGGAGACCCAGAGAAGCTTGTATATAATTCCATTCCAAGTCTGCAGGCTTGAGAACCAGGAGAGTTGATAGTGTAAATCCCAGTCCAAAGGCAGGAGAAGACTGATGTCCCAGCTCAAGCAGGCTGAAGGGAATGAATTCTTCTACCATATTTTTGTTCTATTCAAGCCCTCAGTGGATTGGATGATGCCCACCCACATTGGAAAGGGCAATCTACTTAACTGAGTCCACCAATTCAAATGCTGATCTCATCCAGAAACACACTCACAGACATACCCAGAAATGATGTTTAATCTGAGCACCTTGTGGCCCAGTCAAGTTAATACATAAAATTAACCATCACAAGAGGAATGGAACAGATTCTCCCTCAGAGCCTTTAAAAGGAATTAACCTTGCTGACACCTTGATGTGGGACTTCCAGCTTCCTGACATGTGAAAGAATATACTTCTGTTGTTTTGAACTACACGGATTGTGTTACTTTGTCAGGTCAGCCCAGGGATACTACTACACAATCTTATATAAAATTTTCTGGAAAACAAAAAAATTAGGAATACTTACTAACTCTATTTACCAATTTTATGAGATCAGTGTAATCTTGATACTACAACTAACAAAGATATTATAAGAAAAGAAAGTTAAAAGCAAACTTTTCTCACTATCACAGATGTAAAAATTCAAAATAAAATATTAATATAGTGAGCCCAGTTATATGTTAAAAGTGTAATGTGATCAATCATATTATTCCAGGAATACAAGATTAGTTTATCACTCAAAAATTAAATCAACATAGCCCTGACTGGTGTGACTCAGCTGGTTGAGCATCATCCTGCAGTGAAAGGTTACTAGTTCGATTCCTGGTCAGGGCACATGCCTGTGTTGGGGTCCTGGTCCCCAGCTGGACACTTGCAAGAGGCAGCAGATAGATCTTTCTCTCCCACATAGATGTTTCCTCCCTTTTTTCCTCCCTCCCTTCCCCTCTCCTAAAAATAAATAAAAAAAATCTTCTAAAAAATTAAATCAATAAAGTTAATCACAAGTACAGGATAAAGGAGAAAAATCATATAATTATCCCAATAGATATCAAAAGTATTTTATCAGATTTAACAATCATTTATGATTTTTAAAAAAGCTTTAAGAGAAATTGGAAAAGTCTGCATTCATTCTGCCTGTCACTACCAGAACCTATCAGTAGAGACAAGGGTTGAATTCTTATGGACACTTTATTCAAATGGCTGGCAACCTGAGAAGACAGGTTATATACCTCAAAAAAAATTTCAACATTTCTTCTCAAGCCGAGTTTTTTCATAAAGAGAATAAAAGGGTAGGTAAAGGGTTTGGAATTCAGAGAAAAAGTAGTTAAGGAGGTTGGAATTCAGGGAAAAAGGTTAGTCAGATTAAAGTGGCAGTCCAGCAATTTTCCTAGCATCCCAGTATTTTTAATCTCCTTCCTGGTCATTGGAAGTTCCCTCCCTGGAACACAATGGCTCAGATACCATCTGGATGGCTTGCAGTCCTAGAGCACAAAGGTGGAATTGCTTGTGGGCTTCCTGGAGTCAGGGTAGGTCTAGTCATACATTCCAGTTCCTGGAACAACAGCTTTCTGCATGCATCAATCACTAAACCTATTAACTATAACTTAAAACTAACAATTTCTAACTGTTGCCCTGACCAGTGTGGTTCAGTTAGTTGGGCATCATCCTTCAAAGTGAAATGTCACCATTTTGAAACCTGGGTAGGGCACATGCCTGGGTTGCAGGCCAGTCTCCAGTTGGGGAGCATACAAGAAGCAACTGATTGATGTTTCTTTCTCCCATCGATGTTTCTCTCCTTCTCTTTCTCCCTCCCTTTCCCGCTCTCTAAAATAAATACATAAATAAATCTTTTAAAAATAAATTAAAAAATAAAAATTTATAACTGTTGAGTTTCCCCATCATTCCCCACTGTTAATTTTAACTATATTATTTCTACAAGATGCATTTCATATGGAAGTGAAGGAGGTACTCTGTTCCCTGTAGAATACCCCCAGGTTGCTGCAGTTAGTGGAAATAAAATAAGTCATTCCAGACACTTCTCGGTCTGCTGAGAAAAGAGTGTGATGATTCCCTCTAGTGGAGAATGCCCCAAGCCCCTTTCTTGAAGTGGCTTTTATTGAGAACGATATGCACAGGGGTATATAGCATGCATTCAAAGGTCATCAATCAAAGTCAAAAAGCTACTACTGAAGGAACACAGAGATTTGCCTCAAGTCAGGGTCTGGTAAACAGGGTGGCACTCATTCAGCCTGGAAACCTGGGAAACTGATCACATTTTATGCTCAACCCCAAACATCAGTACTCATTAACTTGAGGACATTCTTAGCAAAGTAAGTTTCATAGGATTTAATGCATTCCTTTTTCAGGCCTAATTGTTCCCGGGAACTGGCCGATCCAGTTCAGGGTTGTATCTGCCTGTAGTATTGTTTCACTGACCCAGTCAGGCGGCCAGGCAGGGCGGCCAAGAGATAAGGAGACTTCTTTCAGATAGAATGAGGACTCCAGCCATAATAAAACTGAGGGGTGAGGGTCTTTGTCTCCTTTTCTGTGTCCCCAAGTCCTTCCGTGATAGCCCCCATGTGACTGTGCCTGTTTTAGGTTGCCCCTGCCATCAAGGGGTCTTACCCATCATTGACTAACCAGCCATCCTCTGGGGCAAAGCAGGATGATGTGAGGGAGGCAGGGGCTGCACCTCTGCCAGGGGGACAGGTTTTGTCTCCTCAGTCACCTATTTTCCCAAGGCCTCTTTGCTCAGCTCCAGCCTTGGGGCCCTCTTTGCCTGTCAGGGAGGCTCAGTCTCTGAAACCAGGCAGAACGGTTCCCAACATGGAAGTAATCATTTTGCTGTTGAGCATGTATCTTAACATTAGAAAGTTTCCTAGGGAGTTTAGGTATATACTTAATTGCAGATCCACATGAGGGGACACATGGTAGGCAACAACAAGCTATGATAAAGACACAAAGTGAAAGTTTGTTTGACACATGTTCCTCCTGCAAGACAAAAATCAGATTTTAAGAAAGTTGTTTGCTAAATATACCCAAATCTTTTCATCTCATTCAAAAAGAATAAGTTGTATACAACATGGGGAGTAATGAAAAAGTAATGAAAAATATGTAATTCAGTGTTTTTGAAAGACAATTTTCAGGTCTTCTCACAGTTCAGTGGTCCATTGTTCCTCTGGTACTTTCCTTACTCAGGTGTTATGAATCCAAGGTTTTATTTCTGCCACCTTCACTGTGGTAGGGATGGTGAGGAGCATGTCCCAAGACCCAGTCCACTTCTCTTCTAGTTGGCTTTCTGGGGATCTTGTCTTCCAAGTCTTGAGTAGAACCTCATCTCCAGGCTCAAAGGAATGTAGTGAACCTGGGTGGGAGAGGTCTCTAATACAAGCAAGATAATTAATTATGGCTAAGGTCTGACTTAGATGTTATACATAGTTCTTTACCTTCACATCTTGATCTACCTTCATATCTCCCAATACCAACTGTAGCCTGAAATGGTCACCCATACACAGCTTCATAAAGACACAATTGAATCCCTCTTCAAGGAGCCAGCCTTATCCTGAGCAGGACAATAGGTAAAGCTTGATGTCAATGGAGATGAGTTTCTTGACACAGCTTGGCTATATTTTTCAAGGTGTGATTCATCTTCTCTACATTCCCAGAAGTCTGAGATCTTCATGCCTCGTGGAATCTCCACTTGATTCCTAAAAATTTACTAATCTTTTGTGTAATTTCTGAAACAAAAGTAGGCCCATTATTGCTCTGGATATTGCCAGGGAGGCCA
The DNA here is from genome assembly GCF_021234165.1 of Pteronotus mesoamericanus. NCBI lineage: Eukaryota > Metazoa > Chordata > Mammalia > Chiroptera > Mormoopidae > Pteronotus > Pteronotus mesoamericanus. The sequence goes on along the minus strand of NW_026555166.1, from coordinate 5,411,876 downwards.
AAGTTAGGAATTATATCCTTCAGCTGGGCTTTTACTACCTCCAAGGATTCCTCAGATTTAGTAGGATAGGCTTCTACCCATCCTGAAAATGAATCAACAAACATTTCCACCCTTGGATCCTCAGCATGTGATAAAGTCAATTTGCCTGTACTCAAATGGCCTCTGTCTTTGGCGTTGATTCCCTTCTTTCTTGTGATGGGGATGTATCTTGGAGCTGTTCCTCTGGCACACAACACATCTAGCTATTACTTTTCATATGGCTTCAGAAATTCCAGGGCCTGTGAGCCACGGTTTAGTATAGGTAGTTAACGATTCCCTTCCGCAGTGAGTGGCCTCATGCAAATGCTTCTTGACTGGCTCTCCTGAGTGTTCAGGAAGCAATATAATTACTTCTTATTCTTTCTTCATCTACTATTGGGACTTTTTAAAATCAAAATCCCAACTCTTAGCTTTCCCTAAATCTGCAGCTGAATATTCAGGGTCGAATTGTGACAAGTTTAGAACACGTACCAAAGGCATAAATGTTCCTTTAGCAGGATCTTTTGCTGCTCAATGAACCAGATTGTTTCCTTTAGGTACTTCAGTGTCCTCTTTCTGATGCCTGGGGTGGTGCATAACAGTTACCTGTAAAGAAAGGTACCTGGACAGGTTCTAATAATTTTAAAATTTCTACTGCATGCTTAATTTTCTTTTTAATTGGAGGTTAATAGTCCTCTTTCCTTCCCGATGGAACCATGTGCATGCAAAAAGAGGAAAGCATACTTTGAGTCAGTATACATAGTCACCCTTTTTTTGTGCTACTATTCCAGGGCCCTCATCAATGCAATTGGTTCAGTTTTCTGAACAGAGGTTTCCAGTGCTAAGACCTTGGCCTCTACTATTCTACAAGAGTCACAATTGCACATCCAGACTTTCTGTTTCCTTTGTCCATATAACTGCTTCCATCTGCATATAGAGTCCAGTCTGCCTCTTTTAGAGTTCTTCTAGGATACATTTCATCAATTATTTCAACACAGTAATGCATTAGTGTAGCTGAGTCAGGCTCCAGGAGAGTGGAGGCAGGATTTAAATTACTGACAGTTCTGTGGGAGACATTGGGATTGTTGAGAAGAATGGCTTGGTACCTGCCCATTCTTCTAGCAGTGAGCCATAAAATTCCTTTTTGTTCCAGCAGTCTCAACATTTGGTGGGGTGCATAGATGGTAGTAGGCTGTCCCAAGTAAAACTTCTCAGCTTCTTGCAAAAGCTTGCAGGTGGCTGCCACAACCTCAAGTAGGCTGGCCACCCATAGATAGTGTGATTTAGTTTCTTTGACAAGTGTACAATGGTTGCAAAATGTCACTAAGCATTTGGGTGGGGACTCCTAGGGTAACGCCTTGCCTTTCATGGATATATAATGGAAAGGGCTTTAGTTGGTTTTGAAGCCCCAAGGCTGGTGGAGAAGCCAAGTATGCCTTCTGGGTCTCAAAAGCCCAAGTGCACTCTTTTCCTTTGTCCATTCTAAAAGGCTATAGTCTGGTCCTTTCAGAGCTTCATACAATGGTTTAGCAATGAGTCTAAAGTCTGGAATCCAAATGGAGCAATAGCCCGCCATTCCCAGGAATCCTCTAACTGTTTTCTGGTATTGAGAACTCTCATTGGGATTATGTTTCTTTTCTGTTTCCAATAAGACTCCTTTTGCCAGGTTCAAGCAGAAACCCAAGAAATCTTACTGTTTGTTGGCAAATCTGGACCTTCTGTGCTGATACTTTATATCCACAAGCTGCCAGATGGTTCAAAGTAGCTATAGCATTAGTTAAACATTGGTGAAGTAATGTCCCGGTAATTAAGAGGTTACCCACATATTGCAACAGAGTTCCATTTTCTAGTTTTGGATCCTTTAAATTCTGGCTCAGTGTCTCCCCCCAAATCATGGGGGAGATCTTGAACCCTCGTGGTAAGACTGTCCAGCAGTACTGAGTCTTGATCCAAGATTCTGGGTCCTGCCATTCAAAAGCAAACAACAGTTGAGAGTCTTAATCAACTGGAATGCAAAAGAGGGCATCTTTTAAGTCCAATACTGAATACCAGAGGCTATCCCCGGGGATATTGTTCACCAAAGTATAAGTGCAGTGGGGTGAATGTCTTGTACAATGTCATTTATGGCCCTTAAATCTTGTACAAATCAATACTCATTTCACTAGGGTTTCCTAACAGAAATTATGGGTATATTGTATGGGAAGCAACAGAGCCAAACAAGTCCATATTCCTGAAAGTTCTGAATTATTGGGCATATTCCTTCTAGGGTCTCTTTTTGCAAGGGATGCTGTCTTTTATTGGGAGTTCTCACCCCTGGTTTGAGGTCAATTTTAACAGGGGAATCTCACTTAGCCCTCCCTAATTTTCTAGCAGCCCACTCCATGGGGTTTACCTGATTCTCAGTTTCTTCTTTCCAGAGTCGCTTTTCTTTTTCTTGCCATAGTTTAATAAGCAACTGCCAGGCATGTTATGGAGGGACCTGTAGGTGGAGCTGTTATTGTACTGGAGAGAAAGTGATCTGCGCATGAAGTTTGGACAGCAGGTCCCTTCCCAGAAGAGGAATTGGACACTCAGGAATATATAAAAATCTGTGAGTTAAAACTGAACCTCCCACAACACAGTCTAATAGTTTCAAGAAAAACTGGCTTTCAGGGCTGCCAGACATTCTAGTTACAGTTGCAGCCTGCCATGAGGGCTCAGTTAGAGGACTATTAACCACAGAATATGTCATTCCAATAACAATAAAAAAAGGTCTACAATCTGTCTCCCCACTGTTAGTTTAGTTTTACCCGAAGATGGTGAAGGATGACTTTAATAGGTTGTTGTAATAATAGAAACTCTGGGCCCTGTCATTCATCTTCTGAGCTATTTTCCTTCCCCAGCAAAACTCTTGAGTTCTCAGACTCTGACTTCTTTCTCCATTGCTTGGGGCACTCATTTTTTCCAGTGCCACTTCCCTTTGCAATACATGCATTGATCAGTGACAAGCATTTTAGATGGAGATCAGGCACCTCTTGCCCACTGATGGAATTGCTCTTAGACCTGTTCCAAGAAAACAGTGGCCTCTTGGGTCTTTTCTGTTATGTTATTATAAACTTTGAAGGCAATGTCTACTAATTGAAAAGGATTCATGCCTATTCTTCTCTCTAACTTCTGAATTTTCTTTCTGATGTCGGATGCACTTTGGGAGATAAAGGTCATATTCACCATTCTAATATTTTCAGAGACTTGTGGCTCCAAATCAGAATATTTTCTATAGGCCTGGTAGATTCTTTCAAGAAACTAAGAGGAGTCCTCTGTGGGTTTTTGTTGTACATCGTGTACCATATTTAGACTTTTCTGCTTAAGAACTCCTTTCTTCAGTCCCTCAAGGATGCACCTGTTATAATGCTCTAAGAGAGGCTGGCCATTCTCCTGAGGGTCCCGGTTGGGCTTGGTTAAAGGTATTGCTTTAGTAGGGTTGGAGGCCCCATCTGGATTTTGTTGGTGTAGCCTCTTCATTTGGCTTATCCAGTAACAACATCTGCTCCTCCCTCATAAGCAAAATATTCAGTAAGGGTTCTTTGTCTGCCCAGGTGGCATGGTGGATGGTGGAAACTGACATAACTATGTCAGTCATTTTAGTAGAGTAATCCCTATAAGAAGGATTTGAGTTTTTCCAGTTTAACAGATCCCATGTACAAAATGGAGTATGTGCCCAGTAATATCCAGTGGGCTGGCTCTCCGGCCCTACTCTCACTGGAAGTCTTCACAAAGGGCATGGCCTTGTTCCGGCAGGGGCTTGATCTCCACTGAATTTGGTTCCCTGATGGGTTTGGGACGAGAAACCAGTTGAGGCTCACTTCCTCCGGCTCACTCAGCTGAGTGAGGAGGAAGATCCCCCAGGGCTGGAAGGGCTGTGGGAATCCTGACCATGCTTGCAGCAGTCACACCGTGCTTATCTTCCTGGCCCTTCTCTTAGAGCTTCTGTTATCTGCCACCGGCAAATTCCCTTTCCTCTGGACCAGTAATCTGTTTCCTTTTAATACTGCATCTTTATTATGTAAAGTCACAAAAGCCCGTACAGAGGTATTTTGTCTCATTTCCCTAATCTTTGACAAAACAACTCTAATTGCAGAATAGTATACTAATCTAAAGTCCTGTTCACCATCAGCACCCTTCTGAGTCCAGAACATACATAGGTCAAGCAGTAGTACAATAAAAAATCATTTTCTTTTTAGTCATAGGTAGACAAATCAGCCAAAATTTTCCCCAAACCCAAAATGAAGACTCTCCCCGATTCTACCAGACAGAGTTCTGTAATATCACACAAACCATAAGGCACCTTAATTTCTGATGAGTGATCTAAGTCATTGCCCAGGAATGCAATCCTGAACCAGGAAGTGCAGTGATTCAATCGAAGGGAAGGCAGCCGGGAGTGCTGAGGGTCGGAGAAGGAGAGTTCCCAAGTGAAATCACTTTGGCAGCTGCTAGGGAGTCTCCAAATTTGCATCCTGGGGGCCTCCCAGTTCAGCAGCCAACAAGACTCTCCGCCAAATAACCGACTTACTGTACAGTTTCGAAGCCATTCTGGAAGGAGTCAACCAAGTAGGAAACTGGAAAAGTCAGTGTTCGTGCTGTCTGTCACTACGAGAACAAATAAGTAGAGACAAGGATTGAGTCTTTGCGGGTGCTTTATTCAGATAGCCAGTGATCTGAGAAGGTATGTTGTATACCTTAATAAAACAATCTTAACATCTCATCTCAGGCTGATCTTTTTAATAAGGAGGAGAAAAGGGTAGGCATGGGTTTGGAATTCAAGGAAAAAGGTTAATCAGATAAAAGTTGCAGCATGGCGATTTTCCTAGCATCCCAGTGATTCTTTTTTAAGATTTTATTTATTTTTTTAGAAAGAGGAAGAGAGGGAGAAAAACGTCAATCAGTTGCCTCTTGCACACCCACCAATGGGAACCTGGCTCACAAGCCAGACATGTGCCCTGGCAGGGCATTGAACCGGCAACCTTTAAATTCACAGTCTGACTTGACCCACTGAGCCACACCAGCCAGGGCCCAGTGATTCTTTATTAGCGTGACAGTAAGGAGATGTCCCCACCCTGGAGCGCAATGGCTCAGACGCCATCCTGACTGCTGGCAGTCCTCCTGGGGCACAAGGTGGAATTGCGTGCAGGACCCCTGGGGTCGGGGTAGTTCTGGTCGTGCATTGCAGTTCTTGGAACAACAGCTTTCTACGTGTATTGCTCACTAACTACAATTGTTAACTATAACTTAAAGCTAAAAGTTTCTACCTCTTGAGTTTCCCCTTCATAAAAAAGCTAGTAATATAAGAGAACTTTCTTAATATGATAAACACTGTCGATTAAAAAAATTTACAGCAAGCATCATACTTAATGGTAAAATATTGATAGCTCTCTCTTTATGACTGGGAATGAGAAAAGGATGATTGCTAATATCACTTCTGTTCAGCATCCCAGACTACACAATAAGGCAAACAAAAGCATTAAAAGGTATAAAAGGTATATGAATTGGAAGGGAAGAAGTAAAACTATCATTATTCTCAGGCAACATTATTGTATATGTAGGTAATTTTTAAAGATTTTATAGAAAACTACAAGAACTAATGTGAAATTACACAGGTCACTAGCTGCAAAGTCAATGGAACAAAAAGCAATTTTGTATTTCTATATACTAGCAATAAACTATGAGAAAATGAAATAAAAGGTGTCATTTAGATACCATTAAAATATATCAAATACTTAGAAATAAGTTGAACAAAAAAATACGTAAGTCCTGTACATAGAAAACCAAAAAATGTCACTCATAGAAATTAAAGAAGACTTCAACGAAAAAGAAAAGGTGGGAATACTCTGGTTTCATCAACTAGAGTACTTAATATTATTAAAAATATTAATTCTTTGCAAATTGAACTATAAATTTAATACAAAGCCAATAAAAAATTTGTATTTTTTGGTGGAAATCAATAAGCTGATTCTAAAATTGAGATGTGCATTAATCATATTTTTTATTTTCTATATTTCATGATGTTTTAATGACATCTTAGGGGCCTTACCAACCCAGGAGATACAGCCACTACCCTGGCTAGAGACAGCAAATGATTCCCCTGTGAATAAGCCTATCACATGCAAACCAAGCAATCCCAAATCCATACCTCCCAACCACCTCCTTTACTGAGCTCCCACTGGATGAGCTCTTATACTCCAGGCCAGCGATTTTCAACCTGGTGCGCCACAAGAATTTTTAAAATATGCCATACCTGACTGTTTAGTCAGGGGCACTGACCTCTTTTCCCTTAGGTTGTCAAATTAAAAAAATGACAATGGCCAACACAACAATCGCCATCTGGTGTGAATGAATCAAAATTATACTTTTTTTGTCAGATTGGCAAAAAAATGTAGTTTTTGGTGTGCCGCAGAATTTTAGTCGTTAGTTTCTCCATGCCACGAGATGAAAAAGGCTGAGAATTGCTGTTTTGGGCCAACATTCCCCTGCTCTCATCTATCCAGGGCCAGGAACCAGGCCCCTCAAAACAGCTCCTGGATCTGCTAAAATTATTCAACCTAGCCAATCCCAAACCTTTTCAGCCTGCTTACCCTGCCTCACCCATTCCTTTCCATGAATATCACCATAAAAGTTTTTGCCCATGCTTTCTCCTTGTTCTTCTGCCTCCAAATCAACTCTGGTGTTTCCCTGTGTGGCCCTGCCCGGCATGGTGGGCCCTCCCCTCTTGAAAATGAATAATAAGCTATCTTTTCAAAGGAAGCCATCTCCTCATCTGTGGGCCTCACTATGCCTCACTAATAAATAAAACCTGCATTTTAAAACAATATGGCATTTAAAAGGCCAGGCGTAGCAGAGATATCTTGAAGAAGTAGGACTTGCACTGACAAATTTTAAGTCTTACAATATGTTTATAATGTGTTATTGGTACTAGTTTACACAAGTAGACCCACACCTATGATTTATATGATGATGGTGCCATTGCAGTGGGAGGGGAAAGGATGGCATTGACAACCATACATATGAAGGGGAGGACCTTGACCTCTAATTCAAGCCATACAATAAAATACCTTTCAGATGGAGTGTTGATCTAAACTTAAAGTAAAGCAACAAACCTTCTAGGACATACCATATTTTGCCATGTGTAATGCGCTCCCGCGTGTAAGGCGCACCCATGATTTTGGTCCAAACTTCCAGGGAAAAAAAATCTTTCACTTTAATTTTTTAATTCAATCATTTATTTATTTATATTTAGGAACAAAAACGATTAGTGTATTCCAGGGTATTATTTTACATACGGATATCATTATTGTTTTCTGGAGTTACACTTTTAATGCATAAGTGTAAATAAAAGACTTAAAAACATTTATATAGATATGGAGTTAGTACTACACATGTATAACATGCATCCTTATTTTTCTCTAAAAAATTTGGGCAAAATAAATGATACATGGCAAAACACGGTAATACAGAATGATATTTCCATGCCTTTGATGTGAGCAGATTTCTTAAACAGGACCTAAAAGCATTAACAATAAAGGGAAACAATGACAAACTGGACTATATTAAACATAAGAATTTCTATTCCTCAAATAACATTATTAGAGTAAAATGGCAAGTCATGGACTTTGCATTACACATATCTGACAGGATATTCCTATCTAGAATATATAAAGAACTTATGTAAATCTGTAAGAAAAAAAAAACAGATAACCCAAGAGAAAAATAGGCAAAAGACTTGAACAGATACCTGATAAAAGAGAATATCCAAATAACCAAGAAACATATGAAAAGATAGTCCCCAAAATTAGTCACTAGAAATATAAATTAAAACCATAATGAGTTATTAATATACACCCTTAGAATGGCTCAAGTTATAAAACATATATATTGAAAATACCAGTTATGGTCAAGAATGTAGAGCAATGGAACTATCATACACTACAAGGGGAAGTATATACTGGTATGACCCCTTTGGAAAGTTCATTGGAAATGCCTAGTTGGACTGGACAAATGCATATCCCATGACCCAGCAATCATATTCCTAGGTATGTACTCAGTAGAAGTGGGTATCCAGTGATGTGGAAACCAGTGTTTTCAGCAATATTATTTGTATTAGCCAGAAATATGAAACAACCCAAACATCCATCAGCAAAAAAATAGATCTAAATTGTAGTATGTTCATATGAAATATTACACAGAAATTCAAAACAGGAAAAAACCCCTACTGCTACATTCCGTGGCATCGATAACTCTCACAGGAATAATATTAAGCAAAAGAAGCCAGACACACAAGGGTATGTGCTGTATGATTCCATCTGTGTGAAGTTCGAAAACAAGCAAAGCTAATCTACAGTGATAGGAATGGGAATCAGGACAGCTTTCAGGAGAGGTCAAGACTGGGAAGAGCATGGAGGCTTCTTCTTAATATTCTAAATCTTCCTCTGGGTGGGGTCACACAGATGTGTTCAATTTGTAAAAATTCATCCAGCTGTATTCTTACATTTTTTGCACTTTTGTGTATGCATGTTTGACGTCAATAAAAATTTACTTTACAAAAGAACTTCCCTCCTTCTCTAGACCCTTAAGACCTTAAGCCTCCTCCTTCTGGTTTTCTGTTCTCTCAGTCATCTTTGGCTTAAAAGCTCAGAGTCATTCTAGATAATTCCCTTTCCTCAGTATGCAAGCTTCCTTGATCTTTCCATGTAGATTACCCTAAATCCCCAGGTCCTTCCCTTTAATCCATTCCCACTGGCCCATCTTTAGCTCGGATCAAGCAGAACGACCACATTAACCCCTTAACTAGTCCCTTCTCTGTAGTCACTCTTGACCAATCTATCCTGCAATGTAAACTCAGTATAAGATTAGTCCCCAGAGACAGCGTGTACATACATGAAATTATGGTTCATGGTTCAATATTGCATATTGGTAAATGCCAAACTGGTAACACAGACAAGGGGATGGGAGTTGAGAAAATCCGTAGTGGTTGCTCAATCAAGTCTCCCCTCACTACAATGGAAGTTCCATGAGAACAATGTTGTTTTGTTTTGCTTCGTTTTTTTCCTTGCTGTGTTTCCAGTGCCTCCTAGCAAAACACCTGACACATAGTAGGTGTATTTACTGAATTAATAAATTAATGATTTAACAGTGGCTATGATTGTTTCTGCTATTCCATAATATCTCAAAACTTTCTCCAATGCATAAGCTCATTTATATATTTGCTCATTAATTCAACGGCTGTTGACAGAGTGCTAATTATGTGCAGACTAAGATTTATTCCCCCAGGATAATTTGCCATCCAGCAGGGAGAGAGACCAGGGATGGCCCTGGCTGCTGCAGCAGCGCCCGGAGGCGCACCAGCTGCCTCTCGTTCTTCCCTCCCACTCCCCCATGTGGTTCCACTGAAGGTCCCAGGGAGACCTCATGACCACCACCCCTGCCACCCCTGCCACCCCTGCCACCCCTGCCACGCCTCGCACCTGACCGCTCAGGCCTTCAGATCTCCCTGACTTCCACGGTCTGGGAGAAGGCAAATTCTTTCACCCTTTCCTCTGCTCAGATCAGATGGGAATTTCCTTAAAAGATCTTTATTAAGAAATTTAAATAAAGTGACAACAAAAATGTTCAAAAGAGAAAAGGATAGAGATAGAAGAGTTTATAAAATCTGGACTTTTCACTCCAAAGTTTTGCCTCCGAAGTCTTGCCGCAATGGTGTTGTTTGAGAGGTTAAATAAATGCTTAATGGCATAGAACTCTTAAGCTGCCGACCTTTTGCAATGAGATCTGGGGAGTAAGTCAATGCAACATTCCTGTTCTGAGTTTGTAAACTGTAATCAAACTACAAATTTAGGAATGTATGTTATTATAAAATATATTATTGTATATTATATACTATTACATGTAAAATATTATATATAAGTACATCTATAATATATAATCCTTTAAGAGTATGTGCTGTATGATTCCAATATATAATAATATGTATACAATATAGATATTTTTGATAGATATATAGAATATATTTTGATATCTATATAAAAATATCTCTACACTATATTGTATATATTATATCTATATTTTATAATATATTACCTATATGCCTGTACTATCCTATATATAGATATATATGCTTAAAACCTTTTAAGATTCTCTTACCTCCTTTAAATTTCTCAGAGATTTAAGAGAACTACATAGCAACACAGACAATACTAAGCAGAAAAATAGCACAATGCAAAACTGTTGGTACCACATCATTATAATTATACATATAGACAAAGTCTTCAAGGAAAATGAAAAAGTCTTCGTATGGTAGAGAAAGTGATTGACTTCTTTACCTATTTTCAAAATACCCTTTATTGTTCTCATGACAATGATTTAGCAATACGTAAAAGTCACACAAAAATTTAATAGAGAATAAACATAGTGAAATGTCAATTTGAAACTGCTCCTGAGCCCAGTTTTGTGTTGTTGACTTATGGAGTGTTATTTTCTAGTAAGTAGGATATATCTGTAAGTCTACATTTCTTTTTGTCCATTTGATCACATATTTTATTTTTAAAGATTTTATTTACTTTTATAGAGAGGGGAAGGGAGGGAGAAAAGGAGAAAAACATAGATGCTGAGCGAGAAACATGGACTGGCTGCCTCTCTCACTCTCCAAACTGGGGACCTGGCCTGCAACCCAGGCATGTGCCCTGACCAGGAATCAAACCGGTAACCTTTTAGTTTGTGGGAATGATGCCCAGACTGCTGAGCCACATCAGTCAGGGCTTGACCACTTATTTTAGCATCATCTGCAAACTGACAAATGGAGTAGAAAGCATAACAAATGTTTTTTCTTCTAACCTGGGATAATCTCTTGCAGCAATCACTGATCATTATTCTGACAATACACCATGAGTGGAAGCTTTGAGGGCAGCGACTGCAAAGCCCAAGGTTATTAACTTTTTTTATTTTGGATTCCCTTTACACAGCATTAATTACCCAGAAAAAGTTTTTCCTAAACTGAATTTTTTTTAGGTAACCATTTTTGAAGGAATAAATATTTTTTCCCACGTGGTCCAAAAGTTTCCTGGAAGGTAACACCAGCTTCCTATACAGGTAAACATTTGAAGTTCTGTTCACACTTGCTACACGTCTGTTCATGACAAATCTACTGTGGTCATTATGAATTTTTCCAGTTTTGTCATTTAGTCTTTTTGCAAATATGGAGTTAAATAATTTTACAGATGGGTTAACATTTGAGCAAAAATACACAACCTACTCATTCCATGAGTTAAAGAATTTTCCCACTATAAAAATCCCATTGAATCATCTTAATCAAGATTGTTAAGCATTCTTTGGACTTTGAAAATAAAGTTGTGCAATAAACCCATTTTTCCTATAGTTCTCAAGATGGAGAACTTGATTAATCAAAGTCATGAGGATTTGCATTTGCATTTGGGTTCTGATAATGTCTATGTAACTCTGGACAAGTCAACTTAGTGTCATGAGCATTGGTTTCTTCATCTATGAAACAGGGAAACAACCCTAAAATGCCTTGTCTGGCCCCAATTATACAGACAAATTCATTTGTGGAAATCTGAACATGGTTGAGATATAGAGGAGATAACAAATTACCAAAATATGTCTTACTATTTAATATTTTCCTTCATCTAGTTCATTTTCCTTTTTCGGTGTAGTATGGGCTTTCTGGCTTCTGATCATTTTGTGTTATTTTTCCTGGCAAAATTACATGTGCTTTATTTTATTTTCTTTTTGATTTTGAAAGAGGAGATGTCATTCTAGCACTTTCCTCAATCACAGCTTAAAAAATATTTCAGCATCTTGAAGTCCACTTCAAGTGACACACCCAGTTTTGATAAAAAGAGTTAAATTTTGTTGCCAAGAATCCTGCAATTAACCAAATCCTGGTGTTAAATTTACAATCCCATTTCTTGTCATATTTAAAAAAAATAGTATTAATCTATTATTATTTATCCAAATTACAAAGAGAATATTGGTCACATAAAAAAGAAATCTGAAGCAATACCCACTGAGCAGTGAACAGTGCTCTTTGCTAAAGATGAGCTAATAGGGGACTTTTTACCTTCTACATTTTATACATGTTTGTATATATATGTATTAGGTTCATAAACAAAAAAATACACATATTTTTAAAATTGTGTGCTTATTGTAGAAAATGGACAAGTCATAAAATGTTGAAAGAACAGTGAAAGTAAAAAGATGCAAAAGCGTATTGCAGAACGGCACAGGCCAGACATGAGCCTTGGCTGGCATTGTGCACCACAGTTCCCAGCACGTGCACTGCTGACCCTAAAAACTGGCTGGTGGTGCTGCCCTGCTTCCGGAAAAACTTTGCCAGGCTGCAAAGAGCACGTGCCATGGTTCTGCTTCTTTGCATCATTAACTCCTGATTCAAAGTCCAAAGTGAATATGTCTGTCAAAGCCTAGCTCTTATATCCTGTATCATAGCTGTAAGGAAGACTGGGAGAGCGAGAGCAGTTCTAGGTCACACTCCCAGGAAACAGGTTCTGAGACAGATTTTTGTGCAGGTTTATTGAGGAATGATGGTCTCAGGCGCATCTGTAGGAGAGTGAGGAAGGCAGGGGATAGATGGAAAAGCTGAACTGCAGAGCAGTTGCAACGGAGGGAATTTGCTCAGTTGCTCTAAAGGGAATTCGGAGTTGGAATATTCCTTTAGACTTGCCCCAAACTGAGGCAAGGGGTCTAATATTTGTACTCCTCCAATGACTAGTCATTGACTGTACATGCCACCAGAGCGAGTGGCACAATCTTGGGCAAAACAGCCCTCTTTTGCTTAGAGCAATTTCTAGAAAAAGAGTCAGCTGTGAGCCCTTGGCAGCCAATATTCCTGGCAACTGAGGAAATGAAGGGGGAATTAGGTGTGCAGACCACAGCATCCACCGCAGTCTGTCCTTCACGCCATGTAGATCTGCTTCCTTTATATAAGCAGTCCACTCCATCTGGGAACAGCTCCAGGATCTGAATGATCTCCTTTCCGGAAAAAGCTTCTGAGAGAAAGTTTAGTGGGGCCAACAATAGCCCTCACTGCTTCAATGGGTCTTAAGCCACAATCTCCCTCCCCTAATACACATTTTAGTCTAGAATTCCAGATTTCTCTCACCTTCAATCTAGATGGTCCGGGACTGCTGAGAGATTTCTCAGTGAATCACTTGAATGCAAAATGAATTCTTTCCTACCCTCAGTGAGCAACAGCAATCCTATCTCCTTATATGATCAAGATCAATTAATCCTCCATGACACTATGGTTATTCTTATCTTTACTTGTTTGTCTCTTGGCAGGAGGAGCCCAAAGGGAAAGGGCGGTAGCTGCAGGGAAATTTTACTTTGCCCCCTGGTGGAAGCATTCCCCTTTAGAAACAAGGATCTGTGAAACTTCAAATTCAGGGGATAAGAAGCTCAAATTCAGTAGAGCAAATGGGAGTGATGGTTAGAGAGGCTACTCCTGCTTACATTCTTTGGTTTCCAACCTCATGCAGTCTGTCTATTGTGAACAAAATACCATATCATGGGCATTGCGTATATTGCATCCTACAGGATAGTGTCTCATTCTTGTTGACTATCATCTTTAAGCCGGTACCTCAACTACACTTTCAAAAGGCTATTCCATTACTTTATTATTCCAGAAGCTTCTGAGTGATGTGGCATGTGATAGGGTCAGTGGATCTCATTATCATGTGGCTGTTACTGCACCTCCCTTGCTCTAGGTTGGTTTTCTTGGTCAGAGGTGATGTGATACAGAATTCCCTGATGGTCGATAATTCTGTAGGTCCTCAGATAAGATGTTGCCAAGGCAATGCAGGCAGAAAAGCAAGACTATATCTAGAACATGGGCTAATTCAAGATGAAATCAATGCTCCTTCCAGAGGGTCTCAATAACCAGCTTGGCATTATTGAGCCATGGCTGGCTGGTCCCCTTGCTGGGGACCCAGCACTGGCCTCTGCTGGGGGCAGGCTGGGCACTGCATGGCAGGAGTAGCTGGAACAGCTTTGGTGGGTGGGAGCTCATGCTTTTAAGCCCATTCAGAGCCTCCAACCCGGCCACAATGACTGTTCCATTTCTGAGCCAATTGTGCCAGCACTGGAATGAGTGCTAACAGAGGCTGACTGCCATCAGTTGTCTGAGTCATTCTGCCTGGTTGGTTGTCTAGTGGCTCCTCTGTGGGTGGACACAGTCATGTGGTCATTGAAATGTAGCACAAAGACACTCACACTTTTTTGCTCACTTCCTTAGGTCCATCAGTACCAGGGGTTGGCAAACTAAAGCCCACAGACCGAATCCACCCACTGCCTGCTTTATAAATAAAGTTTTATGGAAACAAAACCATGCTCATTTATTTACATATTGTTTGTGACTGCTTTTGAACTACAACAACAGAGATGAACAATTACAACAGCAGCCATATGGTCCATAAGTCTAAAATATTTGTTCACCCTTTATAGAAAAATTTTCAGGTTCTTTTTTTTCAATCCTCACCCAAGGATATGCTTATTGATTTGAGAGAGACACACACACATATCAATCAGTTGCCTCCCATATGCTCCCCAACTGGGGATTGAACTTGCAACTCAGGTATGTGCCCTGACTGGGGACTGAACCTACAACCTTTTGATATACGGAACAATGTTCCAACTGAGCCACACCAGCCAAGGCAAAAGTTTCAGATTCTTATTTTAAGAGAGGGGGAAGGGAGGGAGAAAGAGAAGGAGAGAAACATTGATATGTGAGAGAATACATTGTCTTTCACACACAACCCAGGCATGTGCTCTGACACGTAATCCAACCGGTGACCTTTCAGTTCACAAGCCCGGCACTCAATCCACTGAGCCACACCAGCCAGGGAAAAATTTTCAGATTCTTGATTTACATGTTTCTTTCTAATACCTCCTTGTCCCCAGTCTTCCAATACTTTTTAAGTCCTTGATCAATTAACCTATTTACCACTGCCTT
This sequence comes from Pteronotus mesoamericanus, assembly GCF_021234165.1. NCBI lineage: Eukaryota > Metazoa > Chordata > Mammalia > Chiroptera > Mormoopidae > Pteronotus > Pteronotus mesoamericanus. Next base: position 5,396,848 of record NW_026555166.1, on the reverse strand, counting down.
CAAGTCTGTATATATTTTTACCTTGACCACTTCTCTTTCTATACAAAGCAGATGACCAGATGTACCGCCCAAAGCTCTCCCTGTTGGGAGGATTTCCCCTCAACATTATATCAGGGTTACCCCTAAAAGGGTCAGTACTATAATAGCTAACACCCACATATTAAGGCAATTCATCCAAGAACCAACCTTGGCCTTTTGCTCCTCCATTAGCCAGTAACCGCAGGAGGTGGCATCAGTCCAACGGTGGAGGATGACTCAGTGGAATAAGCCACTTGCTTCCGTAGCTCTCTTCGGCCTCTGGTCCTACTGTTACAGTGGATTGCTGCTGGGCTCTCTCATCCTCATGACTAGGCAGGTTTCACAGAGACCAGCTCATAACAGGCAGTTCTGGCCACACAGTTGCTTGATATCTTATAGTCTGATGTTCTGTCTCCATCACGGCCCAGGAGCATGCCAGGAGCTGTTATTAACTTATTTATTTTCCTTCTTATTAAAAAATTTATTGTTGTTTAGTTACATTTGTCCTGCCTTTGTCCCCCTTGCTCACCCAAACCATGCCCCGCGACCCCCACAGTCAATCCCCCCCATTTTCTATGCCCATGAGTCTTCTATTCCTGTCCCTTTGCTTGCCCCTTCCCCTTGTTTCCCCTGTTATCCCCCAATCCCATCTCCTCTGGTCACTGTCAGTTTGTTCTTTATCTCCAAGTCTCTGGTTCTGTTTTGCTCATTTGTTTGTTTTGTTGATTAAGTTCCACTTATAGGTGAGATCATATGGTGTTTGTCTTTCACTGCCTGGCTTATTTCACTGAGCATAATATTCTTCAGTTCCATCCATGCTGTCTCAAAAGGTAGGAGTTCCTTCTTTTTTTCTGCCGCATAATATTCCATTATGTAAATGTACCAAAGTTTTTCGATCCACCCATTTACTAATGCGCACTTAGGCTGTTTCCAGCACTTGGCTATTGTAAATAACGCTGCTATGAACATTGGGGTGCATAGGTTCTTTTGAATTGGTGATTCAGGATTCTTAGGGTATAGTCCCACCAGTGGAATCACTGGATTGAAAGGCAGTTCCATCTTTAGTTTTTTCAGGAAATTTCGTACTGCTTTCCACAGTGGCTGCACCAGTCTGCATTCCTACCAACAGTGTGCTAGGGTTTCCTTTTCTCCACAATCTTACCAACACTCGTTGTTTGCTGATCTGTTTATGACAGATATTCTGACTGGTGTGAAGTGGTATCTCATGGTGGTTTTAATTCACATCTCTCTGATGGGTACTAATGTTGAGCTTTTTTTCATTTGTTTATGGGCACTCTGTATGCCCTCCTGGAATAAGTGTCTACTCAGGTCCTTTGCCAATTTTTTTAATTGGATCACTTGTCTTCCTGGTGTAGAGTTGTGTGAGCTCTTTCTTCAATACCATATGGTTGTCTGGGGCTTGCCGCATACTCCCCACGGGTCTTTTCTCATCACAGAAACCTTTACTATCACATAGTCTCCTGGATTACATGGCCCAAGTGGCAGAGTTGCTTGTAATGTCATGGGACTCAGTTGCAAAGCCTTTTCTTGCTCTGGACCCCACTCAGATTGGTCACAATTCCATGTGATGCAGTAAATAGGTCAGAACAGTTTTCCCTGGTATGAAACATGCTCTCTATAGAACTCAAAGAAGCTACCAAGTATTGTGCTTCATCTTCAATGGCTCCCTAAACACTTTACTAATGTGGTTGGCCCCAGAATCTTCCTAGGATTTATTTCCCATTGTCTAGAGAGCATGTACAATATACTTGCCACTTCTGGCTCATATGGTCCAATTAACATGATGCTATTGACATAAAGAACCAATGTGATCTTCTTCAGGGTGTTCAGATAGTCCAGATCTATTTGGATTATATTAGGATGGTGTGCTAAACTTAAAATATGTCCCCACATTCTTTAATATTTCTTGCTTCAGGAGTTAGAGAGTAATTTCTCTTCCCTAGTAGATCCCTTGTTCTCAGGGAAGTTAGCTTCCATGTTGTGAGGACACTCAAGCAACCAATGCAGAGGCCCATGTGAGGTTTCCTGGCAACACCCATGTGAATGAGTCAACTAGAACGTGAATCTTCTGGCACCAGTTAGGCCTTTGAATGACTGCAGGAACTGTGGATGTCCTGGCTATAATCACATGAGAGATCCTGAGCCAGAACCACCCAGCTAAGCTACTCCTGAACTTCTGACCCATAGAGACTGTGAGATAATACATTACTGTCTGCTCCAGAGCTTCTGGGACCTGGTGCCACGGGATGCCTGCAGAAGCCTTCTCAGCATTCATGTTCATGTGGCCCTTAGGTATGAGGTATCTTGATTAGTGGGGGATAAAAGCTTCTCTCTTTCGTTGCCTGACAAAAAATTCTAAAGCACATTTCATAAGTCTTCTCTGGTGGTCCCTCAAGAATCAGGCAATAGTTACACATAGTGGTAGTCAATTTATTGATGTATCTTTGTATCATTGGCTTTCCTTTTCCCCTGGTTCACTCTATATTATTCCTCACTCATATTCCCTGGGATCACCTTTCCCCTAAAACTATGTGCACACAATTCTTTGTCTGCTTTCAAGGGAGCCCACAAGATAATGTAAAAAAAAGGTATGTGATGTAACTGAACTCTGATTTTATATATTTTTATATATATATAATCTTAAATTACTTAATGTAGAAATATTGAGGTCAGTATTAAATCAATACTTAGTTTACTTAATACAGAATCCTGTATTTACTTAACCTCTGTATTAATACTTCAAACAGAGGTTAAGTAAGTTAAATTATTTAATGTAGAAATATTGAAGTCAGGAATAATGTTACTCTCTCCACTGTGACTTGACATCATTTTAGAAGTATTAGCCAACACATATTACATAAGAGAAAGCATATTAGATAAGACATGTACTAATTGAAAAAGAAGAGCTACAATGTCTCTTTTTAGCAATGTGCTCAGCATTCTTGACGATCTCTTCTTCAACAGTGTTTGGACAGAACAGACCCGTGGACTCCCCTTCTTCAATATCAAAGCAAGACCCTCCACCAGAAAATAAATGAATGAATGAATGAATGAATGAATGAATGAATGACTTGCTCAAGGCTTGGATGATGGTTAGCATTTTTTTTAGCAATAAACTATTTTATTTCAGTTTCTAAAATGTATCTTTTTTAACATATATTTTATTGATTATGCTATTACAATTGTTCCATTTTTTTCCTCCCCTTTATTCTCCTCCACCCTGCACCCCACCTCCCACTAGCATTCCCCCCACCTTAATGCATGTCCATGGGTCGTACACATAAGTTCTTTGGCTTCTCCATTTCTTATACTATTCGTAACTTCCCCCCTGTCTATTTCGTATCTACTATTTATCCTTCTTATTCCCTGTACCTTTTCCTCCATTCTCCTCCCTCCCCCTCCCCTCTGATCTCCATTTCCATGATTCGGTTCCTGTTCTAGTTGTTTGCTTAGTTTGTTTTTGCTTTTGTTTTCTAGGTTCAGTTGTTGATAGTTGTGAGTCTGTTGTCATTTTACTGTTCACAGATTCTAATCTTCATCTTTTTCTTAGATAAGTCCCTTCAGCATTTCATATAATAAGGGCTTGGCGATGATGACCTCCTTTAACTTTACCTTATCTGGGAAGCATTTTATCTTCCCTTGCATTCTAAATGATAGCTTTGCTGGATAAAGTAATCTTGGATGCAGGTCCTTGCCTTTCATGACTTAGAATACTTCTTTCCAGCCCCTTCTGGCCTGTAAAGTTTCTTTTGAGAAATCAGCTGATAGCCTTATGGGAACTCCTTTGTAGGTAACTGTCTCCTTTTCTCTTGCTGCTTTTAAGATCCTCTCCTTATCTTTAATCTTGGGTAATGTACTTTTGATGTGCCTTGGTGTGTGCTTCCTTGGGTCCAACTTCTTTGGGATTCTCTGAGCTTCCTGGATCTCCTGGAAGTCTATTTCCTTTGCCACATTGGAAAAGTTCTCCTTCATTATTTTTTCAAATAAGTTTTCAATTTCTTGCTCTTATTGTCCTTCTGGCACTCCTACGATTTGGACGTTGGAATGTTTAAAGTTGTCCCAGAGGTTCCTAAGACTCTCCTCATTGTTTTGAATTCTTGTTTCTTCATTCTGTTCCGGTTGAGTGTTTATCTCTTCCTTCTGCCCCCTTTTTCTTTATTTCACTTTGCATAACCTTCACTTTTTCCTCCATTTTGCAACCGTACTCAACCATTTCTGTGAGCATCCTGATTACCAGTGTTTTGAACTATGCATCTGATAGGTTGGCTATCTCTTCATGACTTAGTTCTATTTTTTGGATCTTTGATCTGTTCTTTCATTTGGGCCACGTTTCTGTGTCTCAGCGTACCTGTTACATTGCAAGGGGAGGAGCCTTAGGTATTGGCCAGAGCAGGGCAACCCAGGGGGCTGTGTTGTGATGCTGTATGTGGGGGAAGGGTCTGAGAGAGAGCAATGCGGGTTGCTTGGCTCCCGGCCAGCTTTCAGTCACTTCCCCTGCTCCCCACAAGCAAATTGAGCCCTTCTAGTGCTGATCCCCCAGGTCGGTGGGTTTGTGTACATTCTAGGACCCTACAGTTCTCTCCAATGAACTCTCCTGTGAGGCTGGGAGTTTCTCCTGCTGTCGCAACCCCCATAGGTTTTAACAGCCAGAGGTTTTGAGGATTTCTTTTCCCACGCTGGAACGCTGGATTGCCTGATCTGTCTTATCCTCAGTTTTTCCTCCTAGTTTATCCGCATGCAAATGTGGGGTAATGGACTTAACCACCTGGTCCTCCAGCTGCCACCTTGCTATGCATCCTTTCCGCCCTGGCTGCCTGTCTCTGCCTCTCCTACCAGTCTGGATGAATGTTTCTTCTTTAGTTCTTTGGTTGTCGGACTTCCGTACAGTTTGATTTCCTGGCAGTCTGGTTATATTTTGTTTTTAAATATATTTTTGTTCTTCTTTTGGTTGTGTGAGAGGGCAAAGTGTATCTACCTACACTTCCATCTTGGCCGGAAGTCTCAGTGGAATTTTAATATGTACTTCCCTTGTTACAAAAAAGTACTGAGCATCTTTTCCATTTGCATTTCTTTTTCTACTAACTGTGTTCACATACTTTTCTCATTTTAAAAATCAGGAACACTTCATATATTAGGAGTATTAGCCCTTTGAGATATTAGCTGCAAATATCTTTTTCTAGTTTGCCAATTTGAGTTTTGAAAATTTATGGTGATCTCTCTGTCCTTTGAAAGCATTCAGGCATGCCTTGGAGATATTGGTGCCAGATGACTGCAATAAAGTGACTCTTGTAATAAAGAGAGTAACAAATAATTTTTTGGTTTCCCAGTGCATATAAAACTTATGTTTACATTATACTGTAGTCTATTAAGTGTGCAATAGCATTATGTCTAAAAATAACCATATACATATCTTAATTAAAAATAGTTTATTGTGGCTTCCAGCCAAGATGGAGGTGTACGTAGATACACTTTGCCTCTTCGCACAACCAAAAGAAGGACAACAACATATTTAAAAACAAAAACAACCAGAACTGCCAGAAAATCAAACTGTATAGAAGTCTGACAACCAAGAAGTTAAACAAGAAACATTCATTCAGACTGTTAGGAGGGGCAGAGACAGGCAGCCAGAGTGGAAAGGACACATGGCAAGGTGACAGCTCTCAGACCAGGTGGTTCCACATACGAGTGCGGATAAACCAGGAGGAAAAACTGAGGATCAAGACAGACTGCGCAATACAGCGTTCCAGCGTGGGAAAAGAAATCCTCAAAACCTCTGGCTGTTAAAACCTATGGGGGTTGCGACAGCAGGAGAAACTCCCAGCCTCACAGGAGAGTTCATTGGAGAGAACTGTAGGGTCCTAGAATGTACACAAACCCACCGACCTGGGGGATCAGCACTAGAAGGGCTCAATTTGCTTGTGGGGAGCAGGGGAAGTGACTGAAAGCTGGCCGGGAGCCAAGCAACCCGCATTGCTCTCTCTCAGACCCTTCCCCCACATACAGCATCACAACACAGCCCCCTGGGTTGCCCTGCTCTGGCCAATACCTAAGGCTCCTCCCCTTGCAATGTAACAGGTACGCTGAGACACAGAAACGTGGCCCAAATGAAAGAACAGATCAAAGATCCAAAAAATAGAACTAAGTCATGAAGAGATAGCCAACCTATCAGATGCATAGTTCAAAACACTGGTAATCAGGATGCTCACAGAAATGGTTGAGTACGGTTGCAAAATGGAGGAAAAAGTGAAGGTTATGCAAAGTGAAATAAAGAAAAAGGGGGCAGAAGGAAGAGATAAACACTCAACCGGAACAGAATGAAGAAACAAGAATTCAAAACAATGAGGAGAGTCTTAGGAACCTCTGGGACAACCTTAAACATTCCAACGTCCAAATCGTAGGAGTGCCAGAAGGACAATAAGAGCAAGAAATTGAAAACTTATTTGAAAAAATAATGAAGGAGAACTTTTCCAATGTGGCAAAGGAAATAGACTTCCAGGAGATCCAGGAAGCTCAGAGAATCCCAAAGAAGTTGGACCCAAGGAAGCACACACCAAGGCACATCAAAAGTACATTACCCAAGATTAAAGATAAGGAGAGGATCTTAAAAGCAGCAAGAGAAAAGGAGACAGTTACCTACAAAGGAGTTCCCATAAGGCTATCAGCTGATTTCTCAAAAGAAACTTTACAGGCCAGAAGGGGCTGGAAAGAAGTATTCTAAGTCATGAAAGGCAAGGACCTGCATCCAAGATTACTTTATCCAGCAAAGCTATCATTTAGAATGCAAGGGAAGATAAAATGCTTCCCAGATAAGGTAAAGTTAAAGGAGGTCATCATCGCCAAGCCCTTATTATATGAAATGCTGAAGGGACTTATCTAAGAAAAAGATGAAGATTAGAATCTGTGAACAGTAAAATGACAACAGACTCACAACTATCAACAACTGAACCTAGAAAACAAAAGCAAAAACAAACTAAGCAAACAACTAGAACAGGAACCGAATCATGGAAATGGAGATCAGAGGGGAGGGGGAGGGAGGAGAATGGAGGAAAAGGTACAGGGAATAAGAAGGATAAATAGTAGATACGAAATAGACAGGGGGAAGTTACGAATAGTATAAGAAATGGAGAAGCCAAAGAACTTATGTGTACGACCCATGGACATGCATTAAGGTGGGGGGAATGCTAGTGGGAGGTGGGGTGCAGGGTGGAGGAGAATAAAGGGGAGGAAAAAAATGGAACAATTGTAATAGCATAATCAATAAAATATATATTTAAAAAAAGAAAAAATACACTGAGATAACATTTTTTTGCTATCAGATTGGCAAAAATCAAAAAGTTTGACAACATACCCCAATGGTGAGATACAGGAGTCAGGCTGTTTCACCTGTTGCTCATGCAATGTTAAGTGGCACAATCTTTATGGAAGACAATTTGGTAATATTCAGCAAAATTAAATATGCATTTACCTTTTGATTTAATAATCCTACTTCTAGGAATCTAGCCCAAAGACTCACAGGTAAAATGAAATGACATGCAAACAAGAAGTTCATTGCAGAACTATTTGTAATTTTTTTAAAAAGACTGTAAACACTACAAAAGTCCATCAAAAGTGACTGGTTAAATGTTACAGTCATACAATGGAGTAATTTATTACCATTAAAAGCAATGAGATGATTCTCTATTGCCATGGACTGAAACATTGTCCCTCAAAATTCATATATTGAAGTATTACCCGCTAATGTGATAGTATTTGGATATAAGGCCTTCGGTAGGTAGTAGGTTTAGATAAGGTCATGAGGATGGCGCCCTTGTGATGGGATTAGTGCCCTTATAAGAAAATACACCAGAAAGCTTACTCTGTCTTCCTACCATGTGAGGATATAGAGAGCGGATGGTAATCTAAAATACAGGAGGAGAGTCCTCACCAGAAAACAACCATACTAGCATCTTGATCTTGGATTTCCAGGCTCCAGAGCTGTGAGATAATGAATTTTTGTTTTATAAGCCACACAGACTGTGGTGTTTTGTTATGGCACCTCTAACTGCCTAAGATACCCATCTACTTCTATGGAGCGATTCCAGTGTGCAGTATGCTATTCTTTGGGTATGAAAAGTGTGGAAATATGCAAAAGTATTTGCTGATTTTTTCATATAAAAAAATGGAAACATAGTCTTTCCTAATCTGTTTACTCAGGAGGAACTCTTAAAATAAGTTTTAGTTCTCAGAGAACCATGCAGAAAAATTATCCATACACTAGCATGATTATTAAAATGTAGATACAATGATCCAATAATAATTGCCAATGCTTTTTTGAGTAGAGAATGTTGTTTTTTTCCTGTAGATTGTACATTTTTCTTAATTTATTAGCACACCCTTTTTGTGTGTTTTTTCCAATCCACAAAGGATAGCAACTCCAATGCAAGTCACGACTGTAAGTAAAGAAACTTTTAGCCTTCCATTAAACAAGATTTCTACTTTAATATTTTATATCATCCAAGAAGATCTAAAGTCTTATTACAAATTTCTACTATACAAGATGTTAATGTATGTGGTATATACATACATTCCCAGTAGGGGAAAAAACAGGTTTTTCCCTACTGAAAACTAAAAATTACTTTTTAGCCAAACTTCTTTTAAAATGAAGTAGTTAAACTTTCCTTTCTTGACATCAATTGATTTCTTTTCTATTTACAAAAATTTTTAACAGCTTTTTTGAGATGTAACTCACATATACCATACACTTCTCCCATTGCCAATGTCTAATTCAGTGGTCTTTAGTAGATTTGTAGATATGTCAGCTATCACCACAGTCAATTTTTGAACATTTATATCACCTAAAAAAGAAAACCCAGACCCATTAGCTATGACCCTTTCTTCCTTATTCACCCAACCCAAGGAAAGCACCAGTCCCCTAAACTGAATCATATACTACGTGGTCTTTTGTGACTGCCTCCTTTCACTTAGCACAGTGTTTTCAGGGTTCATCCATTGTATCAGTACTTCATTCCTTTTTATGGCTTAATAATATTCCATTGCATGGATATACCACATTTCATTAAAAAATTCATGACAATAGACATTTGAGTTGTTTCTCTCTTTTGACTATTATGAATAGTGATGCTATAAACATTCATGTGCATGTTTTTATGTGGACATACATTTTTAATTATCTAGGGTATATATGTAGGAGTGGAATTGTTGGGTCATGTGTTAACCCTATATGTAGTCATTTGAGGAAGTGCCAAACTGTTTTTCAAAGCAGCTGAACCATTTTACATAATCACTAGCAGTATATGAGTGTTCTAATTTCTCCACATTCTCACTAATGTCTATCTGTCTTTTTCGTTATACCATACTAGTGTGTATGCAGTGGTATCTTGTTAGTAGTTCTGATTTGTATTTCCCCCATGGATAATGATGCAGAACATCTTTTTTATGTGTTTGTTGGCCATTTATATATCTTCTTTGAGAAATATCTATTCAGACACTTTGCCTACTTAATTTTTTAAATTGTGGTATAATACACATAAAACTCATCATTGTAACCATTTTAAGTGTAGAGTTCAATAGTGTTAAGTACATTCACATTGCTGTTCTTCGCTTATTTTTATATTGAATTATTTGTATTTCATTACTGAGTTGCGTTTTAAGAGTTCTATGTTCTAGATACAAATCCCTTATTAGATATATGGTTTGTAACTATTTTCTCCCATTCTGTGGGTTGTCTTTTCTCTTTCTTGATAGTATTTTTTTTAAAAAGACTTTATTTATTTATTTATTTAAGGGGAAGGGAGAGAGAAAAAGAGAGAGAGAAATATCAGTGTGAGAGATGTCAATTGGTTGCTGCTTGCACGTCCCCAACTAGGGACCTGGCCCCAACCCAGGCATGTACCCTGACTGGGAATAGAACCAGTGACCTTTTGGCTTGCAGGACAGTGTTCAATCTACTGAGGCCCACAAACCAGGGCTCTTGATAGTATTTTTCTGAAACACAAAAGATTTAAATTTAGATGAAGACCAACTTTTTTCCTTGCTTATGCTTTTAGTATCATATCTATTTTCTTCTAAGACTTCAATAAACCTAGCTTTCATATTTAGGTCTTGGATCCATTTTGGGTTAAATTTTTTAAAGAGACTTTATTTATTTATTTCTAGAGAATAATAGGAGAAGGAAGGGAGAAAGAGAGGGAGAGAATCATCAATCAGCTGCCTCTCGCTTTCCCCCAACTGTGGACCTGGCCCACAACCCAGGTATATGCCCCTACAGGGATTTGAATGGGCAACCTTTGGGTTCACAGGCCAGTGCTCAATCCACTGAGCCACATCGGCCAGGGCGTGAGTTAAATTTTTTTTGGTGTGAGGTAAGATTTCAATTTTACTCTATTGCATGTAGCTATCCAGTTGTCCTGGCATCCTTTTTTGAAATAATTATTTCCTCATTGAGTGATCTTGGCACTTGAGTCAAAACTCAGTTGACTATAGACAAATGGTTTTATTTCTGAACTCTCAATTGTATTCCATTGATCAGTATGTCAGTCCTTATGCCAATACTATTCTACCTTGATTACTGTTGCTTTGTAGTAAGTTTTGAAATCAGGAAATGTAAATCTTCCAACTTTTTTATTCTTTTTCAAGAATGTTTTTGCTATTCTATGTCCCTTTCAATTCCAAATGAATTTTGGAATTAGCTTGTTAATTTTTATAAAGAAGTCAGCTGGAATTTTGATAGGGATCACATTTAATCTGTAGATCAATTTGGGGAGTATTTTCATCTTAATAATATTAAGTCATCTGTTCCATGAACATGCATTGTTTTCCCTTTATTTAGCTCCTTTTAATTTCTTTCACCAATTTTTTGTTGGTTTTCAGAATATAAATTTCAAGCTTTTGTTAAATGGATTCCCAGGATTTAATTTGTTATGATGCTATTGAAAATAGAATAGTTTTATTAATTTCACCTTCAGATTATCAAAACGTATAGAAAAACGTAAATTTTTGTATTTCAATTTTGTATCCTGCAACCCTGCTGAACTTATTTATTAGTTCTGATAGTTTTTTAGTAGACTCCTTAGCAATTCTAGATACAATATCTTCAAATCAAGATAGTTTTATTTTTTCCTTTTAATCTGGATGCCTCTCATTACATTTTATTGATAACGCTGGTTAGTTCCTCCAGCATAATGCTGCGTACAATTGGTGAGAATGCACATTTTTGTCTTGTTCCTGATTTCAGAGGGAAAGCATCCAGTCTTTCATCATTAAGTATGATATAAGCTGTGGGTTTATTGTAGATAATACTTTATCAGGTTGAGAAGATTCCCTTCTTTCCATAGTCTGTTAAGTGTTTTTATCATGAAAAGGTATTAGATTTTGTTGGATGCTTTTCCTGCATCTATTGAGATAAACATGTGGTTTTTGTATTTTATTTTATTAGTATGTTCTATTATATTAGTTGATTTTCATATATTGAACCAAACTTTAATTCCTGGTATAAATCCCACTCAGTCTTTGTGTATAAATCTTTTTATATATTGCTACATTTTGTTTGCTGGTATTTAGTTATGGATATTTGTGTCTATGTTCATAAGGAATACTGGTCTGTAGTTATCTTTTTTGTGTGAGTTCTTTGATATCAGGGCAACACTGGCCTCGTAGAATGAGTTAGGAAGTGTCCCACCTCTATTATTATTATTATTTTTTTTTGGAAGAGTTTGAAAAGGGTCAATGCTAGTTCAACACTTTGTGGGAGTCAACAGTAAAGTCATCTGGTTCTGGGTTTTTCTTTGTGGGAAGTTTTAAAAATTGTTGACTCAATCTCCTGTTATAAATTAATTAAAATTTTCTGTTTCCTTTTTAGTCTATTTTGGCAGTTTGTGGCTATCTACAAATTTACTCATCCCATCTAGGTTATCCAGTTTGTTGGCAAGAAATGACTCATACTGTTCTCTTACAATTATTTTAATAATATTCTTGTAATATGATTACTGATATCCCCCTTTTCATTCATAATTTTAGTAATTTGAACCTTCTCTTTTTTTCTTGGTCAATCTAGCTAAATGTTTGTCAATTTTGTTGATTTTTCAAAGAATTAATTTTTGGTTTTGGTGATTTTCTGTATTTAAAAAAATTCTTAATTTGTTTATCTCCATTCTAATCTTTTTACTTGTTTCCTTCTAAATCCATGTGCTTTGGACTTAGTTTGCACTTCTCTTTCTGGTTTATAAGGTGGGAGAGTAAGTTATTCATCTGAGATCTTTCTTCTTTTTCAAATAGGCACTGCCCTAAGAACTGTTTTCACTGCATCTCACAAGTCATGGTATGTTGTATCTTTGTTTTCATATATCTCATATATTTTCTGATTTTCTTTTCCATTTCTTCTTTGAACCAATTGTTATTTAGGACTGTGTTGTTTAATATTTCAGAGTGCCCCACATTTCTTTCTGTTATTGATTTCTAATTCTATTTCATTATGGTTGGAGAACTTACTTCATATTATTTCTGTCTTTTTAAATGCACTGAAGTTTGTTTTATGGTCTAGCATATAGTGTGTCTTGAGATTGTTCCATGCCCAGTGTAGAAGTTTTGTTTTGTTGTTGTTAGATCTACCTAGTGTTCTGTAGATATCTGTTATGTGCAGTTGGTTTATAGTGCTGTTCCAATCTTCTCTTTGTTGATCTTCTGTCTAGTTATTTTACCCTTATTGGAAATAAAGTATTGAAGTTTCCAAATATTATTGTTGACTTGTCTATATCGCTCTATAATTATGTCATTTTTTGTTTTATGTACTTCAGAATTTTGTTGTTAGCTGCATATGTCTATAATTATCATATCTTCTTAATGAATTGTGCAGCAGCTCTGGACAACAGAAGTAGAGGTCTTAATTTACAAATAATCACAAATATTAAGGTGTGATATTTACTGGTGAAATCTGTTGACTCATCAGTCTGGATAGAGATGTTATTGATTTCGGCCTGTTACACAAAACCTCTTTGGCATCATGTGATGTCATGAACACAGTGTCTCATTTTATTTTGGGGGATAACAACCTTTCCATTTTCTTACACTGTATCTTGTTTTAGAGTTTAGTTACCTCTAATTTTACATCTGGCATTATTAGATTCTCATGAACTATACAACTTTTTCTTTCCTGGGCAATAAGTCCTACTACTAAATAATTTGCTTCATGAGCATTTTCCAGTAACCATTTACAATAATTAGCTCCTTTACTTGTCAAAAAGCTGTTATTTGTATTTAAACATCTTTCAGTTTTGGAGCCTATGACTAAATGTGTACCCTCAAAAATCATATATTAAATTTTAATGCCCAGTGTGATGGTATATGGAGGCCTTTGGGAGTGATCAGATCAAGAGAGGAAACCTTATGAATGGGATTAGCACCCTCATAAAAGAGACCCTTCCCTTGCTCCTTCTGTTATGTAAAGAAAGTTGTCTGGGAACCAGGTTCTCATCAGACACTGAATCTTCTGGTGCCTTGATCTTGGACTTTCCAGCCTATAGTTTTCAGTTACAGCAATCCAAATGGATGAAGACAGGGCCATAGCTGAATGTGCAAGTTGCTCATTGCAGATGATTTGCAAAGGAACAAAACACCTCCAATTAGTGGCTCAGGTAAACCCTATTCATAAGTATCTTTAAAAATAAGATGAATTTTTTCATGTCCATTGTCCCTTAGTACATTGAAATGACTCAGAAAACCAAAAATCTTCAACACTACCATGGTCAGAAATGTTGGTAAACCTAGGCCTCCAATCTTTCTTTTCTTTTTCATACTGCATCTTCAGAAATCACCAGATTGGCCTTGACTGTGTGGCTCAGTTGGTTGGGTGTCATCCTGCAAAGTGAAGGGTTGCTGGTTTGATTCCCAGTCAGGGCACATGCCTGGGTTGTAGGTTCTGTCCCCACCTGAGGCATGTATGAGAGGCAACTGATCAATGTTTTGCTCTCACATCAATATTTCTCTCCTTCTCTTTCTCCCTCCTTTCCCCTCTCTCTAAATATAAATAAAATCCACTTTAAAATCACCATATTGGACTGTCAAACATTTTTGTAAAACACAAATGCAAGTGCTAATACAATGAAAACCAGAAGGATATATTAAAATACCTACATGAGAAAATTGAAAAAATAATGAATGTATAAAGATACACATCACTTCTAACATGTGATACACATTTTGAAATATTTAAAAAAAACTGCAAAATGATGGGTATACAGCTAAGTTGTTGCACTAAAAATTCCTCCTTCAGAATGAAATTTTACATTTTGTATTCTATTGAACTGGTAAGACTTGTCTGCCCTGCGAACAAGATAGCAGTGTGTAAGGACAAGTTGGGAAAAGAAATTTGAGTGAGAGAATATAGTGTTTTAGACTATGTCCACAGATTTTTTTATACTCTTTCCTTCAAAAGGTAGAGCTTAATCCTCCTCCCCTGAAGCGTGAGCTATTCTTAGTAATTTGCCTAATAAACAGCATGTTGCAGAAGTGAGAGTGTGTGCTGTTCAAGATTAAGACATACAAGGCATTGTGGCTTCCTCCTGGCTCAATCCCCTGGATCACACACTCTGGGGGAAACCAGCAGCCACGTTGTAAGGATACTCAAACAGCCCTACGAAGAGTCCCACCTGGTAAGAGGCTAAGGCTTCCTTCCAATAGTCAAGTGAGGAAGCAGTCTTGGAAGTGAATCTTCCTGCCCCTGTCAAGCCTTTAGGTGACTGAATCCCTAGCGGACATCTTGACTGCAGCCCCATGAGGGACCCTGAGCCAGAACCACCTACCCAAGCTGCCCCACGGACACTGTGACATGATAAATGTTGTTAGTCTCAGAGTAATTTGTTATACAGCAATAGACAACAAATACAGTTTAGAGCTGAGATCAGTCTTTTTCAGTGGCCTTCCCTATCTTCTGTCAAAATTGAGAGTGGACTCAATCAAATGAACTTAGTATTACTATGTACTGCCAATAATGTCCCATTGATCAAAGCAAGTTACATGGCCAAGCCCAGATCCAAAGGGATTAGAAAAGGACTCCACCTCTTGATGGGAGAAGCTGCAAAGTCATATTGCAAAGGCGCATGCATACAGCAGTGGAAGGCATTTAGGATCATTTTTTAAAATCTACCACAAGCAGGGACCTCTTACCATTTCAGAAAGCAGTCACTATCAAAGTCTAATGGAGGCATTTCAAAAGGACACAGGAGACAAACTGAAGGAGCTTCCACTGCCTAGGGTGGGATGATTGGAATTTGCTTTAAAATGCTCCAGGAAAAAAATATTGGGGTATGAATAGATGAATTAAGATCGGCAGAAATTTCAGAATAGTTGAAACTGATTAACAGACACATGAAGGTTCATTTTACTAGTTCCTTTACTTTTGGTATATTTGAATTTTCTTTCAAAAGGATTTTTAAAGGTTTATTTTATTCTCCTTGAGAGAGGGAGGAGGGAGAGAGAAGAACAGAGAGAGAGAGAAACATCTCTCTCTCTCGCTCTAGCTTCTACTGGGGATCGAACCCACAACCTAGGCATGCTCCCTGACTGAGAATTGAACCAGTGACCTTTCAGTTACATGATGATACTCCAACCAACTGAGCCACCTAGCCAGGGCCTTAATAAGAATTTTTTTAAAGTTACATATATTCAGAATAAAAAAATTAGAAAATACATAAATATCAAAAATATGAAATTATTAGTTAATACCACCACTCAGAGATATGATTGGTAACACTGGATCATTTTTCTAGGCTGCTGCTGCTCATATTTGCAAACCCTGACCTCTCCAGCTTTGCTCAGGAGTGTCATTAACCACTGCTAAGTGAACAGAGCCCTCTGCTTCTCTCCAGATCGATGCCCCTCATGGTTACCCAGGAGAGAAGCAACTTGCTTGCAAATTGGCACCTGTGATCCAGAAGCTCTGACCTTGACATTGTGATTTTGGAGCACATGTCTGGAAGCTTTTTTTTTTTTTTTGCCATGACTCAGGATCTCCCTTGGGCAGGTCCCTTCTGGCCTCACACAGGCCTCTCCTTGAACTTGTTTAGCTGCCTATTTGTGCACAGTCTGTCAGGCCCTCACACAGACAAAAAGAATTGTGAATATGCTATAAGCCTTATTGAATTCAGCCTTTCCTAAATATATTCTACATATTTGGAGACACCCTGTCCCCGCTTTTTATATTATTGGATAACAAGAAGACTGAACTTAAAACATTTTTTTAATTTGGATTTATTTTGCAAACCTTACCAAATCAGAATCGTACCCTATTTTTTGCTTTACATATTCTGAAAATATTTTTATGTGCCATGAAATATACTTTATAATGGGATTTTAGTGCTAGCATGATTTTCTGAAGTCTGCATGTTATACATTCAGATGATTTTTCCACAGTATTTTCTACAATTCAAAATAATGCTGCAGTGAATGATCTTGCAAATAAGCTTTCCACCACTTCTCCATTTCTTTAGGATAGGTTTCTAGAAACAGAATTACTGAATCAAGGCACTTAACATTTTAAAACTCCTCACATGCATGTGTATGATTTAAAATTTTTATTTTGAAATACTGTTTTAACAATAACATTTGAAATAAAAATACACTGTCGTTGATACGCTATGTGAAAAACGGTATCTCTCTTTGAATTGCTAGTAAACTATCAAAGAATTTTAATAATTTTGGGGAAAGGTCAGGAGATATGTAGGGAAAGATATTGTGGAAGTCCTTTCGAAGGGCAATACGTTTAACGTGAGTCTCAGCTGCCATAGCCTTTGGAGGTGGAAATGGTAGAGCGTGGAGCCGGACAGACTTGGGCTTGAAGTCCAGCACTTCCAAGTAACAACCTTGGGCAGTTTCTTGCCCATTTCTCCACCTGTAAGAATGGAGCTGTATGAGTCCTGCACCTCCTTGTGTCTTGCGCCGATCTCGCGAGGTAATCCATGTGAGGCCCTGCTTTTGCCGGCCCCGGAGTAAACATTCAACAACGTCGCTGTCAGGGTCATGACATGTATGGACATTTGAAAATATACCAAAATGTTAACAGAAGTTATTGCTGGATGGTAGTATTTTGTGTGATTTTTGGTTGTTTTATTTTCTTACTTTGGTGTTTTGAAGTTTGATAGTATGTTACTTTAATGAAGTCAAAAGAATTTTTTAAATGCAGCACCTTCTAGTTGACAGCCCTTGCTCCCCAAGGTTTGTAAATGCGCTCTGCACTCAGCTGCCCCCGCCCCAGACAGCTGACCCTCACCCCACCTGCAGCTGCCTGCCTGGAGGCTCAGCGGGCTGCCTGAATCAGTGTCTCAGGGCTGCCTGCCAGCTGCACAGCTGTAACCCTTACAGCTTGAGCTGCTCTCAGTACAGAGAAACGAGGGCCTGGCGGACTAGGGAGAGGGTCCTGCTGGAGCTGAGCAGAGATGAGGGAGCCAAGAACTGCTGTGGTAGCCGCAGCCCATCCGGTTCCACCATCTGTGCCTCTGGCCTGGGAATCCCCAGCAGGCCCTGGATTATTTTTAGAATTGATGGAGGCCTTCCAGATCACCTAGCCTTTGGTTCAACCTAGGCTGCACATGAGAATCATTCAAGAAGCATCTTAAAACAAACAGATGCTTGCACCCCACTCCAGACCTATTGGCTCAGGATCTTGGGAGGTGGACCCGGCCATCAGCAGGTGATCCTGACGGGCTGAGGCCCAGCGGTCAAACAGCGTCATGTGGCACTTTGTAGGTCTTGAACACAGACCTCAGCTGGGAGAGGAGCATGGATCGACACAGTCTTCTCTTATAGATTGAGAGGGCTGAGTGATTTACAATGGTTTCCTCAGACATCATCTTAGTCCACATACAGGGGGTAAGGAAGGCAGGTAGATATTACTTCTGCTTTTAAGACAGGAAACTAATGTCCAGAAGGGGAAAGTGGCTTTCAAGTCTGAGATGGAGCCAGAGCTAACCTGACTTCATTCCCAAGACACCCAGAGGTGGGACTCTTCCACGCGGAGCCACTCAGGTGGGAGCGCCTGGAGGCGGCATTCCTGAGCCTGGCCCAGACCCACTCATCAGCACACCTGGATGTGGGAGAGAGTGTGTGCAGTTCTTAGAAACCCCTCAGGGGATTGTAATGGACACTAAAGTTTGAGCGCCTCCACTGTGCTGACCTGAGGCTAAACAGCAAGATATATGCTTATTTAAAATTTCATTTTAATTGTGGGAGGCAAGACTTCTAAGTTCAAGGTGGCTGAGCAGAAGAAAACCTCAAAGAAATCATAATTAATATTCTTAGAGAAATAAGATACTATATTTATTAAGCTAGAATAGAATGGTATTCAATTTGTTTAAAAACAACAACATTGGCCCTGACTGGTGTAGCTCAGTTAGTGGGAGTCGTCCCACAGAGTGAAGGGTCACCGGTTGGATTTCGTGTTGGGACACATGCCTGTGTCCCCTGTTGGGGTACGTATCAATGTACTCCAACTGATCAATGTTTCTCTCTCACATCGATATTCTCTCCCTCTCTTTCTCCCTCCCTTTCCCTCTTGAAAGAAAGAGAGGAAGGAAGAAAGGAAGGAAGGAAGGAAGGAAGGAAGGAAGGAAGGAAGGAAGGAAGGAAGGAAGAAGGAAGGAAGGAAGGAAGGAAGGGAAAAAGGAAAGGAGGGAGGGAGGGAAGAAGAAAAAAATGACAACATTGAAAAGTAAAAATTAACAGATACATTTACAAAATTCTGAGTGACAATGCTTTTTAACCCAAGAACTCACCCAAGCTAAGCTATCAATTAAATGTACATAAAACATAAAGATGTTTTTAAACTTTGAAAATAAAAACTGAACCTCTCAGCTAATAAGCACACAAAAGAATGTCATTTCTCAGAAAGCTGCTGTGCATCACACCTAGAAACAACTAGTTCAGACTGCAGCAAGAAGTCAAAGGATAGAGGATCTAGGAAGATCTTGGGAGAAACAATGGAGGGGATACATTTGACCCTGTGGAAAATCTCACTGAGTTATTGTACAGAGCTGTTGAAATGTAGAGGAAGACTGGCCACAGATTTGAGAAAAGCGAAACAAATAAGAAAGAATGAAGCAAGCACAAAAAGTTATGTTAGAAAAAAATGCAATCATAATCATAATACTCCACCTGGCTTAGCTGTGAATGGTGTTTAATGGGCATAATAATGGAAAAACTAATCATCAACTTCATTAAAAGTTGTGATATATTTAAAGGCTAGAGGAATGAGGGGAAGAGTGGATTGAGGGGGCAAATGTCCCTTTCTGCCACAATGGGAAGTTAGTGAATAATGAATGAATAATGAACAAGGCTGTTAATAAGAGACTGCAGAACATGCGTGTTATTTAAAAATATAGAGGTAAACGCTGACAATAAAAGAAAACTATGAAAAGTTGTTACCCCAGACCTGGCTGGTGTGGCTGAGTTGGCTGGAGTGTTGTTGCATACACTGAAAGGTTGCTGGTTCGATTCCCTGTCAGGGCACACACCTAGGTTATAGGTTCGATCCCTAGTTGGGACACATACAGGAAGCAATTGATTGATGTTTCTCTCCCCCCCACCCCTTCCCCTCTCTATAAAAATCAATGAACATGTCTTCAAATCCTAATTTAAATAAATAAATAAGTGTGGTTGCCACTAGGGAATTAGGGAGGCGAGAAGAGGTGAGAGAAAGGGGTAACAAGCAGATTAATTTTATTATAGACTTTGAGCTGTTGTTTGGCTTTTAAAACTATATGTATATATTACTTTGGTTTTAAAAAATCCCATAGCCTCCAAAAGTAATTCCAATAATGTTTGACCCAATAGTATTATTGTTTGGTTGAGTTTCAGAAAGGAAGGAGATACTTGCATCACATATACCCAATCAAGGTTTGTAGGGAGACTCTATAAAGAACTCTTATATGTCATAAGTTGGGGGGAAGACCTGAATCCAAAAGAAAAATGGACCAAATGTATAAACAGAAACCCATGAATGGCTCATAAATATTTGAAAATTTACCTCTGAGTACTTTTAATGGATTGAACCCTCGAGTCAGCAGTAGAACTGAATTAAGTTCAGTCAGGAGAAAAGTGTGGTGTGAGAGAAGACAGCTGAGGTCCACCAACATCTCTGAAGGCTGAAATTGGGAGGGCTTGGCTAATACAGCGCTTGCAAATCAGCAGAAGAGAATTTCAAGAACGCCTATATAGTAGGCAGCTTCTGAAGTGGTTCCCAATGATCCCTACTTCCTGGTATTCGTATGCTTGTGTGATGACCTCCCATTGAGCATGGGCTAGACACAGTCACTGATTCTAATAAAAAAATACAGCAGATGTGATAGGATGTCACTCTCCAGCTCAGGTTACCAAAGATTGTGACTTCTGTCTTGCTTGAATTTTCTCTCTCTTTAATTCATCTCCTAGCTGGCTCTGATGAAGCAAGCAGCCATTTTGCGAGTTTTCCCATGGAGAAGCCCATATGACAAAGAACTGGGAGTGGCTTCCGGCCAAAAGCCAAGGATGAACCGAGGTCCTCAGTGCAACCCATGAAGAACTGAATTCTGTCAACAGCTATGTGAGTAAGCTTGGAAGTGGATTTTTCCTTAGTCAAGTCTTCAGATGAGACCAGAACCCTGGCCAACACCTTCACTACAGCCTGTGACAGACCCTAAGCCAGCGAACTCAGCTAAGTTACCTACAGCAACTATGAGGTAATAAATGTTGTTGTTTTAAGCTGCTAAGTTTTGGGGTGATTTGTTATGCAGGAATGGACAGCTAATACAGATTTTGATAACTGAAAGTGGGGGAGGGGAGCTGCTGTAACCAATACCTGAAGGTGTAGGAATGGCTTTGGAACCAGTTGTTGAGAAAAGGCTGGAAAGGTTTTTGGGACTGTATTAGAAGAAGACTAAAATGCTTCAACAAGTCGTTAGTAGAAATCTGGACTCTGAGGAGGCTGCCAGTAAAGGCTCTAAAGGAAATGAGGATTATTATTAGAAACTAGAGACACGGGGAAGGGTAGTTGTTACCTAATAGCAGAGAGCTTAGTGAATTGTCATCTGCAGTCACGTGGAAGGTGGAGTATGTGCCAAATAAACCCGGCTTCTAGCTGAGGGGACTTTCAAATGAAGTTGAAGGTCCCTGCTGGTTTATTTTTGCTGCTTATCATAAAATGCAAGAGGAGTGAGATAAATCTAAGGAAGGACTATTAAACGGAAAAGAGCTAAGACCTGATGGTTTTGAAAGTTCTCAGTCTTTTCTATTGCAAACTATGCTAAAGTTAAGAAATAACTTCATAAAAACATGGCCTGGCCATAAAGGCGAGGGTATGGTTACACCTTGTTAAGACCTTGGTCAGACGAAAGGAGCAGAGAATTCAGTCACTGCAGTCGGGGCAAAGATCTTGTCTCTTCAGTTTCACACATTCACAGATGGAGAGGAACCGTATTTGAGAGCTAGAACTATAGCTTCATTCATACCTGAACCTGATTCAGATGATGAAATTCTGGACTTAGAGCTAATGCCATAATGGGAGAAGTCTTTAGGAGACCTTGGGAAGGAGTGAATGTATTTTGCATGTGACAGGGACATGAACCTTCGGAGCCAGCAGGTGGACTGTGGTCAGCCTCTGAGTATTCATGTCTCACGTAATCTTTTCTCCTTGGATGTGGGCTACAGGACCAAATGACCTTTCCTGAAACCAAGAACACTTAAACAGGGCACTCCATACCTAGATGTTGTGGTTCACGACATGACCCTGAAGCAGCGGGTTTCCGGAGAAGAGCTGAAGGCAGAGCAGGCCACGACAGCCCCAGGAGGCTCTGGAGACTGTTGCTCCTCTGGCCTCTCCGCTTGTGGCTTCGTGCCTCCTCCCACGTTCTCTGTGCCCGTCCCGTGGGAGCACTGCCTGATCTGTCCTGAGCCCATAAGCTTTGTGCTCTCCTCCAGAAACCTCACACTCAGCGGGGCACCCTGAATAGTGAAGTGTCAGGGAAGGACAACAGTCCGATTGTTCAGGGGCCCTAGCTCTCCCCGGAGCCCAGGATCCTTATCCCCTGGGGGAGGGGTGGTGCTGACCTCTGCACCATTGCCCGTCTGTAGTCACAGCCCTCCTGGCCTGACTGGCTGCCACCGTGCTTGGCATCTTTGCCTGATACAAGGTTACGCTGGCAGTCAGCTGACTGACAGCTGGAGCTCCTGTGGGGCTCATTAGGGAAGCCGGGTGGGGGTCTAGGAGATCTCGCTGTCCCCCGCCAACCCCAGAGCCAGCAGCGGGCTGGGAGCAGGCAGGAGAGGGGGCAGGCCCTCCTGGGCTGGATGTCCTCTGCACTGCGCCAGCCCCAGGCCCGGCTGCGCTCCTGCAGGCCCCACAGCCTGTGTGGAATACTCATAAGTGCCCAAGCCTCCCATCCCTGGGCCTGTGGGTCTCCTCAGACCCTCGGCACATGCCCTTCACTACCTTCCCTTCTAGACTCAGCGGCTGCTCTGCACCACCCCCAACTCTTCCTCCTCCCCGTCCAAAGCCTTCCTCCCCAGCTTCCCAGTAATGTGACCCACCGAGCCTGGCTGTCATCGTTTTACTTGCTATTTTAGGCTCCAAAGAACTGGTAATAATACATAGTATTAAAAACTAGATGTGGACTCTATGTCTACATCTCTATGTGTAAACATGGGATAATTTTCCTCTTCTGTTTATACCTTTTTACATTGTTCAAATCTTTTTTAGCTCTTTAGTTACCTTCCAAATCAGGAAAAGCAATAGCTATTTCCGATTTGGAGGGGAAAGGCAGTTACTCTCTCTCCTGGTGACCAAGAGCAAGGACTCTGGAGCCAGACCGGCAGGACCTGAGTCCCTATGCTGGGCGGTGACCGTGGGCGAGATGCCTAGCTTCTCTGCTTTAGAGTTCTTACGCATGGAATGGAGTGAATCGTTATTCCTCCCTCAGAGGGTTGCTGTGAAGATTAAATAAGTCAATGTATATAAAGTGCTCATTGATAAACAGCAAGGCCTAATTAAGTATTTGTTAAATAAAAAATTTAAATTTAGGTCAGCAGCCCAGGAAAGGTGGGTGAGTCCAGGGTCCAGTGGCTCTCACTTGGGCGGGCCCCGCTCCTATGTCTGCCCACTCACTTCTGACCCCTCCCCCCCAGGGTCTGGATGTCTGAATTTGTGTTAGATATGGTTCTCACTCCAAGTTATCGGCTCAGGACACTGCCCAACCCCCAGGCCCCAGCAGGTCCTGTGTGCCTTTGGCCACCTCTGTCCTCTGTCTATGACTTCCACCCTGCAGAACTTCAGGGCCTGTGGACAGGACACCCGCACCTCAGCTGCTCTCCCATCAAACTTTGCCGTGTCGCTGAATTCTTCTCTGTTTCTCTGAGACCACCTTGGAACCCTAAGACTGCCTT
This sequence comes from Pteronotus mesoamericanus, assembly GCF_021234165.1. Lineage (NCBI taxonomy): Eukaryota > Metazoa > Chordata > Mammalia > Chiroptera > Mormoopidae > Pteronotus > Pteronotus mesoamericanus. The sequence continues at coordinate 5,373,409 of NW_026555166.1, read as the reverse complement.
GTCCCTGAAACCTAACCATAACTGCCTGATTTTCCAACAACGCCCAGCAAGGCCTTTAGACTGACCAGCTGTGCTGACCCTTCACCATGGGGAATGGTCTAGGACCAAGTCCCAGCCACCCACAGACTCCCTGCTTTTCTGGGTACAAAGGCCACCCCTCCCTGCCAGTGAAGCCTGCCATTCCCTCCTAACCTTGATATCACCCTCTCCCAAACCCGCTCTGATCCTTGTGGCACAGAGATGAACTTAAGGATTCACTTAATACTTGACTAGGGTGGAAGGACCTGCTTCTGAGTGCTCTCAAGCAGTTGTTTCCAGGCTGTGGGGATGAGGGTCTCAGTTCCTCACAGGCTCTTGGCCAGAGGTCTACTGCAGTTTTTTGCCATCTGAACCTCTCCATAGAGCAGCTCACAGTATGGCAACTGTCTTCCTCTAGAGCAAGCAAGTGAGAGCGCAAGAGGGAGTCCTCAAGATGGAAGTCAGAGTTGTTTGTAACCTGTGACAATAAATGTATATATTTGGTCTTTGTCTCTGGTTCCTGACACAGAGCTCCTAAATCCCTGGGAAATTTCCTGAGTGATGGGAGAGATAGGAACATCTTTTGTTAATGAGGCGACTCTTGGTGGGCCCCTAGATAGCTTCAGGTGGGTGCTGGTCACTAGAAAGACCAACATGTGATTAGGGGGTTGGGTTTCAAACCCCTGCCCCCTGCCTTCTAAGAAAGGGAAAGAGGCTAGACATTGAGCTGATCACCCTGATCAATCATGCGTATGTAAGGAAACCTGTATAAAGCCCCTAAATGACTCAGTTCAGAGAGCTTCTAGGTTGGTGAACATATGGAGGTGCTGGGAAGGCAATGCACCGGGGGGGGGGGGGGGGGCGGCGGGGGGCTGGAAGCTCCGTGCGCCTCCCTGATACCTTGCCCTATGCATCTCTTCCACTTGGCTGTTTCTGAGTTATATCTTTTATAATAAGTCAATAATAGTAAGTAAAGAGTTTTTCTGAGTCTTATGAGCCATTCTAGTAAATTATCAAATCTGAAAAGGGACTTGAAAACCCTTGATTTATATCTGGTTTGTCAGAAATACAGGTCACAACCTGGGACTTGTGACTGGCATCTGGGTGAGGGAGAAAGGAATAGTTTTGTGGGAATGAGCCTTTAACCTGTGGGGTCTGCACTAACTTCGGGTAGTTAGTGTCAGAATTGAATTGAATTGCAGGACACCCAGTTAGTATCAGAACTAGTTGTTGGTGTGGAAAAAATTCACACATTTTGTTTCTGAAGTGTTGTGAATAAAAATGGCTCATGACCTAATCTTGGTCAGCAAGGAAGAGAAATAAAATGCATAATTACTGGAAAGGAAGAAATAAAACTGTTCCAGTTGTCAGATGACATGATTACCTATATTGAAAATCCCAAGTTCTCTATAAAAGAAACTTCTTGAACTAACAAGTGAATTTAGTGAGGCCAACACACAAAAAGAAGCCATTGTCCCATGTGCATGTAATGTACAAGTGGAAATGAAAAATTTAAACAACAATACCATTTATAATATTAAAAAACTGAAAGGCCTAGCTATAAACCTAAAAACATACGTAAAGGATATGTATGCTGAAAACTACAACACTCTGTGATGAAAGTTATTAAAGAAGGTCTTCATACATGGAGTGTGTAGTATGTTCATGAATTGGCAGACTTAACATAATAAAGACGTTAATGTTTCCAAAATTCACTAAACTCAAAAACCAATAAAAATCCCAGCAGGACTTTAAATAAACATAGAAAAGATGATTCTGAAATGGGTAGAGAAAAGCCATAGCTCACACAGTCTTGAAAAAGAAGAATAAAATTGAAAGAACTACAATACTTACTTTAAAGCTAAAATAATCAAAACAATGTGCTATTAGTGAACATATAGATTCACAGATCAATGAAACAAAACAGAATGTAGAAATTAATCCACAGAAATATGGAGATTTGGTTTTTGACACTGGTGCAATGGGGAAGGGTAATCTTTTCAACAAATGACATTGGAATAGTTCCAATATCATTGTCCCTGGTAAGGTATTTTTTCATATCCTTATGAAAAAAACCTTTGGCTTAAACTTCATGCTTTATTTTTTAAAATTAAGTTAAAATAACTATAGAGACAACATTAAAAACTTGTGCATCAAAAGACACTATCAAGAGAATAAAGAGACAACCCACAGAATGGAAGAAAATATTTCCAAATATATATGATGGGGATTAATATTGAAAAGATATAAATAACTCCTACAACTGAACAACAACAACAACAAAATCAACCTAATTTTAAAATGGGCAAAGAACTTAACTAGCCATCTTTCCAAAGAAGATAATAAAGATGGCGAATAAGCACGTGAAAAGCTCAATATTACTAGTCATTAGGGCAATGTAAATCAAACCCATAATGAGATAACACTTGGAATCCATTAGCATCACTATTATTATTTTTAAGGAAAATAGGAAGTGTGGCTGAAGATGTGGAGAAATTAGAAGCCTGGTGCATTTCTGCTACAAATGTAAAATGGTGCAGCTGCTGCGGAAAACAGTATGGTGCTTCCTCATAAGTTAAACATAAAATTCCCATATGATTCAGTAATTTTACTTCTAGATATATGAGGTTTGTCCAGAAATTACCTGAAAATAGAGACATTTCTTGAAGAAGATAGAGGATACAAGAAACATTGTACATAGGACAATGACACCTCAGTCACCATGGGACCTCACACAGTTCTCCCAATAGCCATCAGCTGCCCTGTCGTATTTTCTTGAATCTCATCAATGGTCTGAAATCTCTTCCCATTCAAAGGTGATTTTCATTTTGGTAAAACCCAGATTTTGAAGGGCACCAAATCTGGGCTGTAGGGGGGCTGAGTCATCTGGGTGATATGTTTTGTAAAAAAACTGCACAAGACAAGATGCATGGGTGGGCAGATTGTCATGATGAAGATGCCAATCACCAGTTGCCCATAGCTGCCCTCTGAATATATAATTTGAAAAAAAGAAAAGAAAAATATAAATAAATTGAACTTAATCAACATTATAACACTTTGCACATTAAAAGGTAATATCAAGAAAGCGAAAAGACAGCCTACAGATGAGAATGTTTGGAAATCATAAATCTGAAAAGGGTCTAGAATTCAGAATATATAAAGAACTGCTACACCTCAACAACAACAACAACAACAACAACAACAACAACAAAAACAACCTAAATAAAAAATGGGCATAGGAAGGATGTGCATAGATATTTCTCCAAAGATGACATACGAATGTCTTGTAATCCCATGAAAATATACCCAGCATCATTAGCCATTGGAGAAATGCATATCAAAATTACTAAAAACCAATAACGTGATGATTATTTATTTATTTACTTATTTTAATTATATTTTACTGATTATGCTCTTACAGTTGTCCCAATTTTTCCCACTTTGCCCCCTCCACCCAGCAACCTCTACTCCCTCAGGCAATCCCCATATCATTGTTCATATCCATGGGTCATGTGTATAGATTCTTTGGCTACTCCATTTCCTATACTCTACTTTACATCCCCATGGCTACTCTGTAACTACCTATTTGTACCTCTTAATTCCCTCATCTCTTCACCCATTCCGCCACATCCCCCTCCCATATGGCAACCATCAAAATGCTCTCTGTATTCCTAATTATGTCTCTGTTCTTCTTGTTTGCTTAGTTTGTGTTTTAGATTCAATTGTTGATAGATACGTATTTAGTGCCGTTTTGTTCATAGTTTTGATCTTCTTTTTTTAAAATAAGTCTTTTTAATAGTTCATATAATAATGGTTTGGTGATGATGAACTCTTTTAGTTTTTTTCTTGTCTGAGAGACTCTTTATCTGCCTTTTGATTCTAAATGATAGCTTTGCTGGGTAGAGGAATTTTGGCTATAGTTCTCTGCTTTTTGTGATTTTTCTTGCCAATCTGTTCTAGCCTCCAGTGTTTCTTTTGAGAAATCAGCTGACACTCTTACAGGAACACCCCTGTATGTAACTAACTGCATTTCTCTTGCCGCTTTTAAGATTTTCTCTTTATCTTTAACCTTTGGTATTTTAATTATGATGTGTCTTGGAGTGAGCCTCCTTGCATCCATCTTGTTTGGGATTCTCTGTGCTTCCTGGACTTGGATGCCTATTTCCTCCTCCAAATTAGGGAAGTTTTCTTTCATTATTTTTTCAAATAGATTTCCAATTTCTTGCTCTTTCTCTTCTCCTTCTGGCACCCCTATGATGCAAATGTTGGAATGCTTGAAGTTATCCCAGAGGCTCCTTTCACTACCCTCATTTTTTTGGATTCTTTTTCTTCTTGTTTTTCTGATTGGTTGTTTTTGTTTCCTTATGTTCCAAATCATTGATCTGATTCTCAGCTTCATCCACTGTACTGTTGTTTCCCTGTAAATTGTTCTATATTTTAATTAGTGAATCCTTCATTTCTGACTGGATCTTTTTTTGCTCTTGAGGTCCTCACTAAGTTCCTTGAGCATCCTAATAACCAGTGTTTTGAACTGTGCATCTTATAGATTGCTCATCTCCATTTTGGTTCATTCTTTTTCTGGAATTTTAATCCGTTCTTTCATTTGGACCATGTTCCCTTTTCTCTTCATTTTGACAGACTCCCTGAGTTTGTTTCTATGTATTAGATAGAGCTGCTATGACTCCCTGTAGCATTGCCTAATGTAGTAGGTGTCCTGTAGGGTCCAGTGGCACAGCCTGCACTATGACCCAAACTGGATACTTGAGGTTCACTCTTCATGTGGGCTGAGTACATCTCCTCTTGAGGTTGAGCCGTGGTTGCTGTTGGAAGGTCAATGGGAGGGATTTACACAGTCCAGTCAGTTGCAAGGATTGACTGTGACCCCTGACCACTGACCTCTGCCCTCCACAGAGGATCAGCTCTGCAGGGGTAAGGTGGTGGTCCTCTGAAGTGGTCTGTAGCTATCCACTGAGTGCATTGGTCCTGGGGTTTCCCGGGTGGTACAGGCCAAGGTCAGCTTCCACCTATGTTTTGCCTGGGCCCATCCTGCCTGGGCTACAAAGAAATCTGAGATGGCTGCTACTTGTGCTGAGCTTGGAGATTCCCAGGTGAAGCTAAACTGTGAATATAGGCTAGCTGCTGTGAGTGCCATGCCTGGGGCCACTTAGCAAGAGGTATTGGTGCTGGTTGCTCACTGAGGCCAGCTGTTGCTTGTTTGAAAGGGTTCAGGAAGTTGTCAAGTATGAGCCAAGACCAGCTATTCATATGGAAAAGCCACTGTTAACAGCTGCAAGTTTGACCATGCTTCAGGGGATCTCCATGGAATGGTGAACACTGTTAGCTAGGTTGATGGAGTCTCAGATATGGCACCTCCCTGCTGGCTCTGTGGCTCTGTGGTGGGGAGGTCTTAGAAAAGGGATAATGGCCTCTGGCCACCTTTCTGTCTGGGAGAAAGCTGTCTCCAGCTCTCACCTTGATGCCAGCTATGTTAGTGTCTCCCTGTATGCCACTGGTGCCTTTCAAGATGCTACCCTGGTGCTGGAGCTCGGAGGGAGTGAGCCTGAGTAAATGTGTATGTGGGTTCTTTAAGAGGAACTGCTTGGGACTCCAGAAGTTTCTTCCACTGACTCAACCCTTGATCATTTTTCAGCCGTAAGTTATGGGGACTTATCTTCCTGGCACTGGAACCCTGGGTTAGGGAGCCTGTTGTGGGGCTATATTTTAGTTGTAATTTTGATGTGGTTGTGCAAGGAGGTGAGCCATGTTTACCTCTGCCACGATCTTCAACATGATGCTGATTTAAAAAACAGAAAATACAATGTCAGTGAAAATGTGGAATAATTGGAGTCCTTATACCTTCCTGATATAAATGTAAAATGGTGTAGCCACTGTGGAAAAGAGTTTATCAGTTCTTCAAAAAGTTAAACAGAATTGACACATGACTCAGCCATTCTATTCCCAGCTATTTGCCTCAAATAATTGAAAACAAGGATTCAAACAAATACTTGTACACACATATTCATAGCAGCATTATTTGCAACATCCAAAAGATGGGAACAACTGAAATATCCATCAATGAATAAATGGATAAATAAAATAAATTATGGCATATTTATATATATGTATATATACAATATATACTATATATTGTAAATATTGTATAATACACATACATATACACAATAGAACATTATTCAGGTATAAAATGTATTGAAATTCTAACATGTACCTACAATATAGATGATTCTTGAAAACAGGCTAAGTGAAAGAACACAGGGTCACATAGTTTAAATTCCATTTATATGCAATGTCCAGAATAGGTAAATCTATAGAAACAGAAATAAGATTGTTGGTTGCCAGAGTTGTAAGGAGGGGAGAATATACTATAGGTGTTTGTTTGTTTGTTTGTTTGTTTGTTTTTTGAGTTCTGAAATGTTTTTTTCTAGAAGGAGGTGGTTTCACAACATGTTGAATGTACTGAAAGATGCTAAATTGTACACTTTAAAATGGTTAACTTTATGTAGTATAAATTTAAGCTTAATAAAAAATTAATTATACAGTTCTTGGATGATGTAATGGAATTTGGTGGTAAAATAAATTTGTTTATAGATATAAATGTATAAAGTAAAGCTATACAAGGTGTAGAAGAAAACGTAGAAGAAAAATCTCATGACCTGGGATTAGGCAAAGAATTCTTAGCCATGATACTGAAAACATTATCTGTCTAAGAAAAAAAATGAACTTCATCAAAATGAAAGACCTTTGCTCTGTGAAAGACAACATTAAATAAGTGAAACCATAAGCCACAGACTGGGATAAATTATTTAATATTATATATGTGATAAGGAATTTTATCAAAAATATATAAAGACCTAAACTCAATAACCAGAGAAACAAATCAATTAAAATATGGGCAAAATAGACATTTCACCAAAGAAGATATACAAGTATCTAATAAGCTTATGAAAAATGCTGAATATCATTAGTCATTTTTAAAAAATAAATTAAAAACACATTGAGAGAGACTTTTGGTCAAGATGGCAAAGTGGGTAGATGCTATGCTTACTGTCTTCCATGACCACATTAAAATTACAACTAAATTATAGAACACCCACCTTTGAGAACCGCCTGAAGACCAGGTGAATAGAAGTCTTATTACTAAGGATATGAGAAGAAGCCACATCAAGATTGGTAGGAGGGACAGAGATGAGAAAGTGGTTGTTCCCACACCCACATGTGGTGGTTAAGAATGGGGAATGCCCTGGCCAGTATGACTCAGTTGGTTGGAGCATCGTCCTATAATCGAAAGGTTTCAGGTTGAATCCCTGATTGGGGCGTATGATATTTCTCTCTCATATCAATATTTCTCTCTCTTTCTTCCTCTCTCCCTTCCTTTCACTCTAAAAGCAATGAAAAAAATGGCTTCAGGTAAGAATACAGAAAAAAAAGCATGGGGAGGGATATATTGGACGTGGAGGTATCCCCTGAGGAGTGAGGGGTCCCAACTGCATACTGGGCTCCCCAGCCCAGAGCACCAGTGCCAGGAAGAGGAGCCCCCACATCTGGCTGTGAAAACTAATAAGAGTGAGACAGAGAGCTGTTGTGGACCCAGGTGTTTGTTTAAAGAGTCCAAGCGCTGACTCACTCACAAACACTCACCTGAATTCCAGATAATGTCTAAAAGTGCCAGGGGCACATAGGGAGGAACTGAATGGTCTGAATTCAGGCCAAAGTCTGTAGAAGCACCTCTTCCCAGGAACGAAGTGCTGGCAGGTGCCATTGTTCCTGTGCTCAGCCCTTCCTCTACACAGCCAACAAGCACAGGCGGGAGCCAAATCTGCGTCTCCATCAATTAACTAGCCCCACTCACCCCAACATGGAGATTCCATACAGAAGGCACTGCCCCACCCAATTCACACCTGTTTCAACCTCGTCCAGCGGCTTTTGCACACAAGCCGTTTTCCTTGGCTCATGCGGTGGACTTTCCTAAAATCTCTCAAAGATCCAGGAACCCCAAGCAAGCAGTGTGTTCTGTACCTCTTGGTCAGTGGCCCCAAGCCTGGCATTCATGACAGACAGCCACAGTGCACAGCTACTCCCAGGCACCTCCAAGCCCAACACAAGCAGCTACCAAACACATCAGGTGGCTCTCAATTGGGCACAGGCAGCAGCTGACCTGTGCTTATGGGTAGGAAGGATCAACATCATTAAAATGTCCGCACTACACAAAGTAATCCCTATTAAAATACCAACGGCATTTTTCACAGAACAAGAGCAAATAATCCTAAAATTTATATGGAACCACAAAATATCCTGAATAGCCAAAACAATCCTAAAAAAAAACCAAAGTAGAAAGTATCAAAATACCTGCTATTAAACTATACTTTTAAACTACAAGGCTATAATAATCAAAACAGCATGGTACTGCCATAAAAACACACATAAATCAATATAAAAAAATAAGAGAGCCCAAAAATAAACCCATGCCTATATGGTCAATTAATATGTGACAAAGGAGCCCTGGACAGTGTGGCTCAGTTGGTCAGGCCTCCTTCCACAAACCAAAAGGTTACTGATTCAATTTCTGGTCGGGGCACATTCTTGAGTAGGGGTTAGGTCACCAGTCAGGGTGCATACAGAAGGCAACCAATTGATGTTTCTCTCCCTCTTTTTCTCCCTTCCTACACTTTCTCTAAAAATAAATACATAAAATTTTTAAAAATAGTTGACAAAGCAGGCAAGAATATACAATAACATAAAGATAGTCTCTTTAATAAATGGTATTAGGAAAACTGGACAGATACATGCAAAAAAAATGAAACCAGACCACCTTCTTATACCATATACAAGAATAAACTCAAAATGGATTAAAGACTTAAATGTAAAACTAGAAAACATAAAATTCCTAAAAGAAAACATAGGCAGTAAGCTCTTTGACATAGCTCTTAATAGTATATTTTCTGGATATTTCTCCAGGGGCAATGGAAACTAAAGAAAAAAATAAGCGAATGGGACTACCTTAAACTAAAAAGGTTTTGTACAGGAAATTATCAAAAGTTTTGTAAGGAAATTATCTACAAAACAAAAAGACCACTTACTGAATGGAAGAAGATATTTGCCAATAATACATTGAATAAGAAGTCAATATCCAAAATTGATAAAGAACTCATATAACTAAACAAAAAAAAATCTTATTTTTTATGGGCAGAGAACCTGAAAAAAATTTCTTTTAAGAGGACACAGAGATGGCGAATAGAGTTATGAAAAGATGGTCAACATCACCAATCATCAGAGAAATGCAAATTAAAGCCACAGTGAGATACCACCTCACATCTGTCAGAATGGCTACCATCAATAAATCAACAAAAACAAACTCTACTACAAAGCCACTATACTCAAAACAATCTGGTACTGGCACAAGAACAGAACCATAGACCAGTGGAACAGAATAGAAAGCCCAGAAATAAGCCCAGGTCTCTATGGGCATCTAACATTTGACAAAGGGGGCAGAAGCATAAAATGGAGCCATAATAGCCTCTTCAACAAATGGTGTTGGGAGAGCTGGATGGCTACATGTGAAAAATTGAAATTGGATCATCAGCTGACACCATACACAAAAATAAACTCAAGATGGATAAAAGACTTAAATATAAGTTGCAACATCATAAAAGTCCCAGAGGGGAACATTGGCAGGAAACTCTCAGATATCCCACGCAGCAATTTTTTCACTGATATGTTTCCTAAAGCAAGGGACATAAAGGAAAGAATAAACAAGTGGGACCTCCTCAAAATAAGAAGCTTCTGCACAGCTAAAGAAAACATCAGCAAAATGAAAAGGGAGCCAACCCTATGGGAAAATATATTCGCTAATGATACATCAGATAGAGGTTTGATCTCCAAGATATATAAAGAACTCACTCAACTCCACTCCAAGAAGACAAACGATCCAATCAAAAAATGGGCAAAGGACCTGGGCAGATGCTTTTCCAAGGAGGTGATACAGAGGGCCCAGAGGCATTTGAAAGGATGCTCAGCATCACTAGCCATCAGAGAAATGCAGATCAAAACCACCATGAGGTACCACCTCACACCGGTCAGAATGGCCATCATAAACAGATCAACAAACAACAGGTGCTGGTGAGGCTGTGAAGAAAAGGGAACCCTAGTACACTGTTGGTGGGAATGCAGACTGGTGCAGCCACTGTGGAAAGCAGTGTGGAATTTCCTCAGAAAGCTGAAAATGGAACTGCCTTTTGATCCAGCGATTCCCCTGCTGGGACTATACCCTAAGAACACCAAAACACCAATACAAAAAACCTATGCACCCCAATGTTCATAGCAGCACAATTTACAATAGCCAAGTGTTGGAAGCAACCTAAATGCCCATCAATAGATGATTGGATCAAAAAGTTATGGTACATTTACACAATGGAATACTACGCAGCAGAAAGAGAAAAGAACTACTAAACTTCGTGACAGCATGGATGGAACTGGAGAGCATTATGCTAAGCGAAATAAGCCAGGGGGTGAAAGACAAATACCATATGATCTCACCTATAAGTGGAACCTAACCAACAATACAAAGATGCAAGGAAAATAAGACCAGCAACACTGAAAGGAAAAGAAATCAACAGAGACAAGAGGGAAGGAGGGAGGGGGGGGCGGGGAAAAAAAAGGAAGGGGAAAGTCAAGGAACATATAGCAAGGACTCATGGACAAAACCAAAGGGGAAGAGCTGAGGGAGGGAAGGAGGGAGGGGGCAAGGGAAAGTGGTGGGGGGTAGGCAGAGACAAATGTATTTGAAAAAAATAAATTAAAATAAAATTTTTAAAAAAAGTGTTAACAAAAATATGGAGAAAATGGAACCCCCATGCATTGTTGGTAGGAACACAGATTGGTGCAGCCACTGTGGAAACAGTATGAAGTTCCTCAAAAACTTAAAAATAGAGCTACCATATAACCCAGCAATCTCACTTCTGGATATTTATCTGAAGAAACCAAAAACACTAATTTGAAAAGATATATGTAGCCCTATGTTCACTGCAGAGTTATTTACAACTGTCAGGATATAGAAGCAGCTCAAGTGACCATTGATAAACAAATGGATAAAGAAAAAGGGGTACATATGTACAATAAAGTACTACTCGCTATAAAAAAGAAAGAAATCTTGCTGTTTTCAACAACATGGATGGACCTGGAGGGTATTATGCTAAGTGAAATAAGTCAGAGAAAGACAAATACCATATGCTTTTACTTATATATGGTATCTAAAGAATATAACAAATAAAAAAACTCATAGGTACATACAACGAACTGATGGTTGGTTGCCAGATGTGAGGGGGTTTGCGAGGCTAAATGAGAAAGATGAAGGGATTAAGAAGTACAAATTGGCAGTTACAAAGTAGTCAGAGGGATGTGAAGTACAGCATAGGGAATATAGTCAATAAAATTGTAATAACTATGTATGGTGCCAGGTGGGTACTAGACTTATTGGGAGATCACCTCATAAGTTATATAAATGTCTAAGCACTATATTGTACACTTGAAACTAATAATATTGAATATAACTGTAACTGCAAAGTAAAAACAAATTTTTAAAGCACATTGAGATACCATTCCATACACATTCAAATAGCTGTAAGTAAAAGTACTATAGGGAATAGGCCAACTACTAACTATGCTTTTGCCTAATATACATTGAGTGACTGGGAAAATGACCACTGGGTAGTATAAACTTTAATGGACCTACTCTGAACTAGACTCTGGCCATAACTCCATTTAATTGCTATTTATTACCTAGTCCCTATATGATCTTATTCTAACGAGGGCCCATGATTACAGTTTGGGTGTGAGGTAATCAACTGGTGGTCTATGACCAATTGTCCTCAAAATGTTCAGGTATTTTCCTTTTGCCAACGCCCAATTACCCAAATAAGTGGTCCCTGTTGGTAGAGGACCAGCAGGAATTGTTATCATCTTCAATTGCCATGTCTTGCAGGGGTCTTCGTCCTGGAGTTTCAGCTTCTTCTTCAATCAGTGGATCTGGGTTTGCGAATTGGCTTGGTTTGGCCTTGATTTCTTTTGATGGTTCAATTTGAATAATACCCTTGTTGGCGAACCAACTATTCAATATTTTGCCTGTGGTTATTTTAAGTTCTATTAATAACCTGTAGACATTCCTGCTCTGATCTCATCAGCTGCCACTTCAGTCTTGCTGCTCCCTGTGATGATTATAACTCCCTGGCTTCAAATAGTTAAGTCCTCTATTGCTTCGGAGGCCCATCCAGCCCATTGCTGAGTGAGCCTTTGCAGGGCAGGAAACAAGGTCCATCAGGATAAATAACGTCCCTCAGATCACACAGCTGGGAAATGATGAAGGCAGCTTCGATCCCAAGCAGCGGGCCCAGACACCACACTTCCCCCCAATTTCCTCTATTGCCTGGGAAACCTGTAAAATAAACGTTAAAACGGACTCCTAGGTGGCCTCCCAGGGCTGAGGGCTGGGCACGGGGTGTCCTTTCCGTTTGTGTTGATCCACTGCCCCCACGTGGCCACATCTCAACCTTATCCTCATTGGTTACCGAGTACCGTCAGGCCCTCCGGATGCGGTCCCTGCTGGGGAAACACAGCCCTGCTGACCTGGGACAGCGCTGGGCGGGCTACTTAGCCCTCTTGGCCCTCAGTTTTGGCCTTTCTAAAATGGAGCGATGATCGCAAATGATATGAAATGGTAAAATGAAATAACGCAGCAAAATTCCTGGATCAAACTAAGAGCCCAAATAAATATTAGCAATGGTGCAGTAATGCCCAGTTCTTTTCTCTCTAAAATAAGGTTGGCGACAGTCACCCTCACTCCTTTGCTGCAATGAGTGAGCTGCAAAGTCAACCGCAAATGTTGGGAATCGGTGTTCAACACAAGGCCACCTGTTTCAAGGTTCCTTGAAAAACACTGCTAGGCTAGCCTCGTTCTTGCTGGCTTGCCTCAGCTCACACCTGAGTAGAAGGCAGAAGTTGCTGAGATGATGGGAGGTCTGGCTCGGATTCCTGATTTTGAGACTTAGGAGAAGTCCCTCACCAGACAACGCTCTACTGCACTTACAGCTGGAAGGACCTACTTCCCCATGGTCGGGGGATGAAAGTTTGGATTTTCCCCAAACAACTCCGTACTGGACCAATTGTTAGGGCTTTCTAGGTGTGGGACAGCCGGGTGCCTTCTCGCCATGACGTCTGCCCATCAACACAGCCCGCTGGGGAGGACGCGCTCACAGAGCAGGAGAGTCGGCTCCAGCTCCGAGTTAGGAGCTGCTCTAACCGCATGGGGCCGGCCTAAGACGGAGCTGGGATCTTCTCAGAGCCGGCACTTCCCAGGTTTGGCCTGTGTTACTAGAGCAGGACCTCCCTGCCTCTTCATCAACATGGAACCCATTCATGATGGCTGATCACTGGCCTCACAGACCCAGAAGGGGAGCTCTGCCATTGCCTAGATGCCCCCATTGCTGCAGAAGTGAGGCCTTTGGCCTCAGGCACAAGCAGAAACTTTTCAGGACCTGCTGCCTCTGGGTCCCAGGAATTAGGCAAGCTTGTCCACCTCAAGGACAGAGGAGGCAGCTGCAGGATCAGGGTGGTAACAGAAGGCCTAGGTGAGGTACCATGACTCAGATGTTTCTACTGAGCGGTGCTCTCCACCCTTTGGAAAGCGCAGCGGCAAATTTTGGAGACAAGGTTCTAATATAGTATAAAGTTCACAAGTTTAATTTTAATCTTGAGGAAGAAATGTATGTGTATTCCTTGGATGGTGCTTTGAAAAGTTAAGTGGCTTTGTGTCCTACCCAAAGTTTTCCTAAGGATGACAGTCTAACGGTCTAGAGAGTATTTATGAATTTTTGACTCCTCTGAATTTGCTGTAGTAAAGAGAAGGCAGCAATTCTGAAGAGGTCAGAGAAGAACTTTAGCAGGACAAATCGTCTCGTGTTTACTAGAAATGTCCTAATTTAAATTTACTGTCATATCAGATATCATGCCAGATGGATTTTACTTTGTGTAATTTGAGTCAGACCACATGAGCTAGGATCTTGGATGGCAGTGGCGGGACCTGGGAAAATTTAATTCACCTCCGGGTCCTAGTGTTCAGCCTTCCCAGAGCAGCAGTGCTGTGTCCCCGGGGCTGGGAGGGTCACCGCTGCAGCTGGGGCATGGCTGGCCGCACCTCATAGACAGGGCTGTAAGGGGACATTGAGCCCACACGGACTCAGACAGGATGTTACATGCACAGACAGGCAAAGCAGGATCAGCATGGTGTCAGCTCCTTGCGTCCCCAGTCCCACAGGATGGCACTGGAGGTCCGGATAACAGATGGTATGGACAGTGGGTCACTCTGCTGTGCAGAAGCCGCGTAACTCACAAGGCTGCTTACCAGCCTCCACTGCGGTCAAGCCGTGCCGATGCAAGGATGTGCGAGGCTGCCAGGCGGCAGAGTGGAGCAGCTCCCCTCAGCCAGCTTTAGCACCTGTAAGGCGGGAGTAGTAAGAATATCGAACACAGGAATGTTTTTTATCTGGGACGAAGTTCACATAAAATTCACCATTTTAAAGGGTGCAACTCAGTGGTTTCTAATGTAGTTACCGAATTGTGCAAGCATCAACACTACCTAGTTCTAGAACAGTTCATCACTCCAAAAAGGAACCCTGTACTATTAGCATTTGCTCTCCACTCTCCCTTCCGCCCAGCCCTGGTGACCACCAATCCACTGTCTGTCTCCATAGGTTTGTCTATTCTGGTCACTTCATTTCAATGAAAGCATACAGTATGTGGCTTTGTTTCTAGTTTCTCTCACTTGCATATTTTCTAGGTCCTTCTAAGTTCTAGTGTGTGTCAGTACTTCATTCCCCTTTAGGACAAAATGGCATTCCATTGAGGGATGTATCATGTTTTGTTTGCCCATTCATCACCTGAAGGACATTTGAGTTGTTTCCACTTTTTGGCTATTCTGAGTAATGCTGATGTGACCACTCATGTATGAATTTGTGTGTGAACACGTGTTTTTAATTCTCTTGGGTATATATACCTAGTAGTAGAATTGCTGGTCATATGGTAACTCTATGTTTAGTTTTTTGAGGAACTGCCAAAATCTTTTCCACAGCAGCTAAGTGTTTCATATTGGTATGTACTTCTAAAATCATTCTGAACATCCTGATCCACAATATTGACACTTTCATAAGTACTGAGAGAGCACCTACTATGTGCCAAACATTGTAGACAGAGGGGGATAGTGGTAAATAACAGAAAGGTAGCATCCATGTGTGTATGTGTGTGTATAAGAATATAAATGTGTGTATATGAGTGCATGTGCATGTGTGCCATGTGTATACATGTGCATGTGTGAGCGCATGTGTATACGCACATGTGTATATGCATACACATGTTTATGTATGTGTATGTGCATGAGTGTGTACATATACAAGTGTGTGTAGGTGTGTGTATGAATGTGGGGGGCAGTCAGGTGGTGGTGAGTTATGAGGAAACAATGAAGTGCTGAAGGGGACTAAGGAATTCTGGGAAGCTTGAGGGGGGCATGGGATCGCTGTTTTTAATTAGATGGTCAGGGAAGGCCTCATTGACTAAGAGAAGGAGGTATGGGAACACGGACCTTCCAAGAAAAGGGAACTGCAAAAGCTAAAGTCTCAAAGCTGTAGCCGGCCGGAGGAACAGCAAGGCGGCAAGCGAGGCTGGAGTGAGGGGAATAAAGAAAGTAGCGGGAGCCAAGCCCACATCCTGCGGCGCCCCGCGGCCATGGTGAGAACTCAGGCCTCCACTCTGCAAGTGCAGTGCAAGGGAAAAGAAGAGTAGGAAATGTTCCCAGCAGGTTTTGGCCTAAGCAACTGAACAGAAAGAAAGCTGTGCTAGCCCAACCCCGAGGGCCTGGCACTTAGCAGGCACGACAAACTGAGCAAAGCGGGTAGGATCCTCTGTGAGGGGTCGGTCTATCAGTGATACCTATTGTCACCTGACCTAGGCTGGTACCTCCTCCCTTGATCTCAAACCCTTCAGATAGAATCTTAGGTGTTCATGATTTTTACTTGGTCACTGATTCTCAAGAAGGTTTTTGCCTGATATCTTAGAAATGTTTGAAGGAGGGCAGGGTGATTATGCCTTCACTTAGACGCGGTGCTCTGTCTTCTGGAGTTGGCTCCCATGTGAATTTTCTGTTGTGTTCTCTGCCTTCCAACCTCCACCTTCCTCCTCTTATTGAATGGTTATTTTGCACCACTGTATTAGCACATTATTTAGTACAATTAGCTTAATTTAATAGTGAGACACCTTATTTACAGTTAATTAACTTGACCAAGAACGCACAGCCAGGAAGTGGGAATCCAGGATTGGACCCCGTGTCTGTGCTTGTACCCCCTGCACTTTGCTTCTCTCAGTTCTGGGTGGGCGTCCACTTGGCGGCAGCATTTCTGTGGGAGCTGCATTCAGAGGACACTTCGGACGTTTCCAACTCTAAGTTTTAATTTCAGATGTCCATTGTCCACGTTTTTCCTAAACTTCACCTTGAACTCCACTTGATTTTGAGCCTCATCTACCGTCCTTTATACAAAGCTTTGCATCTCTTAGTCCTCACCATAAATTTTAAATTCTATCCTTTGATCAAAGAACAGCATCACCTCCTTTCTTTCTTCCTTGGGGCAAGCAATGTCAGTAATCCAGGTGATTCTGCAAATGTCATGTTCCTGTCCAGAATTGACTGACCAAATATTGCCCAGTATTTGCCTCCTACTCCAGGTATGATGAGAGAGAGAGAGAGAGAGAGAGAGAGAGAATATTTGTTGTTCCACTTATTTATGCATTTATTGGTTGATTCTTGTACGTGCCCCCTGACCAGGGATCAAACCCACAACCTTGGTGTATCAGGACAACACTCTAACCAACTGAGCTACCTGACCAGGGTGATTTGGACACTTTTGGGGTGGGAGAGGGGACCTCAAGATGATGAGCTGAACCCTAAGTTCTAATATGAAAATCCATATCCATTCTTATCACTCATTGTAATCTTTGCAACAACTTTTTCCATTTTCTCCTGACCCCCTTCTGTTATGGCTGGTTACAGAATTTACAAACATCTAAAAGCTGAGCATTTCCCAAATACTTCGCTAAATACTGCCCTAAATTGTACTTGAAATGCCCCATTACCAATGTCTACCTTATAACATCATAAGATATGAAAAGTGGTATTCATTGTATCTTTTATGAAAGCTTTGCTGAGGGTTGCACCGAAGGCAATCTGAAGTAGAGCAGTGTGAAAAGAACGTCAGGCACTGGGGCGGCGGGCAAGCTCCTGGGAGTTTACGTGGTGGATTTTGGTTTAATCAGATGGACCCGTTTCTCTGTAACCATAGAATGGTGAACATGGGAAAAAACACTGCAAATAATTATGATTCATTGAAATATGCTCAAAGTGTTCTTAAAAGATACATACACTCCACCTTCCTTCAGAGACTCCACTTCATCGCCTCAGCCCCTAGAGCCCTAGAGTCAAGGGAAAGGCTCTCTCTTGTTCAGGATGCCAAAAATTTATGCTTTCCACCAATCTCTGTTAACTCTATCATTCACTGAAGATAGCTGAGTGTTGAAAAAGAAAAGACCAACAACAACCAAGAAGCCAACAGGAACTCTGAAGAGGAAAAAAAAAATTGCTAAGGAGCAAGGCTTGCTCCTCTGGTCCTGGGTGAGTGCGCTCCTGTTCATCCAGATGAGGTTCTGGAGGATCCTTCCAGTTCCTTCTTTCTAGTCTCACTTGTCCTGTGAAGCCTAAGTAGAGAAATATTCTAAAGTCCTTTTCTGGCCTGAGGACAGAAGCCACATCTTCGCTTCCCAGCCTCTTTATCCCAAATGCCATCAGCCACGGGTCTTAGGGTAACCTGGGTGGGTCCTGAAAATTCTGTAGGCAAATGAAGCTAAAACTTTAGGTGTTGCTGGAAGCATTAACAAAATGTGCGCACAGACAGAAGGAAACAAGATATTCCTGGGACATCTAAAACTATAGAAATCCCCTGCAGAACAGCTAAGATACTGGTACCATAGATGTCCAAGTCTGCTGAGCATCACTTACATCTTATGATTCAATACAACCATTGAACCCAAGGATATCCACATGGATGAAATGTAAAGTGATGTAGCACAAAGCTTGTTTACTTATGTAGCCAAGAATATACTCAAATCAAAACCACAGATAAGCTGGTTGGCCAATTGATGTTATAAAAGATAATCCATATAAAAGTTCAGTAAATTAGTAGGGGAGCCTGTGGCAATGCCTGTAATTTATTTTTAAAATACCACTGTATCGGCAGTGTGGTATTTTCCAAGGTACGCTCTCATTCTCACAGTGGCCTGCTAACAAGGTGGCTGCCATCCAACTGGGCTATGCTCCAGTGGCAGCTTTGACAAGCTCTTTTGTGGCTCAGCAGACTTTAATTAGCACAGTGCATATCAAAAAATGGGTTATTGGTGAAACTAGTGTCTTGTTAATTGTCACAAGGAGCTCTCATACAAAATTAAGTCTACAAGCCTGGCCAGGATAGTTTATGTGATTAGGGTGTAAGAACCCATGAAATCTTCATCCTGTGGGTAGTGGCTAGTGCCCACTTCCTAGTGGCCTGGTCCAACTTGCTGATTTAGTAGTACTGCAAAATCTTAATTTAGGAATATTGATGCTTCTACCTCAAGTAAACCTTGTACACAGGGTGTGGTCAGGACATCTAAAAGCAGAGAGCTGGGACTTCATCTAGCTTACAGAATAGAACGTACCAACTGTTTTCATGCCAGTTTTGTTATTAAATGCGGACTGATTTTTTTTTTTTTTTTATGTGTAAGGTAAAATCCTAAACATGCTTAAACAAACCTGGTAGCAAGATTTAAAGGAGTAGTTCACTCACCGGATCAGATATCACCAGATTTATCAACCAAATCCAACAGGCTTGGTGACCTTTGAAAACACTCCCAACTAGATGAGGGAGGTTTTTAAGAAATTGTTTCTGAAGAATTCTCTTGGGGCGTGGGTGGGAGAATGTTTGTAAAAACTGCAAGCTGTAAATGATGTTTAGGCTTAGACCGAAGCTCTCAACCTACTCAGCTCAAAAAGAATGGCATGAAAGAGCGAGCAGGGGGTGATAGTGGTTTGTGCAGACAGGAGCCAACAAACCACAGGCCACACCCACTGTCTACAAGGGAAACAATGAAACAATGTAAACACTAGGTTCCTGTTCGCTGGTCAAATATTTGTCAGGTCTCTCAGATTAGGAGAGCAAAATTATGGGCATAGGCCTGAGGAGAGCAGCTCTTACGGGTCTGTGCCCACACGGCCCACAGGGGTTTCCCAGTCACCTGTGCACTCCTATCCGCACAGACTGGGCACCAAGGGAAGTTGTCAGGGACACAAAATCATAAAGTCTTTCTTTTTAATCAAACACTTTTTTAAACCAGCTGTTGTAAAATTCAACGGACTTCATAAAACCAGAGGACTGGAGGGGAACTCCTACTTTGTAATCCGAGGAACCTAACACTACCCACCTGACAGCAACGGACTACAGTGCCGCGTGGATTCCTGTCTGGGCCAGCTTCTCTGAGGAATGAATAATTTTTCAAACATGAATCTGCTAACCAAGTGGCAGCACCTACATGCGAGGCTTGCAGCAGGGTTCCTTAGGTAAGGATTTCCCCAAGCTCACATATTTATTTATAGAACAATTATCCGACAGAGATGGGCTGAAAAACCAGAACTGAGAATTAACAAGTACTAATTCACCAGAAACAAAGGCAAAGCATTGCCTAAGCATGGTTGAAGATGAGGGGCACAAGGAATAAGTTTTTATTCTATTCCGAAAGTTACTCAAATTTGGCTTTGGAGTACAGTTAATAAATTATTCAGGTAAGGCCATGTTTAAAACCACAGAATTTCACATTGTCACAAATGACCAGAAAATACGCAAAATGTTGCTCCACCTTGCACTCCAGCCCTAACTTCTCACTCCAACCTGGAGACAGGGCTACAGTTACATCTGAGGGACGTACGGTTTTGATTTCAAAAGTGTCTAGTGAAGCTTTAGAAGAGCACAGAAAGGCATGCCCTTTGTGCCCGTTAATATTAACTTCAGCATATCACTCTGGGAAAATTTTATCTATGGCTTTATTTAATAATGAAATAAATTTTCATGTGCCTTCTAGACTGCACATGCCAGTGATTTACAAGCACAACAGACTCAGCTATGGGGCTTTTCCTTACAAAACTGATGTTAAAGAGCTTTTAGCAGCACCCACTCTGCCACACGTAGTCTCCACACATTCTTGTTTCACAGGGCTGTACTGACCATATTAGCGTCCAATGACAGACTTTTCACTGAACACTTTTCAGTGGCCAGGATCCCATTCTAAGACCCCTTTTGTCCAACCACCTCTCCTCTTTGTCACCTCCCTTCCTTATTTGCCCTTCAAAATAGGTATGAACTACTGAAGTTTGTGTGGATCCCACAGGCCATGGAGTGAAACGGACGGGTAAGTGGAACACTTGCTGTGAGGGGCCTCCATGAAAACTCCTGGGACCCCTTCCTGCTTTGTTTCTATTTGTGGCCTATGGATAAAAAAAAACAAATGAAAACAAAACCAAAATAGGCTTAGCGACCATTGTGCCTTATTTAAAATTCAAATGTTTAAGGAAAAAAAATACTGGGTCGGGGGTGGGGGGAGAGTAATGGGATGGATTTTTGTGTTGCTTCTACTATTCTAATAATGTAATCTATTGTAAACCACATTTTCCTTGGGGGCCACAGGGAAATGGGCTTTCTCTTATTACTTGAGTCTAATTATCAACAAGAATCCACTATTCTGTTAGGAAAAACCTGGCCACCAATTCTGTGGTTTAAAAACTATACAATCTAAATACAAATCCAAATATTTCACTGTAGCCAATAACAGAAATTATATGACTACTGCCATAAAGCATAGGCACGCTTATTTGTTCACAGTTGAAATATTTTAGGAAACTAATGAATGACAATCTGAGGGAGACATGAGGTGGATTCCACTATTTTGGTCAAATTTCAAATTCCACTATTCTCTGCGGTTAAATGCCCAGGCACGTGATGCCCATGGATATACTACACATGATGAGGTTTCAGCTGGAATCACTCTGGGATTCTTGAACACACCACACAGTCTGTTCCATAAATTACATACACAGAAATAAAACATTCTCTGCAGGTCTTCCTCTTTACTGTAAAATTTTTTTTTTTTTTTGGATTCTCTGAGTCATGACATTAAACTCTTCCAGAACACTTTGAACAGAAATTTAAATTATTAACAAACAGAAAGTAAAGACAAGCACTGTAGAACACTTACAAACTTATTATACCCTAGACACTCAAAGCTAAACAAAATTTCTCAAAACTCAGGATCTGGTACTTAGAAATTTGAAGGTGTAGCCAAAATAAACAATGGTATATTAATTTTGTCTCCTCTACATCAAAGTCTTTGCAATTATTATTCAGTAATTCCAAAAATATGTTAATTCAGAAACTAAACAAAAAGGACACAAGAATTTGAAGGACTTAAAATATATTTTTTATATTGATAGTCTGTGTCTTTCTGTCCTAAGATAATACATCATAATTGATTACATACAGGATGAGGTGAGGTATTTGTAAAATAGCTGGTAAAAAATAATTAATATACAGTATTCTACATGAGATGGAATCTTATGAACCTTTAAGTCTTCTGATGTGTTAAATTCATCACCTAAATTAAATTGCCCTACGTGAACTTAGAGTTGTTTCCTCAAACCACGTTTAAAAAAAAAGGATCTTACATTTTCCCAGAATTTGTGCAGAAAAGGGAAAGCATGTAATTGGCAATTTCTATTTCTCACATCCAGAGTAGTGCATTCACACAAAATCAGGACCTCTAAGTTTAGCATAAAAAGAAAAAAAAAATACTGGATTAGAGATATAAAATCTCTGAATGATGGTTAGGCTAATTCACCAACAGCAAAGAAATTCAAGTGGTCAACAGTCTTGAAAATGCTTTATTGAAATGTGTGACTTATGTGCAGAAGATGTGTTTGAAAAGACCACAGCTTGAAAACTGGTTTTTGAAACGTTTCAACAACCAATTGAGAAAAAGAAATCACTACTGGACTTGACTTCTAGTAGAACCAGAAGCCTGCTGTAAAATTCTCCTTTAAAACATTTTCCGTCACAGAAATTAAAGAAAACAAAGCTATTATAGCTGGAAACTGTTGGAGTCTGAAGTTGCAGAGGAGGAGAAGCAACAGTTTTTTAAACATGTGGGATGAGTTCTTTTTTGGTTACACTTGGATGAACATGGACTTCACAGTTCTCGGAAGAACACCGGAGGGTGTTCACGCCCGTATGCTTGTCGTGTTGCAGAAACGGAGACACACACACGGGAAAGGAAAAGGGCTAAGGGAGGGGGACCGAGAAAAGGGCTCAGAGAAACGAGAACTGGAACGAGACATGATTAGATTAAGTCTAGTTATAAATTTATCAGAAGCTGTGCGCACCTTTTTTTAAAAGTCCTAAATTTACATTCCAAAAACTGCCCCCCGAACCCCCAAACCCGCTGTCCCTGCCTTGGAGCTATTGTGAAAGTCTATGCACAAAAACTGCAACAGAAAATAAAAAAATATCCCGGCCGTCCAAATCCCAAAACAAACCCAAAAAAGCTGTACATTTTTTTTACACATAGGATTAATAATATAGGCATATAGGTGACATGATTCAATTAAAAGGCTTTACTTTTTATGCCAGAGAAAACCCAATAAATAAAAGGTGCTAAAGTTAGCATTAAGAATTTGGTTGTAATGTATCGACAAAATCTGGGAAGGCAAATCCTCAAAGCTCCCCTGATACTGATCTGTCTCAGCAAACTATGAAGCACATACATAAATAACGCAAAATATGATTGAGAATGTGAGATTTTCAAGAACAAAGACAACATAATTCAGGTTAATTCTGTTGAACAGTGAATAAATGAAAATTCATCTACACCCGAATAAAACATTTAACAATTGAAAAAATTTTAAACAACCACAGAAAGTAAAAACTTGAAACAACTAAGAACAGGATTTGTTTTTAGGGCACACAAGCACCCTGCAGCAGATTCCGACAGTAGCTTTACCGGCGTGTCTTCTATAGATGAATATACGAGACAGGCTGAGCTCCACGTGGGTAAGATAATTAACAGGGCGACAGGACAGTCACACAGGGCGGAGCGCGACACCTGCTACAACCCTCAGATTCCACTGCAGAGCCGGCTTTATGCGTAGGAGGCACACAAAGAAAGGTGATTCAGGCAGACATTATTCAAAAGCTACTTCAGCAGGTAACTCTTTTGCCGCGTAACCATTGAATAATGTTTGGGAAAGCTTTGGGCTTTTATTTTTGTTTAAGTTTTACTCCTTGTATTTAATCTTTTAAATAACAAGGTCACTAAAACTCATGCACGCTGCAAAAAACCTCATGCAGTAGTTAAGGTAAACCATCCAAGCAGTTTTTATTCATTAATATTCATAAATACACACAGCAGCTTCATTAGAGATTTCAATTTTCCTCTTCAGTTTGAATGTGGAGTATTAGAAGAGCCTTTTGCATGTCAAGGTACAGGAAGCAGAGATCACCCCTGCACTGCTACCTACATTTACCTGCTAGAAGTAAAAATTAGTTATGTGGAAATGATTATCATATATATTTTTTCTCTTCCTTTTGAATGTACACAATGTAACAAGATTGACAGACCTGAAATTACAATCACCAAACAAACCCAAGATAGTTGTTGTCCACTTTCATTGGCAAATACAGCACAGAGGACATTGTCTGCGAATTGGGATGTCATCAAAGAGGAGGTGGTGGAGGCTCATTTCCTTTATTACTCTCTTTTAAATTTAGGTTTTCTAAAGCAACATCTAAAGGCATAATATCTACACAGCCCATAGCACCAAAATCGGCCATCTCCCCCCGTTCATCCTCGTCCGAGGAGGAGCTCTCCTCGCGCACCAGAGTGGACAGAAGGAGCTCTTGGACAAACAGGCTGCGGTCTGCACGCTCACTTTCCATGGACTGGCGCTCTGCTTCAGACATTTTAGGATCATTCAACCTGCGTAAGTTAAAAAGAAAAGGTCTTATTGGATAGAACTCACGGGACAATGGTGTGTCACATCTCTGCAATGTCCTACACTGTGCAAGCTGTACAGGTGTAACACTCAGAATCTGAGACATACTGGAACACCTTGCTCTAATTTATCACCTTAATTTTCTTGAGATTCATCCCCACACTTGTAGCAACACTGTTACCCTGAGGTGCAATCTATGCTTTAATTAGGTTCAATGAGACAAGTACATTTAGACTTCTCATGGTTCTTTCAGAGAAAACGTGGTGAAAATTCTTCTGAGGAAAACAAAATTTCTAACAGATCAGATTGCTTAGGGAAATAGTAATTTCCTTAACCAGGATTTCACCTGTGGGTAGTAAAAATGGGAAATGTAGCAATCCTGGTCATAAACACAAAATCTGTAGTGACTAGAATATTCTACTGAAAAGAATTCCTAGAAGTTTCTTTGACTTTTCTCTATTACTTCCATGTAATTCTTCCTGAAACGAAGAAGCCCGAGAGGGCAAGAACCACCCTCGCTCACAGCCCTCCTGCACAGGTCTCCTGCCAGCAACTTGGTAGGCAGGGCTGCCCTGAGGGTTAACGGCCCAGAATGCTTATCTGCCTGGAGACAGTGTAGACCTTAAGAGCTGAATTCTTGTTACTAACCTCTTCAATGACTTAAGCAAAATTCTGCTCAGTTTCAGTACTGATTTCATTTCTCTACATTTTCAGTGGTAAAGACAGACAGGAAAACTAGCTGGAGCAATGGAGTCAGGAAAACGAACAGAACAGGGAGAACATGGAGACAATGAAAGAGGTACAGCAGGCGTGCAGGGCAGGAGCTTCGCCCAGAGAACCCAGGTGCACGTGCCCACACACAGGTCTGCTCCACACTTCTGTACGGCTGGCACCTGCTCTCCTCTGCCCTACCTATGCCGAAAGGCACAGAGGCCTCCCAAAGTAACAAGGGAGGATATGCACTGGGCACTTACGACGGGTGAGGCTCTAAGTGCTTTTTGTATTATCTCTTTTAATTCCTATAAGTCCTGTTGCTATCAACATTTTACAGGAAGAGGAAACTGAAGCAGAGTTTAAGTTGACTTGCTCAAAATCTCACAGCTGTCAAGTTCAAAACCACCAAATGATTAAATCTATGGGCTCAGAAGACAAATTAAAAGATCCAAATTCCAGAACTTAAAGAAAACAAAAAGATGTGAAAGGTATTTACAAAATAGCTATTAAATCTACAGTGGAAGAAAATGACTGATGGTATTAATGACTAAAACCAAACTGAGAGCCCTGACTAGTGTGGCTTCGTGGATTGAGCGCTAGCTTGGGAACCAAAAGGTCGCCAGTTCAATTCCCAGACAGGGCACACGCCTGGGTTGAGCGCCAGGACCCCAGTTGCAGATGGGCGAGAGGCAACTGATGAATGTATCTCTTCACACATCGATGTTTCTCTCCCTCTTCCTCCCTCCATTCTCCTCTCTAAAAATAAATAAATAAAATCTTAAAAAAAAGACAAAACCCAAATTAAGAATATTCTAAGGAAGTATCTAACAGAAAAGGAAACTAATAGGCTACATATTTTCAAGCAAAAACTGTAAGTGTTAAGAACTGAAATACATTCTCTATCCTTAGCTTTAGAAAAGGCCTCCAGTAAAGAAAGAAAGGAGGGGGAAAAACCCCTAAAATCAAAGGCACCACAGAAAAATAAAGGATATATAGAGGACTTCCTATATAGTAAGCAGGAAAACTAGAAACATACAGGCTGAGGCTCCAAACCTTTGGAGAGCATGTAATTCCAGTATTACTGCTTTGATTTTTAGGAAATAACTGACAAAATGTTTCATTCCTGAGAAGCAGACAGAATCTGGTAGTAGGCTACAGCTAGGTTTCCTGATGGCTAAGGCCAAACTTCATTTGGGATCTAGAGGTAACCGCAAAGCTTGTAAGGATCCTCAAATCGGGGTTAGCAAAACTAGCTGGCTTCATTACCAAGACCAAAGCTTGACACAGGCGCTTCATCACTTTCTAAATGGTCAATGACCCCCTAAAGACCTCACCATCAGGTCCAGGGCTGCACAAACAGGAACTGCCTCTGGATAAAGAAACCAAAGATCAGGCTTGAGCCCCACGCACATCACACAACAGCTGTGTGACCAGAGACCAGGATTTCCCCTTGGAGACACTGCAGCCACTGCTTGCCTTGAGCATTCACAATACATGTTAATACACTATTTGAAGTTCTCAGAAATCCAATGGTAAATAAACTATTTTTGTTACTTAGTTTTGCCTAAACTTACTCATCAGGGGGCAGGGGGGTGGGGAAGAACATAAGTAACAGAATATATAAAATCACAGGGAATATTTTTGAGAAAATATTGCCTTACGTAAATCATATGAGTCAGGAACAAATGACACAATGAAAAATGTGAAAGTGGCCTGCAAATTGCAAGGTACTATGCAATGTAAAGTATCGGACAGAAGGGGGCCTTCAAGAAGCTACAAAAAGAAATTACCCATACCATGCCCTGCGAGCTGGATTCTAATATAGAAAAACTGCAGAGAAAAATCCCTTATCAAGCCCACTGAGTATGGGGCTAACAAAACAACACAATAATAAAAAACAACAAAACAACAACAAAACAAACAATGGGGCATAGAGTAGGATGCCTTTTTCTAAAATTTCATTTTTGATTTTACAGAGAGGGGAAGAGAGGGAGGAAGACAGGGAGAGAAACATTGATACCAGAAACATGGATTGGCTGTCTTCCATACAAGCCCCAACCAGGACTGAACCCACAACTCAGGAATGTGCTCCGGCTGGGAATCAAACCAGTGTCCTTTCGGTTTGCGGTTCAATATCCAACCAACTGAGCCATAATGGTCAGGGTGGAAGATATCTTTTCTAACGGGCGCTGTCAATACATTCGTTCCACCCACAGGTTAGTGAGCTCTCAGTGGATGTACACATTGGTAGGTCACCTTTTTGAGGTAGGTATCTCGATCTGGCAAGTGACAAGGTTGTGGCTGGTCAGTCCCTACAGGTAAGTTATATGGCAGCATGCTAGATCTATCTGAAACATGTGCTGGTAATAACCAGGCACAGTTACTGACTTTGCAGAGATAATCCAAATGTAAACTCCCCACTTGAAACTTCCTCCTTAGATCCATAACAGATAACAGGGTCCCATTAATCGGGCCTTTATTCTATGGCAGATACTGAGCCAGATCATATATATACGAGTATTCTGATTCATTCTCAAAACAATTCTCTCTTCCCTGAGGCAAAACTCACAGGATAATGATGATAAAACAGGTCTAGAGAAGTTAAATGACTTGCCTAAGGTCCCAACTAAGTAAATGGCAAAGTTCAGGCTCTAGACAGAGGTCCATGAACACTGTTTAGTCTGCATTCACATGTTATTTACAACTCTGTAAATGTGCCAGAGACACTTAAAAGTATGAGATAAAAGAAATATACATAGAAATAATATTTTCTTCTCACATCTGTCATGCACACTGCATTTTGGAGACAACTGATATATTACACTAATTTTCTTCTTCATTTCAGTTTTTATTTTATATTCCTCTCTGTTCCACTAAAAGCCCAAATTAGTCCAGGTTTATTCTCTGTTGAGCCAAAGTCTACTCATTATTGCTCTTTCTGAACTCCTTTATATTCTTAAAAGTCACATAAAATGTCTGTGAGGTTTTTGGCACAGGAACACCTCAGTTGCTAATGGTAGTTTTCAGAAGAAAGAAAGAACTCCACTCCATCCAGTAGAGCCACTTACCGAGTGTACTGAGTATTTTTTACACTGTGGTAAACCCTTCTTTTAAGAGTTACTTTTGTGTGCACTGACTGTAAGAATTTAAATACTGCTTCTTTATAAAATTCTCAGAAGAAAACCAGTATGTTATGAAATCGTCTCTTGTACCCTTTACTATTTCACAGAAGACTGAAATTGGCAGTGAAAAGAAATTATGATAATAAAAGTACCTAATATGTCCCATCTATGTAATGATATGGTGTTTAAGTTTTATGGGCAATCTGGGAAAAGAAAGTCTTATTAGATGATAGGCGGTTCACGCAAGACCACCAGCATTCCTACTTTATCTAAAATAAGAATTATTTTTCATGTTCTCAGGGAAATACTGAATACGCAGTTTTGACTAGAGATCTGTGGGCTTTAATGGTTCGGTCAGAGGCAAAGTGTTTAATAACATACATAAGCACAAAAGAGAAGAGATTATTTCAGACTGCATAGTGCTAATCAATGTTGCTTCTGAAAGTAATGTTAATAAATGAGCCACCTTGTTAAAAGAAACTGGGAATTCTGGACAGCTTGCTGGTTACTCTCCGTGCTTGCGGTGTTGGCAGTCGCTGTGGACTGCGTGACTGTAGCGGTGACACTGCCTGTGTTAGTGCGCCGGCTCGCGTTGCGCGCGGTCTCCAGCTGCTGCCGCGCTGCCTGGGCGTGCTGCCGTTCCAGCTGCAGCTGCATCTGCAGTTGTTGTAACTGAGAGGCGGAAGGGCCAGAAGAATTAAGCTGTCCTCCTGCAGAACGTCTCACTCCTGATAACTGAGATAAAAGCTCTGCCAATGGAAACGAAGATGATGAATGTCTACTTAAAGGCTGAGGAATACAAACGGATACAGATCACTCTTTTCCCCGAGGAATATTAAAAATGATGGTCTACAGGCAGGTACCCACGGCAACATGTAGTTTCAGCTTGGAGCAACACCTTTTTAGGATAACTCCCACTGGCAGGAGTTGCTGTGTGTGGAGAGTGCCCATATGAATACTAACTCGCATACAATTATTTTCGTTTTAAGCAAAACATGGCATTGTTTAAATTATTTGCTCAATGAGCTAATGTAGTTATACTTTCTCTTGGTATTTCAGTGGATTAAACTGGTTCATCTATTAGTCCTATCAGAACATATAAACCCTCTCGACATGAGTTTCAGGAAAGCAGAGATCAAATGTACTGTTACGATTTTCCCAGTTCTTAAACAGT
Organism: Pteronotus mesoamericanus; assembly: GCF_021234165.1. Lineage (NCBI taxonomy): Eukaryota > Metazoa > Chordata > Mammalia > Chiroptera > Mormoopidae > Pteronotus > Pteronotus mesoamericanus. Next base: position 5,344,203 of record NW_026555166.1, on the reverse strand, counting down.
GCCTGATACATAGTAGGCACTCATTTAATCAATAATTGAATAAATTATTAGAATTAAATCCAAGAGACCTGTGTCATTTCTAACTGTGACCCTTGCACACTTGACTTTGTCTTCCTTCTCGGGCACCTTCTCGTACTGTGGCTGGAGAGTTGCTCAGTAAGGCTGATGGGCTCCTGACTGCATAGCCTATTTCGTGGTCTGTTATGATCCAGACTCCAGTTTTAATAAGGTGGTACTCATTAAGAGTGATGTGGACCTTTGTTCCAGCATCTTCATTTAAGGAAGATCCAATCATTGCCTTGTCCTACTTTGAGGGTCTACCTACCTAGCGTACTTGGAATTTACAATTGCCTTCCAGACATTCCCAGGCTAGCAAATATTCTTAGTCATTAAAACTCATTAACAGGCATGGTTGTTTTCTTGTTCACTGTTGTCTTACCCCAGGAGTTCTTATTCCATTCCTTCATATTATTCATCATTAAAATAAATTAATTGCCACAGACAAAAAATTGAAATAATGGAGAGAATTTCTCAATTTTGAGTTTCATTCCCAGGGTTACTTTATTTTGTAACTACCAAGCTGATGTCTTAATCCCTTCACCTTTTTTTACTCAGTCCCTCAATTCCCACTCCCCTCTGGCAACCATCACCCCAAAAATTAACCTTTAGTTTTAGAACGTGCTACCAAAGACAGCAGGTAATATTCTCTTTGGATAAATATTTTTTCAAAGCCCCAAAACTGAGTTTATTGGGTTTATTGTACACTCTAAGGCCCAAAGCACATTTGGAATGATTTTATACTGCGCATCTCATATTTTAAAGAACATTTTATGAGTGAAATTGTCCCTAGTTTACATCACAGACTTACACACTTCTCAGTGTTACACACTTCTCAGTGCAAGACGTATCACTGCTTCCAGGTACACATTCTCCTATGTGCACACAGTCAGAACTTGTCACAGGCCCCCCCACAGTATCACTTCCTGTCTGTGCTTGATGCGTCTCAGTCTCAGGCTATAGCAATTTTTTAAAAAATTAAGTTTATTGCGGTACATTGGTTAATAACAATATAATTCAATATCTGTATACTCTATTGTGTGCGCACTACCCAAAGTCTAATTTCCTTTGGTTACCCACAATGATTTTTGATATTTTATTTGGACCCTCAACCCTTTTGTCTGTGGCTGGCGGCTTCCAGGGTGGCTATGCATTAAACCCCCTGACTTGCTATACACTCCATGTTCAAATGTTGTTTTTTCAGTAAGATTTTCCCAAGCCATTAAAACATGTACTTTTTAGTATATTCCACAATAGAGCTCTCAAATCAAGGCAAGAACACAGAAATTCCTACTTTAACTTTCTCGTATGAGAAGAGCTTAATTCTTTAGTCTTGTCAATTAGTTTTCTTATCTGTATATTTGTGGAGGTTGAACCATGCAATTTTGGCAGTCAATGGAAATCTCTTATGATTTTCTTGGGTTTCACTGCAGGCCACTAACAGAACATAGAGCCATGTCTTATTGCCTTATGCCTCTAAGTACTTGAAGAAATACCAGAATGATATGAACTACATTAGGCTGTCTATTTTAAAAATACTTTATACTTATAAAGTTTTGTGAAAGAATGTTGGAGTATGGTGAGAGATTCCTAGGACCATAAATTCCAACAAAAACTTTAAAGGGAGCCCCGTGCCCAGCCATTTCCATTGTTAACATGAAACTAACTTACCAGCTATGGGATCCATGGCTTCCCTATTGCTTGGAGAATATGAACTCTGAGAAGAAGAAAGTCCACCAGTAGAACTGCTAGTAAAGTGCATGTTTGATCTACGAGCACGAGGACCTCCTAATCCCCGGCCAGGGTGAAACATTCTACGTACATGTCGAACACCACTCGATTCATCATAACTCCAAAGTTAAGAAAAGAACCCAAGTATTTTATAGACAGGAAAAAAAATCACTTAAGCCCTTGCTAAATAGATGGAGATCTCCTAAATTGGAAGCATTGTAAAATAGCACATTTAATATAGAATGCAAATGTCACAACTACATTTATAAGGGCTTTTAACAACTCTAAAGCAATGTTAGAGTGTTTGTATATTACATATGTTTTCAAAGAAATTTCCTCCTGGTTCCAGCTAAAATAACCAAAGTTAACAGTGCTAAATAAGGAGAAAGGCATCGCACAGTCAGATACCCAAGATGGGACGATCCCTTACCATGATGTTCTCAGCATTGAATTTCTTATATGTTTACAATGAAGTAACCACAATCCATAAGCATCAGTTTTTATATCTGGGGAGAGTGTGCTAATATACAAGCTGACCAAATCTTAATTAAAGTTGTAAAGAGAAAAGAATATTATTAATAATTTAAATTCTGGAGTAAGAGTCCTCTGGGTTACTAATTTTAAACTGTGTTTAAGCTCTTTTTCAATGCTGCAAAAACAAACAAACAAACAAACAAACAAAAAAAACCCCCCAAAACAAAACACGGTTCTGGTGCCCAGGAAGCTTAGAGAGAAGCTACTCCCTCATGTCAAAGTTACCACAAAGCACCTGAAAAATTAATATGCTTCCCGGATACCTGTTATGCTTCCATGGTAATACTTGTTTGGAATCTCAAATGTAACAAATGCCTTCTCCTACTCTTATAATTTATGTAATTTAATCTTCTCTTGATAACCCGATTCTTATAAAAATCTCAAAGACAGGATGTAGATGATGTGGGACATTCTACTGAATAGACACCAAGTTCCCTAGAGGTTCATAAACTCGTTGAGGAAAGTCAGGATCACAGCTGGGTTTTCAATTATTTGCCTGGCTTCTTCATGGCGCTGGAGTGAAGGAAGGATCAAACGCAGTCCTTCTGAGCACTGTCACAGGATTCTTTTGTATGAAATGAAAAGTCACTCAAATGCTTAAGTATTTTTGGCCCATTTGGGTTTCCTTATGCTCTCAGAAAAAATAATCACTGCTTTCTTCATTTTGCTTTCAGGGTCCCTGCACTTAAGAGAAAGAAAGAACAGCTTCCTTTTTTATTGAGTACTGGCTCAGGTCAGGCTGACATTCTTGTATCTTCAGTTGGGTTCATATCTTTACTTTCCATTGGTTTCTACTTATCTTCCTATAACTATAAAGGGCCATATTTCCAATTAGAAAATTAGGAACTGTGATCAAGGGATGAGCTGTAGGACAAGAAAACCACCAAACCAGTTTCTCTCTCAACAGGTCTAAGGTTGAATTATTTTGAATGCCAAGAGGCATTCAAAAGAATTAAGAATAGTCTGGCAGAGAATAAAGTTGTGATTAGAGCTTGAATTGCTTCAAAATGCAACGAACACCGAAACCTTCACAGGAGAACAAAACCCTGTGTTAATCAGTGATAGTTATAGAAAAACAATTCATAACCTGAAACCAGAAGCATGGCACCTACACATTTAATTACGCTGGTGTGCTAATAAACTTTTGGGAGATTACAGGGAACACTGCCAGGAACTGTCATGAGATAGGTAGGCTTGGGAAGGGGAAGCAGAAATGAAAGTAGAAAAGGAAGTTAGAGCTGGACCTGACCGTATGCTATCCTGCTCAGAGAGACTGGGCAGGAAGTGGCTTTCCCTGGAAGAGACTCCAAAAGGGAAAAAGAGCCCCAAATGCACATCTGCCCACCATCCCACCCATAACAGGAGAAGGCAACAGAGAACAGAGAGGGGAAGCAAGTAAACTCTCCTTATAGTTCATTAATTAGATTTTAATTTGGGACAGCATTTTCCTCTTCTGTATGAAAACATTCTCCTGAACTTACAACCTGATCAAACTATCTTATAAACTAACAATGATGAGTAAGTCAACTTTTACTAAATAAGCATGACTCATATAAAAGTCATAGCATATTAAAAAAGGAATAAGAAATTGCATCTCAACACTGAGTTACTTTTATGAAAACATCAAATAAACTAAATAAAATAAAATTAGAGGTTAGTTTTTGCCTTTGGGGATACTATCCTTAAAAATAATCAAATGACAATTGTTACAAACAACTTTTTCCTCTGTTGCGTCTGGAAAGGATATTAAATCTCTAGGGGCTCTGTGTTCAAGTGTAAGATGAGCTGCAAAGTCATCCGTGACATGATTAGGATCACCTCCAGGTAATGCTGCACATATAGGACAAATCTGAAATGAAAAAGAAAGCAGATTTAATAAATGAACACTGATCAGGCATCTTTCTGGATGAATATTTTACTGTAAATTTTACTACCACCAAGTTTTAACCAGGTAAAAACACAGTAGATCCTGAACTAGTGAACACAGGGGAGGCCTGAACAAGAACTATAGCACATCAGGAAAGAAAGCTAAGAAGGTGACATAGGCAGACATGGCTTGCCTCCTCACACAACCACATCGAAATTACAACTAAACTACACAACAACCATTACTCAGAACCACCAGAAATCGAGCTGAATGCAAGTCCTACAAATACGGAATTGAAGAAGAAATCCCGCTGAGACTGGCAGGAGGGGCAGATGTAGAACATGCTGGTCCCACCATATGTTGTGGATCAAAACTGAGAGGGATATCTCAGGAGCGAGGGGCCTCAGCCTAACATCAGGCCTCCCAGCCCAGGGTTCCCATGCCAGGAAGACAAGTCCCCGTAATTGCTGGCTGTACAAACCAGTGGGGACTGAAGCTGTGGAAGAAGGAAACTGCTGGATTCAGTTTCCAGGCAGTTCCTCTTAAAGGGCCCATGTACAAACTTACTCACACTCACTCCCTCTGAGCTCCAGCATGGGGGCAGCAGCTTGAGAGGCACCAAAGGCATTTCAGGGAGGAACTGAAGTGTCCAGTATCAGGGCGAGAGCTGGGGGACAGCTTTCTCCCAGACAGAAGTGCTGACAAGGCCACTGTTCCTATTGTGAGCCCTCTCCACAAAGAGCTGGCAGGTGGACACCATAACAGAGACTCCAGCAACCTGGTTTACAGTGTTTGCCCCACCTTGGTGATTCCCTGAGGCTCTGCCCCACCCAACTTTCGGGCCCAGCCAAGCTGTTTCCAGTGACTTTTTCATACAAATGGCCTGTCTTGGCTCATGCTTCAGATTTTTCTAAATCCTCTCAAACAAGCTGCGTCTGGTCCTGAGTGAGCCCTAATCTCTCTTGTTAAGTGGCCCTAAGCCTCGCACTAGCAACAGCTGGCCTCAGTTCACAGCTTGGAAACCTCCAAGCCCCAAACAAGCAGCAGCCACCTGCAGATCACTTTGTAGCTTATGCCAGGTGGCCCTGGACAGAACGAGGGTGGGGGCTGACGTTGGCCTGCACCACCTAGGAAATCTCAGGGCCAGCACACCCCATGGAAAGCTACAGACCACGCTGGAGTATCATCCATCCAACCACCTTCACAAGTAACACAATCGAGGGGCAAACCCAGTGGGCACCAGAGCCCTACTGATGAAGTAAGTCCTAATCTGTGAGATAGGCCTTGGTACAGCTGATCCTCCATGGTGGTTGGAGGTTGGTGGTCCATGGTCACAGCCAGTCCTTGCAGCTGACTGGCCTGGGTAAATCCCTCCCATTGACCTGCCAACAGCAATCAAGGCTCAACTACAACAGCATGGTGTACTCAGCCCACACAGGGTAGTGCACCTCAAGTGCCCAACTTGGGTGATAGGGGAAGCTGTGCCATTGGACCCTACACGACACCTACTACATTGGGCCACTTTACCAAACCAGGGAGTTGTAGCAGCTCTACCTAATACACAGAAACAAACACAAGGAGGCTACCAGAATAAGGAGACAAAAAAATGTTCTTTCATGGCCCAAATGAAAGAACAGAACAAAACTCCAGAAAAAGAACTAATCAAAATGGAGAAAACCAATCTACTAGATGTAGAAAACAGTGGTTATAAGGATACTGAACGAACTTAGGAGAAGAGCAGCTGAATTCAGAAAGAACTTCGACAGCATAGAACAGGAGATGGAAACCATAAGAACGAACCAGTCAGAAATGAAGGCTACACTAACTGAAATGAATAAAAATTTATAGAGAATCAATAGTAGAGTAGGATGAAGCTGAGATTCAGATCTGTGGTTTAGAATATAAAGAAGCAGAGAACACCGAATCAGAACAGCAAGAAGAAAAAATAATAAAAAAAAGAGGGTAGTATAAAGAGCCTCCGGGACAGCTTCAAGCATTCCAACATTCGCATCATCGGGCGGCTAGTAGGAGAGGAGAGAGAGCAAGAAATTGAAAGCCTATTTGAAAAAATAATTACAGAAAACTTCCCTAACGCGGTGAAGGAAATAGACATAGAAGTCCAGGAAGCACAAAGAATCCTAAAGAAAACAAACCTAAGGAGGCCCATACCAAGACACATCATAATTAAAATGCCAAAGGTTAAAGCAGCAAGAGAAAAGCAGTTAGTTACCTACAAGGAAGATCTCGTAAGTCTGTCAACTGATTTCTCAAAAGGCTAGACGGGATTAGCAAGAAATATTCAAAGGATGAAAACCAAGGACATACAATCAAGATTACTCTACCCAGCAAAGCTATCATTTAGATTTGAAGGACATATAAAGAACCTCCCAGACAAGAAAAGTCTAAAGGAGTTCATCATCACCAAACCAGTATTATATGAAATGTTAAAGGGTTTTCTTTGAGAAGATCAAAAATTTGAACAATAAAATGGCAGTAAATACATATCTATGGATAATGGAATCTAAAAAACAAAACAAATAAACAAGCAGAACAGAAACAGAATCATAGATACAGAGAACATACTGATGTTTGCCAGTGTGGGGTAGGGGCTTGGGGGATGGGCAAAAAAAGGTGAAGGGATAGGAAGTACAAATTCATTGTTAGAGAAGAGTCACGGGGATGTAAAGTACAGCATAGGGAATACAGCAGCCAAAGAATATATACTCATGACCCATGGACATGGACAACAGTGTGGGGATTGTCTGGGCGGGGGCGGGGGGGGGGGCCTTGGGCGGAGGAGGGTAAAGGGGGAAAATTGGGACAACTGTAGTAGTATAAACAATAAAATATAATAAAAAAAAAAACAAAACTACAGCACATCAATGCTGTCACTCACAATGAAAACACAGTATCTCAAAGTCAGACACACCAGTCCAGACAGTTCAAACTTGAGCCCTAGTGAAGCCTTCTAGCAGCTTTCTGATTCATTCATGTGGTCTAGCAAAACAGTTTCCATAAAAAAATTAAAATATGCTATTTAGTGCACATTCTGCCTGACAAAGCCTAGTACTGAATGGTAAAGACTGAGACATAAGCTTTTCTAAAGTAAGCTAGACTTGAGGGCCAATGTCCAAATAAGACAGCAAAGCTCTTACTATGATGCAACTGTGCAAACTTATATATTTTAAATGTGATATGGTAAGACAGACAATGATTACTGATTATATGCAAATGTGCTCTAGAACTTCATGAATTGGACTTCCAGGAGGAAAAGAGGGTGGGTGGGTGGCACAAGAGCTTCAGATCAGGGAAAGGTCAAGAATTAGAAGACCGATTTCCTGCAGACCTTAGGGCAAGGGATAAAAGGAGGAAGTGGGAATAAAATGGTGCACAGGGAGGCAGCGGCGGCTTGATAGATTGGAAATGAGGTGTCTGAAACAGCAGTTTCGACAGAAGTGGTGAAAGGAGGCAGGAGAGGGTAAGGATGGAAAGAATGAGGAACTATTAGAGGAAAGGCCCTCATTCTTCCAGAGGTCCAAAGGGACAGAGGATAATCTAAGCGATAGCTAAGCCTCGAAATATGAAGAACTTCCATCTTAAAGAACACAGGTAAGAACACAGGTCTGAAGCAAAGGAGCATGATCAAAGGGAGCCCCTGGGACATACACAGGTCAAGTTTCAGTCTTGTGCCTCTCTAGGGAAAAAGGAGAGTTGAGGATATGTGACTCATCTTGCCAACACATGCGCCCTGTGCTTAAATTCTTTCACGTGGAGAAAAATCTGGGCAATTAGTGGTGACTTTATTGCCCCTGACAGCTGTGGGGGAGAAGAGAGTAGCACTGGAGATGAGGCAGGGAAAGGTGCGACCTGGAAGGACAGCACGGGGACACAGGGGGAAAAACAAACTACCCTGATTTCTAGAAAGCAGAAGTTCCCTGAGAATTCGACTCTGTGATCCCAGTTCTCCTCCTGTGCAGGCAGCCAGCTGTCCTGATTATCTGCCACCGGACTGAGAATAGCCTCAAGAAACCTAAGCCTTGACTGGTGTGGTTCAGTGGGTTGGGCCTCATCTCGCAAACTGAAAGGTCTCTGATTTGATTCCCGGTCAGGGCACATGCCTGGACTGTGGGCCAGGTCCCCGGTCGGGGGCTTACAAGAGGCAACCGATCAATGTTTCTCTCCCTCCCTTTCTCCTTCCCTTCCCCTCTCTCTAAAAATAAATAAATAAACAAATAAATACATGAAAGAAAAACTAAGATGCCCATGAGAAATAATGTTTAAACATGACATGTGAAACAAGTAGGGAGGTCATCACAGGATGTGCCTGTGAGGCAAACAGAGAGAAGACATGCATGTGCGTGCCTCTCTTAGAAGATGCTAGAGAGGTGGTCAGACATTTTTTTTCTGTCAGGGAGAAAAGCAATTGTTTCTGTTTGCAACAAGTTTACAAAGTACAAAGTATCAATTCTTTCTTTACTAGGAATTTAGGTTTTACTGTCTGGACCATTCCTGCCTGGTGACACTGAGTAATAGTGTTTGATACACTTATTTTATTTTTCATGTATTTATGTCTTGCTTAAATAGATTGTAATCTCTTTGAGAAATGCAGAACAGTGTGATTTGTTTCTTGTTTGGGAATCATGACCAGACTTCTTAAAGCAAAAAGACCAACAAGGTTTGGATATACAACCTCCAGTTGTTTAAAAATAAAACCAACCAACCTACTTAGGTATTTTGAGACCTGGCATTTTGCAATAGTTAGTAGGTGCTGGACTATGTATTGTATTATTATAATATCATAAGACTGCATGTATAAGATTTTTGTCCAAAGAAAAATAACCACCAAAAGGAAAAAGCATCTTCTTTTTATTTCTTTTTAGATTGGCCTTTGGATAAAATCTATGCACAACTTGAATTATGCAAAGGTAGCTGCAGAAATTTCAGTACTTTGAAGATGCATGTAAATGTTCTTAGATGAGAAAAGTCTCCTCAAGAATATCATTCTTGGAAGGAAGACAGAGTGGGAAAATACAGACAGATTCCAAATGTACAATATTAAGAATGTTCTTTTTTTTCTGAGAAGGTAAGGGAGGGAGAAAGATCAATGTTTTGAGAAATACATTGATCAGGTGCCTCTTGCATACACCTAACTGGAGAACCTGGTCTGCAACCCAGGTCTGTGCGCTGACTGGGGAATCAAACAGGCGACCTTCTGTTTTGCAGGCCGGCACGCAATCCACTGAGCCATACCAGCCAGGGCAAGAATGTTCTACTAACATTGATAATCTCCTACAATCTAGAAAAGCACCTTTAAGATGGGGATGTACAACAGAAAGACAATCAAGATCTTTAACACTGTATATTAATTTCAGTTCTGTAACTCAATGTCTTTTAGATTTCATTACAGTAAATGTGCTAAGACAGCAAGATGAAGGTATTCAGAAGTGCTTCATTCACAGAGAAATAACACAAAAACCAATACTCAAACTTCTATAACGACCAGGGATAAAGAATTAACTACTGACCTAAGGAGTTACTATGGCAGGAGGGTCACCTGGTTTGGCAGCTTCCATAGAAAACCTAAGAGACGAGATCACAGCCAAGTGGGCGATGCTGCCGCACCTGGGCCCAACGAGGGTTCTGAAAGGGAGACTAAGCTCCACTGTGGGTGGGACCAGATGCCGACATCACCTTTTAAATTTCATGCTATACACTTAGCAAGCTAATTCATGTTTTAGGATAAGGATTTTGGTAACCGAAGGTTGTACTGTTTGAGAGGTAATAAGCAAGAAGAAGAAAGAAAAGCAAGAACAAATGGAGCAGTAACAGAGAGGAGGTCGGGGTGGGATGGGGACAGAGGGAACACCACCCTGATGTTCAGGAACACAAATCCTGCTGAGTTTTGAGTGTGTCTTTATGTCTACATGGTGGTACCTAATCCTTTTTACAGGACAAGAATATCCCACACAAAGGATAAGCTACTGATCCTCAAATTATGAGTTTGTTAACATTAGTATTTATTATACTTCTACAGCCACATGATATAGTAATATCTATTACTTGAACAAGAAATTTCCATGTAACACACTAACTTAAAATCACAACAACCTGTCAACATTAAGGGTTACTGAGTTGGCTTAAGTCAGTGTTTTCTTAATTTGATTACAGATTTTAAAAATATAGTTCCCCATGCCTCTACCTGGAAACTGATGCTAGGAATTTAGAAGATAACAAGGGTCCAGTTATCTTATGACTGAATAAATCAGGAAGGTACAGCCTAAATATACAATGGCACTGAAAAATAACGAACATTTACCCTGTTGTAAGAAACGCCAAATGTTACTGTTACTTCCTATTCCCGCAACCCCATGCCTATTCACAAGTGTCCTTGCATGCTGCCTCTGCTATCGCTCAAGTCTTCCCTTTCTGCTTCACCTTGCCTCTGAAGGTCAAAACCAGCCCTGCTTTTTTCTGCAACCCTTTTGGAAGCCTTTACCAATGTACTGAGATCCCACGCTCAGAACGTAATCGTTTCCATTTCCCCATGTGGCCCCAGCTTATGATTCACAGTACTCAACCAGTCAGTGCCTATTCTTAACACAGGTGGTGACCAATGTCTAGAACAAACACTATATAAAGTCCACATATAAACACTAAGTCTCTACTTAATTTACAAAACTTTCCCGCTGTGACAGGCCATGTCCCCCACATCCCTCCTCTCCACACCCCCCCTCAAGTGAGCACGCTTGGTTTTTGTTTTTAAAACAAGGGCACTACACATTCATCCTCATATAATTATTAACCAGTTTAAAGCAAGGTCAGGCTTCCTCCAACCTCTTTCTTGAACTCATACACCCATAACCAGACAGCACTGTCTGTCTGTCTGGGTACTGTGGAGGGCTCTAAAAAGAACAGAGGAAGAGTTACGCTCCATGTGATAAGTTCCTTCCATGGGTTTTTTTGTTTTGTTTTGTTTTTTGGATAGGCTTAATAACAAGTTTCTTGCTCATTTTGTTTACTGCTATAGAATACTGCATTTTTAAAAAGTACCTATCTGCTCTACATATAAACTGGCTTTAACTAAAGCTACACTGTAGCATTATACAGAAACTAGTTTCTACATGAAAATCATTCAGAAGACACCAAAGAGCTGGGTTAGTTCTTTATAACGAGGCTGGTCCACTTTAACGCCTCATCCTCTCAGTCCACATGAGCCACACGAGGGAGGGCGATGCCATGTTTCTTGTTAACAGCAAACACCCTACATAAAATAACTGCCTTGGCAACTGGCATTTCTTCACTAGATTTCTGAATCACAAACTTGATAAACTAATTTCTTTCCTTTATATGACTGGTTTTATTTTTTTTAAAGATTTTATTTATTTTTAGAGAGTGAAGAGAGGAGGGAGGAAGAGAGGGAAAGAAAGATCGATGAGAGAAACTTCAATCAGTTGCCTGTCATACGTCCCGTCCCCGGTTGGGGCCTGCAACCCAGGCATGTGCCCTGATTGGGAATTGGAACCAGTAACCTTTTGGCTTGCAGAACAATGCCCAAACAACTGAGCTACATCAGTCAGGGCTACGTGACTAGTTTTAGATCCATGAGAAACGTTTTCCTTTGGAGACATCTGTTCAAAAGTTGTCATTTCCCTACATCTTATATCATTATTTTCTAGTGATAGCAACTGTTTAATGCATCATTTCTCTGGCAACCATGATCTTATAACAGGGAGCACAGCTTTGTAATTTCTACCCTTTTTGATCCATGCTCATCCACATAATCATTACAATTAGATTCATCCTATTTCAAAAGAACAAAGAATCATTCAAAGTCTACCATACTTCCCTTCCCAAATGACAGCCTCGGTCGCATGATGGTGAAGAAAGTCCTGTCATTCCTCTGTACGAGTGCCAAAGTGTCTCTTTAATGTCCACTGAACCAAGTGGACAGATATTCTGGTTTTAAAGCTTCCCTCTTTATGTGGCCTCAATCAGCCCACTCAATTTTATTTCCCACAACAACCAACGCCTTACCATACCCACAACCTACTATGTTCTTTCTCAACATCATGTCTTGGTACATTGTCTTTTCCCTCTGAATAATGCCATTCCTTCCCGATTCTGTCAACTTTTGGGAATCATATCCATTTTTCAAGGCCTATCAAGCCACAAAGCCATCCCTGACTCCCACCTGCATTATCCTTCAATTGTGTTCACATTTGAGCTAGGTTGGTTTTTAGAGAGGCCATGAAGTATGTGGGTAAAAGCCATGTTTTAAATTTGTTATCATTCTAAAGGTCTTTGTGTCTTACTCCAAGAATTTGATGACTTCAAAGAGCAATACTTCTCAACACTTCACACATTAAATGTAATACTCTCGGTTAATACTTGGAGAAATACATTCAGAAGTTATAAGTTACTTGTTTTACAAAAAGCCAGTGAATATTTCGCTTTCCAAGACACTATCTTCTGAGGGCAAAGAAATACGGAAAATCAAAGTTGCGTTCACCTCACCCCTTTCCTTTTTCACAGCTGACGACTCAGCTATTTTCTGCTGAGAAACCCACACCTTTTCTCATATATGAGCCCTTCTGCAGCCCCCATGTAGTCCCATGTGTCCCTGCTTTTTCTCCCATCATTACATGAAAATTCCTTCCCTCTCTCCCAGTCCTCATTCCTTTTCTCTATTACAGCTTGAATCAAGTTATAAAATTAATCATGGGGGGGTGGGGAAGGAAGCCCTTGTCTCTCAGGAGTTCTAGGTTCTGAAGAAAAATTAAGATGTAGAAGAACCTGCCCATTGTCACCGCTCTACAGTCTTCAGAAAAGCTCTGCTTTATTTTTTCATCCATATGTAAATTTACTTTTTTATCCAATCATAAGCACAAGAACGATAAAAACACAATTTCAAGTCAAACAATTTTCCTGTAATTTATACTATACTTTCCTTTAAAAAAAAAGATTTTACTTATTTATTTTTAAAGAGAGGGGAAGGGAGAGAGGGAGAGAAACATCAATATGTGGTTGTCTCTCATGCACCTCCTACTGGGGATCTGGCCTGCAACGCAGGCATGTGCCCTGACTGGGAATTGAACTGGCAACCCTTTGGTTTGCAGGCCAGCACTCAATCCATTGAACCACACTAGCCAGGGCAATACTATACCAACTTTCTAGTAAAAGGTTAGGTAGGTCTCCCTAGACTAGCTTTGACATGAAAGTTAACCACATGATGAGTTCTGCCAACCATGTACTCATTGTGCTCTGAGTTCCAAACTAGGCATGTAGTTATATATAATATATCTCTCCATCCTATATAAGTTTATGAAATCACGTAAGTAAAGCCTTGTGAATGTTAAGGAAGGAGGACTTTCAAGAACTGCAATAAGCACAATGCCTCTTACGCTACTCTTCACAGCTATAGCCCGATATCCAGTTAAAGGACCCATGCTATCAAACCTGGGTAAGCTGGTAAAGTTAAAGTTCTGACTGGTTAAATTAGTTATACTGCATAATTGTTACTATGTACAAACAAAGTCATTAAGTATTTACTGAGTATCAAGTCAGTGTTAATATCCTGGGTTATAAAAATTATCAAGAGTTCTGGCAAAGATGGAGGTGTGGGCAGATATGCTTTGCCTCCTGGCACAACCAAAAGAAGGAAACAACGAATTTAAAAACAACCAGAACTGCCAGAAAATGGAACTGTAAGGAAGTCCAACAACCAAGGAATTAAGGAGGAAAAATTCATCCAGACTGGTAGAAGGGGCAGAGATGGGCAAATGGGTGGAAAGGACACAAGGCAAGGCAGCAGCTGGCAGACCTGTTGGTCCCACATCTGTGTGTGGATAAACCAGGAGGAACAAATAGGGAGTAACACAGACTACACTACACAGGGTTCCAGTGAGAGGGAAAATTAAATTCCCAGAACCCCTGGCTGTAAAAATCTGTGGGGACTGGGGCAACAGGAGAAACTGCGAGTCTCTTGAAACTGGGGTGAGAGCTGAGAAAGTGGCATTGTTCCCTCTCTGACCCTTTCCCCACATACAGTGTCACAATGTGGCAAAGTGGGTTGCCCCGCCCTTGCAAATACCTAAGTCTCTGCCACTTACAGCATAACAGGTGCACTGTGACAAAGAAATATGGCCCAAATGAGAGAACTGATTAAAACTCCAGAAAAAGAACTAAGCAATGAGGAGATGGACAACCTATCAGGTGTAGAGTTCAAAACACTGGAAATCAGGATGCTCACAGAAATGACTGAATATGGTCGCAAAATAAAGGAAGAAGGGAAGGCTACACAAAATGAAATAAAGAAAAATATACAAGGAACCAACAGTGAAGGGAAGGAAGCCAGGATGAAATCAACAATTTGGAACAGAAGGAAGAAATAAACATTCAACTGCAACAGAATAAAGAAACGAGAATTCAAAAAAATCAGGAGAGGCTTAGGAACCTCTGGGACAACTTTAAACGGTCCAAAGGCTGAATCTTAGGGGAGCCAGGAGGAGGAGAGGAAAAGCAAGAAACTGAAAACTCATTGGAAAAAATAATGAAGGAAAACTTCCCCAATCTGGTGAAGGAACTAAGACACGTAAGTCTAGAAAGCTCAGAGTCCCAAAGAAGCTGGACCCAAAGAGGAACACACCAAGACACATCATAATTAAATTACTTGGGATTAAAGATAAGGAGAGATCTTAAGAGCAGCAAGAGAAAAGGAGACAGTTACCTACAAAGGAGTTCCCATAAGATTACCAGCTGATTTCTTGAAACAAACCTCACAGGCCAAGAAAGCGCCCGGAAATAAGTATTCAAAGTCATGAAAAGCAAGGCCCTACATCCAAGATTACTCTATCCAACAAAGCTATCATTTAGAATGAAAGGGCAGATAAAGTGCTTCCCAGATAAGGTAAAGTTAAAGGAGTTCATCATCACCAAGCCCTTATTATATGAAATGTTAGAGGGACTTATCTAAGAAAAAGAAGATCAAAACTATGAACAATAAAATGACAAGAAACTCACAACTATTTAACAACTGCACCTAAAGAAACAAAAACAAACTAAACAAACAACTAGGGCAGGAACAGAACCACAGAAATTGAGATCACATAGAGGGAGATCAGAGGGGAGGGGGAAGGGGAAGAATTGGGGAAAAGGTACAGGGAGTAAGAAGCACAAATGGTAGGTCGAAATAGACAGGGGGAAGTTAAGAATAGTATAGGAAATGGAGAAGCCAAAGAACTTATATGTACAACCCCTGGACATGAACTAAGGGGGAGAGGGAATGCTGGAGGAATGGGGGTGCAGGGAGGAGGGGGATAAAAGGGAGAGAACAGAATGAGACAACAATAATAGCACAATCAAAAAAATATACTTAAAAGAAAATTATCAAGAAATAAGCATAGTGACATTATCAAAAAGTGAGCCAAAGTGAACCTGCCATCATTAAAATTCATATGAATTTCTCTTGAAAAACTGGTGTTATATTTTTATTACTTATTCAAGCTGGGGGTATAGTTCATGGGTCTCCTTTTAGGGGCTCTTAAACTCAGCTTCAGATATAGGAATACCTCAGACTCATTCTGTAAGGCAGATATTCTCATCACTTGCAACACGATAGTGTGCTTTTAACAGAATGTCTTTTAAAGAAAAGTGATGACCCAAAAAAGAGCCATTAGAATTTAAAGACAGAGAGACACGTTTTACGTGCATTATATTTTTTTAAAAAGATTTTATGTATTATTTTTAGAAAGAAAGGAAGGGAGGGAGAAAGAAAGGGAGAGAAACATGTGATGTGTGAGAGATTGTTGATTGGTTGCCTCTTGCATGCCCCCAGTTGGAGACCCGGCCCGCAACCCAGGCACATGCCTTGACTGGGAATCAAACCAGCAACCTTTCAGTTCGCAGGCCAGAGCTCAATACACTGAGCCACACCAGCCAGGGCTATTTTAATCTTTATACTAAAAAAAGTTCACATTCTATTGAGCTAATGACTGCTAAGGCTAACTGATAACTTCAGGTTTCTGAATCTCTTGCCCAATTGAAAGTAGTTTATCTTATAAAACATGGAGGTATAATAAATATGAGACTGAATACTGAAGTTTTGCTTTGAGGACATACATAAAGCACCAGTGGAAAGTCTACCCTACGTGGTCCATAAATTCTGGTCCATAAATTCCTTTTGTGTCTCCGAGAGTCATCTAAGTTTGTAGCTACTTACACAGTAGCCATTTTGCCAAAATTGTTACAGGTCCTTATAAGATTTGAGTAAGCATGCTGTTTAACTTGATAATAATCTAATTTTTTTTGTTGCAGTGGAACACTGAATTAACTTATAATTAAATATGAATTACTTCATGTTGACTTTTTCTCTTCAGTTCTAGTTTTTCCATTGTAATGCTTAGGTTGGAACTGTCATGTGCTTCTAGAGAGCAGAATTTAGAACATTTGGTAGTTTTGTTATATACAAAAGTTTTGATTTTCCTTACATTTTATACTTGATTTAAAAGTCTTAAATAGGACTGGCAAGAAGTATTCTAAGTGACCAAAGGCAAGGACCTACATCCAGAATGACTCTATCCAGCAAACCTATCATTTGGAATGGAAGGGCAGATAAAGTGCTTCCCAGACAAGGTAAAGCTAAAGGAGTTCATCATCATCACAGCCTTATTACATGAAATGTTAAAGGGACTTATCTAAGAAAAAGAAGATCAGCCCTGGCTGGTGTGGCTCAGTGGACTGAGTGCCAGCCTGCAAACCAAAGGATCACTGGTTCGATTCCTAGTCAGGGCACATGCCTGGGTTGCAGGCCAGATCCCCAGTAGGGGGTGCGTGAGAGGCAACTGATGTTTCTCTCCCTCTTTTCTCCTTCCCTTCCCCTCTCTCTAAAAATCCATAAATAAAATCTTAAAAAAAAAGAGATCAAAACTATGAACATTAAAATGACAACAAGCTCACAACTATCAACAACTGAATCTAAAAAAAACAAAAACTAACACAAGGTAAGCAAACAAGAACAGGAACAGAATCATGAATATGGAGGTCACCTGGAGGGTTATCAGCACGGGGGGTGAGGGAAGAGATTCGGAGAAGGAAGAGAACGGGGGAAAAGGTACAGGGATTAAGAAGCATAATTGGTCAGTACAAAATAGACAGGGGGGCGTTAAGAATAGTATAGGAAATGGAGAAGCCAAAGAACCTGTACGCACGACCCATGGACAGGAACTAAGGGGAGGATGGCTGGAGGCAAGGGGAATACCAGTGGAGGGGAGCAGAGGGGGAATACTGGGACAGCTATCATAGCATAATCAATAAAACATAGTTTTAAAAAGTCCTAAATAATTAAGCTTTGTTTTTAAATATGGTTCTTGGACAGAAAATTAAATTATATGTGTATGTTGATGTCCTGGGATTCTGAAAGTCAAAACAACATAATTTAGCCACAATAAAAAATAACTCCAAGAGTCAGAGCTTTATCTTGCCCACAATTCAGTCTAGACACAAGCATCCACACTTACCTTGAAGTCCTCAACGTAAGCTTTACTTT
The DNA here is from genome assembly GCF_021234165.1 of Pteronotus mesoamericanus. Lineage (NCBI taxonomy): Eukaryota > Metazoa > Chordata > Mammalia > Chiroptera > Mormoopidae > Pteronotus > Pteronotus mesoamericanus. The sequence continues at coordinate 5,326,471 of NW_026555166.1, read as the reverse complement.
TTCTGTCATCCCAGGGGTAAGCTAGATATTTTATCTGTGGACTTCAAGAAAAGGAAATGGGAACTTCTTACTGCTTAGTGGTGTTAAGGAGAACCTGAGTGCTGCAGGGGACGGGAATGGAGGCAGGGACCAAAAGCTCGCAACAGTTTTTTAGTGAAGAACCAGAGAGAAACTCTACCTAAGTGAGCGGGTTTATATTGTTTATAAGGTTTTTAAGAACGAGAGTCTGGTGATGACGGAAGCTCTGTATGTTCCTCTTCTGAAGGGCATAACAAGTTTGTCAAGTGAGGCTGAGTTTGGCAGGGCTTCTTAAAAAAAATTGACCCAACTTGAGTACAGAGATTATCATCTTAAAATAATTTTCTTAAACAGTTTGTTTGTTTTTTTAATGTGAGGGGCATAGCGGGAAAAGGGGTGGTAGGCGAAGAAAAGGCTGAGAAGTACATTAAGGACTTCTGAGCTACTTTATAATTTGCCGACAATTGACAGAGAGCTTCCTTCTTTAACTTATACTGCCCTCCCTACAAATCATTGTGCAGGCCATGCAAAACATTTTTATGCACTGACCTGAACCTAGCTATCAGTACACTGACCTAGACTAACCAGTATTTCGTAGGACAAAGAAGAAACTAGACTAGTGGCCAAAGAAAAAAAAGGAATTCAAGATGAATGTCTCTAACACCTGCCTGCCGCTCTCTTACCTAGTACCTCGTTTTGCGTTGTGTTCTTCTCATTCTGAAAACTGCCTGTTGCCCTTGCCCTACATGATTTTAATTCAACACGGAGGAAAGTAGAGAATAATGAAAACCCTACCTAGAAAAAACAGCATACTCCCAATAGTAGGCATAGCCACCCTCCTAGAAAAGCTACTATTACCTTATTTTCATGAAAATCTAAGTGATTCCCTTTTTGATTTTCATATCATCTTAGGAAACTGATTTCTTATAGAAATATCTTTAAAAATATCATGACACATATACTAGGGTTATTCCAAACAAATCTGAAATATCCAAAGCGTCTCCTATCATTTTCTTCCTTGATAGCAACTAAAAACTCTGCTGGGGTACTAATGGTTGTGTCCTCCTTAAAATCAAAACTAAAACCATCTGATTTTAACTAAGTAAATATGCTCAAAATAACTGAAGAATATGCAAAGATAGCCAAAAACTAAAGATAGAAAAAAGTGATCTACTTTGTATGCTGAGTCAAAAGTAAAGCACAAATGGTAAAAGGAGCAAATCCTGACGATCTATATCATCTCTCTAGCTAAATGAGGTTGAGAAGTAGCAATATGATTTTGCCTGTAGCACGTGTATTTTTCAAATCCTATGTTTCTTCACTATTATTAAATAAAATAATGTTGTTCATAGAAAAGCAGTATCCAACTGCATTCTTTGATAAATAACACAGCAGTAACAATCAAAAGCTTTTTTTAAATGTACATTTGGCTTTTAAGCGCTAATCTTTCCTGACTACCTGATTATACAGGTAAATAGGTCAATATAATATTTAAGAAAGCATAGAAGATTAGAGTTAAGAGATTTGGAAAAATTGTGGTTAACTCCACTATTATTGCTCCTAATAAGGAATTACATGTGTTGGGAAATTAGATCAAATGCATCTAATTATTTATACACAATATGTTGTAATGATGATGATAATTTCTATTCCGTCCCCTATGCCTTCTTTTAATTGACATTCCAACACCTCTTTATGTATTAAGCACATTATCTGCTAAAACTGATTATTATAAATCATTAAAAAGATTTATGTATCTTTTCATGCCATCGTTTTTCTCTGTAAGATTTATCATTCAAAATAAAATTGTCTAACGTCAGGTAGTGGAAAATTTATAAAATCATTTTTCTCCTTGTATTTATTTCTTATCAAATTAGTATAATTGGAACAAAATACTACCATGCTATTTCAAAGTTAAACTTAATTTGTTACAAACACATCTAGGTCTTCAATAAAAAGGGAGGGAATGTATCAGTAACAGATATGAAGCATCTATAAAAGCTGGAGACTTCCCTCCCCAACCCCTTTTTTTGAAAGTAACAAAAGCAGAGAGAGAACAAATCAAGTAAAAAATAGAAAGCAAAAGTTTCCAGCAGTGAACTACTGAAGGACTGTTGTAATTACGAACAAAATAATGTAACATAGATTTCTAGAAGTGAGAAAAGAATGTTGGTAAACCAAAAAGTGCTTCTACCTGTTAAGCATAATGTTCTTCACATGAATTGCAAGAGATTTACTAAACAAAGAACTGAAAGACTAATTACACATCATTAATCAAAGGTAAAGGCAAGTTCCATTTAAAAACAAAAACAAAAACCCCTGAAGGCGTTTTAATTAGCTGCAGTACAAGTCAGCTCAAATTAAGATTTAGGAAAATTTTCAGGAGTCACTGTTAATGCCCTTTTATGTTCAAAGAAAAGTTTTTCCACCATGTTTCTTTCACAATCCAAACATATCCTCAATAGATCCCTCATATCTGCAATCCTGTTTAACCTCCATTGTCCATTTCTAATACTAGGTTGATGGGTTCTGATAATTACATATAGTGCTACTTGAAGCCTTCTGAATTCTTAGTATTTTTATTTTATTTATTTACTTACTTTAATTTATTTTTCAGAGAGAGAGAGAAAGGGAGGGAAAGAGGAGAGGAACATCAATGTGCAAGAGAAACATCCATCAGTTGCCTCTCTCATGCTCCCAAATGGGAACCTGGGCTGCAACCCAGGCATGTGCCCTGCTAGAGAATCGAACCTGGCAACCTTGCAGTTTGCAAGATGGCGCTCAACTCACTGAGCCACACCAGTCAGAGTCCTCTTAATTCTTTCCATAATCAAAATCCAGTTAGTTGTTCCAATCTACCAAATCTCGTGATAAATTTGAGGGCTTTAAAAAACTTGTACTTAACTTCCGCAATCTAGTGAAGGAAAGAGACTTCCAGAAGTCCAGGAAGCTCAGAGTCCCAAAGAAATTGGACCCAGGGAGGTACACACCAATACACATCATAATTAAATTACCTGAGATTAACAATAAGGAGAGATCTTAAAAGCAGCAAGAGAAAAGGAGACAATTACCTACAAAGGAGTTCCCATAAGACTAAGAGCTGATTTCTCGAAAGAAACCTTACAGGCAAGAAGGGGCTGGAAAGAAGTATTCCAAGTCATGAAAGGCATCCAACAAAGCTATCATTTAGAATGAAAGGGCAGATAAAGTGCTTCCCAGGTAAGGTAAAGTTAAAGGACTTCATCATCGCCACGCCCTTACTATATGAAATGTTAAAGGGACTTATCTAAGAAAAAGAAGATCAAAACTATGAACAGTAAAATGACAACAAACATACAACTATCAACAACTGAACCTGAAAAACAATAACAAACACAAACTAAGCAAACAGCTAGAACAGGAACAGAATCACAGTGGGAAGGGGGAGGGAGGAAAAGGGGGGGAAAGGTACAGAGATTAAGAAGCATAATTGGTAGGTACAAAATAGATGGAGGGAGTTGAGAATAGTATAGGAAATGGAGAAGCTAAAGAACTTATATGTATGACCCATGGAGATGAACTAAGGGGGGGCGGGGGGTTGGTGGGGGATAGAGGGGGAAAAAGGGGAGAAAAAAATGGGACAACTGTAATAGCATAATCAATAAAATATACTTTAAAAAATTTAAAAAGCAATTATTTTCTGTAAATTGGGCAGTAATTATTAAAGATGTCTATAAGGACAGTTCTCTCCAAATTTTTGGTAAGTTAAAGATTATTCATTAAAAAGATAAGTTAATCAGTTAAAATAAAAAAACTTGTACTTAATTTAAAAATCCCATTGTTTATATTTGGTATTTACATAAAGACCCCTGAAACTATACCAAATCTGCTTTTTAAATTTTAACTAAGTAATTACCTTCACTATGCATTCTATTTCAGATGTTATTTTTCATAGTCTGGTTTTGAAGGGTCTTCCATACCCTCAAAATTAAAAACCTCTTAAGTAATCTTACATTAATCCTAAGAAGGGAGGCAAATCTTCAGGTTGGGGCCTTATAGTTCCTAGCTGAAAAGGGAAACAGAAAAATACAGTCAAGGACTACAAAGCTGTTTTCAAAATTAACCTTCAGTAGGCTTTCTTATTAGCTATGTCAGGTACCAGTAATCCTTATTAGTGATGACAGTAATATCTGCAGTGATATATCCTCTTGTCGCTGGTTAGAGGAATGAGATCCTTAAATCCTATAGGCAGGTACAAAGTGACGGTCTGGCGGACATATGCAGGGCAAAGCAAGAACAGAAACAGAACAGGAGCAGGAACAGGAAAGGAGATAGTCAGTTATTGCGTGAATATAATCCTCCACTAAAATGACACAAGTCACTCAAACTCCAGAATTCAAAAATGTTTGATTAACCCTGACTTTGCCAGATACTGGGGGAGGGGGGTAAGATGGGACACACAGTAGTATCACCTGGACATTTGCATATAACCAAAACATTAAAGCTGATAACATGCTTCACATATGTACAGAAAGGCATTCAAAACACTTAACAACTGGTGTGGCACAGGCACCAGTCCTTCAGTACGACATGCGCACTGGCATCCATTCTGAAGGGCTGGTGTCTGTGCCACACCAGCCCTGGATCTAGGATGTAACTTAACATGATTCATAGAGAAACTCTGCACCTTCATATCAAAGATTCTTGTCTGTTTACCATTTTTCACTTTGAAATGTCTAGGTATGTGATGGGTGGCAACCAAGGTAGATGCAGTGTTCATGCAGACTAAGAGCTGATAAGGAGGGGGAAAAACCCTTAAAATATTCCACAAATACCAATATGAAAAAAAAGTATAGCCACTGCTTTGAGCTATGTTCCAAAAGCGTGTGAACTTAATGAAGGCATGTAACTGAACATAACTATGACAGCCAGACCACAAAACCACTTTAGGTGGTCAGTAATTAATTTTCAAACCATGTATTGGGTATAGAGGAGTGTAAAATTGTACTTATTTTTAGGAAAAAAAAATACGACAAGGCTGGTGGGGATTAATTCTTATTCTAAAAGAATGAATAATTAGCTTTTCATTCAAGGATAGGACTTAAATTTCTACTGGATTCTCCAATTTCGGATGTGAGAAACAGCCCTGGTCGGGGGGTGAAAGTATACTAGAGTCTGTTGGCTAATAACGATTTTAAGAATGCGTAGTTCGCAGTAAGAGAAACCTCTCCTTTACTGTATCTAGGTAAATAAAGTACCGAAATTTGACAGGAATGAAATCAAAGAGAACTTATTCCACGTTTTCCACAACACCTAGAATGTAGGTGCAATCAAGTCAGCATTTTTCATACTGGCATCTGGAACCGTACCAAAAGGAAGGAAAGTCACCTTCACAGAATAAAAAGAACGAATTAAGAACAATAATGAAATGTGACAACTTTTCCCAACATGCATGATAAGAGCATTTCTGAGCCATCAGACAATAAATTTTGGCTTAAGGACTAAATAAGGTAAATTTACCACCTGTTGGAATGATAAACAAACAATGACTTTAAGCATCAAAACAGCAATGTCAATAGGAATGAACGTGAACCTGTATTATTCACAGGTGTAACAGCAAAGCTGTAGTGGAGACAAAATACGACCGTGGTTAAGAAGAGACGCTACAACTCAGAGGGACTCTGGCTGAGTTTAAGCACCTGGCTCCACCCCTTACTAGGATACACTATTTTGTTTCTTTTCAGTTTCAGTTAATTTGTTTTGAGTACATTTAGGGGCTTATTAGTTGGTGCAGTGTACAACTGCATGAACCGAAATTCTCCAAATTCCATACCAACAGTTCCATTTCTCACCTCTCACTTTATTTATTTTTTGGTCTTCACCAGAGGAGATGCTTACTGATCTCAGAGAGAGGAAAGGGAGTGAGAGACAACCATCAATGTGAGACAGAAACATTGACCGGTTCCCTCTCACATAAGCCCCGACTGGGTACCAAACCCACAACCTGCCTATGTGCTCTGATCAGAAATCAAACCTGTGACCTTTTGGTTTACTGGATGATGCTCCAACCGTGTCACACCAGCCAGGGCTCTCACCTCTTACTTTATTATTAACAATGATAAAGGGGGGAAAGGGGACTCTTGGGTGTACTGTTATCATCTCTTGAGGTTGGATATATGCTGAATCAGATGTCAAGCAAAGTATCCAAAAAGCCTTCAAAGCAAGACTTTTTCTTTTCTTTTAAAGATTTTATTTATTTATTTTTAGACAGAGGGGAAGGGAGGGAGAAAAGAGAGGGAGAGAAATATCAATGTGTGGTTGACTCTCACACGCCCCCCACTGGGAACCTGGCTTGCCACCTAGGCATGTGCCCTGACAAGTAATCAAACCAGCGGGCCCAGTGAATTGTCTTGGCATTCTTGAATCCACTGAGCCACACCAGCCAGGGCAAGACTTCCTTTCTGTACTATTCTGAGTCTTTGGCTTTTAGCCACCGGAAAAGATCAGAGTACTGGCAACTTCTAGGGACCTCAGAACTTTGAACTATGAAGTAAGAGATCTGACTTGATGAAAACCAAGTAAATCAATGAGATGTAACAATGGATTACTACTTAATATGTAACCAAAGATTTTTCTTTTTTTACTTATTTTTTTAGAGAGAGAAAGGGAGGAGAAAAAGAGGGAGAGAAACATCGATCGATGGCCTCTTGCATGCCCCTAACTGGAGACCTGGCCTACAACCCAGGCATGTGTCCTGGCCAGGAATCCAACTGGCAGCTTTCAGTTCACAGGCCGGCGCTCACCCCACTGAGCCACACCAACCAGGGTGTGTCCAAAGATTTTAAAATTTTCTTTGAAGGTTTCCTTAAAGAAAGAAAAAAAAAAAAAAAAAAAAAGGCAGGTAGCAAGAATACTATAAAAAGAGCTGCGCTGTGGGCCGAGGTGCTTTTAATCTTTTCAAAATGCATTTGTTGAAAACTTCTGAATTTGGTCAAGATTCAACACTCTGCTTTTTAGCAACAGGGCAAAAATGAATAGTGTGGACAAATGAGCGGCATTATCTTGTACACATGCTGCCTCCTAAGATGTGTAAAATTGCTGTTAAAAGATACCTTTAATATTATTATGCACACCTAGGAGAATGTACATGATAGTGACCTAGCATTATTTATTATTAGAAGTAATGTCATTTTAGATACAAGGCTGCTTTACTTACCACTTCTGTTGATGTTTCTGCATGTTCAGACGTAACATGTTCTTGAAGAGATGTCTCCGTATAGCCCATTTTTCCACAATAGGGACAAGTAAAAGACTGTGGCTGCTCTACAGAGAAAGCTTCCCCGCCATAGTACAAATCTGAAAAATGAAGTGGAATTGAATTGAGAAATAACTATTAATTTTTTAAATACATAAAAATGTAATCATATGGCACCAAAGTGTGTTTTTTTTTAAGTGTGCCTGAAATCTCCACCAACAACCTTGCTCTGTCAATGAGTGCTTAGATACCTCCCTGTTTCCATCTGTAACATCCTTATTCTCACAAGGATTCCATGACAGCCCTCCAATTTCCTTCTCCATTATAGCCATTACAGCCTTTAGAGAAAAACAAAGCAGAGCTTTTAATCCCTTCATTTAATGTCAAAATATCTCTCATTTCACATCCAGTTCTAATTTTACTGTAATTTACTTTTCCTCTGTATATACTGTGGCAATACCAATGTCAACACAAAGAAATCAGCAAGGTGTATCATATTCAAGAATACAAGTGCTCAAAGGGAAAGAACTAACAACATGATCAACACACTAACTCCCAGCCGCAGTTTTGTCTGTAGAATATATACCATTCTTACAGCAGGAAGGACACTCAGCATTCAGTTCTTATAGTGTTTACTTGAATAAGGCACTGTGACAGAATACACTGCTCAATGTGGGTTAGTGAAGAACCAACCACTTAGTAAGTCTGTGGGAATAATCTGTTTGCCTCATTAGTACATCCTAAGGAATAAGCCTATTATCTTCCATTAGTAGGACATAAAAAATATAATTGAAAGTGCTATATTTAGTAGGTTATGTTGCTTCATTACAAAGAACTATCTCATTATTTAACATGAAACAAATGTCTAAATTTAAGAGGATATGATCATTTTTGTCAGAGGAGAAAATGGAAGGAAGTGTTCACTATATGATTTGTTCACATTCATTTTTAGGGAAATTCAGACTGTCTTAAAAATAAGTACCTGCTACGTATATATTGTTCATAAGACCTGCCAGGTGAATTTAGGGTAAGTGGGGCTAATATAAAAAAATAACAGAACTTCCTCACCTGTTAAAGGGAATCTACAAAAAAGGCACAGGTAACATCATACTGCTGAAAGACTGGATTCTTTCCCTCTAAGACCGGAAACAAGAATGTCCACTCTTGCCATTTCTATTTAGTGTTTTACTGAAGGAGCTAACCAAAGTAATTAGGGAAGAAAATAAAAATGAAAGCAATCCAGAAGGGAAAAAAAGAGGTAAAACTACCTCTATTAGCAAATGACATGACATATATACAGAAAATCCTAAGGAGTCCACAAGAAAAAACTATTAAAAGTAATAAACGAGATCAGTAAGGTCACAGGATACAAGTCCTAGATATAAAAACCAGTTGTGTTTCTATATACCTGCAGCAAACCATACAAAAATAAAATTTTAAAAATTCCATTTACAATAGCAAAAAGAATAAAGTACTTAGAAATATATCTAATGAAGTATAAAACTTATTCTCTGATAACTATAAAACATTGTTGAAAAAAATTTAGATGACCTAATTAAACAGGAAGATATCCCATGTTCATGGACTGACAGATTTTAACTCTCCAAACTGATCTATAGATTCAAAACAATCGCTACCAAAATCCCAACTGGCTCCTTTGCAGAAATTTGACAAACTGATCCTAAAATTCACACAGAAACTCAAGGGATCTAGAATACCCAAAATAATCTTGTAAAAGAACAAGGCTGGAAGAGTAACACTTCTCAATTTCACAGCTTATTACAAAGCTACAGTTATTCAAGACAGTGTGGCAGTGGTATGAAGATATATAAATCAATGAAATAGCTTGAAAATTCAGAAATAAACCCTCACATTTATGACAGACTGAGTTTTTTTTTACCAGCATTATTGAGATATCTTTAACATAAAAATTGTATATGTTAATAGTTGTATGTATTACATACAATTAATAATGGTATGTATTAATAGTACAACTTGATGTTTTTAATATATGTATACACTGCAGAAAGATCATTGCAATCAAACTAATTAACATAGCCACCACTTCTATATAGCTACCATTATGTGTAGCTATACACATAACTACAGAATACAATATTGCTAACTATGGTCACCATGCTGTACATCAGAATTTATTCATCTCTAGAACTTACTCATTTGCATAACAAAACTTTGTACTCTTTGACCAACATCACCCTATTTCCTCCTCCCCCTGGCCAACTGATTTTCAACAAGAATGACAAGGCAATTCATTGGGTAAAAGAATTGTCTTTTCAACAAGGGATGCTAGGACAACTGAATATCTACATGCAAAAAATTTAACCTCATTCCATATACAAAAATTAAATAAAAATGATCATAACTCTAAATGTAAAAGCTAAAACTATAAAACTCTTCGAAGAAAACACAGTTTTGAATCTTTGTGATCTCAAATTAGGCAATAGGTTTTCTAGATGTGATACTAAAAGCACATAATAAGGAAAAAAAGATAAATTGGAAGTCATCAAAATTAAAATTGTTGTGCTTCAAAACACACCATCAAGAAAGTGAAAACTCAACCTATGGAATGGGAGGAAATTTCTGCAAATCATCCATCTGATAAGGAACTTGTATACAGAACATACAATCAACTATTAAAACTCAGTAATAAAAAGATATATCCCCCAATTAAAAAACTTGCAAAGGATCTGAATAGACATTTCTCCAAAGCAGGTAGATACACAAATGGCTAATAAGCACAAAAAAAGATGGTTACCAACTTTAGCCATCAGAGAAATGCAAATCAAAACCACGTGAGATACCACCACTTCACACCCATTTGGGTGACTATAATAAAAAAGACAGATCATAACAAGTGCTGACTGTGTAAGAAACGATAGCAATGAAACATTTTCTTATGGACTGACAATATCTTCCAATCAGTTGTAGAAATAATCTACTTCCTGATAACTAAAGCAAGAACACCTGTGTACTATTAGCAAGAACTGTCAGTTTCACTTTGTCCCTTCTTCACTGAGGCACTCTTCCATTTCATATCTTATCAGTTATATATATTTCTGAATGGCTTTGATAAATGAGTAAACTATGATGAGGAGAAAGAATTACTCAGAATTTATAAAAGTAAGATTCATGTTATTTTTAATAAATTTGGAGCCTCATGTATACTACTGGGGATCTAGTTTCAGAACATTTTGCCTTTATTTCACACACATACACATAAAATTTTCAATGACAATTCACTAAAATTTTATTTAATACGTACCAAAATCTACCCTTGTTAATATACACTGCATTGGGTGGTCAGTTGTATGCCTTGTTGTTGTTGCACCACTTTCATAACAAGACGCACAAAGATCGTAATCGTAGCAAATTAAACACTTATATCTGCGACCTCGAAAATTTCCTTTTAAACATGCATCACAGCTGACACCTATAAAAAAAAAGAAAAATCGTTAATTAGCAGCTGCAAAAGGCTACTCTCCATGTCATGTTTATAAATGTTTAAGGTGTTCATTTAACCCCGTATTTCCTTTTCAAAATGACTAAAACAACAAAGTAAAATGATACAGGAATATCCAACAATATAGTAAGTTTGTTACTGATTTACACTTAATGAAAATACTTAAAATGTTTGATAAAATGTTAAAAAACCGAATTCACAGACACAACAATAGATGGGTGGTTGGTTACCAGAGAGGAAGGAGGTAGGAAGGGGGTGAAACGGGTAAAGGGGGTCAAATATATGGTGACAGACGGAAACTAGACTTTTGGTGGTGAGCATGCTATAGTGTGTACAGATATCAAATTATAATGTTGCACACCTAAAACTTGTATGTTATAAACCAATGTTATCTCAATTTAAAACAATGATTTGATGAGCTAGCAAGAGGGTGAAAACCAAGGGAAAGAGAAAATAGTAACTGGAATCACTGAAGCAGTTGGGTGGGCATTTATTTGCCGAAGCAGGTGAAAATCTGAGCTTAGATTTCCATAGCATTTTAAGACAAAGAACAAAAGCAAAGACTAAGATCTGCTAAAGGCAGAGTGTCTTAACAGGCAGCTCTTCATAGAGCTGAGACCCTAAGTTATCAGGTCCTCCAATAATGCCATGTCATTATAATACTCATGAGAAAAAATTAAATCGATTCTGGGCAGGGGGCCGCTGTGTGTGGAGTTGGTTGACACCTTCTGCTCATGTTTACATGGGTTTTCTCTGAGGACTCTGGTTTCCTCCCACATCCTAAAGATGTGGCCGTGAGGTGAGCTGGGTTGCCAACGCTGTCCCAGTCTGAGCTGAGTGTGGGTGTGAGTGGCCCTGCAATGGGAAGGGGTCCTGTCCAGGATTGGTTCCCACCTTGCATCCTGAGGGGCTGGGAGAGACTCCAGCCACCCACCAACCTGGACTGAAATCAGCACGCTGGAAAAGATGATCATACGTGTTTTCATTCATCTTTCTTAAACGTCTGTATAGCTCACATTTATTTCAATGTTTAGCATTAGATATATTTTGGGTCTTTATTTAGGTTTGGTGATGTTTTTGTGATAAAAAAACATGCCATAGCATAACTCTAGTTTTTATCAATTAGCCTATGATAAAACTGATTTTGCTGCAGCTTCCAAGAACCTACTGATGACATGAAGTGAGGACTTAATATATATCCTTAATGTATGGGTGAGCTAAAAGTTCTCCCTAGAGGATAACAAAAACTTGCCCTAGTAAAACTCCTTCTCCCCTGCAGCACAAAAGAGTAACAAAAACCCCTGAAAAGTCATAATCACAAACCAACCCAGCCATCTTATTAAGTGGAGAGCCCAAATTCAGACTACCAAATCATTCCCAAATGGTTTCTCAAGTCAAGAATTTAGTTTACACACGAAAAACAGCACTACTAAAGAAGTAGCAGAAACAGCAGAATCACTCTGCTAAAGAGTTTATATCAGAATTGTATATCAAATAATACTTAATAGGTAAAAAGAAATAAAAGAAGCCTGAGAAGAGGCAACAGATTGGAAAATGAACCAAAAAAATATAAATATTCAAAAATAACACTGAAATTTAAAACTCAACGGGCAGATTTATTGTTGAAAAAGCCTTTTTTATTCTTATGTGATATGCTTGTTTATGTAGAAAACCTAAATAAAGCTAAATTATTAAACTAAGTATTTTAAGTAAGGTTGCTAAATATAAAAACCAATTTAATAAAATATTTTGTTTCTTCACTCCAAAAAAAAGTATTGTTAAAAAGTACACCATTTATGATTCCACTTATGTGAGGCATTTAGATTAGTTGGATTCATTAAAAAAAAAAGGAAGAAGAGTAGTGATTCCCAGGGGCTGGTTGGAAGGAAGTACTGTTTAATGGGTACAGGGTTTCAGGGTGGGATGACAGAAAAATTCTGGGGACGGATAGTGGTGATGAGTACATAACAATGTGAATATACTGAAGGCCACTAAATTGTACATGCAGCCCTGACCGGCATGGCTCCATTGGCTGGGCATTGTTCTGTACACTGGAAGGCCATGCTGGTTTGACTCCCCGTGAGGGCACATGCCTGGGTTGTGGGCTCGGTCCCCAGTTGGGGTGTGAGCGAGAGGCAACCATTTGCAACAGAATTGTTAAAAAGTGCCTATGAATAAGTCTAACAAAAATTTTTGAATGGATGGAGAGGAGTTAAAAAAAGAAGTTTAGGAAAGCAAATTAGTTCACAAACTAGAAGCTTCAACTAATAAAATGTCAATTCTCTCCAAATTGATCTGAGGATTCAACACAATTCTAATCAAAATCACGAAGCAATTTTTTGTGGCACATGGTAAGCTGACTCAAATTTTTGTGTAAGTTGCAAAGTGCCAAGAATAGCCAGGATATTCCTGAAGAAAAACAAGACGGAGGAATTTGCTTAACATGTCAAGAGCTATTATAAATCTACAGTAATTAAGATAGAATGGTATTGGCATGGAGACAAACTGACCCGTGGAACAGAATAGAAAGCCCAGAAATAGAAGCACACAGGTTGAAATCTGTTACATGACAGCAAGGTCACTAGAGACCAGTGGGGAAAGAAGGAAACACAATAAATGGTGTTAGGACAGGTGATTATTCATATGTAGGGGGGGGAAAAATCGAATCTCTTCTACAGAATCCCACACAAAAATAAATTTCAGAGAGTTTAAAGACAAATGCAAAAGGAAAAACGTCTCTGGAAGACAATACAGAGGAATATTTTTATGAGCTCAGAGTAGAAAACAATTTCTTAAAACACACACAGAACACACACACACAACCCTAACCAATTCAACCACATTAGTATTCAGACTTTCCTCCACCCTTTAATACCCTAGAGTGATGGAAAAAGACAAGGCTCAGAAACTGGTGACACATGCAACATGCATAACAGAGGCTGGGTATTCCAAATGGGTTAAGAGCTCTCATATATCAGTAAGAAAATGACCAACTGCCAATAGGAAAACGGTCAAAGACCTCAGTGGGGATTACAAAGAACAAACACAAATGATCAAGTACTATATAAAAAGATGCTTGATCTCATACATCATCAAAGAAATGCAAATAAAACTATTGTAAGTTAACATTTTACTTTACCAATTGTTAATGAAGATAAGGAGTGACAGAAACACTTCTATTCTGCTGGGGGGAACAAACATTAGTACAACCACTTTGAAAATGTTCACATTCTAGTCAAGTTAAACATGTATTGGGTCAGCCAAAAAGTCCACTCCGTTTTTTTCTGAACGATGGCTCTAGTAGTGTTCAGCTGTTTTTAACTTCATTCAAAACAATTTTGTTAAATTGTATTGTGACAGCTGTCATATGTGTGTATTTAAAAAAACATCAAAATTGGTAAATTTTTGTGCAGCCATTTTAATATTGAAGATGGAAGAAGATACAGAATGTTTCAGCATATCATGCTTTATTGTTTCTTTTTTTTAAAAATGATTTATTTATTTTTAGAGAAAGGGGAAGGGAGGGAGAAAGAAAGGGAGAGCTACATCAATGTGTGGTTGCCTCTCATGTGCCCCCAACCGGGAACCTGGCCCGCAACCCAGGCATGTGCCCTGACTGGGAATCAAATCAGTGACCCTTTGGTTTGCAGGTTAGTGTTCAATCCACTGACCCACCCCAGCTGGGGCTTTAAAAAAATTTTTTTTTAATTTATTTATTTTTAGAGAGAGGGGAAGGGAGCGAGGAAGAGAGGGAGAGAAACATCAATCAGTTGCCTCTTGCATGCCCCCAACTGGGGACCTGGCCTTCAACCAAGGCATGTGCCCTGGCTGGGAATTAAACCAACAACCTTTTGGTTCACAGGCTGGCACTATTACTTCAAGAAAGATAAAAATGCAACTGATATCCAAAAAAAGATTTGTGCAGTGCATGGAGAAGGTGCTGTGACTGATCGATTGTGTCAAAAATAGTTTGCAAAGTTCCTTAGTACTACTGACATTTTGGCCAAATAATTCTTTGCTGTGGGGCTGTCTTATGCACTGGAAGATGTTTAGCAGCACCCCTGGGCTCAACCCACTAAGAGCTAATAATGGGAGATAGCCGACATACTCAAAATATCCAAATCAATAAAGTGATTGGTGAAAATGAAAAATGTTTCTTTTATTTTTGGAAAAAAAACTAAATGGACTGTTTGGCCAACACAATACAATTCCTATGACACCTTGTAATTTCATTATTAAATATATTCCCTGGGAAATCTCTTGTCCATGAGCACCAGAAGAATGCCAAAGAATGTTCACAGCAATGTTTGTAACTGGAAACAAAAGGGGGCAGTTAACAGGCTTTGGATTGTTCTAATCCATTACAGAATGAATTTTTTAAAATAAGAATCATAGCCACAGGTGAGGATGTTGAAAATCTCAGTGAAAATCTCAAAAGAATATATACAGTATAAAGTTCAAAAATACCTAGTTTAGCCCTGGCTAGTGTGGCTCAGTGGATTGAGTGCCAGCCTGTGAACCAAAGGGTTGCCAGTTCAATTCCCAGTCAGGGCACATGCCTGGGGTTGTGGGCCAGGTTCCCAGTAGGGGGTGCGCGAGAGGCAACTATTCATTGATGTTTTTTTCTCTTCCTCCCTCCCTTCCCCTCCTTCTAAAAATAAAAAAAGAAAAACCTTTAAAAAATATCTAGTTTAGAGAAATCAACATGTGGTTAAACTAGAAAATAAAAACAAGGTAAGGGTAAAATTTTGGTTAGTGGTTCTTTCTGGAGTGTTTGGAGCTCTTAATTTAGGTATCTTGACAAGTAAAGTTCTCTTAGATCTAGCAGAGGAGATCTGTAGAACCATTCTTCTTTTCCTTTGCATTTCTTTGATAAGTGTTCTCCTATATCCACTTAAGTTTTAAAACTCCTCCCCCTCCAATCAAACAAAACAAAACAAACCCAAAGCTGAGATTGTTTATAACAACCCTTTCGTTATTAGTTCAAGGTGGAAAACTAGGATAGTTTTGGCAGATTGCAGATTATCCATGTTTGTTGAATGAATACATTTTTATTTTAGAACATGCATTCCTGTTATTATCATCACTGAACACCGAGCTACTAGGCAAATCACTTATTGTCCTCTGTTCAATTTCTTCATCTATCAAGTTTGCTTTGAGAATCAAATCAGAGAAAAAGATAAAGTCTAAATTTTAAGGTGCTAACATTACTCAGATGAAGTAAGATTTTTTTTCTGGTATTTAATTTGATGTCAATTATAGTAGACATAAACTTTCAAAACAGTCCTCAAAATATCCTTCAAGATTGTTGAGACTTCAAAATTGTACTGAGATCCCGCCAAGTTACATTGAAAGCCAAATGATGGCATCGAGCCTGCAGGGGTTTGTTTTTGTTTTTGTTTTTACCAATTTAAAAAATATATTGTTGAGCCCTGGCTGGTGTGGCTCAGTTGGATAGAGTGTTGTCCCATAGACTGAAAGGTCGCGGGTTTGATTCCTGGTTAGGGCACATCCCCAGGTTGCAGGTTCAATCGCCAGTCAAGGCACATTCACGAAGTCAACCAATTGATGTTTCTCCCTGTCCCCCGCGCCCCCGCCGAAAAAGCAATGAGAAAAGGTCCTTGGGTGAGGATTAAAAAAATTGTTTTAATATATATTGAGTATCGTTTTCTAGGTGGTGGGGGTACAGCAATGAACAGAAAAGATAAAGCTGTGTCCCCATGAAGCTAGTATTTTAGTGGGTGAAAACAGGCATAAAAACTAAGTTATAAAGCAATTTAGAAGTGTTATGGAGAAAAATAAAGCAGAAAAGGATATACTGTGGGAGACAAAAGCATCACTGAAAAGGTATCTGAGCAAAAAGATGGGACAGGACACTTCAAAATTTGCTTATTCAAAATATCTCCCAAGTGTGACAATGCTTTAAGCGTAACACTGAAGATATTAAGAAGGGATAAATATCAACTTAGATTCACAAATAAAAATTTAATGTAATTGGTACAATAACTTTGCCAAGCAAATGTAGTGTGAACTGTGCTTTAAAAGATGCCAGAAAGGTAAACCCAGCTTTGAACATTAATTCTTTGGTGTGTTCCATCTGATATTACTCTGTAGGCCTGACTTTTTTTGTGTGGTGGAAATGCCGACTGACATGTATAAATGAACAAAACTTAAGGTTACTGTGGATGGTGATACTGCCCAACACTACGCTTTCAGCAGGAAGATGCTGACGGTGCTTATCTCTTGCTCTCCTAAGCGGTGAGTGTGGGGAGGGGGTAGTGTCAGGTTTCACCTACAACTGGAAAACTGGAAATAGTTTTTAAAAAAACCTTTTTGATGGAATTGTTTCTAAAATACATGTTTTCTAACTTCTTAAACACTGAAAGACATTTAACACTTTTTACACCTCAAGGTCATTATTTCAAACACAAAAATCCATTTCAGTCATGTCATTAAACATGTTAGGTAAGTAGGTTTTCAGTAGGATTCCTTACAATGTAAGAGTCACTTTATAATTATGGTGGCAAAGATGCTATAGAGGATTTTTTGGGGGAGGATTAATGTATTGTAAATAAGAAATCAGGGCAATAAAAAATGATTTTATAACAGTTTTCCATATAGCCTTGCTACCCATTCTCATTGTAATAGCCCTGTCCTTTAACACCTGTAATGTTATCATAACCCTAAGTCAGTATCTAATTTTATCAAAGATTCCATAAACCACTTCTGATTTGAAAGTAACTCTAAGCCTGAATAAAAGCATGGTAGCCTGCATAGGTTTTGCTGGTTTCTCAATAGCAACCTGCTTCCCTCGTCCCTGCTTAGAATGATTACATCTCATTTAGCTTTGAAAAGGATCCAGATTTCCCACTCAAAACAGAGTCCCTTCTAAGTATATTGGTCAGAATTCATTTTAAAAGACAGAATTCACTTTAAAAGACATAGTAACAAAATGTCCGCCCCAGGTAATCTTCAGTTCCTATCAGAGAACATAAGTTAGCTTTTTGCTGCACAGACCCTTGCTTAACAACAGTGGTTCTATCTGGTACCAAGAGGCTCAGGAAATCTTAAACAGAACATACAAGCGGCATATGACAAATTGTAATCTAGCTTGAGCCATACTGTGTCATAAATTCAGACAATCACTAGTTTGTAAAATGGTAACTAGCATTAGCTTCCTCAGAAAAAGTTTTGGTAGAATACTTGTGATTCCCCATCTGATCACGTTCACCTAACAAACAAAATGAGAGGAAATATAGTTTAACCTCAGTTTTGGCACTGGCACAGACAAAACTTAGGTGAAAAAAATAGTGCGTATCTGACAATGCCTACTTGTAAAACATTTATCTGAACATTCATATTCTCAACATTTACCATTGTATTTTGCAGTTCTGAAAAGTAAATACCTAAAACACTATGAACTAAAATCAAAGGAGAGAATGCCCTCTAGTGGGAACAAATGTTTAGAAAGCCACTGAAATAATATGTAAAGTCTTTTTTCTTTCTCAATTTTCTAAAATGAAACAAAAGGGTTTATTTATTTAGAGCTTTTAAAAGAGGAAAAACTCAAAGAATACTGTAGCTTTTTCTTTTGATTTGAATGAATTTTTAGGTAGGGAATAGAAAGTGGTGGGAAGGGAAGGCCAATAAAGGGCTAATTATCTGTCAAGAAACAGTAAGAAAGAACACAGGAGGAAGTCAACCCCACCTGGAATTTGAAGGCTGGGGACTATACCAATTTGCCACTGCCAATTTATTTTGGCATCTAGATGCCATGTAAATGGGGAGATGGCCCTGTTTTGTGAAATATTCTAATTATTCTCTCTTCAGGGGCTACGTATCTCTAATAAGTGTGACTTTAAAAAAGTATGTGTGTGCGCATATTATACTATGTACTATACAATAATTGCAATATTGCAAGTTGCACAGAGAATTATGCCACTAACTCCACAATGATAAAGGACAACTACCAAAAAGAGGCTCCTTCATTTAGGTGGTTGAAAAATCAGGCAATTCTTTGAAAAGGATCATAGATGAACAGAGAAGCAATTAAAGAAATGAATTATTGTATATTATAACTCAGTGAAAAGCATAAGTAGCCAGAAATACATGGTGGTCAAAGGGTATTTCTAGAAGCAAAATTGCTGGAGGAAGGATTCTAAGACAAATTTTATAATATTTCACAACACAGGTGCCTAGATTAAGAGTAGTAGAAAATACAATCATGCCTTGCAAAGGTAAAGTAACTCAGGAAGCCTTTTTTCCTTTTTTTAAGAATTAGGAATACATACACTCCAGAAAGTATCCAGCCATAGACTATGAAAAATAGAGACATTCATTGAAGAAGATACAAGATACAAGAAACATTGTACATAGAACAATGATGCCTCAGTCCCCTTCAAAGTAGGTACCTTAGGGCCTCACACAGTTCTCCCAATCACCATTAGCTGCCCCTGTCGTATTTTCCTATATCTCATCAATGGTCTAAAATATCTTCCCTTTCAAAAATGATTTTGGTTTTGGGAAAAGCCAGAAGTCAGAGTGCCAAATCTGGGCGGGGGGTGGGGGTGGGCTGAGTCACCAGGGTGATTTGATGTTTTGCCAAAAAACTGCACAAGACGTGATACATAAGCATGATACACAAGCATGTTGTCGTGATGAAGCTGCCAATCACCAGTTGGCCATAGCTTCAGCCTCCTGAATCATCCAAATATTTTTTGGGTAGAAAGGTTCAAGCTTAACGCAAAATTTGATGCAGATTCATTGCTATGCTCTTTCTGTCATTTTGAATGCAATGGCCACACAGTACACATGCTCACTCAAGGGTGCCTACCGCCCGCACTGACTAGTACAGTTACATTGTCATTGTCCATGCACATGCCTTCCAGTCCACTCTCCTTGGCTGCCAGATTACACTGAGTTGTGCAAACTGCTGTTATATTAACATTGGCTAGACTTTTTCTGGACAAACCTCATGTTAAATATACATGTTTATTTAAAAAAAAATCGAAGACGTATGGTTAAGTGAGAGAGTCATGAAGAGAAAATTAAATTGGGTAGAAACCCATACAAACATACTATTCAAGAAAAGACCTTTAGTCAAAGAAATTATGGGACAGAGAAAGAGAAATGAGAAAAAGGATATGTAACAGTTGGGGCAGAACAAGATTCAGAAGAGAACTGGGTGGTGGAGAGGAACATCAGATGGTAAAACATGGAAACACAAGTGTAGTATGTATGCTTTTTACACATAGTAGATAGACTTGCTTTAAAACAACTTTTCCTGTACTGGAACTAAGATTTTTTTACTCTACTGTTTTCAGGTGGAATTCTACAAGTCCTGTAATGTAACAGTAAGGATCATCCACCTATCCTTTCATTATTTATTAAGTATCTCTATCTAATATGTGACAGGACACAGGAGTGAACAAAACTACTATATGGGGATACAGCAATGAATGAAAATCTTTGTTACATTGAGCTAATACTCTAGATGTACGAGCAGCAACTTCCATTGTTATTTATTGTGTGCCAATTTACATATATTTATTAATCTTTGCAACGAAGTCATGAGATAGTTGGAAAGTACAGTAAAACTTTTTTTCTGGCTAAGGATGATTCAAAGCCAGTTCAAATCTGTTCAACAAAGTGGACAGAAAGGCAGGGTTGGACATTATATTTCAGGAGTTCTTTATGCATTTTGTTAAAGGAGGAAGTTTAATTGGTCTCTAAGTTTTTAGTGTAAAGGAAGTTGGTCCATTTTAGAACTGATGAGGTTTGCCTGGTTTCAAAGAACTGGTCTGCGCTCTTATTTTGTAAAAATGCGTCTTCTATGTGCAAACAGAAACCTATCTGAGTTAACAATGGACTTGCTCATGACTGAGCTTAGGTATGGCCTTTCAGAACCTCTTATCTGGAAATAGAGAAGCTTCTATATTCCCCAATCTACTATTATACAAGCCATGATTGGAGCTGATTTCTTACTAACACATACAATAAAGGAAGAGGAGGTGTGTAAGGAGTGCCTGGGACAAGGTAAGAATTCAGTGAATATCTGTTCAATGATTGAAGTGAATGAAATGAGAGGGGGGTATTTTCTTAATTAGACAAAGCCTCAAAAAGAGAGAAGGGAAAGGGGATTAAGGCGAGTCTATGATAGACTTCTTGATGTAAGAATGACTGCATACCGAATGGGGGTGGGGTGGGGGTGGGGTGTGTGAGTGTGTGTGTGTGTGTGTGTGTGTGTGTGTGTGTGTGTGTACACTAACAATAGGTATTTGTTTCCTATAGGATAAAAGAAAATTAAATCCCCCACCAACATGTCGCCCCAAATATCTCTAGGAATCAGCTACAATTTGGCAACATCAGCTCAGGAGAGCTTGGTTCCCAGCTGTACCAAACGATGGCGCTGTTGGTAGGAAACAGGTTTCTGTCTGCCAGTTTTTAAAACAATTTTCTATGTAAAAAAACAAAAATAAAACCCTAATCTGCAATTTCATCTGCACAATTCAGTTTAGTTGTTTTAAACAATGCACACTACGCAGAAACTACTGCTCAGTTCCAAATACCCTTTAGGCAGATCTAGGGAGCAAGGCAGAAAGCTCCAGCTCTCCCAAAGTCAGCTGCCCTTAGTAAAGGTCGTAACTTTTATGAAACTATCTAGTGATTACATAGGCATTTTTGCAGAGACTTGCAAAGGAGAATACTATTAAAAAATACATTAAATTTCAAACCTGTAGGGGTTGATCTGAAAAATTCAAACACTTAGAAAAGGAACATCCATAACATAGGGCAACCTCCCTCAGATATGTTCCCTTAGTAACCAGTGTTGAACTGACCTAGCATACCAGGCATTTGCTAAGGACTTGGTCACTGAACTGTTCCTCTTTTACAGATGAATAAACTGAGGCACACAGGCACTAGGTAACTTGCTCCAATGGCACAAAGCCATTTGAAATATCTGCTGAAGCATGTATTCTGACAAGAGTAAATCTGTTTTTTCAGAAGTGGATGTCTTTAAAACTTTTTGTTTATCATGGCATATATATTTAGTATCATGTTTATTGTTTTTCCTCCAGCTCTTTAATTCCTAAGAGACCCTAATTTTACTGCTCGCATAACTTCTGTAAAATGAAATCCTGAGGTTTTAATTACTTCTGAGGCAGGTGCTTATAGACGTTTATTTCCAGAGGTTGAGAATCAAACACAGCTCTACCTAAACCCACTATTTTCTGAGTTCTTACTCTAGAATGGCACTTTCTCAACTTCTTGAAAATCCATGCCCTACACTGGCAAATGTTTAAATATATTACCACTCCTGTATTTAAAATTTCAATAAGCCAGAAACAGCTAGCTTCACGGCACATCAACAATTAATATGTGACTCAAATATATAATTTATTTTTAAACTTTTGGCCTTTTCAAACATATGAGGGTATCTGGCATACATGGTGCATCTTCAGACATGGGATTCAACAACCTATGACATGTGACATAATCACATAACAAGACACTGGAACATTGTCCTCCAATGAAATACTACACTAACATTACCAACATGTACACGTCACCACAAAAACAAGTTGTTAAAGGATATATACTATATGAAAATGTATATATTTTAAAATATACAACACATTGTAATCGTTCTCAGGCACACGCATATGTCAAAAGCAATTAACACAGGGATGGGAAGGGTACACACCAACCGCAAGAAATGAAGACCTCTGGGGGGGTAGGGAGAAAGGGGAGGAAATCGAATGGTATCAAGAAAGGGTATAAAGTGGAATTCGCCTATTGTCTACAAAGCCATATTTCTTTCTGTATGTCTGAAATGTTTCACTGGAAAAAAAAACACGAAAAACAAAAAACCACCACCCAACATGGACAAACTTCCCATACCATCTCAACCTGCAAAGTACCTTGCAGCGTGGAAGATGACTTTTGGAGACAGGATGGGCGGTTTTATGTTGAGGTATGAAGGAGTAAAATAGCTGACCTAGTGAAACTATGAAATCAAGAAAAAAATTTTGAGCAACTACAGTACTTATTTAGTGATTAAAGTTTAATAGGGAAAATAGGGTAGGTAAATATGCAATTAAAAAACAGAATGAAGAATGAGTGACACAACTATGGAAACACACCCAACATATACAAACAATACCGGATGACCTGTCCTGGTGACGAGGGCACAACACACGGCCACAATTAGCCTCCCCCTGATATAACTCTTCATCATACCAAGCAGCCCCTGAGGTACCTTCTCTTCAAAACACTGAAATGCAACTTCAGGTCCCTTTGTTCCATGTTCCCCAGACATAAGGCAGTTACTCTAAATCCACTCTCAGACACCTACTATATAGTTTAAAGCAAGAATTAAATAGCTTCTTCCTCTTTTCTAAGCTAATGAATAAAATTTAACAGGTCTTCAAAAATCTAACCTTCAACCGTTACATTATTTTGATGTCTGCTCTAGTTCCTTCACTGATTTTAAACTAAAGGGACCTACACGTAGACATAAAACTCTGGAGAGGACTGTGAATAATGAACACAATGTACAGAGGATGCTCTAGCACTGGAAGAGAAGAGGCAGTTTATATCTGGTTAAGGAAGCATACTAGCCTAACTCTAACTGTTAGTTTTGAGGTACCAATGACACATGCAAGTTGAAAGGTATTGTAAAAGTTGGTTAGGTTGACCTTTAGAAAATATCCTTTGAGAGAGGACATATCTTTATATCACTGAGAATGACAGTGTGGGACAGAAGAAAAGGACAAAACATACAGACAAAATGAGGAAAATTGGTAGTGCTTATACAGTCTGAGGTAAATCTCTAGGAAATCAGTTTAAACAATATTCAAATTTAAGTATCCAAAACTAGTAAAACGAAACATTGGCTCTAATATAAGCATTATTCATTTTTCTCCTTTCCTCCATTTATGAACATTTCCAGCCATGATTTTAAGCAGTATGACCCTAGTAGGGCACTATCCAGAAAATGCACATGAGTTGACAATACAGCAATAAAGACTTTGAAATGAAACACTCAAAAGAGCAAGTTCACCCACTTAAAGAGTCTGGCAATGTCTCCAACCTAGAGACTGCAAGAGCAAACTTTATGAGTATGTAAACAAGTTTATCAGCAAAGATTTGAATCCTATCTGCAAGTGGACTGCTTAACAAGTCTTTGTTTCTCTCAACAATTAAAGAGGAAAAAAAATATAATAATCTGTGTAGCAGGGACATAAACATTAATTTCTCCTTCCTTTCTTCATATTTCAATGACACTGAAGTAAAGTAGGGTACTCCAAGCCTACCCTTCTAGCATATTCTTCTCTGCAAACTGGTCTAGGAGGTGGCTCTCAATCAAAGGCCATTTTACACCCCCTCACTCCCATGTACCTGGTAACTATGGAAACACTGGGGTGGGGAGATACTGACATCAAGTGAGCAGAGGCCCGGGTTATTATTAAACATCCTACAAAGCATCTGGCCCAAAATGCCAATGACGCTGAGGCTGAGAAACCAGTCTGGCGTCTGTAAACTCAATTATTCACATTCCACTGGCAGATGGCTTCTGGTTTCCATTCTGTCAATGGGATGACCTAAAGTGAGAGAGAAAGCATCCCACTATCAAGCAAGGGGCTCCAGTACCAGCTTCTTCTACATCCCACTCAAAAGGCCAAGTGCCAATTATATGGAGATAGACCGAGGCTGGAGGCAGCATACGACTCTGAACTCTTAAATCCCAGTAACCCCAACCTTTCCCCTTCTGCAATGATAAAATATCTGTATCTGTTCTGTCTAATGCAATAGTCACTAGTCATTAAATTGCCTTGCCAGCTGAGAGGGCCTAGAGGCAGTGATGCTCCAGTAGCAGTGAGCCCACCGAACACCTAGACCTTGGTTCCCAACAGTTCTACTAAGAGGAACATGGCTCCTTGGATGAATCGATGATTCCAGGGGTTGGGACTGGGCAAGTACATGAACCTATAATACCCAGTTATAAAATGAATGAAAATGAATGATCCAGAAAGAACAATGGGTATGTGTCAAAAGGACACAAAAGAAACCTTGGAGGGGTTTCCACTGGACAAATCTGGGACAATTTTTGCATCAAAATACATAATACATTAATAGATTAGAATCCATTGAATAATATAGGAATCCATGTGTGTGCATACTGATATAAACGAATACATAAATAAACCAAAGAGAAGAAAACAAGAAATTTCTCCTCATGGTAGATATATTAACTAGAATTGACACTCCAACTCCTACTTCACTAGCATTGGAACTTCACTATCCAGTATGATAGCCACCAGCCGTGTGTGACTATTTAATTGTAACTCAGTTCCACATTAACTACATTTCAAATGCTCATATAGCTAGTGGCTACTCTGACAGGCAGCAGTGCACTAAACAATGTCACTTGAGACTAAGTCATAATTTTGTTAAGGTCTAAAACAGCTAATTTTGTTCTTTTCTGACACTTAAAATTTAGTATTTGTGAAACTCCAGAAGGAATATATCTGCCAAGAAGGACTCCTCACAGTAAACTGGGCACAAATTCATAGCCAGAGTTTAGCAGCCATTGCTAACGTAGGCCTCTCATGCACACTGCCAGTTCAGAGAAATGCTGCAGACTCCGCCTTTTCAACCTCCTGCACTGAGCTCTTCCCTCTGATCAACGCTTATAAAGGAGTTCCTGTTTGAGACCTGCCTGGTCTAATTGATCCAACTGGAACTGTGCAGCTATGTCCTCACTGGCATCATACTGACCAATCAGAGCGGCTCCCTAAAGATAACCAAAAACCCTCCAATCTGGAGAGTGCTATTTGAACCAATCAAACCAGGCAAATTTACAATTCTCATTTGCATAAAATGGACTAATCAGGAACCACTGTGGGCTCTTTCTCTATAAAACTGCACCTCCCCTTTGTCTCAGTGGACCACACTTTTGGTTTCAACTATAGGCTACGTTTCTCTGATCTGCAAACTGCTCTCTTGAATCAAATTTCTCCTCTTTCTGCACCCCAGATCAGGGACCTTTGTTGACATTAGTCTGGAGGTAGCAAACTTTTGTTGACATACTGGAGTTGGAAAAAAGACTATTTCGTAAGGACAGGGAGAATAAGAAGTAACAATAGCAACATGATTTTGGAAGCTAAAAAGCAAATGAATGAGTGGTAAATGAGTTGGAGATTGGAGAAAGTGGAATACAGGTAAAGGGGAAAGCTAATAATAAACAACCAAATTTACAATGCAGATTCAACAAAATGTTCAGGATTGGCAGCATCAGTACCACTGGAACTAGTATTAGTGTGAAGAATTGCTTAAGGTTAAAGAAGTAAAAGCTCTATGAGAAACAGCTGAATTTCTAAGTTGCCTCTCTGATATTGTATTCCACTTCGAGTGAAAACGGGAAGTTCATTCATTAGAAGAAGGTTAAATACAGGGTCCCTGATTTAGGGAACCCAAGGCACCGGTGACAATAAAATGCATACTTCACCAAAAAAGAGGAGTTGGGAGTTAAGTAACTAAATTATTTCCAGGAGGAGGAGAAACAAGAGGAGGAGAGAGAATAGAACATAAAGAAAATTGCAACACCAATCTAGAAGTTTCAATATGCTGAAAGTGAGAAAATGGAGGGGTGAGGGTGGGTTGGGAAATAATCAACAGAATAATTCAAGAAAAGTTCCCAGAAGAGGTTGAGATGCCACACTGAAAGGCCACAAAGAGTACCCAACACAATGGATAAAAGGAAACACACCAATCCCATTTCAGAAAAGTAGGCATAAAAGAGATCCTACTAGCTTCCAGGAGGGCAGGGGAAAGGGAGAACAGGTCACACACAAAGAACAAGAGCTTGATATTTTCAACTGAACGCTGGACATTAATGCTAATGGTATTAAAGTTCTGAGGGCAAGAATTTCCGAATTAAAATTCTACACTTCGGAAAGTTACCATTCAAGTATGAGGGTAATGTAACATTTCAGATGTGTTAAGTTCTTTAAAAATATTATTTCTTATGCATCCTTTCTCCAGAAACTATGAAGTATATATGTAAGTACCAGAAGAGTGACAGGAGGAAAAAACCCAAGATAGAATCTAGGAAACAGGACATCCAATAGGAGAGAGAAGCAATGAAAATCACCAGGGAGATGATGAAGTGGGAACCTCCAGAATGACAGCCGTGGAGTAGTGAGTCCGACACATTGGAGCCGTGACACTCAAGAGCCACATATGCTGAATGGTCATCACCCAGATCTTGAGGCCACAGCACTGGCTGTTTTACACCATCTACTGAAGTGTAACACTTCAGAAAAGTACACAAATCATAAACACACAGCTTGGTTTTCATAAAGTGAACATATCCTGTGTAACTAACACCCAGATCAAGTACGTAATGGAGCATTACTAGAATCCAAAATGTCTCCCTTGTGCCCTTCCAGTAACTACCCAGGCTACTATCCTGACTTGATTGATTGTCCATTCTGTTTGTATATACAAACACACACACACACAATAACAGCACCTGCCGTGCTTTCAGTCATCTGTGCACATTTGAGTTGCCTGATGAGCACATTCCCAGCTGAGGTCAAATAAGTCACCACTCTTGTCTTCGTGTTTCAGCTCTCATACTGTAAACAAGTGTCCTTTTCATAAACTACTTAGCGCCATGGTATTTTTTTCTTTTTTAACCTTTTTGGACTTCTTGTAGGTGATTTCACTGTTTAGAATGGCCCCTAAGAGTAGTGCTGAAGTGCTGTCTAGTGTTCCTAAGGACAAGGCTGTGATGTGTCTTACAGGTAAAATGTGTTAGACAAGCTTTGTTCAGGCATGAGATACAGTGCTGTTGTGGGCTGTGGGTTCTATGTTCATAAATCAACAACATATATTTAAAAAGGTGTCTTTCAACAAGAACACATGAAATAAAGTTATGTACTGATTCGTTGATGACACTGTGACCAGATGTTTGCAGGAACCTAACCCTAAATTTCCCTTATGAGTAATGGTTCACTATTTACTAATTCAGTGTTTGTGGTAACTTTATAGAATATAACTACCAAAAATACCAAGAATCAAATCTGCACACATGCACACAAAGTCACATGGTAGTGTATCTTTTCTTTTTGACTTGAGGGACACCTGGGGAGTCTGGCCCGGGTTCAGCGCTCGTCTGGGCTTGGCCGGCCGTGGCCGTGCGCTGATGCAGTCCCCGCTCTCCCCTCCAGGACAGCTTCAGCTGAGCACCCTCACTTCACCCTCCGAGTGCTCTGCTCTGACCTGCTCCTGCGAGCGGGGTTCAGCCACGCTGAGCATCCGTCCTCTGACCACATCTCTGCTGGAAATCCACCCTGGCCCCTACGACAACCCGGTCAAAGCCCCCTCTGTGGTGGCCCGAGTTCAGGTTTCCCTCGTGACCTCACTCGATGGCCTTTCCAAAGGGTCTCTTAAAAGCTCTCAGGGAGGCCGAGACAGACTTTGGTCATCTGCTCCTCTCCTAGGAGCTTCCATCCAATGGTGCAGCGGCCCCCTCCCCACACAGGGAGGTCTGGGCTTGCTGCTCCATGCTCATCACAAGACGCTGCTTAGATAGGGATAGAGGGAGTGGGTGTTAAACTACAGGGAAAGGTAAAAGGATGATCGAGACAAAGGCCAATATAGTGGTATGGACATGCCTGTGAGAGGGTCTATTTCTTAATATGGGTGATGGACACAAGGATTTGTTTTATTATCTTTTTCATGAATATACACTCATTTTGTACACCCTTTTGAAGGCATGACATACTTCTCACACATACATAAAAATTCTGTTCTCAAAGAAAAGGACTGCCTGACTTGCCATACATCTGAAAAATAACAAATACTGTTTAGACTTTTTTAAAGCTATAAACTTCTGAAAAGAAACTATAAAAGATATTTTTATTACCTCTTAGTGGGTAAGGACTTTCTAAGCAATACTTAGAGAAACTGAACCCACAAATGGAAGGAGGGAAGAGTAACATACTGTAAATCCGATAATAGATAAGTATAAATATAAAACTTCAGCCCTGGCTGATGTGGCTCATTTGGTTGGAGCGTCATCCCATGCACCAAAGGGTTGCAGGTTCGATTCCCGGTCAGGGCACATACCTAGGTTGAGGGTTCGATCCCCGGTCGGGGCATGTGTGGGAAGCAACCAATCGATGTTTCTCTCACATTGATGTGTGTGTCTCCCTCTCTCTCTCCCTTTCTCTCTCTCTAAAATCAATAAACATATAAAAAAACTTTAATATTGGCAAAAGATTCCATAAACAAAGTCAAATGACAACAAATGGGGGGAATATCTGCAACAACTATAACAAACAATGGGCTCTTAAAAATTAAGAAAAATACCAGAAAAAAAAGAAAACTGAGAAATGACACCTGAATAGCCGTATACTGAAAAGGAAGTATGTCATTTAAATGCATCCTTGGTCATTAAAAAAATATGCCTAATGCCCTCCAAATTTTCAAAGCCGTTCCTAACTTAAGAAAGTCTCATGAAAATCTTAAAGTGGAATGCTCAGGCCTGACCAGTAAAATGAAAGGTAAGCTAACGATACTGTGACTCACGACTGGCTTCATTTTGGGGTAAGATTGACCTTTCTCACCTACCAGCCCTCCTCCAAAATTCAACTGCTCTCATTATGTGAGAGTTTTAGTTTAGGCATTAGCAGCAGTTAGCAATAAGTGAGATTGAATCAAGGCCTTCATCCTGTGCTAACCCTGGGTAGCTTTCTTGAGAGTTACATACTTGCTACATCTTTTCACTTGCCCACTTACCTTCCCAACTGGTAAGGTCTTGTACTTGACCCTATTCTATACAATGTTTATTAGTGACTCAGAAAATGACAGAAAACATAACTTTTGCATAAAAGAAATAAACTATAGGAAAAAAGAACAGGAATTCAAAGAGAGGCAAATGAGTGTGTCAAAACAAGATGATTTTTAAAGGGATTCACAGAAAGTCTTGTTTTTGGGTTAAACAGCAATCCATGTGACAAGAAATTCTGGGAGAATTAACTAAGCAGAACTTCAGCTTCATCATTAGACCAAGATGGGATACAGCCAGACAACAAATAAACTCAGTGTACATTAATAGACACACAAAATACACAACTGTAATATTGCCAGAACATTTCACACTCCTGTCAGACCATATGTGAAGAACTGCATTCAGTTTTGGGTGTCTTGTTTTAAAGTGAGAAAAAAATACAATATATTGACAGAATGGAGGAGGACCTAGACACTAAGGCAAATGGGTTATTTAGCAGAAGAGATGAAGAGCGGGCAGTGCAGAGGGACTGCCACAGTGTAAAAAAGAATTAGCCCAAAATAGTGCACTCGGCTGCTCTCTGGCCAGCTACCAAGGCCAAAACCAAGAGGCACTAAATGCAATGT
This sequence comes from Pteronotus mesoamericanus, assembly GCF_021234165.1. Taxonomy (NCBI): domain Eukaryota; kingdom Metazoa; phylum Chordata; class Mammalia; order Chiroptera; family Mormoopidae; genus Pteronotus; species Pteronotus mesoamericanus. The sequence continues at coordinate 5,296,310 of NW_026555166.1, read as the reverse complement.
GGTATCCTGAAGTGGATCCTGCAACAGAAAAGGGATATTAGTGGAAAAACTGGTAAAATCCAAACAAGTCTACAGTTTAGTGCATAATGATACACCAATTTTGGTTTCTTAAAAGCCAGATAATATGTTGACATTAAGGGAAATTGTGTGCAAGGGTATATGGGAAGTTTCTATACAATCTTTGCAACTTTTCTGTGAATCTAAAAGAAACAAGGAGGCAGATGGTTCAACAAATGGCTCTCAAATAGTATAGTGAGCGCTCTACCAATGCATGGGTTGTGTTCATAGATTAGACAGATTGAAACGTGCCTTTGAAAGGGTTTCTGCACATTTCATGGGACACTGGTGCCATCTAAACTGGAGGACAAATGATTTGGCAAGGCCACTAATCTTGGAGTCTGTAAGTGAGAATGTAAAGAACAACATTAACTCAGATTTATCAACACTAGGAAAGTAACAATCTTATATTTGGAATAATGTTGCAACTGATTCTTCTATCAGTTTTGAGGGAAGCCCCCCACCCAAGTCTTTGCAAACTATAGGTCATGATCCAGTTAAATTAGTTTTGTCATGATAGTTCCCCTGGGAGATACCACTCCCAGGGAGCTGGGGTTTTTTTGGGGGGGTGTGGGGAGTACGACTCTGTTGGGGGTACTTTTGGGGGGTTTCACAATGACTGGGGGCTCTACTGCCATTGACTGGGGAGAGGTGCCAAAGTTGCTAGGTATCTGGAAATGCAAGAAAGAACCGTCCAGTATTCCAACAAGATATTCCAAATCTCCCACCACTCAATTAGGAAACGAAAAAAAAAAGTTTTTTTAATTATTTAAGCATACTACCAAACTCCATTTGCCCATAAACATAAAATATATTTTGCAACTTTAGTGAAGACTTACTTTCCAGGTATACCTTTATCTTGCAAGTTAAGAAACAATTGTTTTGCTTCACTTAGAACTTTATTAAAAAAAGACTGTTGAGCATTTCAGAGATTCCCAATGAAGCTGTTCAGTACAGTATACCTGTATGAGACTGCTTTTATAGCTATAACTTTCCAAAAGGAAAGACAGACTCTGCTGAATGGATTATTTCCAAACACTATTAATTTAGTAAGGGCTTCTTTCTAAATTTTATTGGCACCAAAAAAAAATATCAGGGTTATAAAATATATATATTTTATTGATTTATTTTAGAGGAGAGTGAGGGTGAAAGAGAGAGAAACATCGATTTGTTGTTCCACTTATTTACGTATTCATTGGCTGATTCCTGTATGTGCCCTGACTGGGGATCAAACCAGCAGCCTTGCAGTACTGAAGACAACGCTCCAACTAACTGAGCTGCTGGGTGAGGTTTATCCTATGTAAGTTTAAAATGTATGCTGTGGCCCTGACTGATGTGGCTCAGTGGGTTGGGCATCGTACTGCAAACCTAAAGGTCCTCAGTTAGGGCACATGCCAGAGTTGCAGCTCAGTCTGAGGTTGGGGCATGTATGAGAGGGAATCTATTGCTGTTTCTCTCATGCATTGATGTTTCTTACCTTCTCTTTCCCGTCCCTCCCTTCCTCTCTCTCTCTAAAAATAAATAAAATCTGCCCTGGCTGGTGTGGCTCAGTGGACTGAATGTCACCCTGTGAACCACAGGGTTGCCGGTTCCATTCCCAGTCAGGGCACACGCCTGGGTTGCAGGCCAGGTCCCCAATAGGGGGTGCTGGAGAGGCAACCACATACTGATGTTTCTCTCCCTTTTTCTCCCTCCCTCCCCCCTCTCTAAAAATAAATAAAGTCTTTTAAAAAAGTATTTAAAAAAGTATTTAAATAGTCTTTAAAAACAAAACAAAACGAAAATTTTTTGGAGAAGCCAAGACACCACACACAAGGCAAATGTGACTGGGGAAAAAAGTCCTACAATATAAAAAGAGGTTAAGACTGAAAATAATCAGGAAGAAAACATGCAATTCTATGAGGGAAAAAAAGTGAGTGCAACAAAAAAAATTTAACTGAAAGTGAAGCCACACACTTATAACCCAGCAAATCTCACTCCTAAATAAATGAACATTTACTAAATTATCTCATGAATTTAATATTTAGAGTCTCTTAGGTTTTCTAGGTATAAAGTAACACTAGCAAAAAGAGATTGTTTTTAGCTATTTTCAAATACTTATTTATAGTGATTATTTGATTTCTTGTCTCAATATATTCATTTGACTAGTAAAGGGTAGTATTACTTCTGAGAGGGCATTTTGAACATTTGGTTGTCACAGTGACTGGGTGTCACCTTGGCATGTGGAAGTCAAAGCCAGGGATTCTGGAAATCTGCAGTGTGACTGACACTATTACACAATGAAGAAATGTTCCACCTTTCCCATGACTTCTAAAAGTCCTAACAGAAAAACCTGTTTGTAATTATTTGAACTCAAAAGCTAACTCAATTTTACATACAGGTAGTTTTGTATGGTTTTAACACACACTGAAATCACCAGTAATACAACTGTCTGGGTAAATTGTTTAAAACTTGACACCATGTGTTGTTCAAAGAGGAACAGCATCAAAGACAACAATGCTTAAGGTTTCTGAATCACCAGCACATGTCTGTTACGGATTTCCATTTGAAGCTGTCACATTCATAGTGATTCTGTATAGAGGTACAAGTATCTAACATCTTCATTATTTTTTTAATGTAATAATTATGCCTAAACATTTACATCTAAAGACATTATTTTATTATACATTATTTCATTTTTATGTTTCCTTTTTCTTCATGTTAGAGCATTATAGTAACTTCTTTAAAGTATGTGAATAAGAGCTCTTTACAAAAAAAAATTCCAGTGAATAAACATAGGAAAAATGGTAACAGTTGGAAAGTCAACATCTTGCAACTACTACGAAACAACAGATCTAGGCAGCGTACATCAGTGACCACCAACTGAAGGACAAGCTGACATCTGAATCCCCTGAGACAACCACACAGTATGGGCCCCTCAATATGATATAGAAAGAAGTATTATAAAAATTCTTACCAAAACAAATATCTGAATCAAGCCTCTACAATTGGGTACCACATAAAAGAAATATGGGGAATGAAAGGATATGTTAAAATGACACAATAAAAATTCAAGCCAGAATGTGGGAAATACTATCAAAGAAATGATCTGGTTTCTTCAACAAATAAACTGAATTTTAAAAAGGGAGAGGGCTGTAATAAATTAAGAGATTTTAAAGGACATACCAACCAAATGTAGTGTGTGGACCTTGTTTGGATTCTGATTTAACAACCTAACTTTAACAGGACATTTCTGAAACAATTAGGAAACTGAACATGAACTAGAAATGTGTTAATGATGTTGTGATAGACACATGTGCATCCTTATCAGCTAGAGATAAACACTGAAATATTTGTGGACAAAATGATATGCAGGCCTGGGATTTGCTTTAAAATATTAAAACCCCAAAATGGAAGGGGTCATAAAATTGATATAAAAATGGTAAAATGTTGATGTGTTCAAGATGGGTAAAATAACCAGGAGGATATGAGTAACTATGTTAATCTCAATTTTAAAAAATATCTTAGAACAGCCCTGGATGGAGCTGCTCAGTGGGCTGAGCTCCAGCCTGCGAACCAAAAAGTCACCGGTTCCATTTCTGGTCAGAGCACATGCCTGGTTTGCAGGCCAGGCCCCCACTTGGGGCTGAGCGAAAGTCAACCAATCTATGTTTCCCTCCTCTCTTTCTCCCCATTTCCTGTCTCTAAAATAATTTAAAAAAATTTTTTTTTGAAAAAATCTTAGAACAGAAAAGAAGAGCTACAGAATCATCTCCTTAGGCCTCTTTTTACTTCTGGTTACAACTAACCTGAGGATCAACACTCTCTCTAAGCTACCCAATCAGTGATGAGTTTTTCATCATCATCATCCAATACATTTATCCTTTTCACGAGGACATTAACAGTCTTTGCCTGATACAACCTAATGAAGGAAAGGTACTGTTTATAGTAACAATTTGATACACCAATTTAGGAGCCCTATCAAAAAAGTTAAGTTTGGTATGCTTGGTTTTGGTAATCCTCCATGGATCCTAATCACTATTATCTTTCATGGGCCTTTTTTCCACAGCAAAAGTGTTCTTTTCACTGTTCTCAAATTCTACCTTGTTTTTTTCCTGGCTTGGCCACCTTGTTACATACAGATTTCTGCCCACTCTGCTGGTCTGGAATGTCTATCTACTTCTACCAGTTAAGTCCCTTCTCTACAAACCCTTGCCTTCATCTGGACCTTAGATTCATGAAATGTTGGAAAAGGAAGAGACTACTTGTAGCTCTCAGTGCCCTATCATTTTAAGCAGGTAAGCCTTTTAGTATCTCCTGTATTTTTATACTTCCTTCCCCATAAGAATGCAAATTCCTTGAGGGCAATTTCCTATCTTATATAAGGATTGTTAGCACTCAAATTATATGGAAAGAATTTAGAAGCATGGTAAACAGTTGCTCTATATCCAAGATGAGATTAATAAAGATGGCTCAAACTATATGCCAGGCATTATTCTAAAGATTTTATATATAATAATTATCAAATACAACCACCCTGAGGTTACTAAGCATTATGCCCATTTTGTAAAATGATGCACGGAGAAATAAACAATTTACCAGAGGTTACAGATAGTGAGTGAGCAAACTGGGGTTTAAAATCAGGTAGTCTGGCTCCAAAGTCCCATTCCCAAATCAACTATTCAGCATCTCAGAAAAAAACTTGAGCCTGCAGTCTGGGGTCATTTCACCCCACTGGCATATATAGGAGAAACCAGGCTGGAGTAAAAGTCATGGGCTTTGAATTCTAGTCCTGACACTGATCTCAAGTAATATGACTCAGCAGCCCTTCTAGACCACAGTTTTATTTGGAAAAAAAGGAAGAAGGTTGATTTCCTTCTGGACCTAAAGGTCTATTATTCTATCGTCCTCTGGATTTTATTGGAGAGAAAAGAACTAAAATTAACTAATTCATTATCTAGCCAAAATGGCCTAATTCCCACAGTGAGCCCTCCTGGTCTGAACTCCAGTTTATTCATCCAAATGGCTTATACATCTCCGCGTGAACATCTAACAGACATCTCCAACCTCTTTTGTCTGAAACAGATCTTGACCTCCACTCTCCAAGTGCTCCGCCCCTCCTCCTGCCTGCCCCACCTCAGTCAATGGTCCTCTTCTCACCCACTTGCTTTCACCTACACTATACCCTTTAGTCCTGTTAGCTCTGAGTTTACAGAATTAAATTTAAATGCCTCACCATGGCCTGTACTGCCCCGTTTAATATGGACTCAGTCTTTCTCTACCTTTTCTTCATTTCTCCTGTTTGTCTCATCAGCTCCAACTACCTTATTCCTCAAACAACCTACTTTATTCTCACCCTAGGCCTTTTTTACTTGAAGTCTCTGCTTGAGAGGAGTTTACCTCCTTTGCAAGGTTTCCCTGACCACTCTCTTAAAAATAACCACAGAGACCACTCATTCGTCTTCTATCATATTCAATCCTTATTCCCTGCTTTATTTTCTTCAGAATATTATCACTAGCCAAAATTATGTTTCTTTCCTGTGTGCCCCCCACCATTAAAATCTAAGCCCCACAGTAAGAACTTCTTCTTACTCTTTTTCATTACTCTATCCCCAGTTTCAACAACAGTGCCTGGCACAGTATTTGTTGAGTTAATGAATTTTCCCAGTCTCTAGTATCTGCCAAACCCTGCACTAAGTGCTAGAGATACCTTAGCTGTGGATATCTCCTTCCCTTCTCAGCTAAATCTTTAGGTAGTATTTCCAACCTCTCAAGTTCACTCAGGATTTAACACACTGCAATCTGGGCTCTAGCCCACTCCTTTGAAAGTGCTCACTAAGTTCCACTACCTTCCTCATTCAACAGCCCCAGGCAATGAACACTTCACTCCATATCTTCTTGACCTTTCTGCATCAAAACTGACCATACATATCCTCCTTCTGGCAAATCACCTTCCTAAATTTCAATGCTAATATTCTCTCCTGGTTCTCCTTCTACTCTCTCAGCTATTTCTATTCAGTCAGTCTCCTGCTCCTTAAATGTTAAGTGTTCCCAAGTACTTAGATCAGTCTCCTCTTCTGAATCTGTATGTTTTCACTATCACTGAGCAATCAACTCTACTACTATAGACTTATCTTAGCCCAGTCCTCTTCCTCCTGAATTTCAGACCAACAGGTTCAACTGCCACTGACATCTCTACCTGGATGTCCCAAAGGCACCTCAAACCTGACATACTAAAAACAGGAAGTCATTTCTCTTTTCCCAGCTTCCCACCCTCACCCTACATAAACATCTTGATGAATGGCACTGACCAACCAATGAGGCCCAAACCCCCGGTTCTCCCAGACATTTCATTCTTCCTTAGTCCCTCTGCCTTATCAGTCACCAAATGTGTCTCTTATTTGCACCCACTAAAGGAATTTTCTTATCCTGTGGTGACTTACCTGTCCCCCTCCTCCCTGTAAATCCATCCTTTTAGAGTATATCTTTCTAGAACACAAAAGTCCGATTCCTGGCTTAAAATTTCCTAAAACCTCATCCCCATTACTGTACCATCTTGACAAGGTTGTTCTCCTGGCATTAACTCCTCTTTTCGCTCCAGTAATGCCAAATGTCTCAGGATCTCCCCTCAAAGGATACTCTTTTTGTTCGTGTCTCTCCATGGGATATAGACCCCAACAGCACCTACCTGGCAATCTATCAAGTCCCAGCTGAAATGCATGACTTCTTTTGGGATGCCTTCATGAATTCATCCAAGAAACTGAGACGCCTCCCATATCTATTCTTTCACTGTATCTTGTAAATGTAAATTTATTATAGTTCTTACTTCAATCGCCTGTCTCACCTTAGAGGTTTTTGTCCCCAGTTTCCAATTCAATGTCTCCCCATAGAGATGGTATTCAATACATATTTATTAAGTGAATGGATTAAAGCAGGGATCAGCAAACCATGGCCCATCACCTGTTTTTGTACAGCCTGCTAACTAAGAATACGTTTTACATTTTTAAATGTATAGAAAAGAAAATCTTAAAGAGTAATATTCAGTGACGCCTGACAATTAGAGATAATTCAAATTGCAGTGTCCATAAACAAAGATTTATTGGACCATAGCCACGCTCACCTGTGTATGTTTAGGCTTTTATGCCACAACAGAAGAATGGAGTAGTTGCAGTAGAGACCATATGGCACACAAAGCCATAGTTGCTATCTAGCTCTGCACAGAACAAGTTTGCTGATCTCTGCATACAATATAAATGAATATGGCCTTTGGTTTCTGATAGAATTTGATCAAATCCTGGCTTTACCACTCATTATCTTTGTGACCAAGAACAAATAACCTACCCTGAGACTCAATTCCTTAATTTGTAAAATGGGTTAACAAAGCTTGCAGGGTTGATCTGAAATTTTACTAAGCCCTTTATATATATATATATATATATATATATAAAGATTTTATTTACTTTTAGAGAGAGAGGTAGAAAGAGAGGGAGAGAAACATCAATGTGCGGTTGCCTCTTGTGCACGCCCTACTGGGGACCTGGCCTGTGACCTGACTAGAAATGAATCGGTGACCCTTTGGTTTGCAAGCCAGCACTCAATCCACTGAACCACACCAGCCAGGGAAAAATTTGACTATGCCTTTTAACTGAGGTCCCTGCTGTAGGAACCAGTCTATAAAGTGCCTGGCAGAATACAGCTTCATGTTGAGGACCCAGGCATGGGTTTGAATTCCAGCTGTATCACAGACTGTGTGACCCTGGGCAAGGTACTCAACTTCCTAGTGCATCAATTTCCTTATCTATAAAACTGGGATAATAATATGTACCTGAAAAGACTGTTGTGAGAATTAAATGAGTTGGTACGTGTGAAATGCTGAACACCATCCCTGGCAGGTAGTAAGCACTCAACAAATATTACTATTAGTACAGCAAACGCTTGGTTAATGTTAGTTTCTCCTTTTCCCACCTCTTCATCTACCTTCCATCCCTATTCAAAGAAGCCTACCTCTGCAGGAGTAAATCAATACTTGCAGGACAAGCGCTGTTCGGGTCCGTGTGGCTTCCAAGATGCATTATAATCACAGTTCTCCTCTTAGCATCCTGGTGATCCTCCCTTCTCTGGGTGCCTTCTTCCTTAGAAATCTAGCCAATCCCAGGCTTCTTATAGATAAAATTCTTATCTTCAGCCAAGGTCTCTCTCCCCATACTGAGCCCCAGTATAGCATTTTGCAATTCCTGATTTCTACCCAATGGCTTTCAACTTAAGTTCAAAATCTTAAAAGCTGAAAATTACTTTCCCCCATCTCTCCCCTCCTATCTTCCCCATTTACTAGATGAGCCTGTTGTTGTTCTAGCACTCTGGCTAGCCTGTCCTGATATTATACTTTAGTCCTTGCTCTCTCACAATGAGACCTTATTTCATCTTTTTCTTTTTTGTTCCTACTGCCATTACTAATTCAGGTCTTTTTAACTTCAAGTTTATTTCACCAAAAAAGCTTCTAACTGGTCTCCCTGAGAAATTACTGCCTGAGGCACTAATTTCTCCCGCACATACTATGACAATAATCTTCCTAAAATATGCCATTTTTCATCATGATCTTTTCTGCTTAAAACTTGTGGTGCACTAGCTTCTCTCTTAAATCCCAAAAACTGTATGGAAAAAGGGGGGGGGATGACTTTAGGGTGACAATCAAAATCCCTACCTACTTTGCTCCACTCCCATGTTAAAAATACTATCACCTTATATTTATGCAGTGCTTTCCTTAACTTAGAAAACATTCTTACAAGCACTGGCATTTCATTGTCACACAGGTGAAACAGGCATTAGTATCCTTGTTTTACAGAAGGAAAAACAGACTTCTAGCACTGAACTAGAAGTCTGAACAAAGTGTCCCCATTCCACTTCCCCCTTGGAATCGTAGGTTAGTCCATCAATCTTTCTAATACCTCAGTGCCACCACTAATGCACAGCAGTCCTCAGTTCCAGTAACTCTGGTCTGCTCAGTCTTGTCCCATCCGCATCGCTCCAACACACCTCATGTTTCCTTACCTCTGCACTCCTACCATTGTCTCACTTGGTAGACACCCCTGTTCTTAACTCTTGTTATAATAATATAGAATTTCTTCAAGTCTTGAGTTTAAACGACATCTTTTTGGAAATGCCTTCTCTGACACCCCAAAAAACTATTCTATTCCACTTGCCAACACTATGGAACTTATAGTAACTGATTTGACACTTACTGGCCCAGTCATACTGCAGCTAGTTTATTTTGTATGCTTAGACCTTCCTATATCCCCTTCTAAGAAGAAAAATTATTAGAGCTTTCTATTTTTCTCACAGTACCTATCACAGTATCTTGTACCTAAGAACTCAAAGTTTTGGATTAGACAGCCTAGGCCAGTATCTTTCAAACAGCCAGGCACAATGCATGTACACAAAGAGAAATCAATCCAGAAGTTCAGAACTGGTATTTCTGTTTTTAACAAAATAGGATACATTTCTCATAGTAAAGATGAGTACTGTTTTGTAAAACTCTTATTTCATTACAAATGCATGTAACTATTGGATCGTAATATCATATACATTATTTACTGTTATATATTTTTTTAAAGTTGCAAGCTGTTAATGTAGATGACCCAACTTCTAGGCACCAGGGAGTTATTTACTCTCCACCAAACTGCATATGCTCCAAGAAATTCAGCTAAATAAAATTTAGATACTACATGGGGGATGAGGGAGGCAAAGCTTAAAGAACGATGAGTGTAAGGGAAAGTGTATAAGGAAATGTTTCTTAGAGATGTTGGAATATGCTACAATACTAGGTGTTTAGTCTCCAGCCTCTGCCATTTCTTTAGCAAAACAAACAAACCCAAAAACCCAAAACCAAAAACTCTCTATAGAAGGGCTTTTAAAATTTTTTCAAAGCACTCACACTTAAAACACAGCCCTCACTGCAGCCTACAACACAAAGGGACGCAGGATCTGGCCTCCACTAAGCCAACCTCATTTCCTACCCGTTTCACCCACAAGCACTTCCCTCCAGCCACAGGGGCCTTGTTGCCGTTCCCAGAACATCCCAAGTCTCAGGGCCTCTTGCACTTGGTGTGCACTCAGCCAGGTCCTTCCTCCTTTATAAATCCTTCCCTTTCAATGTCCCATCTTCAAAAAGGCCTTCCCTGACCATGGTATGTATCTAAAGTAGGCCCCCAACTCCCTAGACCCTTGAGCTGCTATACGGTTTTTCATAACACTTGTCACCTTCCAACACTCGACTGCATATTTATTCTATTATGGTCTATCCCAGGGATCCACAAACTTTTTCTGTCAAGAGCCAGATATTAAGTATTTTCACTTTCTGTCACAACTACTCAACTCTGCCACTGTAGCACAAAAGCAGCTTAGATTACATGTAAATGAGCAGATGTGTCTGTGCTGCAGTAAAACTTGATTTATAGAAACAGGTAGCCGGCTGGGTTTGGCCCACAGGCCATATACTCCTGCTATATCCCTTCTAATATATTATGAGTGTCACAGAGACAGGAATGTTGGAGAGTCTCAAGTACACTTTTGATAAATATGTGTCACGTAAATAAGTAGTACTAGCCTGGATTTGGGAGGTATACTCCTCTTTCACCTCCACAGATGCAAATAACATGGTGTTCAAGAAGAATGAGGCCAAGGTCAGCAGCTCCGATTCCATTTGGTTAGTATCACACCATGAAACATGGCCCAACAATCACTGTGCGCTACTGTCAACAGCAGTGACCATCTCACACATAAAGGCCTTTGGTCACAACTGGGACCTAGTAGGAGCTTGTTAAAACACAAGACTGCTGGCCTCCACTCCCAGAAGTTCTGATTCAGTAGATCTAGGGTATAGTCCAGGAATCTGTCTTTCCAGCAAGTTCCCAAGTGATGCTGATACTGCTGGTACTGAACCACACTTTGAGAACCACTGGATGAGAGCACCCAAACACTACAGTTCTAATAGTTTTATACTATTAAAAAAAGAAAAAGTAAAAGAGCCACAAATTCCTAATGTTCCAGTGATCAGGCTGCAGGGGAACTGAAAAAGAACTGAAAAAGAACACAACCATAAAACAGACTGTAGTGGAACCACTGCTTCAGTAAAAGGAGGGCATAAAAACACGAGGTCTTTAATTTTTAACAGCCTGTCTTTCATACACTCCATTTTCACTTGCAATTCTAGTTTTAACTGGCTAACACAATAAACCAAACAGGTCAAAAGAGAGAAATCACCAGTGGGTGGCTAACTTTGATAGAAGGCTAAGTTTTAGCTCCATAATCAGTTTCCTTACAACTACTTTAAGAATCATAACCACCTGGTTTTCTGTTGCTAGATGCCAAGAGACTTTTCTAGATGGATACCAGAGATCCAATCTCATTACAATGAAATACACCTACAACTTTCTTGGTCTTAGCACCATTTTCTTAGAAACCTCTGAGCCTTAAGAGCCCAGTGGAAGAAGAAATGAATGCGCAAACAAAAGAAGCATGAGGAAGAGGTCCAAGTAAACTGCTAGCTTGTGCATCGGTAGATGCCAGAGGAGCAGAAATAAGGAAAGCCAGAGGCCAAGGATGCTGGTACCAATTGTTAGGCTGCATGCTTGCTGTCTAAAACTTCTCAATGTATCTAGAACCATACATGTATCATGTACCATAGCTATCTGATCACCATCACCAACTACCTTGCCCGTATAAACACAGTCCCTTTTGGTCCTTGGGCCTGGACCTGTGACTCTGAACTAGTCCTCTTCTCCGTTGTGGCTGAACGCAACATATACACAATATATTTCTTATGCTACCTTAGCTGAAAAAGGGGGAACAAAAAGAAACAACAAAACAAAAAAAAACGGAAAATACACTTACAATGAATTACCAGAATGATGAAAAACCTATCACCACCAGATACAACCGACAACTATCCTCTAAATTCATAATAATAAAACTTAACAATTTTTACAAGTTCTGTATTTGTAAATTCTGGGAACTTTAAAATAACATCCCAAACTCACATTAAAATTACCCTGGCCCTGGCTGGTATGGCTCAGTGAACTGAGTGCCAGCCTGCGAACCAAAAGGTCACTGGTTCAGTTCCTGGTTGGAGACACATACCTGGGCTAAGGGCCAGGTGCCCGCTTGGGGGCATGTGAGAGGCAACCAGTCCATGATTCTTTCGCACGTCACACATCCATGTCTCTCTCCCTCCCTTCCCCTCTCTCTAAACAATAAAATCTTTAAAAAAAATTACCTGAAGCCATTACTTACTCCTCCCATGTGAACAACTCACAAAGTGATTAGAATTTATGTACATTTGTAGCTGTTTGTAAAATGGGTTTCTGTTATGATGGTTATATGTAACTAAAGTAAGTTAAAAAATAATTTTCAGGTGAAAAAGTAAGGTAAATTTTAAGTTCTTAAAAGAGAAATTCAAGAAGCAGAAATCAGAAAGTTGACAGACCATTAAGTAGATGGCAATAGTGCATCAAAATGTGTCTACAAAAGAGATAGCACATAATCAATGATGAATGAGCAGACCCAAAAAGCAAACGCCTAAAGATGATTTCAGCTAAGATCAAGTACTTTTGGCGAGATGATTAAACAAACAAGATGTGGTACCTATATACAATGGAATATTACTCAGCCATAAAAAATGAGCTCACCATTTGCGACAACACAGATGGAACTACAGGGTATTATGCTAAGTGAAAGAAGACAACAAAAGACAAATACTGTATGATTTCACTTATACATGGAATGTAAAAAACTAAATAAATGAACAAGCAAAACAGAAACAGACTCACAGAAATAGAGAACAAACCGGTGGTTTCCAGGGTGGTGGTTTGGGGACTGGATGAAAATGATGAAGGGATGAAGAAGCACAACTTGGCAGTTACTATTTTGACACGCATAAAGAACATAGTAAATAGTATTATAATAACTATTTATGGTGCCATGTGGGTTCTAGATTTATCTGGGGAATCATTCTGTAAGTTCTATAAATGTCTAACCACTATGCTATAACCTGAAACAAATGTAATATTGAATGTCAACTATAACTGAAAAGAAAACAAGTATTTTTGGTGAAAATTTAGCATCTGAATTAAAATGTGCTAAGTGTAAATATGTATCAAATTTTTATAACTTTGTAAGGAATAAAGAATATAAAAATATCTCAACAAATTTTACGTTGATTACCTGTGGAAATGTTATTTTGGATATACTGGGTTAAATTATTAATATTAACTGTACTTTCTTAGTTGTTAGTGTGGCTACCAGATAATTAAAATTACATGTGGCTTGCACTAGGTTTCTATTGGAAAGTGATAGTCTACTCCAATTCTGCAAATATGTTTGCTATCTCCTCCTCCTTTGGGTGATTTCTAAAAAGCTTGTAGAAAATGTTATGGAGCAATGAATGAACTTGAAGATATGTAGTATTTCTGACACGGAGTGAAGATCCCTGATCTTGGTCTAATGTAGGAGTATCACAGGTCAAGTGCCCATCCACTGTCACTTGATGTTGTAATCACCGTACTTCCTAGGGAAGGGAAGATTAGTTCTACCTCTGCGACCACTCCATATATACATATCTATAGCTATACAAACACACTGCACACTTAACATTCATTTCAAATGGCAATTAAACATATCAGAATCCCTAGAAGTGTTCATAACACTGAGCATAAGATCTCTAATGATAAAAGCTACCAGATTCCCTGACCCCAACCACCCCCCAGTTCCCAGCATGCTATTTCATTCTTAGAGAAAAGAAGGGAAAAATCTGTAATAATTCCTGTAATCCCTGCCTGTTTTCCTTTAATGTCCTTAACTACAAGTTCAGAAAGCTCCACACTGATTTGTGCTGCCTAACTTCTAAAACCACAGAGGATGCCAAAGGAGAACACTGATACTGGTTGAAAAAGAACAGATGTAGGATCTAGTTACTCTAACAGTTGCTATATAACCATTAAAACTTTGTAAAAAACTATACTGAAGAGAAAAATTAAACATTTAATCATTTGAGCTCTTCTCTCTGCAAGCATCAAAAAAATGCAAACCTAGGAGGAATAACTTATTTGAACACATTTTAATACATCCAGATAGATGTGTGTTGAGATTTCCATAGTCTAGGGACAATATTGTTAGGGAAAGAAATGTACTGCTGGGCAGAATTAGAAGTAACTGTGAAACTTAAAATGAAAATAAGCTTTTAAAAAAGGAGGGAGTTGCGAATATTGCCAAAAGGTTACAATACTCACACAATTTAATTATCCTGTCATAAAATATAAACTTTAAGGACTAATTCCAGCACACTGGAAAGAAGCCACAGCCCATGCAACAGGAAAGCATTTAATTCCCAAACATGTGTTTCACCCCCACTGAATGTTATCACCCTGCAGCAGGGTCAACAACTTGTGGCAAGCCTGGAGATGACTCCGAATGGCACTCAAAAGGCAGTCCATAAAGATTCACTGAGAGAATGCCTGAATGAACCAGAGCACTCACACGCATAGTGCAATTAACATGCAGAACCCACAGCTAGTTAATCTGAAACCAGAGCCAGGAGGAGATAGAACAAAACAGCACCCCAAGTCTAGTCCCAGGCCATTCCCCCAGGAGCCACCTCCCTGAAGTTATTTTCGCTCTATGTCGTTTATTCATCTCCTCTTACTTTTACAAAACTTCCAAGCCTTCTCTCCCACAATTTCTCCCCCTCTTATACAGCTTCCCCCAATAAAAACATAGAAGCATTTTCTAGTCTCATCACTTTTTAGAGAAGTATTACCATCTCTAACAATCACCCACAAATTCAGTGGACAGAAATATGCTAGGTGGTAGGGTATAAAGGTAAGTGTAAAACTATACCTACCTCTCAGGTAGCTTGTGGGGGAAGCAGACAGACAAACAATTACAGCATAAAAAAAATGCCTGGAGCATAAGGCAGGGGTGCCACTGGATGAACCCTTTGCTAGGTGGGAGAGGAGGGTGACAGTCTTAGAACAATGAGGGGAAAAAGGTCAAGATGAAAAAATAAATTAGCTGAGTATGCCTGTGACTGTTCTAATAGTCAACACATCAAGCTAGTACTCTAAAGTGACTCTTGTAATGAAAATTCTCTTACTCTGGAAAAAGTTGAAGTTCATGAAACTGGCACTGAGTACATATCAAGAGAGAAAAAAACCACACACAATTCAGAAGATCATGTGCAAACCAAATTAGTCATAATATCAAGTTGACCCATTCCTGTCTGTCCTTCTTAGTGAAGATGACTAGACTGACCCACTCTTGTGATTTCAGTTGGCTTTTTCTACCAGCAGTGCTGGATTTGCAGGAGCCGTCCATACTTCCTCCCTGACACGCCTTGCGGCTACCGGCGAAAGTCTGCCAGGCTGCTAGTTGGGACAGTGGCCATGAAAGAGAAAAATTGACCAAGGACATGAACTAGATGGATCCACACTCTGCTTTGTGACTATTCAAAAAGACAACAAAAAACACAATAAACTGGTACATCAGGAGAGCGTGAGATGGGTAGTAGGGATGGCACCATGTAAGTTTCCTTTAACAGGCAATTCATCTCTTGTCAGTGTCACAGGACGCTGAGTTTTTCACCTTCTGGTTGGGTACCCGAGAGCCACAGAGTCAGAGGCTACAGACCGTTTTCAAGGTTCATGTCCACCTTGCCTGACTTTCTCTGCCCCCATCCTCCAGGCCCCTTGTCCTTACCATCCCAAGAACACCCTCTTTTCTTCACCAATTCTTTCCTTATCATGGAATCTAGATAATAGGTAGTATGTTCCTTTAGGAAACTGTCTGCCTTATCCCTTTTTCTTCCACAGGAATCAAGACATAGGTAATGTTTTTGAAATTACCGTATTTTTAAAATGCTCTGATCTGTATACCACTTAAGGAGCTCTTTCCTCAACTTGAATTAGTGACTTCAGTGAGTGGGAAAAAAAAAACCATACCTCATAATTTTAAGGAAATAAAAAAACATCAAGGCACCTAGCACATGAAATTAATCTTTATAAACCAAAATTTTAATTATGAAGAGCATTCCACTTTTATGCATATGAATTGTAGGAAATGTTTCCTTTGAGTCCATATTCATGCCAGTAACCCAAAGGCAGTATTTATCATGTAATAAAAAACACTTATTTGTAATCCAATGATGCCTTAACCTTCACTAAGAACAACTTTTGGAACCTCCAGTTAAAAAACAAAAAAACACCAAACCTCAGCAAATGTATATAGTAGATGTTATAAAGCTGATGTTTTGAAAATTATGATTCATAAGTGTATGGATTTATTTTTTTAAACATTGCAAGCTTAATATGAAGGGATTTGTTCGGTAATTTTACATCATAAGTTTCTACTGTGAAAAAGTTTTTAATATTTAAACAAGTTTGCTGCTGATACATCTCAAGAGTTTAAAACTAAAAGGAATTTCTTCCAAATTAAATCTCCAATTTAAAAAAGAGTCAAGTTTGTCCTGGCTGGTGTGGCTCAGTGGGTTGAGCGCCAGCCTACAAACCGGAAGGCTGCCGGTTCCCAGCCAGGGCACATGCCTGGGTTGTGGGCCAGGCCTCCGGTTGGGGGCCTGTGAGAGGCAGCCAATCAATGTTTTTCTCATACACTGATGTTTCTTTCCCTCTCTCTTTCTCTCTCCCTTCCCTTCTCTCTAAAAATAGATAATTAAAATTCTTAAAAAATAGATAAATAAGAGTAAAGTTTACTTTATTACATTAACTTAAATACAAATATCAACATGGGAAAAATGGGCTTCAAAATCAACTTTATACGAAATAATGAAATCAAAGACCCCAGAAATTAAAATGTTTACTTATAATTGTTTACTCTCATCTTTCCTTTATTGAAAGTCAAGGCAAATGTAATTCATTTATTAAAACTGAAAAAGTGTTGGTAAGAATGTCATAATCTTTTAATAGATCACAGTTAAAGTAAAATAAACTGACATTGTAAAGATCTTTTTGGCGAGAGTTTATTTACTTTGCTACAGGAAGGTAAAAGTCACATTAAAATCACATTCTAATTACCAATCTTGTTTTTGCAATCACCAAATCCTGAAAGCAAAATTATTGCAATTCACTCTGGGACTGTTTGTATGTATGTTTTTAGTGTCAGGCAGAAAATTTAAATCTACTAACAGAAGAGTGGTACGATTTCAAAAAATGGTACAACTTTCAAAAACTAGATTAATGGCCTGCCTACTCATGTACTTTAAATGTTTTAAATAAACAGTATCAGATGCTTTTGAGATTAACAAAACATGATCACCTGTCCATTTATTCACTATCATTTGTATATATGAAAATCTTCAAATAGCTATGGAAAATAGAGATCAGGTAAAGAAAAGGGCTCTATCTGAAGACTCAAATAATTTTATCCAAAATTAAGAGTAGCCCACAAAAAGTGAAGAAGGCTGTCAAGAAAAAAGCGTTAGAAATCACAATAGATTCTCTCTTAAACCGGGCAGAAGTACTAAGAAAAGAGTTGGTAATTATTGCCCTCAATTTGTTTATCCCTTCCTGATGGCATATTTAACACTGTACTATAGAAGCTGTAGTTAAGGTAAGAGGCTGTGTCTCATTTATCTTCACATTCCTTAGTATCTAGCATGTGCCTACTTCATAGTAGCAACTGAAAAAAAGCTGAATGATTTAAAGCAATTAATGTATCCATAACTCTGGGTAGTCATTTAGGTTTCAACTCATCCAAGAACATCCATAACTTTATTTTAGCTAATAAGCACTGGGTAATTTGGTGTGTTTCATTAAAATCTGCAAAGCTATTAAATGGTTTTTGAGCTCTGAATAACACTTTAAAAGTATTTAAAAGAAAGTACGTACTCCTGGCTGGTGTGGCTCAGTGGACTGAGCATTAGCCTAGGAACCAAAAGGTCAGAGGTTCAATTCCCAGTCAAGGCACATGCCTGGATGGCGGGCCAGAGCTCCAGTTGGGGGCATGCAAAAGGAAACCAAGTCAATGTTTCTCTCCCTTTCTTCCTCTCTTCCTCCCTCCTCATCTGTAAAAATGAATATATAAAATCTTAAAAGAAAAAAAGAAACATTTAACATTAAGTGTTTAGTGAAACATTAAAAAATACTCTTACAATTAAAATAGAAATAACTGGTTTCACTATGTGTAACATGGTATTAGTATGGTAAACATGAAGTAATTGGGCAGTAATGTAAAATGTTTATTAACAGAACAACATTACCCGCTGAATTATAAGAGACCCTGGAATTCTGGTGGGGAAAGTTATAGCGGGTAAGCAGGAGACGATGCAGAGTGCTGCCATTCCCACTCAGATTGACTTTGGAAAGGTGCGGAGCTTGGTTTCCGCCCTTGGAAACAATTACTTCTGTCCCAATCTACATGGTGCTGCTGGAAACTGAGGTACAGAACTGGTTTAGTCCATGGACTCACTAATAATGAAGTCGACCCTTTCTGGACTCCTAACAATTCCATTTCCATCCACTCTCTAAGGCTCTAGTCTAGAGCAAAAGAAGGAAAATAAATTATAGTTCTGGGCCAAACAGGGCCAAATTCAGCCACACTCTGTTTGCACAGTCCAGGGGCTGAGAATGGTTTTTACATTTCTAAATGGTAAACCTAAGAGTCACATTTCATGACACATGAAAATTGCATGGAATTCAAATATTAGTGTCTATAAATAAAAGCTTTAATTGGAACATGGTCATGCTCACTCATTTACATGTTGTCCATAACTGCTTTTACATTATAACAGTAGAGCTGACCTCATAGCTCACCAAGCCACAATATTCACTACCTTGCCCCTTTACAGAAGTATGCTGACCCCCGAGCTAAAGCACTCTCTGTGCTCCTGGCTGCATCTCCTTTCTCAGAGGTCTTCCACTGCTTCACAAAGTAGAGACTCTAAGCTTGGTAACCTCAAAATTCTAAGGCCTGTATTTCCCGAAGAATATTGTTCCAATGGGTATGAAGCACAAACTAATCTGACTCACTAAACTTTCCCCTCTCCTACATCACCTATACAGATTTTAAAATCAAGAGTACACAATACTTACAGAGCTTGGTAAATGTCCATCTTGGCACTGTGTTGTCCAAAGTTATATCGTTACATATACATAATATAGTACAACTCATTAGGGTGGGCACAAAAACAAAGTAACAAATTATACGCATAGAGAAGCCACTGAAAAGGAAGCACAAGGCAAGCACAATACTGTACCTGCACAGTTCAGATCTCTCACCAGACTACCACATCCAGTTCTGGGTCACACTACCGAAAGGAAACAAGAACTACAGAGAATTTGATGGTGGACAGATGAACCCCACTAAAGAAATGCTAAAAGAAATGGGATTATTTCGCACAAAGGAGAGAAAGATGAATAAAGAACTAGAATAGTGAGAGTGTCAAACTATGTATTTGTTGATAGGTTTAATTCTTGCTAATGAAAATAATGGCAGCCTAACTAATATTCCACAAAACATCTAATGAATTAAATATGATTCTTAATGAGACTGCCATTCCTGTCTTAGGCCCTAAACTAGACCCTTAAAAGATAATCACTTGTTAAATATTGTACTACAAGTCTTCAACTGATGGATGGTGGGAATGTTCCTTTTTCAGAAACATCTGGCATTATATAAGTCATTAATGTCCTAAAGTTCAGTAATATTAAAGTAACTAAAAAGTAATGTTAAGTTTCAAAGCCACAGGCTTTTCCACAGGACCAAGAAGAGGAAAATGGACTTAGATTACATTCAACAATACTGGCACTGTGGGATTTTTATGACTTTGAAACAGTGATTTTCAACCTTTTTCATCTCATAGAGCACATAAACTAATTACTGAAATTCTGCGGCACACTAAAAAATATACTGTTTGTCAACCTGACAAAAGAAAGAGGTGTATTTGTCAATCTGACAAAAGAAAGAGGTATAATTTTGATTCACTCACACCAGATGGCTATTGTTGTGTTAGCTGTTGTCATTTTTTAATTTGACAGTCTAAGGGAAGAGAGGTCAGTGCCCTTGACTAAATAGTCAGGTATTGCATGTTTTAAAAATTCTTGCTGCACACCAGTTGAAAATCGCTGTTCTAAAAGATTACAGGGATAAAGGAATCTTCCAGGATACCGTTCAATTAGAATACAGTCTGGAACTATCTGATGTTTTCTTAAAGCAAAGGGAATGGGTCTCAAACATTTTTTCTTCTATTGCTACAATACTGTAATTTTGACTTTCCCAGTTCTTATGAGTAGGACAGCTTGTAGCCATTGCTAACGTTAATTTTGCCTTGAAGGTGGTCAATGTACACACTATTATAGTCTAGAATAAATCTGAATATCCCAAGTTAAAATTTAATTAGAACTTTAATTACAATTTATTTTAAGTTAGAGGCAGGGAATATATATATTTCCATGAAGCAGAAAAAATGTAAAATTAGGTATTGTTTCAAAATATTTTTGTATACATTATTCCAAAATCTCCACAGCTGGACACAGTAAGTGAAAAAAGGTCATATACTTCCTATTCATTTTGTGACTTTCAAAATAGAGAATACCTTGAACACAAAATATTTTGAGTGAATTTCAACACTGCAATTAGTTATGCAAACTGTGAAATTTGCTCAAAATACCATTGTAATCAATCTCAGTTCCTCAGCCCCAAAATTCTAAAGTCTGTTATTTCCCTAAGAATAGCCTTCCAACCGGTGTGAAGCACACACTAATCTGACTCACTAAACTTTCTCCACTCCTCCATCACCTATCCAGGATTTTAAAATCAAGAGTACACAGTACTTTCAAGCCACTTATACAACCTTGCATTAACCTTACCATGATAAAGTTTTCACCAAGTCTCTTAATACTTTTTATTTAAAGATCTGTGGCAGTGAAACAAAGAAAACACAACCCCCTCCCCCTTTTCTAAACCATATGGCAGTAAACTCAAGTTAACTTATTTTTTTTACCAGCTCAACGCCTATACATCGGCCTTGAACATTTTTCTCTTTGTGCCCTGGGACTGGGCTAGAGCTGTCTACTTGCTTGCAACTGTACCCCAGTCATGTTTTTAAATTTCAAATAGCAAGTCCAAAACGCCCCCTGACCATTAACAGACTTCATCACGGTCGTTTACCAAAACCTGGTTTAGGTAGATGGTGCACGCCGGCCGAGGGGCCCGCGGCCAGCCAGGAGCGAGTTCGCTCCGACCAGGTGACGGAGCAGGGAGTTTGCTCGCCGCGGCCCGGCCGGATCCGCCCCGGGAACTTGGTTACCCGAGCCCAGGGACGCGCTGAGGCCTAGCCGCGAGGCCGGGCGGAGGGGGCTTCCCGTTCCCCGGCCGCCGAGTCTTCCCGCCTGCCCCGCAGTCTCCCGCAGGCAGAGCCACTCGCCGTCATCTCCAGGCCACTGGACGCGCCCGCCGATCCCGGGCCGGCTCCTCGGTCTCCTGCCTCCGCCTGGGGCCCCGCTCGGCGGCCGCGCCGGGCCCTTCCGGGGTGGCAGGCGCACTAGGCCGCGCCGGGGCCCACAGCCCCGGGATCGGCCGAGCGGGCCGCAGCGTCCGGTATCAGTCAGTCCCAAGGGCCAAGCTCCCGCCGGTAACGGGCCCCGCCGCCTCCCCTCCCCCTCCCCATGACAGTGCAAACCCTCTGGCCGGCCCGGCCGCCCCGCCTCCGGCACCAGGCCCCGCTCAGGGCCGCGGCTGCAGTGGCGGCGCCGCGGCTCTCCGCCGATCCTCGCTCGCTACCGGGCCCGGCGTTTCGGGGCGGCTCGGGCCCGGCCGAAGTCTCCGCCGCCTCCCGCCGCCCTCCGCGGCCCCAGGCCCAAGAGGGGTAGGCCAAGGCCCGGGCGGTGGGGGTGGGGGCTGCTCTCACCTTCATGTCGGGACATCCTAGTTCAGACGGTGGCGGCGCGGCCCCTCCCGGGCTCCGGCTGCAGTGTCCCCCGCGGGGTCCCGGCGCTGCCCGCGCCGGCCGGCCGACTCCCACTCGACTCCCGGGCTCGGCCGCGGGGGCGGGGTGGGCTGGAGAGCGCTCCCGCGGCGGCGGCGGCGGCGGCGGCGGGGAGGCGGCGCGGGGCGGGAATGGGGCCGGGCCTGGCCGGGGCTGAGCTCCTCCAGGAGGCGGGTCCGACGCCACGGCTCCGCCGGCGCCCGCCGTGACTCGGTCACTCTCGGGCCCGCCGGCTCCCGGCTGCGGCGCCGCGCTCCTGAAATCCCGCTCCTCCCCTTCCCCGGCCCACCCCCCGCCCCTCTCCCCCGGCTCCCGGCCACCGCCTCCTCCTCCTCTTCCTCCTCCTCCGCCTCCTTCCGCCGCCCGCACGCCGGCCCCGCCTCTCGCGGCCCGCGCCGGGCCCAGCCGCCGGAGGCCCCGCGGCCGGAGGGCGCGGCGGGGACGGCGCGGCGGCGGCGGCGGCGGCGGCTCGCGGCGCGGCGCGGCGCTGGCCCGTGCTCTCCGGCAGGTCGCGGTCGGGCGCTCGAGCCCGGCCTCGGTCTGGCCGCTGGTACCCGCAGCTCTCGGATACGGCTCGCCCGCGCGGCCTGGGGACGGCCGCTCACCTTTCAGCCCTTCCAGGGGCCTGCCCGGGTCCGGGCTGGGACTGCGGGTACCTTCGCTGCGGGGGTCCGGTGCTTCCCGACGGCGACCTGCGACTTGGAGGTGGTCCCCCTCTCCGGCGCATGGCTGCGGAGCGGACCGCGGGCGGCGGGCGGCGAGCGGCGAGCGGCGAGCGGCGAGCGGCGGCCCCGGACCGGAGCAGAGGCCGCGGACCGTCTGGGGATCTGTGCTTGTTTCTTTTTGAGCCAGCACCCCGGAGGAGTAAGGCGGCTGGCCCCCGGTCGTCGTCGGGTGCTGCCCCTCCGGGTGACTCGCGATCGCGAGAGGGCGTGGGCGCGGGAGGAAGCCGGAGGCGGCCGCTTTGGCCCCTGGGCTCTAAGGCCGCTTGCTCGCGAAGCATCGCCTTTGAAGACCGCACCCGCCAGCCGGGGGTGTCCGGCGGGACCCGCGCAAAGTTTGTTTCACCACCTTGGCTCATCTCGAATGCTCTGCTTTAAAAACTGTTAGGGGGGTGTGTGTGTGTGTGTGTGTGTGTATGTGTGTGTTTTCCTGCCGGTGAACTAGTTTTCCGTTATTGCCCTGTTACATTTTTACACTCTTTCCCTGTCAACTTTGTTTCCAGGCATGAATTCAACAAATATTTATACTGCCCCCTATCACATGTCAGTTGGTAGTGTGGCTTGGTAGAAATAGAAAATAGATGGTGCTTTGAAACCGAGACAGATTGGCCTTGGGATCCTGGTTCTGATAATCCTTTGTTTAACCTTGCTGAGCCTCTGTTTCTTTCTGATTGTTATTTGAATTTACCCTTTTATATTTGAAATTGGCACCTTTTTTCCCCCATAAAATAAAACTGTGTCCTTTGGCTGAGTTTACTGAAATTGGATCATAAGGTACTGTTTGCTTTAGGGTTGCTCTCAATGTCCGCCACCTAGTTATGTGACCTGGGGCAAATGACTTAGCGTCCTGTGCCTTGACTTCCCCTTCTTTAAAATGTGCATGGTTGCAGATTATAACATTAATGATGATGATATTAACAGGTAGATATTTGGAGGATTAAGTACTAAAATGTATATCAACTATCTAGCCCAGGACACAAGTAAAAACAGTTTGTTAACCATATTTGATTAAATCCGGTTTTAAGATACTGATTTCAAAGACATTAAAAAGCTTGTCATAAATACATATGAAGTCACTCGGGTCTCCCCAAGGGCTGTATTTAATGTAACTAGTGATAAACTAGATAGCAGCCAGAGTAAGTTTTAAACAAGCTTGTATTTAAATGAGGATTTTGTCACCAGAAATAATTACATTGCATGTGTAGGGGTTTTGTCCAAACTTAGTACACCACAGCTGTTGGAGAAAGAGGTGGGTCAGGGCTATGATTAGAGTAGAGAGAAGTAGGCTTCAAACAAGGCTGGCTGATATTCACTGCATAAGTACCCTGCGCCAGCACCTTTGTATGCATTTTACAGTATTGGTATGTGTGGTCCTGGGTATCAAACACTGGAGTCTCAATTTCTTAGGCTGTAAAAGTGAAGACGACACTCTGCACACAGTCTTGTGCTGCATAAATGATGTCTGTAAATATAGTAAGTTTTTGGCATTATTAATACTACAGTCAGATACAGGGCTGAAGCGGGTACACAAGCTGGCAAAAAACACAGAACTCCAGGGAGTAAAAGTACAGAGGTTTGTTTTGGTTTGGGGAGTTACCTAATCCTGTTAATGGGAGCCAACTGGTAACTGTCTAAATCCCAATGGAATGTCAGGGTTTTTTTTGACATTTCATTGTTTCCAATCACGCAAAAGTAAGAAAGTAAAGTGACTAATGATATATTTTTGTTGTTTGAATAAGAGTAAACAGTAATATTACAGTTATTTGTGGGATTTCATGAGTGGAAGAAACATTTCCTCAATTCAGTCAAAGGTCAAGCCCTTCAATTGATAACAACCTGTTTGCTATCCTGCCCTATGGGAAATTCATTTCCAAAAACAAATGAAAAAACAGGATCACTTTAAATACTCATACCCAACTGTCCATCATATAATGTCTGTTCACCAGGAAGGTTTCTTTCAGTCCTCTTCCTGCACTTCCTTTAGTTCTTTCTTCCATGTCCTTGCTTCACCAGCCCATGTTGCTACTGTGGCCCAATTATGTTCCTTAAAACAAGCCAACGCATGTAAACATTGGTGGAATCTGAATAAGGTCTATAGTCTAATTAATTGTATTGTCAATTTCCTGGCTTTGATATTTTTCTATAATTTTGTAAGACGTTAGCATTGAAAGGAGCTCAGGTAAGTGTACATGGGCCCTCTCTACAACTTTCTGTGAGTGTATAATTATTTCAAAGTAAGAATTAAACCACTGGGACAGAAGTCAGATCAACAGTTGCCTGTAGCCAAGGGAGTGGAGCTTGGAGCTAAGTTTGGAGCAGTGAGAACATTTTGAAGTTATGAGAATATTTTATCTTTACTGTCTCAGTGTTTACTGTATACCTTTGTTATGACTTACAGAAATGTATACCTAAAAGGGTAAATGTTGCTTTTGTATAAATTATACCTTGGTGAACTTGACTTGAAAAGGAGAAGCAAGCTCTTGTCACCCCAGCCTTCTGTTGTCTAGAGGGTGAATTTAACTTACCGTGTGAGACCCAATAATCTTTTCCAGCATAGCGACTTTTCCTTCCTCTGCCCATGTACTCTGTGCTTTCTTGTACTATGTCGAGTCCTGCACCCGGGCCTTTGCATATGCTCTTCCTTCCGCTTAGGGAGAGCACAGGAAATACAATCCAAATTCAGACTCCCTGTGCTCTGTTAAACCTTCCTTTCCTCTCAGGCACACCAATAACTTCCTCCTCTGTGTTCACTTATGCTGTGCTGTAATTTTTAAGTAGGTTTCATCTCTTCTCTCAGCTAAACTCTTCCAGGACACGCAATGTGATTTATTCCTGTTGCTGGGATCCAGTGGTGTTGAATGGGTGAATGAATGAATGATTTAAAGCTGGAAGAAAGCTTAAAAAAAGTTCTCAAGACCCACTTTAGAGGGTCAATTGGGTGCTTGAGTTTTGTTACATACATGAAACAGCACACCTCAGTAGATTGAATGTAGAGCAGATAAGAAAATCCAGCTGTCTTCCGTTGAGCCAAGCATTAAAGGTATTCACAAAATGTAAAAGTGTCACACTTCTAAATTTTTCTTTCTTGAAAATGTTACTTTTCTTAAAAATAGTTGTTACTAAGAAATAGTTTTATTTTAAGAGATTAAAAAGTCAATAGATATAATACATTAAAAAAAAGTTCTTTGGCATCTTGAATAATTTGTAAGAGTATAAAGGTGTTCTGAGACCAAAAAGTTTGAGGATCTCTGCCTTAGAGCTTTAAGTTACAGGTCCCTCACTGTTCAAATGAAAAATGATAATGCTGCCATTTAAGTAGTGCTGTGGGACATGTGTCAGGCCTTGTTACAAGCACTTTACTTGCGGATGCTATTATATCATCGTTTTACTCATAACACAAGCAAGGCACAGAGATATTAATTGACTTGACCACATACCTAGTCACTGGTAGAGCTGAGATTAGAGCTCCGTGTGTTCGAGAGGCCCTGCTGCCAACTACCGTTTTTTGCCTAGAGTCCTGGAAAAGGTCAGACTGATGATGTCTGGTTATCTCTGTGCCGTCCACCAAACTGGCAGTCATTGTGCAAGAATCCCATCCCCTACTTACCTTGAATTTGCTTTACAGTTTGCATTTCAAATTCTGCCACCCTGAGTATTTTTTAGCATTGCCTTTTAATACCTTGATTTCAAATCTAACCATGTGCACCTCCCTTTAAACCACCCATTCCTCTGTCCTGACCATATCCGGGCTCTAATATATGATTTCCTGTTTTATCGTTAACCGGTTTTCCAGTTTTCTTACTTTGCCACTAAACTTACTCTTTTACTTCTTTAGGATCCCAAACTCTTGATCTTTCCATTTGGCTCCCTGCCCCCCAACCCCACTTTTAACCCCATTTTCTTCCTGATCCAATGGATACCTATGGTCAACTGAAACTATTCTTTTTGTTTTTAAGTCAACAACTTTTATTATCCCTCACATATTTCATAGAAAAGAGAATGTAACAAATGGTTCAGGGTGAAAAGAAAAAAATGCAGGTTTGAACACATTGGTCTGTTTTCGCCTGGGAGCACGTTCTCCCTGAGGTATGGCACCGCAGCTGCACTTTCCTGATGCTCCTTTGCAGACGCAGCCCTGGGCACAATGGGCACGCCCACAGGCCGCAGGAGCAGCAGCTCTTGCAAGAGGTGCATTTGCAGTCTTTGCATTTACAGGAGCCAGCACGGGTGCAGGGTTCAGCAGTGGCACAGGAGCACTTGGGGTCCTTTTTGAGCAGAGATGAGGCAGGAGGTTCAAAGCAGAGGCATGAAGTCACATGGCATCTCAAACTATTGTAACTCATAACCATCAACACTTTAGAGCTCTTATTCTCAAGGTGCACCAGCTCTGCAAACTCCCAATTCTGAAACAATTGCATGACTCAATTTCTCCCCACCTATATAATCCTGCATTGCAGAACTGTGTTGAAAAAAAAAAATGGAATGTACAGATGGTGGGAGAGAGGCTGCTACAAAGTCTAGTAGGTCAACTTCAGTCCTTATCTTTGATCCGCACCCTCTACCATTTTTAGGTTACTATAAACCTTTACCATTTAACTTCAACTGCTTGCTCATCCACATCCCCAATAGATAACCACCTGCTAATGCATAGAGGAAGTAAAATTCAAAAAGCAAGAATTTCTCCTCATTATGAGCCTCCAAAGAACCTGTACATGTCTCTGTTGCTGCCTCTGCCCTCACTCCCAAAAGAACTGAGATGTCCTTTTTCTGGTTAAATCCTACCTCTGCTTATGATGCCACTTCATGCCTGTGCTCCTTCAGCCACCCCCTCAACATCTGCACTTCCAACTACTCAGCCTCTACTGGCTCATTTCCCTTGGCTGAAAAAAATATTCCTTCAAACCTACACTCTGGTTCCCGCCCTATTGTTTCTTTCTCTTTATAGTCAAACTTCTTGAAAGAATTGTCACTACTCTTCTTCGGCTTTCTAATCTGAGTCATTTGATTGCATGGCTTTTGATGCTGTGGGCCCCTCACTTTCTGTGATACCACGTTTATCTTTCCTCCCATGTTTGTGCTCTTCCTGCATCTTCTGTTGGGTTGAGAGGAGTCACTGTCCACCTGATCGGTCCCCCAAGATGGAACCCAGCACTCATCCTAGACTTCCCTTCCACTTTTCTCCTCGGGCCAATCAGTCACCAGTGGGTTTTTACCTGTTAAACCTTGGTCAGGGTCACCTCTTTACATTTCTGTAGCCACCAAACCATTTCTGTCTCCTCGAGACTCAGAGTGATCTTGGTACCTCATCACCAATCAGACTCTGGTCCATTGTCCTTCATACTGCTTTCCAGTTAGCTTTGTTTTCTTTTTGACTAAATTTTTAAAACCATGAATGTTATGCATGCTCATTGGAAAAAAATTAGAATATACAGAAAAAATAAAACATTAGAAGTCACAACCTTACCACCCAGAGAAAATTAGTGTTACATTTTGCTGTGTTTCCTTTCTAGAGTTAGTGTTCGGAAACATAAATTGGAGCATACTATCTCACTGCTTAATGCCCTCTGTGGCTCACCTTCAATGATCCCCATCTCTTACAGACTAACTCAAATTCCTACCAGAGTCTAAAGTCCTTGTAGGGTCTGCCTCTACTTCTCCAGCTTGTCTTCTGCTACCCACAATGCGGTCAGTCTTAGATAAGTCACGCTGGATGCAGGATGCCTCATTTTCTGCGTCAGGGCCTCTGGAATGTCTGTACCTGATTTTCCATATGATAAGCTTAATTTAAAAATCATCTCAGAGAAGCCTTTCCTGAACACTCTACCTAATATTAAGGCCTTCTCCACAATTTTTTATAAACTTGTTTTTATTTTATTAATATATATATATTGTTTTAATCTTCACTTGAGGACACACCCATTGATTTTAGAGAGGAGGGAAGCGAAGGAGAGAGGGAGGGAGAGAAACATCGACTGGTTGCTTCTCACAGGACCCCTGACCAGGAACTGAACCTGCAGCCCTTCAGTTTACAGGATGATGCTCCAACCAACTGACCCACGCCAGCCAGGGCTACATTAATATTTATTCACATGAGTTACTACAACTATTCCAAAACAAAATGTCAAGAGCCATAGACTTTTGCCCATTCTTTGACACAGCAATCCATCTTCAACCCAGTTAGTCTATTTAAATCATGACTGAGAGACCTGGCAGGGTGGCTCCGTTGGTTGGAGCGTCATTCAGTACACCAAAAGGTTGCAGCTTCAATTCCCAGTCAGGGCACATGCTTAGGTTGCTGGTTCAATCCTTGGTCAGGGTACATATGGCAGGCAGCCAATCAACGGTTCTCCCTTCCTCTGTCTCTAAAATCAGTAAACATATTCTCAGATGAGGATAAAAAAATTTTATCCATATGCAAAGATTTTAGATACAAGGATGTTTATCACAATGTCCATTTTAATACTTAAAATTGAGGACAACCTAAATAAATTATGGTTTATTCAAATCCAAAGTAGCTAGAAATATATTTGTGGTATATTTTCACTATAAAAAGTAGGTTTCAAACATATGCTGATTCTTT
Organism: Pteronotus mesoamericanus; assembly: GCF_021234165.1. Classification (NCBI taxonomy): domain Eukaryota; kingdom Metazoa; phylum Chordata; class Mammalia; order Chiroptera; family Mormoopidae; genus Pteronotus; species Pteronotus mesoamericanus. The sequence continues at coordinate 5,266,984 of NW_026555166.1, read as the reverse complement.
TCTAAATCATGTATATAGAGCATGATACCACTTTTGTATTTTAATAAAGCAAATACAAAAAAAAACTGGATGGATATCAAACTCTTTAGGGGTTAATATGGACAATTCATGTTATTTGTTCAATTTACACGTATTTATTGAGAGTTTTCTGTATTTACGGAGGACTCAGGATGAGAAAACCATGTCTCCATCCTTGAGGTGTTTACATCCTGGTGATAAAAGTAATCGCTATTCTGATAAGTGTTAAGGGTATCTTGAGAGCTTATCATGTGAATGAGATGAGCTTTTCCCTCTTAGTTTTGAAATTTTCTGTAATGAACATGTACTAACTTCATAGCACTTTCATTTATTTTTTCTTTTATGTTTAAAGAAGCTTGGCATTGAGGTAAATGGGAAGTTAAAGGTGGTAGACAAGTAGAGGGGGCCCAGAGTAACAGGAATGTTTCTGATTGTTTTTGAAATGGGAGACTCCAGTGTGTTTAGAGATTTTGGGGAAGGTGTGTGTGTGTGTGTGTGTGTGTGTGTGTGTGTGTGTTCCTGTCGGTGTCCAGTGGGGCAGGGGGGAGGATGGAGGAGTGAGGAGGAGCCCAGATGTGGTCAGCTTTCACCCGGAGGCGCCTACCCATTCTTTGCCGCCCTTCTTCAACAGAGAGAAAGCCAGTTGGGTAGCGCAGGCACCTGTGGCAGTCATGCCTAGTGGCCTTCATTTTCTTAAAATGGAAGGTAATGTTATGCCATTTTGTGCCTCTGTGCCTGGTAAGTTTCTACTTCTTTATCCTTGAAAAATCAGCTGTACACCCCTGCCTTTGGGAACAATTTCCTGACCCCTTCCTTCTAGAGTGCTGGGGCCGCTGCCCATAGGGTCACCTTGCTGGGCGGCTGGGGGGAGGGGCACTTGTTTAGGCTTCAGAGTCCTTGAAGACTTTCAGACTTAACTGGTTCAGAATTTTTGAGAGGTGGGGCCCAAAGACCTGTGTTTGCAAGAATACCCATGGGGATCCTGATGGTGCAATGAAGCTGGAAAACCCCACGAAATGCTCCCAGTTCATTTTACAATTCATTATTGCAATTAAACTCTTTGCACACCAAGCTACTCTTGGGAGGCAGTGTCTCTTCATTTACATACTTCTAACACAGCCCTGCACGTGGCTATCACAGTGGGCTTTGGGTGCTTATTTGTGAAATGAGTCCAAAACGGGAGCCCAGGGGTCCTGATCCCCAGCTCTGCTATTTTCCCTGTCACATCATGTTTTATTTCCATAAGCCACCAAATTCTTTGTGAAAGTATTTCCTGCTCCAGCTATGCCTAAAAACCATATACCAACTTAAAAACCTCAAGTCCACGTAGATGGACTCTGGGAAGAATGGGATTTATGGAGGATTGGTTGCTCTAAGGAAAGGCAGAAAAGGAGGCCCTCTGATAGAGAAGTGAGTAGAATCAACACAAAATGGATGATGAAGCAAGCCCCTGCAGCCTGCATTGATTCTAAGTATGTTACCCAAGTCTCCCCCAAACCCAGCAAGGAGTTAAAACTTATTCTGGAAGAGCCCTTTGCCTGGGGTGGCTCAGTTGGTTTGGTGTCATCCCATAATGTGAAAGGTCACTGGTTCAATCCCCAGTCAGGGCATATGCCTGGGTTGAGGGTTCAGTCCCTGGTCAGGGTGCATACAAGAAGTAACCCATCAATGTTTCTCTCACACATTGGTGTCCTCTTTCTTCTTCCCTTCCCCTCTCTATAAAAATAAATAAAATCTTTTAAAAATTACAAAATAGCTCTGGCTGGTGTGGCTCAGTGGACTGAGCACTGGCAATGAACCAAAGAGTCACTGGTTCAATTCCTAGTGAGCACACATGCCTGGGTTGCAGGCCAGGTCCCTGGTTGCGGGCGTGCGAGAGAGCCAACTGATGTTTCTCTCTCACACTGATGTTTCTCTCCTCTTCCTCCCTTCCCCTCTCTCTGAAAATAAATAAAATCTTTTTAAAAATCAAAAAATAACTGAAAACAAACAAAAAAACTTACTTTGGAAGAGAGCCCTGGAATGATACAATAAGGTGGTTGCTCCCAGGTAGTGAGTCATAACAGAAGGCTTGTGTGCCGCTTGCATGGAGAAATTACATTTTATAATCCCACACTATCCAAGGGTAAAGATGCTCTGATACTACCAGCTAAGGCTGTTCATTTAGAAAGAACTAGTCCGAACACTGCCAATTCATCTTAGCAGAAATGAGTATATCTCCTAAGAACAGCTACTCCTTTAACAAAGGACTTTATTGAGAACCTCCATCAGTCAGGGGCTTTACTAGCTGCTAGAGACGTGACAGTAGGCACAAGAGGCACAGGACCTGGCCGAAGGAGGCACAGCATTGTTCTCACCCACCCACCTCATCCCCAGCCTGTAATTTCGTGTGCATGGTGGATTTGCCTGGCAGAGAATAGGACTCAACAAATGACCACAGCCAATTATTTTGTCAGGCTTCCTGTTCTCACATTAATAACTTTTATAGTCTTGCGTCACTTATGACTTGGGTGAGTGTAAAACAATTGCCAAACAAAATTCAACGAGTACATTTTAAAGATCTTGCCAGTTTTATTCAACAATTCATAAATCAGGCAGTATCCAATCCAGCAGACAGGAGCTCCAGGGAACTGTAACAAATGCAATACTTTTATAGGCGTAGGGAGAGAGAACAAGGAAGCTATACTAGGCAAAAAAGTCATTAGTTATTGCAAAGTCTCTTCCTTTAGACTTTGCAGGGGTCCATTAGGCAGATTACCTACCTAGAGTAAATTAGGTGATTCTTGATTGACTGGTTTAAGGTTACATTTCTCGGAGAGCCCTAACTAATTATGTTTCAATTTGGCGACATGTGGCTTAGCATAAGTGATTCCATTTTGGGCCTATTGTTGTTGTTTTAATTTTCTTTCTTTTTAGAGAAGGACAGAAACATCTTTTGGTTGTCTCTTGCACATGCCCCAACCAGGGACCGAACCACAACCCAGGCATGCGCCCTAACCAGGAGTCAAACCAACGACCTTTTGCTTTCCAGGACATCGCCCAGACAGCTGGGACATACTGGTCAAGGTGCTGTTGTCTTGTGTTTAACACAGTGAATTCTGCAGGGTTTGACTCACTCCGGACAAACGGATATAAAGCTGGGTCAGCTGGCGAGCTCAACAGGCCTCCCACGCCGGGAAGCGCTGCCAGCCACGGGCGGCCTGCCTTCACGCTGGCACAGTGCTGCCTCGGTGTTACTTCCAGCCCCATGAGGAGTGCATGGGGCCTTTGCTTCCCTAAGGGCCCGCTGTGAGGTTGTTGAGATGATTCTGGGAGGACTGAATCCCTGGGTGTCTCAAATGCTGAAGAGCTTGAGGAAGCAGAAAACACAGAGCCTCAAAAGGCCCTATTTCAGGTAACGAGGGACCCTGAAGCTTAAGCTTTAATGGTTTCACAGTAAGTCCACCTATGTGTTCAATGCTAGAGGGTAAAAATATCCGGTGTCTGTGATCCAAAGGATCATAGGACTCTCGGGATGCTTAGAGGAGAGGAGGTAAGGATGAGAGCAACTTCAATGTTTTACTTTCTTGATCTTACTAATAAATCATACTTCCTTTTCCTCATCCCCCACATCCAACAATAGGTTTAAATGCTAGACTCTGAGCTACTCAAGGACAGAAATCATATCTCATTCATCTCTGCATCCTCAGTACTTCACACATAGCAAAAGCAAAATATTTGTTGAACGAATGGATGGATAAGTGAGGAGATGATCTCAGGCACAGAGGTTAACAGTTCTGTGAGTCTCCTTCTCGCTTCCCTCTTAACTGCCTTCCAGAGGTGGCACATTGTGCAATGACAAAAACACATGAGCTCTAGAATCAGACCTGAGCCTGAATCCTGATTTTGACATATACCATTGGTATGACCTCGAGCAATTTACCCAATATCGCAGCCTCAGTTTTCTTTTTTCTAAAATGGAGTCCATAATATCTCCCTGCTGGGTTGCAGGAATCAGCAACACTGCAAGTGCCTGGTATGTAGTAGGTCTCAATAAATTGCATCATTCTTATTCCTACTTTAGTTCAGGTTTAGGCAAAACACAGCCCTTGGGCCAAGTCTGCCTTTTTTGTGAATGAAGTTTTGTCAGAGCACAGCCATGTGTACTTGTTACATATGGCTGCTTTTGTGCTCCAGTGGCAGGGTCAAGGAGCTGTGACAGAGAGTGTATAGTAAACAAAGCCTAAAATGTGTACCATCTGCCCCTTTATAGAAAACATTTTGTCAACCTTTGACTTAGGCCTTTACCACTTTACTCTCAGCTTATGGTTCCCTCCTAACTGGTCTTCGTCCCATTCTGTTCTCTCTCTATCCTGTGGCTGGTTATCTTTCTAAAATACATAATCCATTAGGGTTTTACTCAGAAATACCCTATGTTGGCTCCTCATTTTCTGCAACTCTTCAGTATATTTTCAAGATTTTGTCACCATCCGGCCCCAGTCTTCCTCTGCAGCCTCGTCTCCATCCACACTCTCTCCTCTCAGAGTGACTTGTGCCGCTCAGTAACTGCACCACATCTCCTCTCTAGACTGTCCTTTTGTCTGTTCTCTGCTGCTCTAATTGGCTTTATCTTCCAAAGCTTCTTTGTGAAGCCCGTCTTGATCCTCTTCCTCTGTATGTACTCTTACATAAATCAGGATGTGTTGTGCTGCAACAACAACCTCAAAATCTCGGTGATTTACAACTGCAAATTAATTGAACAAAGAAAAACATACATACAAGTGCTCTACTCCTGGGGTGCTCAGCAAACACCTATGATGTTTGTCTTCCACCCAAGAACAGGAAAAACAAAAAACAAAGACAGCCTAGCCTTTTCTTTGTAACGTGTTCATAGTGACTAATTACCTAATTAACAGATAACTTGTCATTTTCCCTAAAACAAATGTTTTTATAGAAGTTTTGGTTGATCCCTGACTGGTGTGGCTCAGTGGATTGAGTGCTGGCCTTCAAACCAAAGGGTCGCTGGTTTGATTCCCAGTCAGGACACATGCTTGGGTTGCAGACCAGGTCCCCAGTAGGGGACACATGAGAGGCAACAACACATTGATGTTTATCTCCCTCCCTTCTCCTCTCTCTAAAAAGAAATAAATAAAATCTTTTTTAAAAGGTTATGGTTGATAAATAATTATGAAAGGAGAACTTTATTTAAGAAAGAAGAAATGGAAATCTGGGTAGATGAACTGTAAATAAAGAATTGTTGGGACGCAAAAACCAATTTTTTTCTCCTGTCTTTCTAAGTTCTTCTGGTTGGGCTAATAAATAAATTAATATAAAACAGACTAAGAGGGAAAAATATCCAAAATTTATTACTGGTGTACGTGCAGGGGTGCCATGAGAATATGAGACCTAAAGCAGCATTGGGCAATTGAGGTTTATATGCCATTTAAAACAAAGGACAAAGGGAGAGGGGATCTGGAATTTCAAAGGTAAGGCAGGCAATTCACAGGTAGATGGGAATGAGCAAATATGTAGTAAACAAATTCTTGCTGAGCCACCTAGAAACAATGAGACACAGAGAGAAGTCTAACAAATAGGCGCCACTAGATTTCTGGCTGTCTGCCATGTTTATATTGTGATGCTAAGGTGATGCTTTCTTCCTTTAAGCAGGTTATTTTGGTCTGAATTTCTTTAGACAGGTAAAGAGGAGTCAAAGGTTTTGTTTTTTAATAAGTGACTTAAAATCAATATCCCAAAAGGCGTATTTGGGAGTGGTAAAACTTTGGTTCCCCTTAGAGTCATGCTTAGAATGGATTTTAGCCACAGTAAGTGCTCAAGAAACACTGGCTCCCGGCTAGGCCCACTGCTACCTTCTCCTAACTAGTTCTTGAGTCTGTCCTTTCTGAGGCAGAGAGTGTGCGAGCAGCCTGAGCCCTAGTGGCTCAGCTTTCATCAGCACCCTCCTGCCAGATGGGCACGGAACCGCGTTTGACCTGCTCCAAGTAGCACAGATGAGTTCAGAGCTGTCTCCTGTCTCCATTCTGAACTTACTTGCTCAATCCTGTGCATCTCATCTTAGGGATGACGAGTCCTTGCCCTGTCTCCTGAGATTTAGTTTCTGCCCAGCCCCTTAATACTGACATTTTGGAAAGAGTCTGCTAGGCTTGCCTTTAGCTTTTCCAGGGATGCTGAGAGCCCTGAAAAGTTTTCATTTAATATGAAGCCCAAGAAGGAATTTATCTGCTAAGAGGTACTCCCTATGGTCAACAGAGTGCTTTGATTTTATAAATAAGAATCTAGAGGTCATTTGCTGACGAGGCTCCTCAGGTACTCTATGTGCCAGGAAGAACCTCAGATTGAACTCTTGGCTTCCTGCTCTATATCCAGCTTATTTACACTGTCTGAACTGAAAACTGCTGGGAAACCCTGGTTTCATATTTCCACAACTGACTGAGAACTGTCCAATCAGGACTGCACAAATTGTACCCTTGTTTGCATCTACGAGGCAAGGTCCAGAAAAAGTCCGACTGTTGTTAATATAATGAGAACAGTTTGCACCACACTGATGTAACGTGGCAGTCCAGGAGAGTGGACTGGAATGCGCACGTGTGAGCAATGACAACTTGACTGTACTAGTCAGCGGGGATGGTAGACACTGTTGAGTGAGCATGTGTACTGTGTGGCTGTCCTATTCAAAATTACTGAGTGAGTAGAGCAATGGCTCTGCATCAAATTTTGCATTAAGCTTGAACATTTCTCCCTGGAAACTATTGAGATGATGCAGAAGTCCACAGTATGGGCAACTGGTGATTGGCAGCTCCATCACGACAACATGCCTGCTCATGCATCACATGTTGTACAGTTTTTTTGGCAAAACATCAAATCACACAGGTAACTCGGCCCCCCTTCAGCTCAGATTTGATGCCCTGTGACTTCTGGCTTTTCCCAAATGGCTTTTGAAAGAGAAGAGATTTCAGAGCATTGATGAGATACAGGAAAACACAACAGGGCCACAGACAGCAACAGGGAGAACTGTGTGAGGTCCCAAGGTGTGTACTTTGAAGCAGACTGAGGCATCATTGTCCTATGTACAATATTTCTTGATTCTTGCACCTTCTTCAATAAATGCCTCTATTTTTCATATTCCATGGCTGGATATCTTGTGGACAGACCTCGTATACTAACCAATCAGAACTGCATGATTTGGATTTTTAATTTACATAAATGTGACCTTATTGGGTGTGACCTTTCCATATAAAAAGCGGCCTGCCCTTTGTCTCAGCAGAACATAACTTAAGTTGCTACCTGAATCTGTGTCTCCTGGGCTGCAGCTCCTTTTGCTCAAATAAATGCTTTTTTATTCTTTATTACAGTCTAGAATTAAGTTTGGTTTACAATGCTGTCCTCTCATCTTCCTAAGCATCCTGTTATGCAGCCTCCACCTTCATTCCGAGAAGCACGCTGGGAACAGACTTCACTCCGTTAGCACTGTGCCAATCCCTGAGCAGTGTTTCTGCTTCCCATGCCTTTGCTTTTAATGCTGGGCCCTGGAGTCTATGGCCCAGGGACACCCACTGAGCCAACATCTTTTTTCTGAAATCATTGCTTGCCTTGCACATGATCCCCATCCCTGGGGTTGGCCTTTTGTTTGTGGTCCTGCTGCTCTCGCTTGCTCTCTTGCCCTCCCTATGGATTGGATCCTAGATTCTGAATGCCATCCAGATCATTGGAGCCTGTCCTTGTTCTCCCAGGCGCTGCCCTGGCAGAACTCATGGGGAAACCAGCCCTGGAAATCCATGCTAAACAAACTCTGACTCCAGGTGCAGATCTGTGCCCCAGCCTTACTTTCTGAGCAACCCCAAGAGCTCTTGATGGCAACCTGGATTAAACTGACCATATTTGTTAGGACTAGATGTTGTAGCACCAACCAAACGCCTCCACGGGGTGCTGAGGATTGTCCCCGTGGGAACCCGCCTCCCACTCTGATTTCTTTTCCAATCCTAGTCTGCATCCTGGTTCTTGGTTTTGAACTTCACCTTGTTCTTTTGTTGCTGGGCACTGTGCCAGGCCATCCTCTGCGATTCTGAGTTTCCTGTTGCTTCTTTCGAACTCAGTGTCCTGTGTTCTCTCTGCACACTGCTGCCTGCCATGCCAATGCAGAGGCTACCTCTTCAGAACTTCAATGAGGAGACCTCAGGGACAGTTGGGCCAGAAGTATCAGCAGTGGCTCCTCCCATCCAATAAAGCTTATTCACGCATGTAAAGCACTTAGTGTAGTATTTGGCCTAGAGTCAGCTTAGGTAAGTACTATTTATTGTTACTGTTGTTGCTAACACCTTCTAACACCTTAAAATTAAAGTAGGCAAGGTGTGGCCCCTAAAGAGGGAGACACACATAGCAGTTAAAAATAATAACCCACATTTTAAAGGTTATACATTCCCTAACCCCTGCCACATTGCCTTAAACCATGCTCCATGTACCTGGCATATCGCACTCACCTTGACCTTTCGTGAGCTAGGACTCCCTCTTGGTCTATTCCTGTGGCTTCACTCTCAGTTTGTGACCCAACAGTCTCTTTCGTACAGTCCTGTGGAGTTATTTCTCCTGCTCCTCGCTACAAGTGACCCTCTACCCAAACAAAGACTGAGGCTTGTTAATTGTCCTACCTGTAAACACCAATGGAAGTATGAGGAGCTGGTTACTTGGAGAGTGTCCAGGACCCACTGTCATTTCATTGTAAATAGACTGTGGGCAAGAAGTGTCTCTTAGTCAAGGAATTGGACCCCAGTGGACATGGGCTTTGAAATAGGGAGATACAAGGTTGTCAGAAGCTGCTGAGATGCTGCTGACAGGCTCCAGGAACAGAGGACATCTTCTATCAAGTCCACATGGCCACTGAGGAAAGTTGGCCAGGACATCAGCTGGCAATAATCAAGGAGGAAGAAGAGCATCACCAAAAGGCAGGGCAAAACTGAAGCAAAAAACATGTGACTTCCTCTGGGCCTGGGCCTGTGGCTGGTACAGAAGAATAATGTATGAGTGAAAGAATGAATGGATAAGTTAATTCAAGGAATGAAAGAAAGAGCCCTGGCTGGTGTGGCTCAGTGGCTTGAGTGCTGGCCTGTGAACCAGAGGGTTGCCAGTTCAATTCCCAGTGTAGGGCACATGCGGGGGTTGCAGGCCATGTCCCCAGTAGGGGGTGTGAGAGGTGCAACCACATACTGACATTTCTCTCTCTCTTTCTCCCTCCCTTCCCTTCTCTAAAAATAAATAAAATCTTTTTTTTTAACTTATTAAAAAAAAAGGAGTGAAGGAGAGAGAATAGCAGGCACCTCTTTTTCCTTCCTCCTCCTCTCTCTGTCTTCCCTCTCTCTCTTCTGATGAGTCTATGTCCTATCCTGGAAGAAGCGCTGACTCTGTCCACATCAGAGTGGCAGCCTGGCTCCCCAGGGAGGGCACTGTGTGCAGGAAGGAAGCCAGGGGCCTGGCTCCGAGGTGTGCGTGGTGTGGGGCTGGCAGGCAGGGCCTAGGGAAGAGCCACAGTCTGAAGCAGGCCCATTAATAGCAGGGCTCAGCAGAGGACTTGGTTCACAAAGGAACTAGCAGGACTAGCTGGAACAGGGCTTGGGTGGGATGCCAAAGTGAATGTTCTCCTTTATGAAGGGAAGATCTTTGGGATGAAACTTCAAATTATCAATGAATATGCCTCATTGGTATAACAGTGCATAACTGTCAGAAGAATTTTATTCATATGCCATGACATTCACCCTTCTAAAAAGTGAATACAGTGGATTTTAGTATTTTCAGAGTTGTGCAACCATGCCCACTATCTAATTCTAGAACATTTCATCACGCCGTATTCACCGAGTCATGCCCCATTTCCTCCTCTTCCTAGTGTCTGGCCACCGCTAATCTACTTTCAGTCTCTATGAATTTGCCTACTCTGGACATTTCATGCAAATGGAATTGCATAATATATATGAGGACTTTTGTGTCTGCTCTTTCACTTAGCAAAATGTTTTCAAGGCTTACCCATGTGGTGGCATGTATCAGTATTTCATTCCTTTTTATGACTGAATAATATTATATTGTACCTACATACCATATCTTGTTTATCCATTCATCAGTTCATGACTATTTGTGTTGTTTCTACCGTTTTGGCTATTGTGAATAGTGCTATGAACATTTGTGTACAAATTTTTATGTGAACACATTTTCACTTTTTCTTGAGTACAAAGTAGCCCTCACTTTGTGAAAGTTCGCATTAAACACTTCACTTTTATGAAAGACCTATCTTAGTACCTGTTTGATTGCTAACTGTAAAAAATCTGAAGAGGAGTTTTGCTTTTACGAGAAAAGGTGAAAAAGCAAAACTATCATTCAGCATTCGCTTTGCACTGAGCCTTCAGAGAGGCAGTGCGCACACCTAGCAGTGAGAGGGCACTGCTCTCCCCAGATGTTAGTGTCATGTTAGGTTTTACGTGCTACGTGCTATGATTTGGCAGGTTATTTTTTGAGTCTGGGAATGGTCAATTTCTTTTCATGTAGATCAGTGGTAACTGCCTCTCTGCTTTACGCCTTTTTAGCTTGCCAAAGTTTTCACAGGAACGCTCTACTTTTGGGTAGCAGGAGAAACCTGTATAACTAGGGGTAGAGTTACTGGGTTATGTGGCAGATAACTCTATGTTTATCTTTGGAGGAAACTACCACACTGTTTTCCACAGTGACTGCACTACTTTACATTCCTACCATCAGTGTATGAGGGTCCCAATGTCTATACATCTTGGCCAGCACTTGCTACTGTTGGTCTTTTTATAGTCATGCTAGTGGGCATGAAGCTGCACCTCATTATAGCTTTGAATTATACTTCTCTAATAACGATGTTGAGCATCTTTTCATACATGTATTGGCCATTTGTATGTCTTCTTTGGAGAAATATCTATAAAAATGTATAACTTTAACTCTTTTTACATATATCCATATTCCTCAGTGCAGCCTGAGACTGGGCATGTGTCCCGGTAATTACTTCTTTAGTACCATCAGTGATTAGAGTGGCGGGGTAATTTCCTGAGGTTTCCTTGAAGGAAGAGGAATGTGGTGTACGTTGATGTTTTTTCTCAGTGTTGCTCTCCTTGGCTGTCAGGTGGAATATTACTGTGGGGATTAAATTTACTATTTAAGTATGGGCAGTGTGATATTTGGTGGCCCATAATGTTCAGTGATACCGGTTATTTAAGGTCTGTATCTGTTCTAATTGGCTGATGCCCACACCATAATAGCTATTTGACATTCCTGCATATACATTATCTGCCTCAGTTGCCTCACATACAGTTGGTAATTGTTAATTTTCTTTCCTTTCCTTCTCTCTTGGGCTCTTGTATTTCTGCTGTCCTTGAGAGTAGACCATTGATTGCTAGTATCTACTTTTTTAAAGGAAAAAACAATTTTTTTTCAAAGTTTTTATTTATTGATTTGAGAGAGGGAGAGAGGGAGGGAGAGAGAATTTGTTGTTTCACTTATATATGCACTCATTGGTTGAGTTATGTATGTGCCTTTACTGAGGATCAAACTCACAACCTTTGTGTATTGGGACGGCACTCTAACCAAATGATCTACCCAGCCAGGGCAGTTGCTAGTATCTCTTTATTATTGCTTTACATCCTTGAATTTTCACCTCAGCTGGACCCTGGAGTATGCTTTGATACTCTTTATTTTTTTAAGTTTTTTTAAATCCTCATCTGAGGATACTATTTTTTTTTATTGATTTAGAGAGGGAGAAGAGAGGAGATGGGGGGGGGGGAGAGAGAAACATCAGTGTGGGAGAGAAACATCAATTGGTTGCCTCTTGTGTACGCCCCAACCAGGGATGGACCTCGCAACCTAGGTATGTGCTCTGAGTAGGATTCAAACCCTCAAACTTTTGGCGTATGGGACTATACTCCAGTCAACTGGACCACCTGGCTAGGGAGATCTGATGCTCTTTGGTGGGTGTTCTGTTTCTTTATTATGAAAACAAAATCTTTCTATACAGCCCTTTGCCACAATGAGGTTGGCAATTGCTCATAATCCCAGAGTTCCCCCATTGAGCCCCTTGGTCTGTTAGCGTGAAGAATATTTTTAAAGGAAATTATTCTGTGTGGACACACTGGGTCTACATTCAGTTATATTCTCACTCACTGGCACACACAGTGACCACTGACTAGTGTTAATGAAAAAATAAGTGTTAATTATGGAAACAATTTAAATGGTATTAATAGAGGACCGGTTAAATAAAGTATGGTACAGCCATATACTGCAGGGATTGCCATATTTTTTCTGTAAAGGGCCAAAGAGTAATGTTTTAGTCTTTGGGGGCCACAGTCACTGATGCAACTATTCAACTCAGCTATTGTAATGCACATGCAGCCACAGACAATATGCAAATGACTGGGTTTTGTATGTGTTCCAGGAAAACTTCATTTACGTGCTAGGTCATCTCTCACCTGCAGGCCATGGTTTGCTGAACTCTGATATAATGAACTCTTACCATTTGTCTATTAAAAAGAATCAAATAGAGCCCTTGCTAATGTGGCTCAGTGAACTGAGTGGCAGCCTGCAAACCAAAAGGTTGCTGTTTCGATTCCCAGTGTAGGGCCCATGACTGGATTGCAGGCCAGGTCCCCAGTAGGGGGCACATGAGAGGCAACCACAGATTGATGTTTCTTTCCCTCTCTTTCTCCCTCCTTTCCCCTTTCTAAAAATAAATAAATAAAATCTAAAAAGAAAAAAGAATCAAATAGAACTGTGTGCGCTGACAAAGATGTCCATCAAACTGTTAAATAAATAAATAAATATTTTGGGAGGAGGGGGTCAAAATTACACACCCATCTGTATAGGCCTGACAAGAGTCTTAAAGGACACACACTTAACTGCAAACAATAGTCACACCAAGTGATTAGAGTTGGGGAAGTGGCAGGTGGGGGCAGATGGGTACATTTCCTTAACTTATTGTTTCAATGTGCACTGAGAGAGCCTTGCTTTGTAATTAAATAAAACTCAACTGGGATTTTTTTTTAATTCAGAAGAGTTTACCAGTCTTAATCATAATGTACATAAGCTTGTATTCTACATAAAATATAACAACTTCACAATCATAATAACTATACAATCATCATTACACAGGGCCTCTAAGCCTCCATGTAGGATGGGAGTCTAGCCAAATTAAGGACAAAGAGGAGGCAGGCTGATTGAGAAGCCAGGGGACGGCCTTGATTGGGACGTGTGAAGCTGTGCAGGAGCCAGCGTCTGAGGGAGAGCTGGGGACAGTGACATCAGCCTTCTACTCAGGAACTCCCTCACAGCCATCTTCTTCGTGGTCTGAAGAGACTCGGGAATATTACAATAGCTTCTACTTTCTTGGTCAGTACCTGCATTTTCCCCTAGCTCGGAGCCCTTGCCTCTGGAGGTCCACTGCTGGCCAGTCCCGGTGCTGGTGGGCGGGGGAGGTCTCCACCCTCACAGCGGAGGCAGGAGGGGCACTCCTACGTAGGTCAAGCTCACCGCCCCGGAATGCGTGCTCCACAGAGGTGAGTGAAAGCGAAAAGGATCTTTGTGCAATAAGTCACCTATGAGTCACATCTGAGTCACTCTGAAGTATGAATAGGAGTTTGTCACATCATCTAAGGTAGGGCAGGATGTTCCAGCAGACAAGAGCAGAAGGGCCAGAGACAGGAAATACTGTCAAGGGCACCCTAAGAAGTTTATGAACAGAGGTGAGAATGAGAGGCCACAGATTAGGAAGAGAAACTAGCAGAAGGTTGCAAGCAGGAGAGATGGGAAGTCAAACTTGAACTTTAGAGAGATTTTTCTGGTTGTAGTGGAGGGGAATGGGTTAATGACCTCCTGTGCAGGCGAGAAGTGCTGTGAGCCTGCCTTCAGCCAGCCCCTGGGTCCAGAGCACTCCGCCCTCCCCTCCCGCCGTTCTCGAAGCTGCCTGCTCCTTCCCTCTTGGCATGGCCAGTTCTTCTTCAGTGTTTAAACTTTTAAAACTCAGGTGCTACCTCCACAAAGAAAAGTTAATTGACATCCTTACCCTATCCCCCACCACTCCCAGCTGGGTCAGGGACACCGAATCTGGGCTCTGATGTTCTGCACATTTCTCCATCTGCCTGTGAATCTTCTTGCTCTATGATTGTATTTTGGTTCCAAATTAGGCTATTGTTTTCCTAGGGCAGGGGCAAGGTCTCATTCGTCTTTGGGTTTCCAGTGCCAAGCTGATCCGATGAGGTCATTAGTAAATATCTGTGACTGAATGAGTAAATAGATAAATGAAAAGTAAAGAGGGAAGGAGAAAGATATTTTGGGGGTTAAATCAGGATAACTTGTCAAGCGGCTGCGCAGGGCTGGTGGGAAGGGTAGGCAGTGAGAGGGTGACATCTAAGATGACTCCAGGTTACCTGGTTTCGGACTAGGGAAGTTGTGAATTGTTTTCACTCACAATATTTCTGACATCTAATGTATTTTTTTCCCTTCACACTAACTAACCACTTCTCCAAGTCACTGCACACCAGCTGAGTGTCTGACAATTCAGTTTGGCCGTGGTTGGACAGCTCAGTTGCTTAGAGTGATGTCTCTGATACACCAAGTTGCAGGTTTGATCCCCTGTCAGGGCACATACACGGGTCAACCAATGAATGCATAAATAAGAGAACAAATCAATGTCCGCCTTACCTTCCTTCTTTTTTCTCTCTAAAATCAATAAATAAAAAATAAAAAATATTTTTTAAAAATTCAATTCAGTCCTCACACTATATGCTTGGGGTTAGCGTCAGATTCCATGAGCCAAAAGTTCAGTTCTACAAGACTGCCTCTACCTCAGGTGCCAATTGCAAGTCCCAGGTTCCCACCTGTACTTCTGACCAGGTGGCTCTAGATCGGGGTTTCCACAAACCCTTCTTTGGGTTCAGTGATTTATTAGAATGGCTCACAGAATCAAGGAAACACTTTACATTTACTGCTTTTCTTTTTTATAAAGGATGCAACACAGGAACAACCAGGGGGAAGAGACTCATGGGGCAAAGTGCTGGAGAGGGGGGTGTCGTGGAGTTTCCATGCCCTCTCTAGGGATGCCATCCTCCTAGCGTCTAGCACCTCAATGTGTTTACCAACCCAGGAGCTCTTTGAACCCCATAACACATAACTGACAGCAAAAAGGGAACTTATTGTCTTATGTAAGTGACCATTCCAGGGGTATGTCTAACTTCCATGGCTGGATACAAATGTCAGGACCTCGATTTCACTCCCTGATGATTTAATGTCACTCCCCATCTCTAAGTTCCATCTCAGCAAGTTCAGCCTGGGTGGTGGCAAAAAGTGGCTAGAGTAGCTGCAGCCCCCTCCTTTCCAGCTCAGTTCCAGACAGAAAGGGCAAGCTTGTTATTTAGATCTCAAAGAACCTGCCACAGTCCTGAGAGTCATTCTCATGAGGCCAGTGTGGTGGTTTGCTGGCCCCTGAACCCATCTGAGGTCAAGGGCCGGCAGCAGAGTCTTGTGGCAGGTAAGGAGGGACAGGTCCTTGGCGGGTGGGGGAAGCAACACATGTTCACTGCTGGGGGAAGGGGCAATGCTCTGAAATCCTGCCAAGGCGGAGCTCAGACAGCACTGGCACCATGCCTGGTACTTTGCAGCTCTTAGGAAATACTTCCAGGTGGCAAGAAAATACAGCACTACTGAACCATGACGTGGGACTCTGGGACAGAAGCTGTTTCCTGGCTTTCTGGTCAGTGTGGGCCCAAAGGGTAAAGATACCTGCTGGCTGACTCAATATAATCTAGAAGCCCTGGCCAGGTAGCTTGGTTAGAGTATCGTCCTGATACACGAAATTTGTAGGTACAATCCCTGATCAGGGCACATGTAAGAATCAACCAATGAATGCGTAAGTAGGTGGAAAAACAAATTGGTTTCTCTCTCTCTCTCTCTCTCTCTCTTCCTTGCTTCCCTTCCTCTCTCTCTCAAATCAATTTCTTTTCCTAAAAACATACCCTAGAAGCCTTCAAGGTAGAGGCCCTTTTAATTTTGGATATTTAAATGCTAATCTCTCTATCCAGGCAAGAAGACAAAACTCCCAAATATTGGAAAGTTGCAGTCAAGGAATCTCTAAAAGTTACGATAGCCTTAGTCCTTATTCTATAGTTTCCAATTCTTTTTCCTAGATGGAACCTAGGGGCCCAGTTTATTAATTTGTTCACTCATCTAATAAAAATCACCTACTCTGGGCCAGATCCTGGAGGTACCAAGGTGAATAAGGCTCAATCTTAGCCCTTGAGGTGTTCGCTGTCCAGAGTGGGGGGAGAGTGACTAAACAAATGACCATCCTGAATTTAATAACTGTGAATAATTAAAGTATAATGGGAGAGCTTTGGGAGGAAGGAGCAGCCCTTTCCACCTGAGCCTGTCTCACCTGTGTTGTCTGCGGGCAGTTTCTCAGCATAGTGGGGTTGAAATCATCTAAATTTACCCTCTCCGTATTGTAAATGAATTTTTGGCATGAATTTTATGAAGGGAAATGTGCCAATAACTAGCTACATTTTCCACATTTTCTCTTCCAGGAAGGTGCCTTTATTTGCACATGTAGGGCATCACACATGAACAGAGTTTTAAACGGCAGTGCTATTGGTAATAACAAACACTGTATGGAAATAAACTTAATGCTCAACATTAATCAAAAATGTGGTGCAAGCATACAATGAAAGGCAGACTTACAGCGCGTCCTCAGATAGTGTTTCTATCCATATTATTTCCTAATAATGTGTGCCTAGGTGCCGTAGGAACTTAACTCTTGTTTATAGGTGCCTGTTTATATCATTAGCATGTGGTAAGTTGATTTCGTTATCTGCTGTTTCACTTAAAGTCACAGAACCTATCTATGACATTAACTGAAGATTCACTGCATAAAATCAAAGGGGAAACTATGTGTTGTTCTGGAACATTCTCTAAGGCATACTAAGAAGTGAAAAAGTAAATGCCTGAATTGTGTTACAATATGCTGCCTTTTTTAGAAAAAAAGAGAAAATATATTTCTTGTATATATAAACTATTCATATACATAAGCTAGTTTAAACTAGCTCTGGAAGGGAAAAAAGAAACAGATATCTCATTTAAGGAGAGGAACTGGGCACTCCAAGGACGATGAGAGGGAAACTTCACTGTGTACTTTCTATCATTTGAGTTTTTAATGTATTATCTTTTTTTTTTTTTTTTAAAGTACCCCTCTTGACTGGGAGGGGATGTAGTTTGCATCTCTGGGGAGGGGGGGGGTGCCTGGCTAATTTTGTTTCAATGATCCCTTTATCCTACACCAGAAAGTCTATTTTAGAGCGCTTCTTTCTTCACATTGACTTGGTGTAAATCTTTCGTGTTCTCAAAACCTGTGCATTAGCTTTCACTTCTTTTTTCTACCCCCTAAAGCAGGATTCGTGCTTTCACAAACCTTAGGGTTTGGTCTGTGTAAGGCCCTAAGTCTCCAACTTGATGGTCACCAGGTTGGTTCCAGCTGCTGGCCGCTGTGTGCACACCCCAGCATCTCATCTTTATTGCTTGACAGCTGATTCGTGTTCAGTTTGTTCCTTGCCCTGCGGCTGCTCCAGCTGTGAGCTGTTCCTGTTTTGTGCGGAAAGTCCCCTTTAAAGCTGGTGCTTAAAACTGAAACCAAATATAATGGCCACTGCCACCACAAAGGCAGGGTCTCAAGTCCCTCCTAAATCCTCACTGGAGTCCTTCTTAGGAAGTTCAGGGCCGAGGTGGCTGGAGGAACCCATATCCTGGTAGTTTCTAAATCAAATTTGTTTTCCCCCCAGTGAGGGAATTTTGTCCCCTGCCTCTCCTTCCCCACCATGTCTTATCTTTTATGATCCCTATTTGAAATGTAGCCAAGAATTGCACATTTTTTTAAAGATAAAAAGAAGCCGCAGGTTGATCTCTCTCCATCAAGCCAAAGAGGAGAATTTAGGAACTGACTCTCCCATTTTCCTTGGGAACCTTAAGCCTAGGTTGGGGGCAGCTACTGAGTGTTAGGGTGTGCCTTAGGGGCAGATAAAGCAAATGAGAGTAGCCACCAAGGGTAAGGTAATATGGGCAGTTCGATAAGGTAAGGTGAGGATGGTGTACACAGGAAGCATCTGCTACTCTGTTCTAGCCCATATTGCTATGCAGGATTTGTGTGTGTGTGTGTGTGTGTGTGTGTGTGTGTGTGTGTGTGTGTTTGCGCGCACGCGCGCGTGTGTGTGCGTGTGTGTGTAGGTGGCACATGAGATTTTGACGTGGAATTGCATGCATCTTTAAAATATTGTGCATATCTCAATCCAGAGTAGGCCTCCAGTGCACACACTTTTCTCCAGGAAAAGGCTGTACTTCTGCTAGTTTTCCCAGCTGCCCCTCAGTGGGAAGCCTACAGTCTTTTGGGACTGCCTCATGGTGGTTGTGTGTTTGAACTTTGTCTTGGTTCTTTGGGGGTGCTATAACAAAATACCATAGACTGGGTAGCTTATGAACAGTGGAAATTATCTCCCACCATTCTGGAGCCTGGGAAGACCAAGTTCATGGAGCTGGCAGATTCATTGTCTACTGAGGGCCTATTTCCTGGTTCCTTGACAGCTGTCTTCTGGCTGTGTCCTCACATAAGGGAAGGTGCTAGGGAGCTCTGTGGGCTCTCTTTTATTAGTGCACTAATCCCATTTATGAGGGCAGAGCCCTCACCTTAATCACCTTGCAAAGGCTCTACTGTCTCATACCATGAGCTTGGGGGTTAGTAGTTAAAGGTGTAATTTTCAAGGACACAAATATTCAGACCATAGCAACCTTGTCCAGGTAAGTCTCTCAAGCTCTGTGGAACCAAAGGCTGTTTTATCAACATGACCTTTCAGGGAGAAGTCAGCCCTGGATTTGAAAGATGTTTATATTTGTTTTGGTTGCTTTTACTATTTAATACAGGGGTCCCCAACCTGGGCCGCTGCGGTTTGGCGCCTGTTAGGAACCCCTCCGCCAGCAAAGCTCGCCTGAGCTCCGCCTCCTGTCGCCCCGCCCCCCGTCCATCCACAGAGCTCCGCTCTCACCACCTGCCCCTCCCTCCCCCGTCTTCCACGAAACTGGTCCTTGGGGACCCCTGGTTTAATCTGTATTTCTACCATGTAGCATTTAAAAATCATTTAAAATTGCTTATATCTTCAAAGATTATTTAGAGTTTTTTTCTTCCTATTTATTGGTTTTGGTAAAAGCTACACTGAGACAGAAGTCACGTACCATGGGCTTTGCCTATTTTGATCGTACAATTCATGGCTTTTAGTATATTCACGGAGTTGTGCAACCACCACCATATTTACTCCCCAAGTGAAATGTTCCTCAGCCCCAGACACCCCTAATCTATTTTCACTTTCTATGGCTTTGCCTATTCTGGTCAATTCATATAAATGACATTATGCACTGTAAGGGCTTTGTGTCTGTTTTTTCATTTACCATAAAGTTTGTAAGAGTCATCTATGTTGTAGCATATGGCAGTACTTTATTTCTTTTTACTGCTGAATAACATTTTATTATGTGAATATACTACATTTTGTTTATTCATCAGTTGCCAGACATTTGGGCTGCTTCTACTTTTTGGCTTTTGTGAATAATGCTACTGTGAACATTCATGTACAATTTTTAAAAATTTATTTATTTTTATTAGGGAGAGGGAAAAAGAGAGTGAAAGACAGGAAGAGAAATATCGATGTGAGAAAGAAACATTGATCGGTAGCCTCTCACATGCACTGGGAAGGATGGGGGACTGAACCTGCAACCCAGGCATTGGCCCTGACCAGAAATTGAACTGGCGACGTTTCGCTTTGTGGGACGATGCTCAACCAATTGAGCAACTTTGGCCAGAGCAAAATATTTTATCTTGATAAAGTATACATGATACAAAATTTGCTATTTTTAGCACTTTTTGTCATTGTAGAAAATTCAATATATAAAATAATTTGATTAAATTTATAGAACTGTGTTTTATTTAAATTTCTTTTTAAAATTTTTGGTAATTATTTTGAAAATTGTGGTAAAATGTGCATAACATAAACTTTACCATTTTAATAATTTTACAATTAAGTGTACAATTCAGTGGCATTAAGTACATTCACATTGTTTTGCAACTATCACCAGTATCTGTCTCCAGAACTTTTTTTATCTTCCCTAACTGCAAATCTACCCATTAAACAATATCTCCTTATCCTTCCCTCCTCCCAGCCCCTGGCAACCACCATTTTACTTTTATGTCTCTACGATTTGTCTATTTTCAGTATCTCATATAAGTAGAATCATACAGTATTTATCTTTTGCGATAGGTGCATTTTACTTAGCATAATGTCTTCAAGGTTTATTCATGTTGTAGCACATGTAGAATTTCATTCTTTTTAAAGGCTGAATAATATTCCTTTGTATGTCTATATTACACTGTTTATCCATTCATTATGTACTATTTTTATTGTTGAAATATTTTTTACTTCTCTTGGGGATATACCTAGGAGTGAAATTGCTGGGTCATATGGTAACTCTGTTTAATCATTTGAGAAACTGTTAGACTGTTTTCCAAAGTGGGTGCACCATTTTACATTCTAATTAGCAGCGTATGAGGGTTTCAATTTATCCACGTCCTTGACAACACTTATTATTATCTGTCTTTTTTATTATAGCCATCCTAGTGGGTATCCTATTTATATTTATAAACATTTGAGATAATTAGAAAGGCACAAATGAGGAAAAAAGCCCCCATAATCCTATCATCCTACCAGAGGTACCCACATTTAACTTTTGGGTCTTAGCTTATTCATTACTATATATAATATGTATAATCATACTGTATGCATTGTTTTGCAATTTTTTAGTTTAACTTACTAATAGATGGTATTTTTCTATGTCCTTAAATATTTTCTTCTGATTCTACAATGTAATTTCATGAGGTGCTATTTTTAGCTGTGTCCCATCATATTTAGGGAGTGTCTCTCAATGTATGCACTTTGATAGGAAGTAGAGTAGGAAGTAAAATGTGGCTAGACACTTTGCCCCTTGCAACCAGGGTGCTGCCATGCCACCAGGCTCAACCCGTGCAGGCTTATCTAAAACAGAGTGTCCCTCGGGTTGGAGAATCTGGAAGGACTGACCCAAAGATGGCAGACAGAGACTACTCTCAGCAGCCATGGCAGTGGAGAGCAGATTGCAGCTTTAAGCAAGTTGACTGAGACCTGAGCTAGTGACTAGCAGACCTATCTGGCTCCAGATCTTGAATGTTATACCATCACCAGATCTTTTATTGAGATTTCCTCTACCTTGACTCTGTGGTAGGAACTACAGAAGTGACGCCAAGGCACTGACTGGGATGTTCCCCACCACCTCTAGTGGTGGTGGCTTTTCATTATATTTTTAATGTTACGTGTTTTCATGACAGTTGTTAATAATATGATAAAGGACATTAGAGAAAGAATGTGAAACCAAGGTGGGGGCTGGCATTTTTATGAGGAGGCTCCCACCCCTAATCCAGGGACAGGTCTCTGCCCAGCCATGCCCCCCAGCCGTGTCCCCCAGAAGTTAGAACCTGGTTCCTGCCTCTGCCCACATAGTAACACCACCAGGAAAGCCAGCGGCCAGAGGAACAAAGTGGTTAGAACCTCCGGAGGGCCCCGTGGGAGCTGTATTCTGCCCTCCCTTCTTTGTTTATTTTATTTTTCTAATATAATTAATTGTTTTGAAAGATTTTATTTATTTATTTTTAGACAGAGAGGAAGAGAGGGAGAGAAACATCACTGTGTGTTCACCTCTCACTTGCCCCCTACTGGGGACCTGGCCCACAACCCAGGTATGTGCCCTGGCTAGGAATTGAACCAGTGACCCTTTGGCTCATAAGGCTGGAGCTTAATACACTGAGCCACCTGGCCAGGGCATAAAATTAATTTTTTTATCCTCACCAAAGGACATGCTTATTGATTTTAGAGAGAGGAGAAAGGGGAGAGAGAGAGTGAGAGAGAGGAAGAGAAACATCCTTGTGAAAGAGAAATGTCGGTAAGTTGCCTCTCGTGCCCAGACCAGGGATGGATTCAACAACCTAGGCATGTGCCCTGACTAGACTAGAACCTGGGACCTTTCAGTTAATTGGAGGACACTCCAACCAACTAAGCAACACCAACCAGAGCCTAATAAAAATTTTAATTAATTGATTTCATGTTCTACTTTAGGAAGATCCATATTAGGAAGAAAGGTGAATTATTAGCTGCCTAATCCACATAATTCATGGGAAATACCTGTTCGCAGAATATTGGAAATATAAGACCAGGAACCCCTTTCACAGGTATTTCTCCCACACCTGCCCACTCTATCTGTAGATGACAGTCTGCTCAGAGCAGGACTTTCTGGAAGAATCCACTCTGCACTCTTCCAACTAGTGAGAGGATGAAGCACTGAGCCAGACCCTGGAAAATGCCATATCTGGCACTAAGGACCTTTTCCTTGTCTGTTTTAGAGAAATACTGTAACACTGCTATGTGTCCATTGGAGGTGAAAGATCTTCAACTGACCTCAAAGCAAGAGGCCAGCTTTATTCAAGATATCAGTCCTCCTCAGTCCCTCCCAACCACTCAGGCTTCAGTCATGGGAGGTGCTCTGCCTAGTCCCCAGGTGCCCTGGAGCTCAATGCTATCAGTTGTCCCACTGCAGCCTTGAAGATTCCCGAATGATGAAACAGGCGAGGAAGCCCCTTAATACACACAGCACAATCAGAGGTCTGGCAGGTAAAAGGATAATCGCAGGAACTGTCAAAATGAGATAACATAGAGTATTGGGAACATGAGAAATGCTCACTGTAAATTTACATTATGTAAATAAAATTTAAAATGGTGTCCTTAAACCTGTATTTGTCCAGCAACAATGGACTTACGATCTCATTCTCATCAAGCTCAGGCTCCACAGCCCGTCAACACGAAGCCCAGATGCTTTGCTATGGAAGGGCTCTGCCCACGAGACCAAACTTCTCAGTTTCCCACCCTGGAAAGTTCAGGATCAATGAAGCAAACACTACCAAAGAAAAAAGAATCAGTCACTGTTCCCAAGAGCACCAGATACAAGGCAGAAGTAACCTATGGCCCACTATCAAGATTCCCATTTCAAAATTATGTTCTCCTTTATTAAGGCGCTGCAATGGACCAGCTTTACAGAAAAGCTGGTAGCACCGGGGACTGTGATCGCCGATGGTTCCGCTCTGCGACCAGGGGGTGTGGCAGGGGCGTCACTCCATGGCTGCCAGCTGCTCAATAGCAAAATGGACTTTTTCATTTTTTAATTTAATCTTTAACTATATCATTATTCTATTTATTGATCTGAGAGAGAGAGAGAGAGGAGAGAGAGAAACATCAATTTGTTGTTCCACTTATTTATGCATTCACTGGTTATTTCTTGCATGTGCCCTGAGGGAGGATTGAACTCATAACCTTGGTGTAGCAGGATGACTCTTTAACCAACTGAGCTACGCAGCCAGGGTGACACAGTGGACTTTCTTTAGAGTTTCTTCAAGTTCTTGCTACTTACTGTTGGCTTCCTTTGTGATTTTGTTCTTGGCTCTTTCTTTGTCCAGTTTCAAAAATTCACTGAGGGTTAATTCTTCCAACTGCTTCTTGACAGGAAGGAAAGCACACTAAGTTGAATGCTTTTCACGTTCCTCTATGGAGTCATCATCTGGCTCCCAGCCTTCCAGGTTCTTGAAGCAGAAGACGCACTGGGCCAAGTTGCGCTTGTTCTCAGTGGGTCAGTGGATGAAGTTGGCTATGGCCATCCATTCTGGGGTGCAGGTCCAGCCCTCCAGGAAGGGCCAGTTCTTGAACGTAGAGACGTGGTGGTCTGTGATGTACATACAGCTGCCAGGCCACGGACAACAATGGGGTGCCCATCCCACCGCCATTGCCCTTGCCCTCCCTTCTCTGTAATTGGCTTCCTAGTGATTGAGCCAGCTCTGGAATGGAGAGCTTTGGAAGCATAGTCCCTGCTGCAGAGAACAGAAAGATGAGCTTCCTTTCACAGATGAAGAGATAGCTGTCACACTGAAGTAGATGGAAGGGGTCCCAGCTGGCAGAATTGTCACCAGAAAGAAGACTCCACAGTTTAATAATTCTAAAACTCAAACTGTGACCTTGGGTGGGTATACCCCAACTCTTGGCTTGTTTCAAACTGAGGATCTAAGCCAGGGGTTGGCATATTATGGCTTGCTGGCCAAATTCAGCCTACCACTTGCTTTTTTAGGACCTAGAAGGTTAGAATGGCTTTTATATTTTTAAATGGCTGGGGAAAAGCTATCAAAGGAAGGTTAGTATTGCAGAACTTGTGAAAATTATATGCATTTCAAGTATCAGTATTTATAAATAAAGTTTTATCGGAACACAGCCACCCTTGCTGGTGTGTGTGTGTATCGTCTGTGGCTGTTTTGGCCCCATGACAGCAGAGCTGAGTAGTTGCCGCAGAGATTATATGGCCTGCAGAGCCTCTGTGCTGTCTGTCCCATTACAGAATAAGGTTGATGACCCTTGACCTAAGGCGATCAAGTTACTTTACATGATTTCCTGGAGTAGTTTTGCAAACACCTTATGGGTGGAGCGGAGCACTAGGAGGCAGCATTGGCCAAAACTGGGCTTATAATGGTTCCTCGAGTGATTGAATAAATGTTTTTGACCAAAGCAGGTGTCAGATTTCAGCAGCTTTTTGAGTATTTTGGCCAGGTGAGGTAGAGTTGAACTTTGAAGCTGCCTTTGCCTGTGCACTTACAGGAACATGGAACATGGAACTATCTCCTGAGGAGAATCCTGGCCCTTCCAGCAGCTACTGCCTTGGAGAGGAGGTAGGTCAGCTTTGTGCTTCTCCCTTGGCTGCTGGTCACTACCTGGAAATCCTAGGCTCAGCCTCCATAATGGTATGTGCTCCCTTCTACGCAGCCCAGCTTCAGAGAAATGTGCAGCATGCTCCGTTTCCTTTCATTTTACAGCCCAATCTTTGTATTCTACAAACCATCCTCACCATCCCCACCATCACCTCTACCACCACTGCCATTATCATCACTATTCGCAGCACCACTCCCACCAACACCGTGACTACCGTCGTCACCCCTATCAGGACCATTCCCACCGCTACCGCCCTCACTTCCTTCATTACTGCCATTGGCACTCCCAGTCACTACTTCTCAGCACCACTAAGTACCAAGATCACCTTGCAACTGCATGTATCTAGAAGAGAGTTAGCTGCTGTGAGCCGTCAAGGACATTATAATCTAAAATTACAATGGCAATTATGAGGAATGTTACACCCAGAGAAAAAAATGAGGTAAATAAAAAGAACATTAATGGGATTAAAACAAAGTACAGCACTACCAAAGGCTGAATGGGCCACATGGACCCTCTGTCAGTTCCCCCAAATTAAAGGGCCCTGCACAAGTCTGCTGTATTTATACCAGCATGAAGAAATGTAAAAGACTGGAAGGAAGAGATTATAATGAGGAGCCTGACCAGCAAGCACTTAGGGTAGCAGTCAGGCTGGTTAAATCAAGTAGAGATGATACCAGGGCCAGGGTCCTTGGCTTCACCTCTTGCTGGGGACCCAAAGCCTTTTCACTCAAGAGTGGGTAAAATGCTCAGGAGATAAAAAAGAGAAATTTCCAAAACTTCTTGATATGGAATTCATGAACTGTGATACCAAAACTCTTTGGTGAAACCCTGACTTGGGCTATCATTAGAGTGTAAGAATATGAAGATGTAAGCATTGATACAATGATGAAATTGGAATGTTTAAACAAGTTAATGCTTAAAAAAAAAAGATGAAGAAGAAATTAAGTCAGCCCTGACTGGATAGCTCACTTGGTTGGGTGTTGTTCCACAAAATGAAGGGTTACTGTTTGATTCCGGTCAGGGCACATACCAAGGTTGCAGGTTCGGTCAGAGGCAACTGACTGATATTTCTTCCACGAGATTTTTCTCCCCCTCTTTTCCCCTCTCTTTTCCTCCTTCTATAAAGAAAGAAAGAAAGAAAGAAAGAAAGAAAGAAAGAAAGAAAGAAAGAAAGAAAGAAAGAAAGAAAGAAAGAAAGAAAGAAAGAAAGAGAGAAAGAAAGAAAGAAAGAAAGAAAGAAAGAAAGAAAGAAAGAAAGAGAGAAAGAAAGAAAGAAAGAAAGAAAGAAAGAAAGAAAGAAAGAAAAGTTAGGTCAACTTTAATTGAGTATTTTCACCTAAGCACATTGTGGAAGTAGAGATTATATCTCACTGGGGAACTGGGATGTTAAGGTGTTCAGTTCTTTCTTTTAACTGTCAGAAGGAAAGACTTCAGAAGGTAATAGTAATCTTTGCACCCTTTTGGGTCTATGGCATTGTTTATTACCTCCAGAAATATTTACTGTTTGTCCCAGCTGAAAGCTGACAGGATATTTGAAAGGATTTCATAACTTTTTGATCAGAAATTTGGCCGAATTGGAAGCTCATATATCTATGGTTTGGTTCAAAGAGTAGTCAGTTTCTTGTCTTGTTTGCATGTTATTTGTGTGTCAATCTTGTTTTGTGTGTACTTTGTTTACTGGCTTGAACAAAGTAAAATGGCATCTGAGGTTTTCTCCACCTTGCCTCTCTCATCTGCCTCTATCTTCATCTCTGCATATGTGGCAGCCACCACTTTCAGCTCAGGCTCCATCCTAGCACCTTCTTCCGCTAGGAAAGCTGCTACTTTAAATTCAGGCATCCTGAAGCCACTCTTTTCACTTTGGGAGCTTTAGCTTTCCAACTTTATTGTGCATGCCTGCTTTCCATATTCTGTTGCTTGTGCTTGTCAACAAGTTCCTCTTAAGGGGCATCCTTGAAGGAGAGAATCTCAGGCTTCTAACAGACAATGGAAAGCATTCTTTAATTAATTATAAATTAATTTTTAAATTGCTTTAAAGAAATTCTTACAACATGCAAAGCTTTGGTCATCTGAGCAAAATCTTAACTTAGTCCATCTGCCAGAAACAGAGTTTGGATCCAGTGTTTTTCTCTGAACACTGTGGTTTTGCATTGTATTTGTGGTACAAAAGCTACCTTTTAAAATAAAAGTTATGAGAGAAAACAAGATGGTGAATGGATGTCACACTGACCTCCTCCCAGGACCAATCTGGAATTAAACTAAATTGTGGAGAAATCACCTGGAATAAACAACTGAACAATAGCAAGAGAGGAACCCTATAACCTTGGACAGACAGAAGAATCAGCTTTAGCACAACCTGACTGGTAAGGAGTGCAGTGGAGACTTGAGAAAGCAGGCCGGGTGCCCATGGGCAGCAGCACCAGGATATTGAAAGGGCCAGTTGAATCCCCCTGAGATGAGCGGGGTCTAAAACATAAGTGGAAATCTCCAGGCTACAGCACCAGGGCCCAAAAAGTACACAGATAACAGCCAGCTGCAGAAAGTGGCAGGGTTGCTCTTTGCCAGAGATGGGCAGCTGGAGATGCAAAGAGCCATTTAAAGGGCCAAATACATAAATTTTTAGTTGCAGCCACTTACCCTGGTCTCTGGCAAAGGCGCAGCAGGGTAGGCTAGAGATGTCTTAGAAGAGACTGGGGAAGGAGGCTTTGGGGAGAGAACTGAGAAAGTGGCCAGCAGGATCCTGGTGCTGACTCATCCCCCATGCGGTGGCAACCATCTGGCTCAGGCAGACCACTCCTCTGAGTAGCAGCAGCCTGAGGGCCAAATAACCCTGCCCCCAGGAGGGACTCTGCCCCGCGCCTGTGGTGTCTAAGCCTGACTGCTGAGTGCAGAGTGACTACATTAACAGCTGAAGGAGACAACTCCAGACAGTAGATTCCTGGAAGTCTCAAACAGACTGCCTAAAGTCAGACAAGGTCAACATCTGACATCATCAGAGGCAGATCCAGAAAGAAAAAACATTGGTCTCCTACCATAGAACTTCACACCACAAAGTCAGGAAATCAAGATAGATCAATTTAAGAAGCTGAAGCAAAAAAGAAGAGTCTCACAGATAATGGGAAGACAAAGAAACACCGCCCCGCCTCAGTCAAAGAGAAAAGAGGAATCCCCAGAAAGAGAAATAAATGAAATAGAGGCAAATAAACTATCAGATATTGAGTTCTAAACAATGGTTCTAAGGAAGCTCAGTGAGCTCAGAAAGAATTACCAAAAACTATAGGGAAACTATGAGGAACTTACTGAAAACTGTATCAGCATGAAAAAGGACATAGAAAGTATCAATAAGAGACAAGAGGAAATAAAGAATACAATTTTTGAATTGAAGAACACAGTAGAGGGAATCAAAGCAGGCCTGATGAGGCAAAGGATTGAATTGGTGAGCTGGAGGATAAGGTAGAAAAAAAGCTCCCAGAAAGAGCAAGAAAATGAAAAAAGACTCAAAAAGTATGAAGAAGCATTGAGGGAAATGCAGGACAACCTAAAACGTAATAATATCCATATAATAGGGATACCAAAAGGAGAAGAGGAGGAAGGGATAGAGAACCTGTTTGAAAAAAGTCATGATAGAAAACCTCCCTAACTGGAGGAGAGAAAAAGTCACACAGGTCCAGGAAGCACAGAGGGTCCCATTCAAGAGGAACCCAAGGAGGCCCACTCCAAGACACATCATCATTAAAATGACAAATAGCAAAGACAAACAGAGAATCCTAAAGGAAGCAAGGGAGAAACAGGTAGTAAGATACAAGGGAGCCCCGGTATGGCTAGCAGCTGACTTCTCCACAGAAACATTACAAGCCAGAAGGCAATGGCAAGAAATATTCCAAGTCATGAAATGCAAAGGCCTGCAACCAAGACTGCTCTCCTCAGCATGGATCTCAATTAAAATGGAACACAAAATAAAGAGTTTCCCAGACAAAAGAAGGCTAAGAGAATACGCCTCCACTGAAGCAGCATTGCAAGATATGCCAAAGGGACTGCTTTAAGAAGATGAAGAAAGAGTCTATGAATCCTCAGTTCCTTTCAGTAGCCAATACTTGATATTACCAATACTTTTAATACTTATTAATCTGCTTGTGACAATGATGTGTTATTTTGTTACTCTATTATTTCTTGAAACTAAACCTGTTTTTGTATATTTCTTGTCTATTTCTATTATTTTTTAAAAGCTTTAAATGATTTTTTGTATTTTTTATCCATTTTTTGATTAAATGTTTGTAGAATTTTTTCCCTAAAAAAAACCTATTAACCCTTTTTTAGATGTGTTTCAAATACTTTCCTATTCTATTACCTGTCCTTTAACTTTTTTATATGTATATTATTATATAGTCTTAAATGTTTAATATAGCCATATTGTCAATATTCTACTTTATAGCTTCTGGGTTTGAGAATTTTACTTCAGGGTAAGAAAAGTATTATTTTGTATTTTCTCCTAAAATTCCTTAGGTTTTACACATTAATTTTTAACTCACCTGCATGTATTTTGTATAATGTGTGAAATAGGGCTCTATATTTGTTTTATTTCATGTAATAGTGGTTCATGCGCCTTATTTGTTGAATAAACCTTATTTTCCCCATTGATCTGAAATATCAATTTAATCATATATTCCATTGCTAGACAGATATATACATTTGTTTCTGGAATGCTCATTTTATTTCATTGATCTACTTTATTATTTCTGTGCTGGTGTCATGTTGTTTTAATTTCTGAGACTTTATAATGAATTTAAATTTTTCAATATTTTATAATGGATCTTGACATTAAAAAAAATAAATAAATAAAATTAATATGCATTTTAAAAACGAAAGAAAGAAGGAACTCCTACCTTTTGTGACAACGTGGATGGACCTGAAGAATATTATGCTAAGTGAAATAAGCCAGTCGGTGAAAGACAAATACCATATTATTTCACTTATAAGTGGAATCTATTCAATAAAATAAACTAACGTACAAAATAAACCACAGGCATGGAAACATGGAGCAGACTTAAAGTGACCAGAGGGGATGGGGAAGGAGGACAATGGTGGAAAGAAGGAGAAGGGACTAGACAAAGAACATGTACGAATGACCCATGGCCATGGACAACAGAGTGGGAACTGACTGTGGGAGAGGGGGGTGGGGTGGGATGGGTGGGGTTGGGCAAAGGGGAAAAATGGAGACAACTGTAATAGAATAAACATGCTTTAAAAATAAGAAAAAATACAGCTATGAAAAAATAAAAATAAAGAAAACAAAAAAATAAAATGAAAGTTATGAGATCTCTGTCTATATATGTTTATGTACGCCTATGTATATATGTTCTAGATATGGCATTACCAATTTGTAACATTAAATTGGCTTAAATAAATAAGTGCTTCTATGAGAATTCTCAAAGATACAACAGAAACTAATCCCCTAATTTTTTAGAATCACATGAACTGGAAAATATTTTATTTTAAAGATGGTGTGAGTTTTGTTTGGAAAATAGGAAGTATCTATAGAGTCATCAACATTAAATAATACTTTCATTCTACCTGGGTTTACTAGTCAAATAAATTTATGTTATCTCTGCTGCATAATTTGTCAGCAATAAAAATAATATGAAATTTTCATAACTAATCTAAACTTAATTGTAAATTACATAAATGTAAGATAAAAAGTTTCTTTTAGGTTAACTCTTCAGCAACTTAAAAATGGGTTTCTACAGAGCCTGACCACTGTCGTCCACCTGCTGCTTTGCCATGCTGCCAGCGCGCTGCTCCGCTGCCTCCACCTTGGTCGCCTCGTGCACCAGGCCCATGCCTACCCGAGGTCGCGATTGCTCTGGCCCCCGCTGTGGGCCAGGGACAAATGTCTTTTACCTTTGCATCACCCGCAGAGGTCTTCTTCAGTGGTGCCAGTGTCAGGCAGGTGGACGTGCCCGTGCAGATGGGAGCCTTCGGTAGCCTGGCAGCCGACGCGCCCGCCCGGCAAGCCCTGCGGCCCTGCTCCTTGTCCACAGTCAGGATGGCACCACCTCCAAATAGTTGGCGAGCAGCAGCTTGGTCAAGGTGAGGGCTGATTCATCAGTTCAGTTACTGGCCAAAGGTAATAATGAAACATTAATTACTGAACACAGATTTATCAACTTTTTGCTTCTTAGAGAAAGATATTTGGGTCTATTAATAAACATGTCTTCTGCCACAAAAAAGTTTTTTTGTACTATGAGAAAATATACTTATAGAAATTATAAAATGTATTCATAAATATGCCAATCTAAAAAATATGGGCATAACACACAGTTCAAAATTGTTGACTTAGCTTACATTAGGAATTAAGGTTTTAAGGGTTGAGGATTCTAATATATAATTAAAGCTACAGAAATTAATAAAAATAAGGAAAACAATTGTATACAAGAAAAAAGGTATGAGATATGGAGATGTATTTTTTGAGGGAAAGGAAATTAATTTTGTCCTAATGTAAGGCTGGTTGTTTCAGAATGAGAAGGAAGAAAAACAGGACAAAATATTGAATATAAAATAAATAAGTTGTCAAAGGTTTGTGGAAAAGGAATCTTGAAAAAGGAAATCTTATGTGAGGTCGAGCCAATAAGATTGAAATACATTTAATCAAGTAAATTTATTCACTTGATCAAATATCAAAGCTAAGGTGATACACAATCAGAGTCTGGTTTTCTCTCTCTGCTAAAGGGACTATTGTTCTGTTACTGGTATTGTAAAAAAGTTTTTCTGCTTAGAAAGCAAAGATTCTGTGTTTTATCAAAATAATTTTCTGTGTTTTATGTTGTCTTAATCAAATTCTTGAGAATTTAATCAACTTAAGAAAACTGAAGCTCCTTGATAATGAAAACTAAGTTTTGCTACCAATTATGTAAACTTTTGTATTTGTGTTTGAAATCTTCTATTGCCATTTTGATTAAATGGATAATTAAGTATTGCTCCATAATGACTCATGACCCTATTCAGTCATCTGTCCAAACCTTTTAATATATTTTGACAAACTTCCCAAAACTTAAAAATAAATAGAGTTTTGACCTGGAAATAACCTTTAGGTACTTCAGAAGGGTCCCTGGAACACCTCAACGAATTTAAAGATTTGTTTTTCCTCCTTGCAAAAGAGAAATACTAAACAATTAGGCCAATTTAGTATACTAAAACTACATGGGAAGCTTTGTCAAATAAAGAAGTAATTATGTTATATTTGAATAAGTATATGTTATAAATATTCCAGAAATATATATGAAATTGCTGGAAATCTGAGATATCCTAGCATAAGCTGTCTGCCATCAAAATTGAGGGACACCCTAAAAGGACTGAACCTGAGTATCAGATTGTGGGATGAAATCCATCCTGGTTTTTGCAAAAATAACCCCTCATTTCCAGACTTTTACCGCCCTGATATTCTGGTAACATGGCAAGAGTCTATTCCTGAGTCAGAGAAATAAAGATGGGTAAACAATGACTGTAAGTTAAATGAATAGTCCAGGTTATGGGAAACCCAACAAGGAGGCTTGGATCTTTGCAGCTCCCTGGCATTTTTTTGGTTTTTGCTTTTCTTCATCCACCACAGTACTGGACTTCATCTACGGTTTGGGCTGGACTTCATTCAACTGCCACATAGTTTAGGTTATCAATATGTTTTGTTATTGGGTATGTTTCCTGGATGAGTTGAAGTTTTTCCATGCAACAAGACTGATACCCTTACAATGGCAAAGAAACTTGTTACATGTGTTTCCCATTTGGGGTGTAACTTCCAAAATACCCAGTGAATGGGATACCTACTTCACTGAGCAAATTATATGCATCTTGATGGACATCCTTGCAAACTTGGAATTATCACTGACCCTTTGACCCTCAATTACCGGGCAAGGCTGAGAGAAATAATGGGAAAACTGGATTGAAGCAGAACAAGTTTAATTACACAGGACTGAAAGAGCTGATGAGAAGGGTTACAATTTTATTTGAAATATTGATGAGGCTTAAAATCTTTTGTTTTTCATATATAATGAATTATTTTTCTTTCTCTTCAACTACCTATGACTTAGAGCACTTGGGTAAATTATGCTTTTGTAAGCAGTATTGAAACATTTTTTTCCTCTTTACTTGATTCCTCCAGAATTTAAAAACTCTCAATGAGTATTTTTATTTTCATGGCAATGCTTGTTTGCTGAAGTTCGTAAGACTCTTTTCTCTTTATAATGGGTCATAATTAGAAACTGGTTTTATTACTAAGGCTTTTTCTTGAATGTCATATTGGAGAGAGTCATGCAAAGACTCAGGTATGACCAGAAAGCTTTAAGGAATTAATATGGACTTTGGAAGCCAATAATAGCTCCATGGGAAAACAGCTTAGTGCCTTGTTTACGTGGTTCACAGCAGTCTTTCCAGATAAGGAATGAAAATTGCTTCCTAGGAGATGAAAAGAAAGAACCTCAAGATACTTTGGGGATCTTGAGAAGAAAGGAGTTCATTTGGCATTGCAGGCAACATCTGATGAAAAGTCCTTGCCCTGGCTTTTTTACTTGAGAGGTGTTTTTTTGTTTTGACTTGTTTTTGTTGTTTAGAGAGAGGGGAAGGGAGGGAGAAAGAGAGGGAGAGAAACATTGATGTGTGAGAGAAACATCAATTGGTTGCCACTCACATGTGGGTTTGCCCCAGCCAGGAACCGAACCTACAACCCGGCATGTGCTTTGACTACAAATGAAACCAGTGACCCATTGCTGGATAATACCCAACTAACTGAGCCACAACGTTCAGTGTGAGGGACATTTTTAAGTACAGTCTAAAGACTCCGTATGAAAATTTCCAGCAAAGCAGATTTTTTAAAAAGCTTATACCCTGACTGGTGTGGCTCAGTGTGTTGAGGGCCATCCTGCAAACGGAAAGGTCACCCGTCCAATTCCCCGTCAGGGCACATGCCTGGGCTGCAGGCCAGGTCCTCAGCTGGAGGTGTGCGAGAGACAGCTGATGGTTATTTCTCTGGCACATCTATGTTTCTCTTCGTCTTTCTCTCTCCCTTCCCCTCTCTCTAAAAAATAAATAAAATCTTTTTTTAAAGCTTATGTGGTTAATAACTATTCTTGATGGTCTTATAAAGATAATTAGGCCAAGTTTATTGACATTAAACTTACTTTGCAAGTAAATTAGCTTTAATTTGGTTATCTTTGCTAAAAATGGGGGTGATTTTAGGGAGAAAATTAGTTTTGATAGAAACTATAAATTTGTGAGTATTATTATAAGGTCTCTTGAGGTTTTTTTAAAAACAATTTTCTACCAACAAACTGGACTGAATCCTTCATTTTTCTAGTTTTCTTAAATGTTTGGCTGTACCCCTCTGAACTAACATTTTCATATTTCCATGCTTTGATTTGAAATAAGTGAGAAATAAAACTGCCCTTTTCTCAAATCCAAGCAAGCTAACGGGGGATGGACAACTTGATACAGACTTCGGAGAAATCACCTGTGATATCTCATCTGGGTAATCTGTGAACAATCTTTGTGCCTGTTACAGAAAGATCCCCAGAGACATTCAAACTGAAGACCAGGAGAACATACCAGACTGGCACTGCTTGCCTTCACTCCGCCTGGAAATGATTTGAGACGGACATCTAGAAATCTCCTTGATTGCCTGCCTTCAGAACTCAGGAGCTAGAATTATAGTCTCCCCAAATTGTTAACTTTTGTTTTTCTTTCGTTTCCTTAGGGGTGTCTTCTATTAAATGTTTGATTGCTTGCGCCGTAGGCTTCAATCTGGAAGCCTGCCACCGTTACCGCTTCCTGAATTGAGACACAACTCTCACTGACCTGAATTTTTCTCAAGACTGGGATTGGTTTCATGAGATCTAGAATAATCTCCTAACCCAACTTCTGGAATGTGAAACATCTAGGAAAGTTTCAGAGGGAACTATGGGTGTTCAGAGCTAGTCACTCCAAGACGTGCCTCTGAGGTAGGCAGATTGTTTGGAGCTCAAGGCAACTTTAGTTGCAGGCTCAGGAAAAACTTCTGCCCCTCCCTTAACTACCTAGAACTTGAATGAAGGGCCTTGCCCATAATAAGAGATTATCAGAGATAACCTCTTTTTACTTACCTGTAAGGCAGGGCAAACTTCTGTTTACTAAGTATCTGCTCTTATCTCGCAATGACCCTTTGAGGTCTTTAAGGCACCTTACCTCATCCCTACCTCAGAATGTCTTATATACCTCATCGCCCCTTTATATCTCTGAACCTCTCCTGCATGCAGGATTGATTACTCTCTTATGTATGTGGGATTCCCATACATATGTATTTGTTGGGGGACTCAAATTTTGGACAATTTTTAGTTTCAGGTAATGGCTATTAAGTTAGTAGTCAATGTATGTAAAAAGTATTATTCCAGGAACTGAAGATATGACCCACTTTGATTCCAGGAGACCATATGCAGTTCCACCTTTGTGCCGCAGGAGGACAGCAAGCAATCAAGATGGCATTGGAGCCATTGTGCTCCAGGGTGATATGGCTACTGCCCAGGACACCAATAAAGACCACTGCCCAGCCCAGCACAGAGATGAAGGGATGCTGCAGCATTTTATCTGATTAACATTTCCCTGAATTCCAAATCCCTTACCTACACTTTTCTCCTTATAAAAAGGATCAGTTTAAAATGGCATTTAAGACAGTCTGTTAAGGTACAAACCCTCTATCTTCTCAGATCACTGGCCATCTGAATCAAGCGCTCATGAGGATTCAATATCTGCTTCTGCTT
This sequence comes from Pteronotus mesoamericanus, assembly GCF_021234165.1. Lineage (NCBI taxonomy): Eukaryota > Metazoa > Chordata > Mammalia > Chiroptera > Mormoopidae > Pteronotus > Pteronotus mesoamericanus. The sequence continues at coordinate 5,231,292 of NW_026555166.1, read as the reverse complement.
ATTGGGTCTAGTAGGTGACAGGAAACACAAATTCCAGCTTTTCCAGTTTCATATGTATTAAACTTGGTTATTTTCTCTTTGTTAATTGTGTCATGTTTATTTGATTATTAGAACAGCCGAAAGAATCTTGAGAGTAAAGTTTGTTCCTCCCCCACAATAGTAAATCTTGAATTTGGATTGTGTTGGTCCTCCAACTTTTTTGTTTTGCTTCAGTATTGTGTTGGCTGTTCTGGATCTTTTGCCTTTCCATATAACCATCAGAATCAGTTTGCAGAGATTCACAAAATGCTTGCTGGGATTTTGATTGACGTTGAATCTATAGATCAGGTTGGGAAGAAATGACATCATTTGATAGAGGAACTCAAGAGTTAAAGATTTTGTTGCCCATGGAGGGGGGTTCCACTGTCCGTAGCCACCCTTTAGGCAAAATTCTAGAGGCAAAGCTTTAGTGATAAAGAAAAGGAGTTTTTATTAAAAAGGCTTGCAATTTTGGAATAATATATTTCCACATGAATTAGTCATTTAGGCCTAACAATTAAGGCTAAACTCTAACACCTGAGTTCTCCAATCATTTCCCCCCCGTTAGTTTTAATTATCTTATTTCTATTGGGTTAGTTTATAAACTAAAACATAAGATATAAAAGCTACACAACTTTGGAAGAATGGCAGGCTTTTGCCTCAAAGCCTGCTCCCTCTGGAACACCCAAAAAATAAAACTGCCACCCTCTGCCAGGCCGGCCCAATCCTGGGCTGTGCCCGGAGTTCCTCCCCATCCAGACTACCATCCATTGGGAAATGCAGGCAGCGGCAGCACCATCATCCAGGCACCCTCGAGGGAGAAGAACCCAAGAGCCAGAGCCAGCCAGTCCGAGAGCCAGAGACCTGAGAGTTCTTCTTTTATTTCAAATCTTCTTGCCCATAATTCCATGTGCTCTGGAGGCATTCAGCAACTCTGCTCATCCCGTCCTAGGCTGTTTACCGTTGCCTTGGCAAACTCCTTCTATAGCACCTCCTACTTCTCCCCAGGGACCTGATCAGCTCTCTCTGTGTTAATTTCAGCCTTATTTGACAGGCTTAAGTGACTAATCCATGCGGAAGAACTGGAATGCAGGACCAGGTGATTCCAGGAAGTCGACAAGCAATTCAACCTTTGTACAACCTTTGTACACGGGGTTTGCAAGCCATGGAGCCATTGTACGTCAGGGTGGGGGGGAACACCCATGATGCAGATAAAGAATTGTCTATCAACACATAAAGAAGTACCAGGATGATCGCAGCTGGACTCAACTATTATCCAATTCACCTTTTTCCAAACTCCTTACCCACCCTTTCTCTTCCTTATGAAAAGGTCAGCTTGAAAAGAGATGTTAAGAGGATTTTTAAGGATATAACCTGCCATCTTCTCAGATGACCGGCCATCTGAATAAAGTGCCCATAAAGATTCAAACCTTGTCTCTACTTATTGGTTCTGGTAGTGACAGGCAGCACAAACACCGAATTTTATAGTTTTACTTTGAGACACAGTTGTAAGCCAGGACAAGTGAAATAGGACAACTAAGGCAGATACTTTAATAGCCAAGCAGTTTCAGCCATCAGAAAAATTGCAAAGTCCTATCTCCCCTAACCAAGGACAATTAAGAGTAAATGGTTTACCCTTCTCTTCCAATCAGAGGGTAAATAGCTTGCGGGGAGATGGATAACAAATCCAATTAGTGACATTTGCGCCAAGCACACCCAAGAATGGATGAAGTCAGAGGAATAATCTTATTTTGGTGCAACAGAATAAAACTGGTGAATAGCCTATTGAGATCCTCCCCTAAGGCCTCCCCTAAAATTCCCACCTTTAGAAAATAGATAAGAACCCTCAAAAGAAAGAGCCAACATGGGCTCTCTCTGCAGCAAGCCCATGCCTTTCTTCCCTCAGGGACGTGCATCTTGACTTTTCTCTCCTAAACTCTTAAGGGTCCCCACAGGACTCGACCCAGGGGAGCAATGGACAGCAACAGCTTTTCCTGGGCTCACCCCCGATCCTGTCTCCAAGAACCTCCCTTTTCTCTGACTTTTCAGTGAGCAATCAGTAGCCCTACGTTGGCTCACTTCTTTCCTGTAACATTTCTAGAGCGCCAAAGCAGAGCTCCATGGCTTTCCACATGCATTAATCACTTAAGCATATCAATTAAATCTAAACTCTTTTTTTAAAAACTATTTTTTAAAAAGATTTACTTATTTATTTTTAGAGAAGGGAAGGGAGGGAGAAAGAGAGGGAGAGAATCATCAATGTGTGGGTGCACCACACGTGCTCCCTGTTGGGGACCTGGCCTGCAACCCAGCCAAGTGTCCTACATTGAGAATTGAACCAGCAACCCTTTGGTTTTCAGGCCAGTGCTCAGTTCACCAGCTGGGGAAAACCTAAACTCTGTAACACCTGAGTTCTATCATTTCCCCCTGCTAGTTTTAATTATCTTATTCCTATAAGGGTTAGTTTCCAGAATAAAACAACATAAGATAAAAAGCTACACAATTTCAGAAGAATGGTAAGCTTCTGCCTCACAACTTGCTCCCTATAGAACACCCAAATAACCCTGCCACCCTCTGCCAGGCCAGCCTGAACCTAGGCTGCACCCAAGTTCCTTCCCCTCTAAAATACCGTCCATTGAGAAATGCAGCCAGCTGCAGCATGATCATCCAGGCATCCTCGAGGAAGAGAGCCAGCCAGAGAGCCTGAGAGCCCTTCTTTATTTCAAATCTTCTTGCCCGTGTTTCCATGTGTTCTGGAGGCCTTCAGCTTCTCAGCTAATTCTGCTGCAGGCTGTTTCCCATTGCCTCAGCAAACTCCTTCGACAGCACTTCTCTGCTTCTCCCCAGTGATTTGATCGGATCTCTCTGTATCAGTTGCGGCATTGTCCAGCACCCAAAATGTTTCTGGTTTGATTCCTGCTCAGGGCACATACCTAGGTTGAGGGTTTGATCCCTGGTCCAGGCACATATGGGAGACAGCCAATCAATGTTTCTCCCATCAATATTTCTCTCTCTCCCTTCCTTTCTTCCTTCATTCCTCTCTAGAAACAATGACAGAATGACTGTAACGGGGTACAGCCCAGGGCCTCCCCCAATGGTATTTTGTAATGGAGTCCAGAGATTGAGGTGCCCAAGAAAAATACATTCCCAACCCCAGGCCGGCCGCCATGGGGGATGGGAGCCTTGAACAGGGCCATTGAGAAGTCACTTTGCATGTCAATAACAGGATAGCTTCGTTCCTCATTTGCAAAGAGGATTATTTTGTATATCACCAAAGCTAATCAGGAAGGTTTAAAAGACTTAATACAGAATGTAACTGAGAAAGAAAGAGGAGAGATAGGGGCCTGCAAGAGAGAGAAAGGGACACAGACTCTGGGGAAAAACAGGGTGTGAAGACCACTCAGGGAAAAAAGAGGGGAGAAAGGACTCTTGCTAGTGGGCCAAGAGAAGGTGCCTCATGGTTACGTACTAAGAGCTGGAGATCGCGGCCACGCAGTGGATGGTGCTGAGACCCGCGAGAGGCCTGCCCCGGACTTCCGTTCTTTTTCTTCTGAAGGACGGTACCCTGACTGGCCTGACTGGGCAAAAGGGGGTGAGGCAGGACGGCGTGTGTGCTGGTGGTTGTTTCGAAGGGATTTTGAGGTTTAAGGGTGACATTTAGCCATTAATCAAACCTGTATAACTTTTGAATAAATAGTTCCTTTTCCTTTTCATCAAACTCTGCCATTCAGAGCCATAATTCCAAGGGTGGTGGGCAAAGGACTCACAACCAAAGGGTCCCGGGGAAGGAGGGTGTCTTGTTTTGGTAATAGCATCTGGGCACCTCCCCCCACGGGTCCTTTTGTTTGGTAACATGACCTTGGGTGAGGATAAAAATTTTATTTTTTTAGCATGCTGTAAATTAAGAAGGGGCCACATACTAAACCTGACAAACTCAGGGAAGGCCCGCATGATGGGCCTTACAAATTCAGAGACCGAGAATAACCACATAGGATGGTCTGAAATTAAAACTTTCTATTTCTTTCTTTTTAAAACATTTTAAATTCTAAACCTTTTAGAGAGGAGAAGGGAGGGAGAAAGAGAGGGAGAGAAACAGATCTATAAGAGAAACATCTGTCAGTTGCCTCTCACTTTCTTCCAAGTGTGGACCTGGCCTGCAATACAGGCATGTGCCCTGACTGGGAATTGAACTGGAGACCTTTTAATTTGCAGGCTGGCGCCCAATCCACTGAGTCATACCAGCCAGGGCTGATACTAAAACTTTCTAACTAAAAGTGAATCTTAGCGGGTAGTCACGTCCTAGGCCAGCATCTTCCTTGACAAAGGTCAATCTACCCTTACTGAGCATGTCTATTGTCTTCTTGCACCTAAAATAACATACCTTTGAAATGTCAGGGTGATTTCCTTTTCCCAGACCCCTCACAGCACCAAAGCAGAGACCACAAAACCCCTCATTGTTACTGTTATTGTGCTAATTTGTTAACTATCCTATACCCACAAATGTAAATAGTACGAGTCTATTCATTTTGCTTTTTATCCAATCTCAGATTTCCCTGCTTTACTTTCTCTTGCCTGCCTAATCTATCACCAGTGGGTTTCATGTAACTCCCTTATGTCTTCTTTGATTCTAATGTATAGAATAAGGTACAAAACTGCCACTTTCTGGAGCATTTTTTTCAATCCATTGAGATTTTGCTTCCTGGCAATTGTTTTCAGTTTGGCTCAAATAAACTCATAAACATCCTTACAGGTCTGGACATTTCTTACCTCGACAATGTCTTATAATTTGTTGAAAGCTGAACATGATGTATCTGGTGGTGACAGAAACTGAGGCAATTAAGTTTTTAGTGAAAGGTTTTATGTTAATATGGCCAGATGTAGCTGGGCTGTATCCTATAGCTGCAGGTGCAAGAGGCTGCAATATTTTCTAGGTTCTTTTTTTTTTTTGTTCCCTGTTGTCTTTAGCTTTCTCTAAGTGATGGGAGACTCAACAGTTGGAATATTTTAGTTTTAGGTAACAATCAATAAGCTTAGTAATTAATGCATGTAAATTGCATTAATAGCATGTAAAAGCTATTGTTTAAGGAACTGAAGGTATGACCCACCCTGATTCCAGAAGACCACAGGCAGTTCCACCTTTGTGCTCCAGGAGGACTGCAAGCCACCAAGATGGTATCTGAGCCACTGTGCTCCAGGGCAAGAAGCTCAGCACCTGCGACACAGATAAAGACCACTGCCCAAGGATCAGATAAAGAATCTCTGCTCGAGGGGTGAAAGAATGCTGTAGTTTTTTATCTGATTAGCCTTTATGCTCAATTCCAAACCCCATAGCTACACTTCTCTTCTTCTTATAACAAGGGTTGGTTTGAAATGAAATATAAGATGGTCTGTTAGGGTCCATAACCCGCCATCTTCTCAGATAGCCTGCCATCTGAATAAAGCGCCCATTAAGATTCAATCCTTGTCTCTACTTACTGGTTCTGGTGGTGACAGGCAGCATGAACACCAGCTTTTACAGTTTCACAAGGACTCTTTAAAAGAAAATGTTGTGGCAAAAAAACACATAATGTAAAATTCACCCTCCCAGCAATTTCTAAGCACACAGTACAATGTTGCCAACCACATGAACTTTGTCGTGCAATTGACCCCAGGGCATCCCCATTCTGAATGACTGAAACTCTGTATCTGCTGAACAACTAACTCTCATTCCCTCTAGTCCTTGGTAACTGCCATTTTACTTTGTGTTTCTATGAATTTGACTGCTTTCGCTACTACGTGTAGATCAAATCTTATGATATTAGTCCTTTATAATGGGCTTATTTCATTGAACATAGTATCCTCAAGGTTTATCCATGTTGTGTTATATGACAGGAATTCCTTCTTTTTAAAGGATAGATAGTATTCCATTGTATTTATATACCACATTTTCCTTTGTCCATTCATCTGTTGATGGATATATATAAATATTTTTTTTAGATTTTATTTATTTTTAGAGAGAGGGGAAGGGAGGGATAAGAGTGGGAAAGAAACATCAATGTGTGGTTGCAACTTGAGTGCCCCCTACTGGGGACCTGGCCTGGGGACATGCAACCCAGGCAAAGTGCCCTAATTGGGAATTGAACCAGCAACCCTTTGGTTTGTGGGCTGGTGCTCAATTCACTGAGTCATACCAGACAGGGCTGCTGGTGGATATTTAAGTTGCTTCTACCTTCAAGAATTCTTTCTTCAATAGAGTCTGTTTATTGCAACCATCTCTGTTATACTCCACTGTTATTATTCTGGAAATCTGTTGAAGTGGTAGTGAGGTATTGGGAAGGAAAAGCATTCTATAATCTTTTGATTAAACCTCAATTTCTTATTGGATCTGAGTCTGTGGGCATTTCAGAAGTGCTTCCTTGCTTTAAAAAAAACAAACAACAACAACAAAACTTGAGGCAGAAAGACTTGAGGAGGCTGGGGTTGGGTAACTGTCCCCTGTTCCCCTCACCACACGTCCGTGGGCAGGATTTTGTAAGGGAGCATGCTTTGGGCAGATTTCAAAATGGTTATATTTCCCCTTCTCCCTATCTGAAATATGAATTTTGGAGTTTTTTGTTTTTTGTTTTTTGGTATCTTCACTGTGAGAACTGGATGGGGCTCCTTGTGGTAAAAACTGATGAAAATTGCGGGAAGTTCCCTAAGACTGGACCACCCCAGGGTTTTCTCACTGTCAACGAGTCCATACTTACTTCCCAGCCATTCATCAAAATAATTGTGTTCCTACAAGTTTATGGCTCCAGCAGCACCTGTTTCAACTGAGCTGATCTTGGCTTTGATGGACTTTATTTTCCTCCTTCCAGTTTTCATCCTGGAGATTTGCCCTGCCATTTCAATTTTCTGACAGATCTAAGAGTAGTTGTTAATTTTCAGTTTATTGTACATTTTTTTCTTGTTGTGAGGATGGAAGTGACAGCATCTAAGTTGTCTCTATGTTGTAGCTGAAACTGGAAATTTTCATATTTTTAAACATTTTATTGTTTTTAAATTTTATTTTAAAGATTTTATTTATCTATTTTTAGAGAGAGGGAAGGGAGAAAAAATAGAGGGAGAGGAACATCGATGTAAGAGAGAAACATTGATTGGTTGCCTCTCTTGCCTCTCACATGTGGGCACATACCCACAACTCAGGCACGTGCCCTGACTGGGAATCAGACTGGTGGTCTTTCACGTTGCAGGATGATGCCCAACTGAGCCACACCAGTCAGGGCAGTCTTCATATTTTCAAACGAGAACATTAAAATATATTTAAAAAAATACAGAGACTAGATAAAGAATTCTGATATACCCATTGATTGGATTCAATGCATAGTCTGGGGTCAATGGGCATGGCCCTCCCCCCTCCCATGACTTGAGGGCGGATCAGGGGGTCCCTGGCCAGAAGAAATGTGTATTGTTTTGGAAACGGATTGTAACTTCCTCCTATCACCTTTTGGGGGTGGCTTCCTGTCTTGTGATTGCTTCGTGACCTTTTCTTTACACTGACGTTAATGTAGTTTAGAGTCATGTGCAGGACACGTGCCTCCTTCGTCTGGGACCCCTTAAAACAAGTCTGGGACACGGGTGAGGTCCTGTTTGCCAACTGACTGCCATCGGTGCTCCCTGTCATGTGAGTAATGAAGGCAATGTCCATTCCACCTAGCCCTCCTTGTGGATTTTGGGCTTATCTGAACGAACAGTTGAGATCCTCGGACTAGACCTCCTGTGTTACAGCATACGAACATTTTCCCACATTTGCTTTGTCAATCTGTACCTCCTTTTAATTTTTCTTCTTTTAGTCTCAGTGGAAGTAGTTTAAAACAAATCCCAGATTTCAATTCATTGCTATACATATCAGTGAACAGCTCTAAAAACCAAAAATCAGGTTTGTTGTTGTTGGCTGGTTTTGCTTACATAACTTTTCTATTTTAGTATTTAGTTCTTGATTCATTTTGCTGGCAAATTTGATGGCAGAAGCATATTATTTTAAAAATTAGAATCTGGTTTTTAATATTAAAATATTTGTAAACCAAATGTTCTACAAGAAACAGTATTTATAAAAATGTTTATTCAAAAACCACTATTATACTGGCAATTGCTTAGGCATTTAGTTTTTAATATGCATGAGTTGAAGAGATGCCTGACCTTGGACTTTGGATCAGCCTGGAGTCTCCTCTTTTGCCTTGGCTCTCTTCTCTCTCTCTTTCTCCCTGCCTCCCTTTCTCCCTTTCTTCCTCTCTTCCTAACAGGTTGCTGCCCCATTAAGGTTCTGTGTTTTGCCTGACTCAGTAGCCCCCTTTCCACTAGTGCTTCATCTACGCGAACCTACCTGGCCATGAGCTCCTTGCTACACTGGCCTTTGAACAACCACACCTGCCTCGTTCTGACTGTGCTGCTGCTGCTCGTCCGCCTCAGTGACCTGAATGATACTCTCCTGAGTCACCTGTCGGACTCACCTGCCCCTCTCTCCTGTTCCACGTGGAGATTTCATTCCCTCACTAATTATTCATGAATTACACAGACATCTTATTTGCCAGTCTCTTAAGTACACATACTGCCTTGGCCAAAAATTTCATTTGGTTTTTTTCCGTGAGATGGCTCTGGCAGAGCTTAGTTATCTTTAAGTTCATTTGAAACAATTTTGTTAGATTGTATTGTGACAGCTTTCATATTGTTGGGTAGGCTAGATTGCAAACAAAGGCAGGAAGAGGGAGGGATACATGCCCCCCCCACCACCTGACTCAGCATTTCTTGAAATTCTATGTATCTTTTCTGTTCTCCGGGAAAGAAAGCTTTTGAAACTGCTTTCATTCCGAGGCCTGAAAAGGCCGGAAAGGACCCATAGTACCTAAAGGAAGAAGAACATTAATATCTTTGGGTATTCATGCCCCCATCCTGGAAAGCCAGTACCACCTTTACCTGTCAATCAATATGTAACTTCTTCCCCTCCCCCATCCCACCAACTATGTAAGTCCTCAGGACAGAACACTCAGGGACTTGGCGCTCTGGCCACAGGAGCGCTGGCTACTCCTGCCGTGCCCACCCCGCACCTACCATCCTGGCCTTTGGCCGGCCTTACCCTGCTTCACCCTGAACCTACGCCTTTCAGCTCCCCACCCCACCTCAGCTGGGCCCGTTCTCTTCCGTGAGAATGGATCACCAGAAAACCCTGCTTGCAGGCTAGTAGACTCCTGATCTTTAATTCTTTACTACATTGGTGAGAAGAGCGGAGTTTCTAGGAGTTTCTTGCATGAAAATATCAGTGCGCATTAAAGAAAAACTTATCAAAATAGCTGAATTTTTGTGTAGCCATTTTAATATTGAAGATGGAAGAAAATAAACATTTTCAGTGTTTTATGCTTTATTATTTCAAGAAAGGTAAAAATGCAACTGAAACACAAAAAAAGATTTGTTCAGTGTACGGAGGAGGTGCTGTGACTGATCGAATGTATCAAAAGCGGTTTGCGAAGTTTTGTGCTGGAGATTTCTTGCTGGATGTTGCTCCATGGTCAGGTAGACCAGTTGAAGTTGATAACGATCAAATTGTGGCATTAGAGAACAATCAATGTTACACCACACAGGAGAGAGCCGACATACTCAAGATAGCCAAATCAACAAAGGTATTGGTGAAAATGAAAAGTGTGTCTATTTTATGGAAAAAAAATACTGACTTTTTGGCCAGTCCAATACCTATGCATGTATGCATATATTTAACCTTGCATCGTAAGCGATTTAAGGCAACTTAAAAAATATATGAAATGTAATGAGATTAAAAAGAAAGAAAAAGACTGTTGGCTGGGGAAGAACTGCAAAGACCAGAAAACACAAATATTCCGGGCAAATTTTATAATCCTTATGTAGGAATCCTTAGTTAAGGAAATGTCTGGGCTCTGTGGCATCTTGTTTTAACGCAGCATGGGGAGTGGCCGCAGGGCCCAGACCTGCTTTCTAAGAGGAAAGCCTTCCTGTGATTCTCCTAGGAGCGGTCAGCAGTAAAGGTGATGTAATGGACTCATGAGTCTGTATTTAAAACATGTGGCAGACTTGACCTGCTCAAATCAGCGGTAAGTTGAGAGGTGCCCAATATACAAATGTGAGTGTAGGTGGAAAGGCAATTTGGAAAGAACAGACCCATAGACCCCGCGGATGCCCTGGGGGCTCTGACACCCTCTTTTCAGGGTCTTTTTAACATCTTGTCTAGGAACATTTTATCAGCTTTTGCTTATCCTAAACTCTTCTCAAGCTTAAAGGGCAGTTCTTTTGTAAACAAGTTGCAGAGTGCTGAACAAGAATTGTTAGCACAGAGTGCAGGAATCTGCTGGGAATGAAGTTCTCTGGATGATAAGGAACCTTCTGAGAGAGCCTAAAACTTAACTCTGAAGTTGAGTCAAAGCAGGAGAAAGCATTGCAAGAACTGTGAACAGATCCTGGTCAAGAACTCATAAAAGATTCTCCACTCCTAGGCCCCATATGCTGGTGAATTTGCAGGACTCAGGAACAAGACCAAATCCTAGCATTCCTGGGCCCTCTCTGTCCCCTAGCGGTTGAATCAAGAAGGGTACACCAATGAAAACTTGGCATCTCATTCCTCCTATTGTTCGTGGCGCTTGACCCATAGGGTCACTCCAATACCAAATGAAGGAAGGAAGTAATTCCTCAAGTTGCACACACCTGGTGTAGGAGACAGTCACAGAAACAAAGCATGCCCCACACAGCCACGACTGCAGGACTAGTTTGGCCCAGGCTGGGGGAGCACAGGTGAAAGCCATTAGCTACATCGCAACACAGAAGAGATTGCCTTTGACTCCCATCTCCAAGGCTGAGCAGGCTCTGTTGGGAGGGAGGGAAGGCAATTCAGACAGAGGTAACATTAGAGCGGAATGTGTCACCTGTTTAGGGAACAGGGGAGGAATTCAGCTGTGGCCAGAGAAGAGGAAATATGTTGAATTTGTTTTGAGTCTGGTGTGGCACTTAGTAGCACACTACTCTCCAGACGTTTTCGGCTTGGCTCAAGGTCATGGAACAGAGTCAGCCAAGTGTAGTTATGTTACAGTTCTTTGCTGCCACTCCAGAAATGGCCACCAGAGGGCGTTTTTCTGCTCCCCAAGGTCTGGTCTTCAGCACAGAAGGCACCACCTGTGTCCCAGTGTACCTAGAACCTGCTAATGGCTGAGTGCAGGCTGGTGGTTTGAGTTCCTCGGTGTCCCTGTAACCCTGCATGGGAGGGGTCTGCACTCCTTCTAAAATATCCAGCACTTCCCTGAGCGAGGACAGACTCGTGGAAAGTGGAGTCCTGGGCGGGGGAGGAGGAGGCAATCCTTTAAAAAGGAGCAGCCCAGGCAGTGCTGATCAGAAGCAAGAACAGGACAGCAGAACCTGCGGTACTTGTTCAAGGCCATGGAAGGAGCCTTGAGCACCTCATGTCATTATGTAGATCATCACTATGGGGGAGGGGGACTCTCACTCCCCAAAGCATCTGTGAGAAGGCATGGAGGCTGATGTCACATACCCACTGGCAGGCATGCCTCTCTTTTCTGCCAGTTCCTAGGTATGCCATGGAACAGCACCCTATGACCTTGCAGGGTCAGAAGCCCACATGCTTCAGGAGCTGGGGCAGGAGCTGGGGCAGCGATACAGATGGGTGAAGGTGCGGGTGATCACAGACTGCAGGGAGTGGTGCCCTCTGGTGTGAGTTAATCTCCTCCCGAGGGCGTTCCAGCTGTAGAACGCTGTGCTGGCCTAACAATGCACATCTGCAAGCTGCTTACCTTTCAAGAATTTATTTATTTATTTTCAGGGAGAGAGGAGAAGGAGGGGAGAGAAACATTGGTCCGCTGCCTCTCACACGCCCCTAACAGGGACCTGACCCACAGCCCAGGCATGTGCCCTGACAGGGAATCGAACTGAGGACCTTCTGGTTCACAAGCTGGCACTCAATCCACTGAGCCACATTAGCCAGGGCAAGCTTCTTGCATCTAAAATGCCTAGTCCAGCATGAAGCCCGAACTTCCTAGTGTGGTTCTGAGGCCCCTTTCACAGCTATTTCTGCCCTCCTTTTTCGACCTCCTCTCCCACCTCTTTCCATGCATTTATTCCCAACGTGCCAAGCACCTCTACAGCCTTTGTCCAGGGCATATACCCTTTGTCCAGATGACCCTTTCTCCCCTCCCCCACATTGCTCAAGAGCCAGCTCAAGTGTGGCCTTCTCTTTCACTGGGTGTGGGTACCCCAAAGGCCGGGACGGTCAGGACCAACACACTGCTTAACTCCAAGGGGCAGCTTGACTTTGGATTATGTGAGAATGGCACCTCCTGTGGTCCAGGGAGTTGTGTAATGTCGCTGGGCACAGAGCAGTCACTCAAAGTGGCGGAAGTTACTGGGGTCACTCTCCTCTGCGCACATCCCCACGTCAAGCCGCCAGATGGCACTCCTCCACCCTTCTGGGGCTCGCATCCACAGGCAGGCGGCTTTATGGTGCTCTTGGATCTCAAGCTTCTCTTTGTTCCACGTTCCCTCTGGACCCCGTGAGGCCTGGAGGTGCATTTCTATTCCATTCTGCCCCACAGCTGATCATGACACCCTCAGCCACAAATCCTTCCTGCATAGACCATGTGGGCTCAGGAAATTGCTATCTGAATCATCAGAACCTTTGACGATGTTAAGCTGTAAAATAACAGTCCTGCATATCCCACTTGCCAAGACCTGTCCTGGGTTGGCCTGTGTCCTCCTGGCTTGGGGAGGTCACAGACTAAGCCTGGCTTCTGGGTGGGCGAGGGAGGCAGCCTTAACACAATGTGACCGGGAGGTTCTGGAAAGGCCCCCTCAGCGTCCTCAGCCTGTGGGCAGAAGTCGGGGACACAGCCAATGGAGGGCCTCCGACAGCAAGGACACCTCCAAGGGGAGCTCAGCATGAGTGATGGGACAGTCGTGGCTAATGGGCCGTTCATCTGCCTTGTTTCTCTTGTCAATGGGCCTCCAGAATTCTGAAAAGGGGCTGGGCAGCAATCTGGTTGGAAGGGGGTGTTCCATGGGGTGGGTATAAGGCAGGCACTTACAGATTTGGCTTGACGTTTGTGTGCCTAGTAAGGACACTGCTTTTGCTGCTTAATAAAAACACCAACATGGAGTAGAGATGCATTTATTCACATTTGCATGAGGATATTATTATAGGAGGTTGATGAAGATTGTAGTGGGGAAATTGTCCCCTAATACAAGTCACGTCCTGGTGACAGGTGTGTCGGTGGGCAAGGCTGGTGGGAAGCAAACTCTGATGGGCTCTACCACCCTGCTGGCCCATGCCAGGAAGGAGTGGCTAGCTCGGGGTGTCTAAGGACTAATGAGGAGAGATTCTGGAGATTTACCCCTGACCGGGAATCGAACCAGCAACCTTTAGGTTTGCAGGACGACGCCCAATCCACTGAGCCACACCAATCAGGGCACATGCTGTACACTTCTTGCTAAATTTATTCTTAAACATGTTTTGTTTTGGCTATCTGCTCTTTGACAAATGACAAAAATTTAGTGGCTTAAAACAACTATTCTATCTAATGTGTTCAGGAATTACATGTGTCAATGTGAATCAGGAATTTTTTTTTATTGTGATAAAATGTATACAGTATAAAACTCACCATTTTAAGCATTTTAGGTGTGCAGTTCATTGGCATTAAATACATTCCAAAATGTGTAACTATTACCATTATCCGTACCTCAAACTTTTTTATCATCTCCAACAGAAACTCTGTACCTATTAAGCAATAACTCCCTACCCCTCCATCCTCCTTAGCCACTGGTAACCTCTGTTCTACTTTCTATCTCTATGAATTTGGCTGTTCTGGGTACCTCATATAAGTGGAATCATACAATATTTGTCCTTCTGTGTCTGGTTTATTTCACTAAGCAAAATGTTTTCATGATCCATCCATGTTGAAGCATGTATCAAAAGTTCATTCCTTTCTATGGATGAATAATATTCCATTATGTATATATGCCACTTTGCTTACCCATTCATCTGTTGATGGACACCGTTGAGAATAATGTTGCTGTGATTACGGGTATGTAAATGTCTGTTCAAGTTCTGCTTTCAGTTCTTCTTTTTTTTTCTTTAAAAATTTTATTTATTTATTTTTAGAGAGAGGAGAAGGGAGGGAGAAAGAGAGGGAGAGAATCATCAATGTGTGGTTGCTTCTTGAGTGCTCCTACTGGGTACCTGGCCTACAACCCAGGCATGTGCCCTGACTGGGAATCAAACCGGTGACCTTTTGATTCACAGGCCAGCACTCAACCCACTGTGCCACACCAGCCAAGGCTGCTTTCAGTTCTTTTGGGTATGTTTTAGGAGTGGAATTGCTGGGTCTTATGGCAGTTCTATTTTTAACCTTTTGAAACACAAGCAAACTGTTTTCCACTGTGGCTGCACCATTTTGCGTTCTGTGGGTCAGGAATTTGATCAGATTCAGCTGAGCAGTCCTGCTCCTTGTGGCACCCATTGAGGTCACTTCACGCTTCTCAGCTAGCATGTGGGTGGCTTCAACCTGTACCTGGCTTCTTGGTGGGGAAGTTGGAAGGCTGAGCTCAGCTGGGCCTATGAGAGGACTGCAGGCTGGATTGCTTTGTGAGCCTGGCCCCTCCCACCTGGCAGCCTCAGGGGACTGGTCTTCTTACCTCACACATGGACTGGAGCAACCAGTCCGGGGGAACCTGGCAGGAGCCGCATGACCCACTCTCGAAGTCAGCCAAGTTCTATTGGTTCCAAGCAACTCGCGAGGCCAGCCAGGATTGAAGGGGCGGGAACAGGCCTTTACCTCTTACAGGGGAATGGGGAGGACACACTGAGGAAGAGCATGTGGGGGGATCCGCTGTTGCTGAGAGTTTAGAATCTACCCGAGTTTACTGGAAATAAAATCTGCTAGGCTTTAAAAAAGAAAATTGTGATTGGCATCCTTTTTTTCTTTATATATTCTGATTATTGCTGCAATTGATTTATGTTATTTTGTGGTCTAAATAATCTAATCAGACTCTCAATAACTTTAATATGTATTTGCTGTATCTTAATTTAGATAGATTATTATGTTACCTGTAATAACTTTTTTCTCTTTTTCTTTCCAATAATAATGCCATTTATTTATTTATTTACTTATTTTTGTCTTATGGTGATAGTTAGGACTTCCAGAACAACGTTAAATTAAAGTAGGGCTAACTCACAACCCTATCTCCTTGCCAATTTTAATGGGAATCACTCCAGTGTTTCACTATTAAGTATATGGACTATTAGTATGAACCACCTATTTTTTATATTAAAAAAGAATTCATGTATCATTAGTTTACCAAGAACTTTTAAAAATCAGATACAGTTGTTGAAATTTATAGAAAACAAACTTCTGGGCTCATATCAAGAGAAACATATGTATATTTTTTCTTTTACCAATGAACATGCTAAATTATGATAATAAATTTCTTATCTAAGGATAATGAGATGTCCTCGCACTGTCGTAATGAGCTTTAATTAGCAGCTTTGTTGTAGTATTCATTAAATATACTTCTGGGTTAAATTTGCTAGTATTTTATTTAGAATATTGCAAAAATATTCACAGCAGATTTTATTTTCAAGATCATATTGGCTTTGGAAAATGTATTCGTAGGCATATGTCCTTTTCTAGCTACTGAAACAAACTGAGGTATCGAAACTGCTTTCTTGCGCCTTTGAAAGAAGTCATCTGTGCAGCCATCTGGGCCTGGCGCTCTTCTAACTCGGGGTGTGCGTGGGCCCACGTGGGCCCAATGTTTCTTATTCATCTCAGAAAAGTTTACTGATGTTTTTAAAATAGTGGACTGCAAAGTTAAAGAACACTCTTTAATTGTTTACTTTTTTCTGGGTTGAATTTTACTTTCTTTGATATTAACACCCTAATCTTCCCTTTCTGAAACTGCTGCGCATATAACTTTCCTGAAAAAAAAAATTGGAAATGGTTTTGACCCAGTCTTAGAATCTTTTACAAGGATTTAAATAAACTATATTTATGGTTAAAAAACTCTCTAGCTTTATTTCTGTCTTCTTGAAACTTTCTTTTTAAAAAATACTTCTTTGTTCAGTCCTATATCATCTTTTCATAAGTTGCATTTTTTTTTGTATTACATAAAATTTGACTCAGTGGCATGTAACAGAAAACTTTAAAACCCCATGACTTAAATACCACAGAAGCCTATTCCTCTCCCCCATGAAGTGGTCTGAAGTAGGCAGCTCAGGCCTGGTATAGTGGCTCTGAACTGAGATTCCTCCCAGCTTTCTGCTCCACCATCCAGCATATAGTTTGTCTACTGGCTCTGGATGGGAGTGGGAGCTGGACTTCTGCATCCTGTGTTCCCTGCTGCTGGCCAAGTCTAGTGTGAATGGACTGGTGCCTGGATCCAGGGAGACAATGCGTGTTTCAATTCAGCTGCCTGTGAAGATGAAATGGAAAATCAAACTCAAACGCTGTGATGGTCAATTTCATGTGTTAACTTGGTTAGAATATTGTGTCCAGTTATTTGGTCAGACACAGTCTAGATGTTGCTGTGGAGGTGTTTTGCAGATGTGATCAATATTTACACTCAGTTGACTTAAAGTAAAAAAGATTACCCTCCATAATGTGAGCAGGCTTCATTTAATCAGGTGAAGACCTTAAGGGTAAAAAATTGAGGTTTCCTGTAGAAGAGGGAATTGTGCTTGAAGATTGCACCATGGAGGAACAGCCTGGCCTGTTCTATGGATTTTGGACTCACTACCCCCCACAATCATGTGGGGGGCAATTCCTTAAACATTCTTTCTACACACACACACACACACACACACACACACACACACACACACACACACACTCTGTCTTTAATCTCAGGACCCTTGCCCTTGCCCCAGCTCTGGTTTTTGGCAGAGAAATTGGGAATAGAGCTGTGATGACAAAGAAGTCAGGTCTTCTTCACCAGTTCAAGCCTGTGTGAATACCCCAGGGTCAGACTCAGAGTAGCCCATGAAGTCCCCAGGAGTTAAGAAGTTAATATGGGACCTTTATATACCAGTTTAGCACATGACTGTGGTAGATATTGATGGGTTTGGGTGCTTAATATCCATTTACCCTGTTCTTAACAATAGTCCAACTTTTATTCAGAAAGCTGCACTTTCTTCATTTGATGTCCCTGTGATTCTAGTGAGGCCGACCCCTCCTTAACTCCAGGAGTAGCATGTGACCTAGGTTACACCAAACTCTGTCTTCCCTTGTCCTGGTCAGTGTGACTGGGTCAGGGATGGGCGCCTGGTCTAATTCAGTCCAGTGAAAGCGAGGTCCAGGGTTTTTGTTTGAACTGGGTGAGACGTTCTCTCTTTCTGCTCATCATACATGTGGGAGGATTGGATTCTTTGAGCTGCAGCACCTGTATTGTCACCATGAATGGGGAGGGTCAGCCAGAGAATGAAGAGAGTTGAGAGATTGAGAGAGAAGAAACAGGTCCCAGTGATAACATTTGACCATCTCCATTAGGCGCACCCGAAGCAAAACCTACTCCCTGGATTTCTCACTTACATGAGTAAATAATGTTTTTTGCCTAAGTCAGGTTGATAGTATTTTTTTCCCAAAAACCAAAGAATCCTCATGATGCAATTATGTGCTCTACTGATTTTTTTCTCTAACAATGAGCCAGATCAAATGGCCTCTGAGTAGCAGGAAACAAAATAAGGGACAGCATGGCAGGAGATAACATTTGGACAAAAAAAAAAAAAAAAAATGTGACTCAAAGAATAGGTTTCTTTTTTAGCTCCAGATGCCCCAGATGAAGTTGTTTGGTTTGCAGGAGTGAGAGTTTTTCTCAGCAGAGTGACCTTCTGAGAAATCAGGACTTCTCCACAGTGTAGAAAAAAGTCTCAGCTATGGTTTAGATGCATGATAACCTTCAATAGCATCTATGGTGCCAATGGTTTTTATCTTCTAACCAGTGGCCAACTCCTTCTGATCTTGTGGACTTCTGTGAAACACATCAATTTAACTTTACAGAAATAAACATGTGTGCCATGGAAATTCAGAAACTTTCTTAAAATCTGAAAAAAACCAAGGCTGAGCCAAGAGGACCATATCTCAGTGTTCAGGGCTCAGAGTTTCCCTAGGGAGTGTGTGGTCGTGAGAACACAGGCTGCTTGCCAAGCTCCAGCTCCCTCGGCCACCCTGTGGGAATGTAACGCAGGCCATCTGAAAGTGTGCTGCGGGACCTTTGGAGCCTGGCCAGCTCCTCTGTCAAGGAACGACCTAAAGGAAACTGTTCACTGATGTGAGCCTGGATTGTAAACAGCTTGCCTTTTTTAAAAATTTAAATGCTCACCCCAGGATACATTTATTGATTTTCAGGGATCAAACCCTAACCTAGGTATGTGCCCTGACCGGGAATCAAACCCTGGTGTAAGCGGCTTGTGGTTTGATCTCACACAGCTTGCGCGGGACCACATCCACTCTGCATGCCCTGTTTGCTTGTCACCTGTCCTTTATATAACTGAGAAGCCTGTGTTGTGGAGACTTCATTGGCAGGCTGCCCCGGTGCTCACATAAATCTTAATAAACTCATGTCTTTTGCAGCCAGTCCTCTGGATTATTTCTTTGGAATCGGCAAGCAATACATGAGGCCTTGTGGGATCTTGGCTCTTTGCATAAAGGAGGTAAAAAAAAAAAAAATAAGATTAGTGTCCTTTTAGTTTTAAATTGGAGTACAGAATTACAAGATCCTATGTTTTGTTATCAATCTAGGTTACCAGTTCTTACCTGTGAGAGAACAAGGTCCAGGAGAATTTATTTTGTTTAGCCTGAACAACTACCTAACCCAGGACCTAACAGATGCTTAATAAACTGTGGCTGAATAAATGGAGATAACAATGGATCAGTTCATAACTAAGGCTCCTCCACTTCGGCTGTCCCTAACTAGCTTGTCGGTTCCAGCCAGCTGAGCTGCTCTTCTCCCATCATGTGCTCCCACCCCAACTCCTACCAGTGCTAGCTCCAGGGTTTTGCCTGACGCAAGTTCTATTAAACTGTGATGTCTTGAAAGTTCACCTTACCCTTCCCAAGACTCAGTGCCAGAGACACCCACGTCTCATATTCTTGTTTTATTGTCTCTCTATACAATGTGTTGGCCATTAAATTAATTTATAATAGTTTTTTGGGGACTGCAAAATCTCTCTCCAAAGCAGTACTGTGTCTCCCAGTGTACTCTCTGGGCAATGCCCTGCATAGTGATGCTTTGGTCCTCTCTCCTGGCACTTGAAGCATTGATATGAAGTCACATAGACAAGTAAAGTTGCTGTTTGTCAGAGGACACTTTCTATAATTGCTCTCACAATTTGAAGTCTTTCTAGTTCTCCCTCTGCAAAGCCTTTTGTTTCTAAGCCCTGATATTTTATCCCCACAGACAGTGGGATGCCAGAGCCAATTGGCACCAGCTTGCAAACACCCAACTGTTAAATTTCAAGAAGGCAGGCAAGCTGGTTGTTAAACTCTCAGCAGCTTGAAATTGGCAATATTTACACCACAGAAATTGGCAAATGCTACAAATCAATTCCCACTCACTTCTACCTTGAACTGAGAGCTGGTTGCTAAACATTTACCAGCATACTGCTATGAACCTGTCTTTCTGATTTAGGTCCTCATAACCTCCTGCCTGGACTATTACAATACTCTACTAACCAGTGTCTCTACACTATTTTTAGAGAGGGGAAGGGAGAGAGAAAGAGAGGGAGAGAAAACATCAATGTGTGGTTGCCTCTCCTGTGCCCCTTCCTGGGGACCTGGCCCACAACCCAGGCATGTGCCTTAGACTGGGAATCGAACCAGTGACCCTTTGGTTTGCAGGCTGGCACTCAATCCACTGAGCCACACCAGCCATGACACCAACTATAAATTTCTTAAATACAAGAAAGTGTGTTATTTCCCATAACAAACAGTTCATAGGTAAGGCACTTTCAGGAAAATGCAGTCATTTAAGGGCTCATCAAGTACTTAGATTTTTTTCATTTTTCAACTCTACCAAGCTCAGCATGCTGGCATTTCCCTTCAGGGCTTCAAGATGACTATTGTGGTTCAAGCATCACATCATTACACACTGATATGTGTGACTTTTCTTTATGTCTTTCATAAAGAGCAAATACAATCTTCCCAGAAATCCCCTAGTAGGCTTCCTCTTGGGAAGAATTGTAACCCACACCTATTCTAAAATCAATCACTGCAAGAGTAATGGAATTACCATGATTGGATCAGACCACTGGTTCCCAATCCTTCAGAACCAATATCCTAACATTTGTAGCAAATATTTTATTTCCTGAAATGGCAATCAAAGATAACGTAACTTACTTACACAATACTTTAAGAACATAAATCAATACAAGCCCTAACAGGAATATAAAAGTAAAATAAAGATTATTTCAAAAAATATGTGTGTATGTATTTCAACATATGTGGTAAAGTGTATTCAAATTCCCCATTATTTCCTGCCCTCCCTATAACAGAATTATACATCCCAGTCTGATTGCATGTGACTTGCAGTGCCTCACCCAATTGATGTCAGGCTTGCTTTATGATTTGCTTTGGCCAATGCGATATGAATGGAAATGCCACATCTGAGAAGAGCTTGAATAGCCATTGCATGGCTCTGGCATCCCTCTTTCGTTCTGCTACCTTCTGCCATCACAATAGCATGTGCCAGACAGGGCTGCCTCTCCACGAGGCCTCTCAGGATGAAAATGACACGTGGAACAAAAACACAGCATCCGCTGATGTATAATATAAACAAAAATGTACATTTTTGTTGTTGTAAGCCTTTGAAAATTTTGGATTTTTTTTATTACTACAGCATAACCTATCAAGAACTGATTAACAAAACATAGTACAACATTTTGCACATAAAGAAGCAGTCTGCCCTTTCATATGTTTGCTGCTATACACAGCATTACCATGAATCTAGAAGGTATGGATGAACACTGATACAACTGTGTCGTATCAACAATTCAAAAACCAAGAGAGATATTGCTACCAGTGTGGTGATTTTCTGCATTGGTGATCAGCTCTTAGTAAAGCTCTAAGATTGAAAAAAAAAAAGGCATCCCTTAATTTACATGGCAGTTGTGTTCTGGAAACTGCAATATATGATAAAATTGGGCAAGATTAGTTGTTGTTAGATGCATATATTTATAAAGAGGTATTTTATCTACATGGATGTCTAGTGGTTAACTCAAAGTCATAGGTCCATTTATGTAAAGTTTAAAAACAGACAAAATGTACACATGCTGTTCGAAGTTAGGATAGGGATACGACTGGAAGGAGGCACTAGGGTGTATTCAGTTTGCGAAGATTCATCAAGCTGTACAATTATGATCTGTGCAGTTTTCTGTATGCATGTGGCATTGTCCTATGCATTTCAGGATGCTGGGCATTCAGAGCTCTGTCCATGAACAGACTATAGTGTCTCCTAATCATTATGATAAACAAACTGAAAAAAAAACACTGTCTCACATTTCTATAATGCCAAACCCCTGGGTACCTTAGGTTTATACCAATCAAGTATTATTCCAGGGACTGGGCCTTGTGAAACCCATCAACTGCCTCATATCTAAGTGTAGTTGGGCTTCCATTGGCCGTGAAGAAGGGAGGATGAAAGAGGACAGGGAATGCGTGGTGGTGATGGCAGTGAGGGGAGGCGGCAGTGACAGCAGCTGGGTGGACGGCCAGCATGCCTGCTACAACATCCTCTACATGCTCTCAAATACGTTTCAGATCTGTTTGTCCCAGCCTCTAAAAATCTGCTGTGGCTCTCAGCTGTCTACAGGATAAGAAACTCAACTTAACCTTTCTAGGTTAATTTTGAGTCTTCTTCTGTTATCACTGAGCCATTGTCCTTTCCCTTCACTGAACACGCTATGGTATCACTCTGCATTGCTCCTCCTTCTGTTAAGAAAATCTTGCTTCCCTCTCACTCCTCCAGGTCTTCGTTCAGATGCCTCCTCTTCCATGAAGCAGCCTCCTGGCGAGTTAACCACTCTTTCATATACCTTCCCAAGGTGCTTGGCTTATATCTCTCATTAGCATTTACTTTGTTCTGCCTTTCGTATAGTTGGCTTATGTCTTTTATAGCTTCCATAGGCCTAGTGCAGTGATAGGCACTCACTGTGTGTTCAAAAAATGCATGCTGAATTAAACTGAATGAGAACACAACCTCTGAATTTCACAGAAATCAGTAATCCAATATCTCATATCTTTTAACCGATCGCGACTCACAGTTGCCACCTGGGTAATATACAGCTTTCCATCAATAGCCTCAATTGTGAATTAGCCATACTTCCCCTCATTGTAACAGGGCTGCATCCCAGACTGGGCTCCAGGAAGGAAATGTAGATGTTTGGCTTCCTTGAACCATGGTAACTCCCATATGCCCATCATGCTTGGGCTCTGCTGATGCACAACAGAACCAACCGTTGGACAGCGGGGGGCCTGCTAGCAGCTTGGCTTTGGTATAGCCCAGATGAAGCAGGTGAGGCCAGGTGTTATTTCAGTTACAAGTCATAATAGACATTGAGTGTCTATTATGTGCCGGCTACTCTGGGAGTCACCAATATTAATTAGTATGATTATCTGTTCAGTCTCACCGAGAAGGTTATGTAAATGTTGAGGTACTGCAGGGAGGTGCAGGTAGGTGCTGAGAGGAGAGAGAGAACGTCCTCGGCTGGGAAGCCCAGGAGGGCTAATCGAAGAACATGGTGATTGGAGGGGCCTTGTAGGATGGCTAATATTTAACTAATTAGAAAAGAGTTGGGGGTCGCTCAAAGTGGGGAAAACATTCAAAGGCAGGGAAGAAGGAAGGAAAGGGCCAGAGAACTTTTGCGGTTTCCTGATGCCATTTGGAACCAGATATGAGCTCTGCTTATACAGTCTTCAGCTCTTTCTTCTGAGTTAATAGTATGTGGCCCTAAAAGCTGGGAATCCTTAGTTCTTCACAGGATTAAAAAAACCTTTCTATTGGGAGTAAAGCATATATATATAGTGAAGTATATGTGAGTTCTAATTGTACTCAATTAGTACCTCTGGAAAACCCACACACCCGGTGATCTGAAGTGGAATATTCTGTGAGTGCTGTAAAGGAGAAACAGAAGACTTTTTCCTGCACAAGTGGTGTGAGGAATGAAGTGAGGGTAGAGAGGAGAAACACAGGTGTGTTGTTCCTACTCAGGGGAACTGTACTCAAGAGTACCTCTTGAGTTTTTCATACACGTCTGCACTCATGTAACTATCACTCTGATCAAAGATTACAAGATTTCTATCACCCCAGAGGTTTTGTTTACTTTTAACATCAAAAGTTATTTTTAACTTTTCTATAATTTCATGTAAATGGAATCATACAATTTTAGATATCAGTACTTGGTTTCTTTTTATTGTTGAGTAATTCAATGATTAACTGTGTGAATATATCAAATTAATTTGTCTATCCATTCTGTTGATGGATATTTGGCTTGTTTTTCTCTTTGGCTAAGAAGAATAAAGCTGCCTGGAACATTCTTGAACGTGTCCTTTGGTGGATAGTCTACTTATTTCTCTGGGTCATGGTGTTGCTGGGTCATTGGGCAGCTTCCATTCAGCTTCAGTAGGTGCATACTGCAAGCTGCACCTGCGATTGGTGTCTGAAGTGGGGGGAAGGGCAATCTTGCGGGACTGAGCCCTTAACCAGTGGGATCTGATGCTACTCGAGATAGATAGTGTCGAACTGAACTGAACTGTGGGACACTCAGCTGGTGTCTGGAGAATCAGAGAATTGCTTGATGTGGAAAACCCATACACCAGGTGACCTGAAATGGAATATTGTGTGAGTGTTGTAAAGGAAAACAGAAGAGATTTTCCTGTACATATGGTGTGAGAAGAGAAGTATGAGTAGAGAGGAGAAACACAGGTGTGTTGTTCCTACTCAGGGGAATTGATAGGAGAAGGTGGGAAAGGCTGGAAACGGAAGCACCTGATATTGTCTGAGGAGAGGAGGTGTTTTCCTGAGAGTGAGAGAGGAATGGTGGGAAAGTGACCTGGGGAATTGGGAAGTGCTGGGAAGAGAGATAGGTCCTCCTACTCTGGACCATGTGTTTCCTGAGGTGTCCGCTTCTGTTTTTCCAGCACATTGAGCAGCACATGGTACATACTTGGGGGGAAGGAGGAAAGGAGTGGGCCTGGGATGCTTCAGTGCTCTCTGACACTCCAACCCTAGGTTCCGATACTGTCTCCACTGTGATTCCCATGTGATCCATTGGGGATCAAACACAGCTGGGGCCTAGGGAGGTGGCTCTCTTGGCCAATCCTTGGCTTTCTGGGCCTCTCTTCTGGGGGTTTATCTAGAAGTGTGCACCTGTATACAGCTCTGGAGCTGGGATGGGTTGGGGAAGCCCAACTTTACCTTATACAGCAATGTGGTGTGATAACATTTCTGAAATGATAACTATCCCCCCTTGCCTATCTGTATCCCCTTTCTCCACCTTTTCCTGGTCCTATCCAATTGGCTCATTGTCCTAGAGTGGAAAAGGGAAAGTGAGACTTCTGATCAAGATGGCGACATAGGCAGGTATGGCTCACCTCTTTGCTCAAACATATCAATATTACAACAAAAATATAGAACAAGCATCACTCAGAGCCGTCAGAAATTGAGTTAAATGGAAATCTGACAACTATGAAATTAAAGAAACCACATGCACCCAGACTGGTAGGAGGGGTACAGACATGTAGCAGGCTGGTCCCACACCCATGTGTGGCGGACAAAAATTCAGGAGGGATAGCTCAGAAGTAAATCCCAGCATCACACCTGGCCACCCAGCTCAGGGTCCCATTGCTGGGCAGTTAAGTCTCCACAACTTCTGATTTCAAAAACCAGCAGGAATTGAGTTGGTGGAAGAAATTCCTGGAGCCCCAAGCAGCTCCTCTTAAGGAGCCCCCACATGGACTCACCTTCTCAGACTTGCTCCCTCTGGGCTCTGCTGCCAGGGTGGCAGCTTGGAAGGTACCAGGAGTGTGCTGGGGGTGACTGAGATGTCTGGCATCAAGGCGAGCAGAGGTCATTGTCTCTTTTCTGGGCCCTCCCCCAACAGAGCCACAAAGCCAGCAAGCTGGTGCCATATCTGAGACTCCGTCAACCTGGGTTAACACTGTTTGATCAACCTTGGAGATCCCCAGAGACTCCACACCACCCAACTTACAGGCCCACCCAAGCTGCTTTTCCATATGAATGACTGGTCTTGGCTCATGCTTTACAACTTCCTAAATCCTCTCAAACCAGCAACATCTGGCCTCAGTGTGCCTCAGGCCCCACACTAGCAGCAGCCAGCCTAGATTCAGTTTGGCTTCACCTGGGAATCTCTAATCCCAGCAGAAATAGCAGCCAGCTCAGATTCTCAGATTGCTTTGTAGCTCTGGCAGAGTGGCCCTGGGCAAAACACAGGTGGAGGCTGAACTTGGTCTGCCCCACCTGGGAAACCCCAGGGCCAGCGCACCCAGAGGACAGCTACAGACCATGTCGGAACAAGACCGCCCTGCCCTGCACAGCTGAACCTCCATGGAGAGCGGAGGTTGGTGGTAGGTGGTTGAGGCCAATCCTTGTAGCTGACTGGCCTGGGCAAATCCCTCCCATTGATCTGCCAACAGCAACCAAGGCTCAACTACAAGAGGAGGGTGTACTCAGCTCACACAAAGGGCACACCTCGAGTACCTAGCTTGGGTGATCCGGCAGGCTGTGCCACGGGACCCTACAGGACAGCTACTACGTTAGGCCACACTACCAAGACACAGAGTCAAAGCCACTCTACCTAATACATAGAAACAAATAGAAGGAGGCTGCCAAAGCAAGGAGACAAAGAAACACAACCCAAATGAAAGAACATATCAAACCTCCAAAAAAAGAGTTAAATGAAATGGAGATAAGCCAACTATCGGATGCAGAGTTCAAAACTCTGGTTATAAGGATGCTGAACAAAAAAGAAAAAGTACTCATGGACATGGACAACAGGGGAGTGATTGCTGGGGGTAAGGGAGTATAAGAGTACTAAATGGTAATGCAAAAACTATAATAAAGATTATATATTTAAACACACACACACCGAAGATGCTCAAGGAACTTAGTGAGGACCTCAGCAGCATAAAAAAGATCAAGTCAGAAATGAAAGATACACTAATGGAAATAAAGAACAATTTATAGGGAAACAATAGTAAAGTGGATGAAGATGAGAATCAAATCAATGATTTGGAACATAAGGAAGCAAAGAAACAACCGCAAAGAACAAGAAGGGAAAAAATAAAATGAGAATAGTATAAGCAGCCTCTGGGACAACTTCAAGAGTCCAACATTCTTATCATAGGGGTGCCAGAATGACAGAAGAGAAAGAAAGAAATTGGAAATCTATTTGAAAAAATGAAAGAAAACTTCCCTTATTTTGTGAAGGAAATAGACATGTAAGTCCAGGAAGCACAGAGAGTCCTAAACAAGATGGATTCAAAGAGGCCCACTCCAAGACACATCATAATTAAAATGCCAAAGGTTAAAGATAAAGAGAGAATCTTAAAAGCAGCAAAAGAAATTAGTTCCCTACAGGGGAGTTCTCATAAGACTGTCAGCTGATTTCTCAAAAGAAATTTTGCAGGCTAGGAGGGATAGGCAAGAAATACTCAAAATCATGAAAAGCAGGGACATACAGCCAAGATTGCGCTACTCAGCAAAGTCATCACTTGGAATCGAAGGGCAGATAAAGAGCTTCCCAGACAAGAAAAAACTAAAGAAGTTCATCATCACCAATCCATTAATGTATGAAATGCTAAAGGGACTTCTTTAAGAAAAAGAAGATCAAAACTATGAATAATAAAATGGCAAAAATATGTATCTATCAACAATTGAATCTAAAAAAACTAAGCAAGCGAGAAGAACAGAGACAGAATCATGGAGTGTTTTGATGGTTGCCATGTGGGAGGGGTGAGGGGAAAATTGTGAAGAGGTGAGGGGATTAAGAAGTACAAATAGGTAGTTACAGAATAGCTGTGACGATGTAAAGTACAGTATAGAAAATGAAGTAGCCAAAAAACTTACACATATGACCCATGGATGTGAACAATGGTGGAGGGATTGCCTGAAAGCGGGGCGGGGGGCGGGAGTGCTGGGTGGAGGCAGGCAAAGGGGGAAAAACAGGACAACTGTAATAGCATAATCAATAAAATATAATAAAAAAAAAGGAAAGTGAAAGTGCCCTTACGTGTCCTCCTGACTTCGTAAAGACACTTCTTGCGTCTTCCTAAATTCTTAGGAAGAGAAAGGCTCTTATCAGCGCCAACAATCTCGGAATAGAGAGAAATTCCTGGGAAGCCGGTGAGAAAGTCATGGGAATCTTCTGAGGTTACAGGGGTCCCAGAAGTTGGGCTCTGGAGTTGCTCCCTGGTGTGAGCCCATTGGGGCTGAGGTGTCTGTGGGATCTGGAGAAAGAGGGCCTGGGATTTGTAACCCACATGGAGCCTTGGAGGGGAGGTTGAGTGCAGAAGTGGCCTTGCGTGTGGTGCGCCCAGGCAGGTCGCTCCGGGACCACGAGGGGCATCTAGGGATTTGGAATGGAGGAGAAAGGAGGACCCCTCAGCACCCAACCTTCGAACAGTTTCCAGGACTTCAAGATTTGCCTTCTCCTTCTCCGTCTCCTGCTCTCTCATATCTCGTCTCCCTACTTCTCGCTAACTCCACTCCAGCTTTTTGTTCTTCCTGAAAGGCTTTCAGCACATTCTTACCTTGTCAAAACCTTGTCACATTCTTTAGGTTTTTGTTCCAAGCACCCTCCACCCCTGACCACCATCCTTCAAGACCATCCCATTGAAAATTGCAGTGGGTTCCCAATCCCTCCCTGACTCCAGTACACTTAGCCTGTATGTAATCAGTGAAAGCTCCAACTGCTTGTCACACAACAGCCACCAAGTTGAGTGACAGGAGTTGGGGAAAGTGACTTTATTTGGAAAGCCAGCAAGCCAAAAAGATGGTAGACGAAAGACTAGAATCCTAAAGGACCATCATGAGAAAGTACACAATTCAGGCTTCTTTTATGTCGAAGGGGAAACCGAGAGGGGTTTGACATCAGGAGGTGATTGATGACTGCAGACCTCTGGACACCAGCGAGGGTCTAAGGGAAAATGGTTCAGTTTCTTTGCTTTTGGTCAACAAATCCTGGTTGTCATGGTCCCAGTCACTAGGTTCCTGTAAATCTTTTGATAAAGTCATGATT
This sequence comes from Pteronotus mesoamericanus, assembly GCF_021234165.1. NCBI lineage: Eukaryota > Metazoa > Chordata > Mammalia > Chiroptera > Mormoopidae > Pteronotus > Pteronotus mesoamericanus. Next base: position 5,202,986 of record NW_026555166.1, on the reverse strand, counting down.
TTTGTACATACCTTTCTTATCTCCTTGGGGAAGTAGTTTTGAGCAGGGAGGTTGTCTCAGCAATTCCTAGGCTACAGGTTAGATTCCTTTACTGATTAGAATATCTCTGCGCAGGACTAAGTAGAAGTTGCTAACCAACATGTTAGGGACACTGGGCAGGCTTTAGTAAGATGGAGTCCGAAAGACTGATTATTTCATTATAAGCCCCCTACGCGGCTTTATCCTCCTCCAAAACTTTTCTCACTAGCTGCTTGAAGGCAGTAGTGATTTGTTTCCTTTTAACTTCTCAAAAACAGACCCCCAACAAGGTCAATTACAAATATGTCTTAAGTAGTGAATCTTCATAAAATGTTTGACACAACAGATGTCCCAGACATTAGACTATGATCCCCAACAGCACACCCTTGGCCTCAAATTCTGGCTTCACTACTCACTAGCTATGTGACTTCAGCAAACCCCATCTCTTTGAACCTTAGTTTCCCCATCTATAAAATGGGGTAATAGCCATACTGCCTCAAGAGTTTCTGAGAATTAAAGCTCCCAGCACAGTGCCTGGTCAATAGCAAACACTCAGGAAATGTTAGTGTCCCTGCCCCAGTGGCATCCTAATATGTTTCCCTCCCTTCTATCTCCTCCCCAGGCTCATCACTCATGCTCTGAAGCATGCAGATGTCTGTCAAGCTACCCTTTTATGCAAAACAGGCAGTGGCTCCTGCAGTCTAGGTGTCCCCAAACTGTGGTCTGCAGTGGCTGCCTTTCTCACCTGCTGATTTTAGACTGCGCCTCATTCGAATTACCTTCACCCAGTGTCCAGCCTCTTAGAGTCAGACAAAAGTATGTGACAATCACGAAGTATTGTTCCTCTCTCCCGAAAAAAAATCCACCCCAGGAATCACAAGCCTGGTTGTTCCGTTCCACCTGCAGCCCCAGGTATTCCACCGCCGCTCTGTAACGCGCCTTTGGGCTGGTTGCCCCTCTGCCCCTTGGGTCCAGATGCTGTGCTGCCAGGGCCGACCCTCCCTCATTTCCATCCTTCCTGCTGATTACAGCACAGGACGCGGCTCAGCCAGCACTTCCTCTAATGGCCAGCCCCTTCTGCGGAATGTTCTGAGCTAGGCTGAAAAGCTAGTCCCCCCCTCCCCGCCCCAGCTCCTTTTTTTCATACTGGTTACGCTAGTTCTGATGTTCCTGCTCTTGTTCCCCTGGATCCCGCCTTTTTGTTCTAATGCATCCTAAGTTCCAAGAGGAAACCTTTTGGAGACGCTGTGACCTTGCTCTACTCTAACATTGCCGATTTAGTCTTTTCCCCCATTCTTTTCATACTAATAAATCACTGTTCTCTCTGGTGTGAATCAGCTTTGAGGAGGCCAGAGGGAAACAGTGGGACTGTTAAAGCTTATCAAAAACAAACGCTGCTCTTCTGAAAAGCACATTCCAAACTGCTTCCACGAATAAAGTGGAGTTAAATTTTACATGGATTGCATTAGGGGCAAAAACTATGCAGGTAATGCTCATGAAATCTTACGGAGAAGCAGGTAAAGTAAAAACTAAAAATGGTCCCGCCAAATCAGTCCATCTACGATCCCCTCCCCCGAAGCAGGAACTTCCGTCCCTGGGGCTTTGCTGCAGCGGCACTGCCCCCGAATACGCAACGAAGACTCAGACCACACCAACCATGCCACAAGGTGTGTTTTATTTTTATTAATCATACAAATAATTTTCTACAATATCCCAGGGCAAACCGGAAAATTTGGCAGTTCGAATGGGGAGGGGTACCCTCAGAGACCCACAGGCCGATGGCAAGGACGCGGAATGTCTGGGTTCACAGTGCAGTTTGTCGCTCGTGTCCATTTTGCAGGTAGCTTTTCCTCCTTATCACGACTGGAGTCCCAAAGATGACGGGGGTGGGGAATCCTCCAGGCTCTTTAAGAAATTTCACTCTGCTTCTCCTGCTCAATGGCTGTGGAAAGCAGAGAGTAGGCTCTGGGGGTTGAGGATAACTTGCAAAACCACTGCCCCCCAAACCGAGGGGCTTACATATCTGGTGTGGGCGAGGACCCGAGGTCTGGGGATTAGGAAAGAGGCTTGGAGCTGGGGAGACAAGCGCTTTGTGTAAGAGAAAGGGGACCCGGGGCCGCCCAAAGACGAGGCATCCACGGGGTGGGGGGCTGGGCTGCGGCCCGCGGACCCAGAGGCGGGGAGCACTTACTCTCTTTGGTCGGCAGGGTGTTCTTCTCCTGCGTCTCCGTCTTCTTCAGCTTGGCCTTATCGAAGCTGGCGATTTCCCCCATGTCCGGCTTGTCTGCCATTTTCTTAAAACAATCCTAGTGGGTAACCCGAGGAAGTCGGCAGGAGCCGGGGGCCAGCGTTTCCCTCCGCGCTTCCCGCTCGCGCCTCCCGACAAAGCGATCCCTCGTGGCGTTCCCGGCAGCCCAGAGCCCAAGGATCCAGGCGCATCCCGCATCCTCACCGAAGCCTTAGGGTGTGGCCAGCCATCGGTGAGTCCCGTCGGGGAAGCGCGCCTGGTTAGCGACGGCGCACCGCCCCGGACCCGGCTCCGACCCCACCCAGACGGGTCCCCGGCCCCACGCAGCACTCACCTTGGCCTTGGCTCCCAAACCAGCGTCCTGACTCCCACTCGCGTCGCTGCAGCAAGAGACAAAAGAGCGGCGCCGGCTCCTCGCCTTATATACGCCGCGCCCCGCCCCGCCCCTCGTTCGCTGCAGCAGGGGCGGTGCCGGCACTCGGGGGCGGGCGCTGTTTGGGCCGCTCGTTTCCCGCTGCGCGCTCCCGCGGCTGCCTGCCGGGCTGGGCGCGGCTCTTCCGGTGCCTCCGGGGTTTGCACCCCGAGCCCCGTGCCCCGTACATCCCCGCCGTTGCCCAGTGCCCCTGGGTTGGGGCCGCAGGCGCCGCCAGAGTGGCCGCTGGGCCCCCTGTTTTCTTTTGGGGCGGCACTGCCCTCTCCGGGACTTCGTCGCTCACCCGCAGGAAGAGCGTGGGGGGCCTGTGGGGGAGGTGCTGTGTGTGTAGTTGTGGGTTTGAGGCCGTGCACCAGCGCTCTGCAGCGGTTCCTGCTCGGAGTCGACACCCACCCCACCATGTGCGGTCCCATGTCTTTGCCCCACCACAAGCCGCATCTGGCTTTTTTCTCTCTTCCGTGTGACTGAGCCGCCTCGCACTAAAAGAATCCGAGCAATGGGTCCTAGTGTATAGACTTGGAAAAAGGGGGTGGGGGTGGGGTGGAGCAGGGGCGAGACAGATAACATTGCACTGCTCTTTGCTCGCATTGGAGGCCCGTTGTCTCCCCAGCGTCTTCCTTCCCTGAGCTGGGCAGCTCTTGCAGAAGTGTTGGCGGGTGCTCCTTAAATGTTTGTTGCAAACACTGAAGGGAAGTCACCGGGACAGGTTGTCCGAGAGGGCTCCCCCCTGGAGGTGCTCCAGGGCTCCTAGGAACACTATGCCTGAGGGTGCTGTTTTCCACCTTTAAGATAACCCTACAAATGTTACTGTTTTTCGTATTAACCCATTATAGGAGTGGGATAATGTAATGTAACGCAGGAGCTCCAAATGGGGGAGCTGCACTTTTTTGTGATATTTGTATTTGTGATATTTGGATAAAAAACAAAACAAAACACCCGGAGGACCAGCAGATGTGGACACGCTGTGGACAAGACCTTTATTACTCCCCAATGGCAGGGATGGGTGCCTCTAGCACTGGTGCTACTTACAGGGTTAGAGACGGTTAGAGAGGGTTGCTAGCGTGTGAGAATTCTGCACTTTGGTGATAAACACAGGAGCCTTGAAACACAGGGGCCTTGAGAGGGCTGGGACATCCACATGCAAACTGTTGTCCTCCTTCCTTCCGGCTGCTGGCCAGTCAACCATCTCTTCTCTGAGGTTGTGGCGGAGCCATGTCCTGAGTTACTGCACGTGGTAATTATTCAAATCTTTCTTAGAATAGTTGCATTTTCAGCCTGTGCAACATCTTTAGATACTAATGCCAATGAACAACCAAGGGGTGAAGCAGGTTATTGTTTTATTTGTCCTGAACTTTCCTTTATTCAAGTGTCAGAGAATCGCCAAGCTCTTTTAAAATGGCGTTTGGTGGAAACATCTTAAATTCTGCCTGGCACCTGCCTGATTTTTCTGCTTTCTCATATTCCCTCAGTGTATTTGGAGAAGGAAATAAATTTAGGCGCATATGTTTGATATACCAATCTCTTCGTGTGACCTTGGGCAACTGCTTTCCTGCACCTCAGTTTCTTCCTCTGTAAAATAAAGCTTAAAGAAGATAAAGAACAGGCATAAGTGGGAGCTTACTATGGCAGCCCTGTTAGAAAGCCACACTCACACTCTATTAGTGTGTCGGTCAACTATTGCCATTTCATGCTGTGTAACAAACTACCGCAAAACTCGGCTTAAAACAACAATCATTTACTTTGGCTCATTCATTTGCTGCTGGATTAGGCTGGGCTGGGCACGCTGCTAGCTGCCGGTTGGAGCCATGTCTGCTCCTCAGGTGTTTCATCCTCTGGACCAGGATCTAGCTGGAGCTTGTTCTTCTCAAGGGGATGGAAAAACAGCAAGAGGTCTATAGCACAAAAGAGTGTAGAAGTGTCGAAGTGGGTAAAAAAGCATGTCATGTCACTTCATGTCTGTCAACATCCCAGTTGGCCAAACTCATCATCAATGGAGTGGAGGAGGATATTCTACCCTTGGTGGGAGAGGGAAGGGAAAGAATATTCCCTGACAAATAATCCAACTTTACAGTCAAGGCAGGCAAACTATTGTAACAAACAGCCCCCAGAGTGGTTTAATTCAATAAAAGAGTATTTCCCATTCATACAACACTGTTATACATTGATGTTTCTGGGCATGCAGATCTCCTCCAGGTAGTGACTCAGGCATCCAGGCCCTTGTTCTCTTGTCACTCTGCCCTCCTCTAGGTCCTAAAAATTCACTCTATCCAGCCAGTGGATGGGAAAAGAGGATAAGCTGGAAGGCTGCACTAGAGTTTTTATGGTCTGGGCTTGGAAGTAGTCTCCATTATTTCTGTCTTCATTTCTTAGGCCAGGACTCCATCACATGGTCTCACCTAATTGCAAGGAATGCTGGGAAATAGAGTCAACCTATGCATCGGAGAGTAAAAGCAGCAGGGTTGGATGGACTTGGAACAGTCTCTATCATATACCGTTGAAGGCTCTGCCAAACTTAAGCAGGAAACTATCCAGACATTCAGAGACATTGACTCTGTAGAGGGTTTTGCTGGCACAAAAAGCACAACAAAAAGTTATCCTTTTTGACGTATGAGGCCACAGGTTTCTGCCTAACTCTCTCTGGTGCCTCCATGCAATGAGGAAACAAAGCACCAACAAGGAGAGGCCACTTGTAGCCATTCCAGCCACAGCCTCAACCTCAACTGAGGTCTGAGCCTACAGCCAGCATCAACCACTAAACATGCGAGCAGGTGAGCTTTGTATACTTCAAACTGCCCCAGCTTATGCTGAATGGAGCAGACACAAGCTGCCCCTGGCCAAATTGCAGATTCATGAGCAAAATGAATCTTGTAGTTGTTTTAAGTCACTAAGCTTTGGGATGTTTTGAAATGTAGCAACACATAGCTGGAACATCATGAGGTGGAAAAATCATAACTTAGTGCTACCAGAGTCTCAAGTCCCACTTTGGAATTTTTCCTAAATGTCCTCCATAATACTCACACATATCGTTATTCAGTAAACGTTTATCAAATGTCCACAAAGTATCTGGCTGTGTTCTGAATATGGAAGATAGACAGATGACTCTTAAGTCAATCGACAAGCACATGCTCATGCCTTGCATTCACTTGTGACTTGGGTGTCATTTATGCTTGATAACATTTCAGCCTGCTCCTTGGAACAGACTGCATACTCTTCACAGATGGTATAGAGAAAGCTGAACCACTCAACTCCAATTATATTTCCATCTTCTTTGTTGAGAAGGATGCTCTGGAAAATGTAGAGCTAATAAGAGGGACCTGAGGGATTTTTCACTGTCAACCTGGGGGTGGGGGGGGAACCTTTGGAGATTTGCCATGGGACTCCAGCCCTCAAGCCTGTTCAATTTTACCCCTGCCCACTCCCAGGGATTTGAATGGATGTAAATAGAATGCTGACAATATTAAGAAGGATGCTTAACTCTGTAAATGCCAAAGCAAGCTGGAGTCAGTGGAGAAATGGACAAAATATAATGAGATGGCTTGACCATAAACTCTACAAGGTCAGGGAGACATGATTACCATGCTTAACTGTCAAGTGGCAGTGAGATTCCTGGCTGTATGATTAGAAATGATTCTGTCCGGAAGTCGTCGCTTCCTGCTTCAGGGCCTTTACCCTTGTTGAGATGCTCCTGCGACATGCCTGCTGAGTCTAGATGTTTTCACATTGTGCACCTTATTTCATTTAGAAAGCTGCTTAAGCATCCTCTCCTCAGAGATCCCTCCTTGGCCACCTGATATAGAGCAACAACCCTATCATTCTCTAAACCACGGATGTCCAGCCTTTTGGTGTTTCTGGGCCACCCTGGAAGAGTTGTCCTGGGCCACACATTAAATACATTGTGACATGTAATCACACACACACAAAATATCATAATGTTTTAAGTAAAATTATGATTTTGTGTTGGGTCACATTCATAGCCATTCTGAGCTACATGTGGCCTGTGAGCCGCACGTTGGACACCCCTGAAAACTTTACCTTGTTTCATTTTTCTCTGTAGAATCCACCTCAACCAAACATGTTATAGTTTTCTTTGTTTATTGTCTGTCTCTCACACTAAGGAAATGGGAGAACTCGTCTGTCTCATTTACCATTGCATTCCCAGCAATGTCTGAAATACATCAGTAAGTGCTCAATCAATATTCTTTGAACAAATGCATAAAATTCTTAATCAAAATGAAATGAGCTCCTTTGGGGGAGGTGGCGAGTTCCCCGTCACTGGAGGCATTCATTGAAAAGTGGATGGCCAAGTACGTGGACTGTTAGGGAGACGGCTCGGCCCTTGGGCTTCTCCCCAGATACCTCTCTGGCCCTGCTCTTGCTGCCACTCCGCCGGTGAAACAGCGCCCTGTTGTGTGCCAGTTCTGCCAGCCTGAGAATAGCTGTGTGACTGTCACACAAAGGCAGTTCGGGAAGCAAAGAAATGAGGATATGACCTCTGCGTTTTCTATACCATCAAAATGCTATTTCTCTTTGTGGGTCATGGAGTTTAAAGACTCATCCAAGATAAAATTGTGAAGAAAGTAAAGCAGGCCTTTGAGGTTTAGCCTCAGGAATGATTGTTCAGCTCTGCAGATGTGTGGATGAACCCCTACGTAAACCTTGGCAGTGGCTTAGGTTGCCCAAGTAGCTAACAGCCCTAGTGTGAGGGAGAATATTATTGTTTCAGTTTTCACCTCTGGTGCTAGAACAGTGTTAATGGTGGCAACTCACGTTACTGAGCAGTTGTGTTCCAGGCTCTGTGCTAAGGACTTGATGCTTATTGTCTCAGTTAATTCTCACTAAAATAATGTGAAATAGCCCTATTTTTTGGATCATTTCTGCTTTATAACATAGGATCTGAGGCTTCTTCAAGTCACACAGGTGGTAATTGTGATTGCTGGAACTTGATCCAGGTCTGGCTGTTTCTGAGCCTTGAACTCACGACTACTGCACCGTCTGTGCCTAGACCTTACATCAGGCAGGGTCTGAGGACTGGCAGCCTGGATTCAGCTGGCATATGTGTTTTGTTTGGCCACACTAAATTTAACAAAAAAGCTTCGGCTAAAACATTGACATCAGAAGATTTCCAAATGGAAGAGCTAGCAACAATGGGTCTATATTTTCTCATGGCAGCATCATGATTAGCAACTGCACCCTTGAAATGGGGTATGTCCTCTTCACGTGACTAGATTCTTCACCACTCCCTGCTGTATTTTCAACATGGAGACCATTGTCAGTTGCCATTTATCATGTATGTTCTGGCAATTTACTTAAACTAGAGAAGTATTTCTTGTCCCCTGGTCTCTATCTGTGCAGGTCGGCCTTCAAGGCGGCTCCCAATAATCCCTGCCTTCTGTTTCCACCCTTGTGACATCAGTCACATCTTCTATTGTACCAGGGTTGATCTTTGTGACCAGTGGTATATGGGAGAGGAAAGAGAACGACATTTCTGAGATTGTTATAAAAAACTATTTCCATTTCGGTGCCTGGCTCTATCTCTTTTTTACGTATATTCGGTTCTGGGGGAAGGCCTACGGAGAGGCCCATGTGATGAGGAGCTCAAGTCTCTGGCCGGCAGACACACCGCGGAGCTGAGGCTTGTCAGCAGGTGAGCTCGGCGGTGGGTCCTGCAGCCCCAGTGAGTGTTCAGAGGGCTGCAGCCCTGGCTGGCAGTTCCACCGCAGTGTCCTCAGCGACACTGAGCCAGAAGCACCCATGAAGCCATTCCCAGAGACTGTGAGATAATAAATGTTTGTTGTTTTATGTTGCTAAGATTTGGAGTAATTTGTTACTCCGCAATAGATACACTAATTCCCAATCAAAAGTGAGGAAATGGATAGATCAGGAGTGCAATGTGATTCCAGAAGAATTAAGAACAAGCATAGTCATCTGTGGAAGTAAAGCATATATACATCATCAGGAACGCTGCCACACTAGAACTGTGACTGGTATGTGGGAAAGATGAGTGATGACAGTTCATGAACCAGGCCTATTTTACTTCTTCACATAGTCTACCTGGCCCTACTAGGTCTTTGAGTTTTCCAAGCTTGCCATAAAGCAGTGCTTTTCAAACTGTTTTTTGACCTCTACAAGCACTCCTTTCCCTGAAGAAGGACAAGAAGTACATTTCACATGGTGACCCAGTGCTTATAGGAGCATATACCAAAGAAACAAAAATTTCACCAGGACAAGACTCTCTTACTCTGAAAGATGCACTCTAACCTTCTTTGTTCTATTCTGTTCCTTTTCATTTTAAAAACCTTCTTATTTTGAAATAATTATAGACTCACAAGCTTGCGAAGAAAGTACGCTCAGGTCCCCTGTGTACTCAGTGGTGACATTTACATAATTATAATGCAGTATCTAAACCAGGAAACAGACAGTGGTGCAATCAATAAACCATTTCCAGATTTCACCAACTATTATATGCACTTGTGTGTGTGCGCACATATGTGTGGTTCTGTGTGGTTTTACCAGATGTACGAAGTTGTGCAATCACCACAGTCCAGACATAGACCTATCCCCCCCCATAAGGAGAGCTCCTCATGCTGTCCCTTCAGAGCCATGTCACTTCCACCCAGAACCCCTGGCAACCACTCTTCTGTTCTCCGTCTCCAAAACTTTGTCTAAAATTGGCTTTCCCCACTCAGCATGATGTCCTTGAGATCCATTCAAGTTGTTGAGTGAATCAATAGTCCATTCATTTTTATTTCTGAGCATTTCCATTATATGAATGTACCACCTATTGAAGGTTATTTTGTTTCTGGCCTTTATCTGTTAATAATGCTGCTGTGAACATTTGTGTACATTTTTTTTGGGTGTCTGAGGACGTAAGTTTTTATTTCTCTGGGCTAAATGTCCAAGGGAGTGACTGCTGGGTCATTTGGTAAGAGCATGTTTGTTTTATAGGGAACTGTCAAACAGGTTTTCAGAGAGGCTGTAACATTTTACACTCCCACCAGCACTGTATAAGAGATTCAGTTTCTTAACATACTCAGCAATATTTGGAATTGTCACTATTTTATTTATTTATTTTCAGAGAAATGGGAAGGGAGGGAGAGTGAGAGAGAAACATTGATCAGTTGTCTCAACCTGGGACCAGGCCCACAACCCAGGCCTGTCCCCTGACTGGGAATCAAACCAGCGACCTTTCGCTTTGTGGGATGATGCCCAACCAACACCAGTTGGGGCACTATTTTTTATTTTAAGTCTTGTAATAGACATGGAGTTATATCTTACCAGGTTTTAATTTCATTTTTCCTAATGGCTAGCTGTGTTGAAGTATTCTTTTTCATTTTATTATTTCATTAAAAACACTAATTGTGATCAAACCATTTGCTTTTATGAACCACTAATTGGTTGTGACCAACAGTTCAAACATTGCTGCAGTGGCTTAGTGTCTGTTATTCAGAAACCATCCCTTTAACTTCTAAATTCTCCTTTCATTTTCACAAGACAGGTGTTTCCGAAATTTTATGTGTAACCTAGATGTCCTCTGAGGTCTGACAATGATCTAGATAAGAATGATTAAAACCCTTACAATTATAACTTGAATGATTGCAGTTTGATGCATTCCTATGGTTTCTCTGACTTTTCAGGAATATTCTGTTCTTATGTTTATTTCTGGTCTCTCTGAATTTTTGTGTCTCCATATTGATGCATGTCCAAACATGGACAGTCCTTGGTCTTTCTTCTTCAAAGCAACTATAGATATAAAGTTGGTCTGTACAGCAGAACTTTTACCAAAGGTTTGTGGGTTAAGGATGGAAAAACCTACAGTTTTTTTATCCTCACGTGAGGACATGCACATTGATTTCAGAGAGAGGGGAAAGGAGGGAGAGAGAGGAAGAGAAATATCGATGTGAGACAGAAACATCAATCAGTTGCCTCTCGCACGTGCCCCCGACCAGGGATGGAACCTGCAACCTGGGCATGTGCCCTGACCAGGACTTGACCTGTGACCCCACGACTCACAGGGAAACAGTCCAACCAACTGAGCTCCCCCAGGAAGGGCAAAAACCTATATTTTTAATGACACATCCTAGATTCTAAAAAATGCTTTTAGAGCTTTGGGTGATCTCCCCTCTGTGCTTGTCCTAGGTTACCCCAAACTCACACTGCCTCACTATCGCCTCTCTTCCTTTTCTGATCCCCTCCTTCCTCTCTTCATTCTTCCCTTTCAGAATGACCAACTCCCCTTTTTCTCTCCAGTAGAGCAATGTACTTGTTTCTTTTGCTACCCTGGCTCTTGCTAAAAGCAGGTTTTCAGGACTGCCTTTCTACCATAAGCTGAGGAGCTGTTTTCCCAAAGATAGTTCTCTTCCTCAGTGGAATTTTGGTGGGAGTTGGTAAGATACTACTCCTTGTATCTTTTGGCAGGATAGTCTGTCTTCTGTGTTTTTCTATCATTTAAATGTTAAAGAAGTATTTTTTCAAATGAATATTATTTCCTCCTCCCTGCTTGTATAGACCTCAACATACAGTGCCAAGTTCTTGGATTTTGCCTGCCCCTAATCTGTATGTGAAGTCTGCTCTCTGCACCATGCTTGACAATGTTCTTCAGTCCTTTATTGTCTTCCCTAGTTGTCTTAGTCCATTCAGTCTGCTATAACAAAATGCTATAGACAAAAGTGGCTTATAAACAGAATTTTAGCTCTCATGGTTCCAGGAGTTGGGAAGTCCACGATAAGCTATCTGATTAGGACCTGCTTCCTGGCCCATAGACGGCCTTCTTCTCATTGTGTTCTCATATGATGGAAGGCCTAGGGAGCTCCTGGGGTCTCTTCTATAGGGGCACCAATCCCATTCATGAGGGCTTCATCCTATGACCTAATCACCTTCCAGAGCCCCACTTCCTAATACCATTGCCTTCAGGGGCAGGATTCCAACACAAGAATTTGGGAGAAACAAACATTCAGTCTATAGCACCAGTGCTCTAAATTGATAAAATTCTTTGCAAAGTCACTCTGCTACAAGATGTGTCTAGCAAAAAACAAATAAGGCTTTGTTTCTAGGGTTTTGCAATTTTAATCTCTGTGGCACATGCTCTTAGCCAATGACAAGGTGGGGGGCATACCTGGGGTGAGGAAATGAAGAACAAAAGGACTTTGGAGAAAATGAGGACAGGTATTCTTCTTTCTTCATTCCTCCACCAAGGTTTTTCTGAGTGCCTATGTGATGCCCCGTTAGGGATACAGAAACGAATAAGCCGTGGCTCCTGTTCTAAGGGATCACACAGCCTAATGGGGGACACAGACCTGAAACTCAACCTAAAATAGTGGCCAAATGAAATAAGAGCAATGACAGAGTAAAGACCACAGACATCATGGAGAGGGGATGAGCTGTTTATCTTGGGCTCTGTCCGATGTCCTAGCCCACAGAAACTATCAGTCTCATACATGATTGTTGTGCTAAGCCACTACCTTTCTGGGGGTAATTTCTAAAGCAGAGTAATAGGAACATACAGCTAAATATCCCTCTCATATCTTCAAGTTCCAGATCTCCTACTTCTCTCCATGGAAACAATCACTACTACCAATTTCTTGTACACGCTTTCAAGCATATATACCTGAAAGCATAGATGATACACAAGCATACATGTATATACACATATTTTTTAAAGTTTATTTTTACAAATGACAGTGTATTATTACACTCTCTGCACTGTATTTTTTCTAACTTTATCTTGGAGATTGTATCACATCAGTGCAAAGAATGAACATAATAATACTGATTACTACATACAATTACATGTCCATCACAGTTTAAGCACTTTACACGTATTGACTCTAATCTCATGACAATCTAAGAGCGAAGTACTAGTTCTTCCCTATTTATAGATGAAGGTATTGAGGCACAGAGGGATTAAATAACTTAAGGTCACACATCTAGTAAGTAGAAGAGACAGGATTTGAAATGTAGCCATTTGGCTCCAAGTCCACTCTTTTTTCTTTTGCTTAAAGGCTGCATGTGATTCTGTTATACAGATGTATCACATGTTATTTAATCAATACCATATTAATCTACATTTATATTGTTTTCAGCAGTTTGCTACTACTAACTACTACTCCTAATGTTTGCAGTGTCCAGGACAAGAGTACAAATAGAGACTCACATACCACATATCTAAATATTATAAAGCAAGCTAGCATACTGTTAAATGAAATATATTCTATTTTTCTGAATGACATATAATTTCATGACACATTTTTAAAAGATTTTATTTATTTATTTTTAGAGAGAGGGGAATGGAGGGAGAAAGAGAGGGAGAGATGTCAATTAATTGACTTTCACAGTCCCCTAACCGGGGACCTGGCCTGCAAGCCAGGCATGAACCCTGACCAGGAATTGAACCAGTGAGCTTTTGGTTCACAGGCTGGCACTCAATCCACTGAGTCACACCAGCCAGGGCTCATGATACATTTTAAAAGTGTGAAAAGGGATGGTTTTTGTATAAGTGAAAAGGGACAAAATATCACAGATGACTGAATTTGGTAAGTATTATGCAGGTTTAGCTGTTCTACTGATGGGCTGGGAATGTTGAACGAACAATAAAATAAAGAAATACCTGATTCATAAATTATTAGAAATGTATTCCACAAATTAATTTCTTATTTTCATGTAAGCATAATTACTAATTGTGTTTTACCAAGATTTTCACATAACATGTGTTCTATAGATAGCAATGATCTAAACCATTAAAAAAATAAAAAGGAATTATATTCAAAGTGTACAAAATTTAATTACACAGTTGATTTTCTTTTCAAAAATATTTATTAGTATTTTTATTGAATTTATTGGGGTGATATTGATTAATAAAATTATATAAGTTTCAGATGTACAGTTCTATAATACGGTATCTGTATATTGTATTGTGTGTTCACCACCCCAAATCAAGTCTCCTTCCTTCACTATTTACCCACTCTGCCCTCTTCTACTCCCCCCGGCCCTCTATCTCTCTGGTAATCACATATGAGTAAAATCACATGACACTTGTCTTTCTCTGACTGGCTCCTTTCACTTAGCATAATGCTCTCCAGATCCATCCATGCTGCTGCAAAGGGTAAGATTTCCTTCTTCTTTTATGGCCGACTACTATTCCATTGTGCAAATGTACCACAGCTTTTCTATCTACTCATCTACTGCTGGTCACTTAACTGCTTCCAAACCTTGGCTATTCTAAGTCACTCTGCAATGAACACAGAGATGCATATATTCTTTCAAATTGGTGTTTTGGATTTCTTTGGATATATTCCCAGAGGTAGAATCGCTGGGTCATGAGGCAGTTCTGTTTTTAAAAGTTTGAGGTACCTCCATACTGCTTTCCACAGTGGCTGTGCCAGTCTGCATCCCCACCAACAGCGTATGAGGGTTCCCCCTTCTCCATATCCTTGCAAGTACTTGTTGTTTGTTGATTTATTGATGATAGACAGGAACCCTCTTAAAGGGCCAACGCATGAAATCTGGTTTGCAGCAACTCACCCTGGGCTCTGGCAGAGGGCGGAGAGAGTGGACTAGAGTCTTGTGAGGGGAGTCGGGTTTGTGGTTCTGGGGAGTGAGCCGAAGAAATGGCCACCAGGTTCTTGGTGCTGAGTCATTCTTCCGTACAGCAGACACCATCTTTCTTGGGTAGAGCACTCCCCTTTGTGTGGCATCAGCCCCACCCTCTGGACTTGCCTTGTCCGACCCTGTGGAACTTATGCCTTGTTGAGAAGTAAGCTGCCTTGGCCAGGGTGTAGAGGTCTGGGCAGACTTAGGGGGTGTTCATGACTGAGCTGTGTGGCCCTGGGGTGTAAGCCATTCTTCCCACTTTCTTGTGAACCTGACTGGCATTCCCTCCTCACAGGAAATCTACTAGCCCCACCCTTTGGGCTCCAGCGGCCCCACCACCTGACTCCTAGAACCTCAGTCCTGCTGAGGTCAGGGCAGAATCTGGGACAGACTGAGTTGTGTGGCTCTGGAGTGGCCCCCCCACCCGCCTCGCCCCATCCCTGAACCTGACCAGCACTTCACCTTCGCAGGAGATGCACTAGCCCCATCCTCCTGATTCCTGGCAGCCACACCCAACTGAGCTTCCTCTCCTCCAGGCAGAATCTGGGACAGACTGAGTTGTGTGGCTCTAGGACAGGGGTCATTTTTCTCTCACACTCCTGACTGGAACTGAACCCTCCCTTTACACAACCAAATCTTTTTTATTTTTTAATTTAATCTCTATTTTTTTTCCATGACCACGTATCCCCTTATACCCCACATCCTCCAGCAATCACCACACAGAGCCAAATCTTGGTTCGTTAGGGCCTGATAAACTCTTGCTGGCCTCAGCCTGACAAATGCCTTGAGATCCGGCCCCAACACAAAGGTGTGTGAGCACCCAGCGGGTTGCAGCTAGACTTGGTACACCTGGGGACATTTGGTGAGTGGCCTCAGACCCAGGGCTGCTACCGAGTTTAAACCTGTATCAGTCTGATGAAACACCACTCGTCCCCACCTGGTAACTCACTGTGAGAACCTATCTCCTGCTACTCAAGCACTGCCAGAGGCTCTTTCAGTGACTGAGCCTAACAGGGAGCCAGCAGGCAAAGACAGATGGAGGCGGATCTCAGGGGGCCTTGGGACTTTTGCTGACCTGCCCCTGGGCCTGGGGCTGGTAAAAGCCAACCTTGGTGCACAGCTTGGTCTTTCCTGCCCACAACCAAGCCCAGCAGAAGCAGCCACAAACTGTAGATCACTTTGCAGCTCCAAACACGTTGCCCAGAGCCAGTCACAAGCAGCATCTGACATTGGTCTAAACCAGAGTCCCTTCCAAGAGGCCCAGAACCAAAATACCTTGTGGTTGGCTTCAGACAACATCAGAGAAGGATCCAATAAGCTTTACATGTGCAAAGGGAGATCTTGGCAGGCACTAGACACTGCTGAGGTGAATTCTGCTTTGTGTGGTCAGCACCTGCACATCAGCAGCTCTCACACTGCAGTCAAGGTCGAGCCTCATAGTCAGCCAGTTTAAGAGTCAATCCCACGTACAAATGGGCCAATAGCAATCAAGGTTCAGTTATAACATGTGGGCTGACATAACTCACACAAGGGGCATTCTTGGAGCATACAGCTCAGGTGATCAAGAGGACTGCACCACTGAACCCCACAGCACGACTACTATATAAGCCACCACACTAAGATTGGGAGTCAGAGCAGATCTTTCTAATATATAGGAACAAACATAAAGAGGCAGTCAAAATGGGGAGACAAAGAAACAAGCCCTGATTCAAAGAACAAGAGACACCTCCAGAAAGAGAGCCAAATGAAATGGAGGCAAACAACTGATCAGATACAGAATTTAAAACAGTGGTTATAAGGATGCTCAACAGTATGAAAAAGAGTAAAGAAACCATAAAAAAGGATCAGTCAAAAATGACAAGTACAACATCTGAAAGGAAGAATACACTGGAAGGAATAAACAATAGGTTAGAGGAAGTGGAGGACTGAGTCAGTGATTTGGAAGATAAGGTAGAAAAAAAACACCCAATCAGAGCAGAAAAAGAAAAAATTAATTAAAAAAAAATGAGGACCATTTAAGGGAACATGAAGTGTAAGAACATCTGCATCATAAGGGTACCAGGAAAATAAGAAGGAGCAAGGGATTGAGAAACTATTTAAATAATGATCATAAACTTCCCTAATCTGGTGAAGGAAAAACACACACAAGTATAGGAAGTGCATAGAGTTAAAAAAAAAATGAACCCAAGGAGGCCCACACCAAGATACATCATAATTAAAATGACAAAGATTAAAGACAGGATCTTAAAAGCAGCAAGAGAAAGACAGTTAGCCACAGGAGAGCTCCCACAGGACTGTCAACTGACTTCTGAATGGAAACATTTTAGGCCAGAGGGATTGTCATGAAATATTCAAAGTGATGAAAAGCAAGGACCTACAACTAAGACTACTTGCTCAGCAAGGCTATCATTTAGAATTGAAGGAGAAATGAAGAGCTTACCAGACAAAAAACTAAAGAAGTTTGTTACCACCAAACCAGTATTACAAAAAATGTTAAAGGGCCTTATATGAGAAGAATAAGAATAAGAAGGAGAAAAAGAAAAACCAAGGAACATAGTTAAAAGAATAAAATGCCAATAAATATGTACATACCAATAATCACTTTAAAGGTAAATGGCTTAAAAGCTCCAATCAAAAGACATACAGTAGTTGAATGGATGAGAAAACAAGCCCAATATGCTGTCTACAAGAGACTCACCTCAGAACAAAAAATACACACAGACTAAATGTAAAGGGATGCAAAAAGATATTTCATGCAAATGGAAAGGACAAAAGAGCTGGGGTAGCAATATTTGTATCTGACGAAATAGACTTTAAAACCAAGGCTATAGTAACAGACAAAGAAGGACAATACGTAATGATGAAGGGAGCAATCCAACAAGGGGATATAACCTTGTAAACATTTATATACTCAACTTAGAAGCAGCTAAATATGCAAAACAAATCTTGATGGACATCAAGGGAGAGATTGACAGTAATACAGTCACAGTAAGAGATTTTAATACCCCATTGACATCAATGGATAGATCTTCCAGACAGAAAATCAACAAGGTAATGGCAGCCTTAAATGACACACTAGATCAGATGGATTTAATTATCTTCAGAGCATTTCATCCCAGAGCAGAAAAATATACATTCTTTTCAAGTGCACATGGAATATTGTCTAGGATAGACCACATGTTAGGACACAAAATAAGTCTCAACAAATTTAAGAAGATTGAAATTATATCAAGCACCTTTTCTGACCATAATGGTATGAAACTAGAAATCAATCATAAGGAAAAAAACACTGAGAGACATACAAAGACATGGAGGCTAAATAACATGTTACTAAACAATAATTGAGTTAACAATAAAATCAAGGAAGAACTCAAAAGATACCTTGAAAGAAATGAAAATGAGAACACAACAATCCCAAAATCTATGGGACACAGTGAAAGCAGTCGTAAGCAGGAAACTCAGAGCATTACAGGCCTACCTCAAGAAACAAGAAAAATCTCAAACAATCTAACTTTACACTTAAGGGAACTAGAAAAATAACAACAAATAAAGGCCAAAGTGAGTAGAAGAAAGAAAACAATAAAGATCAAAGCAGGAAAAAAAAAACCCAAAGAGAGTAAAAAAAACAAACAAACCAGTACAGAAGATCAATGAAATCTAGAGCTGGTTCTTAGGAAAGATAAACAAGATTGACAAATCTTTAACCAGATTCATCAAGAAAAAAAGAGAGAGGAGCCAAATAAATAAAATCAGAAATGAAAGAGGGGAAGTAACACCAAAGAAATACAAAGGATTGTCAGAAAATGTTATGAACAACTCTATGCCAACAAATTGGGCAATCTGGACAAAATGGATAAATTCTTAGAAATATACAATCTTCCAAAACGGAATCAGGTAGAATCAGAGAATATGGACAGACAGATTACAACTAGTGAAACTGAAGCAGTAATAAACTCCCAACAAACAAATGTCCCAGACTGGATGGCTTCACAGGTGAACTTTATCGAACATTCACAGAAGAACTAACATCTATCCTTCTCAAACTATTATGAAAAATTTAAGAGGAGGGAAGCTCATATTACAAGGCCAGCATTATCCTAAATCCAAAATCAGATAAAGACACTACGAAGGAAGAAGATTATAGGCCAATGTCCCTGATGAACATAGATGCTAAAATCCTAAACAAAATATTGGCAAAATGGATCCAGAAATACATTAAAAAGGTCATATACCATGATCAAGTGGGATTTATTCTGAGGATGCAAGGTTGGTACAATATCCACAAATCAATAAACATAATACACCATGTAAACAAATTGAAGGATAAAAGCCAAAGGATCATACCAATAGACACAGAAAAAGCATTTGATAAAAACTCTCAGCAAAGTGGGAATAAAGGGAACATACCTCAATGTAAAAAGACCATATATGACAAACCTATAGCTAACATCATACTAAGGGGGCAAAAACTACAAGCATTTTCTTTAAGATTGAGAAGACAGGAATGTCTCCTCTCATCATTCTCATTCAACTTAGTCCTGGAAGTCCTGTCCACAGCAATCAGACAAAAAGAAAAAAAATAAAAGGCACCCAAATTTGAAAGGAAGTAAAACTGTCATTGTTTGCAGAAGATGTGGTACTTTTACAGAGAACCCTACAGATTCCATCCAAGAACTACTAGAACTGATATATGAATTCAGTAAAGTAGCAGGATACTAAATAAATATCTGTAAATTAGTAGCATTTTTATACACCAATAATGAACTATAAGAAAGGGAAATTAAGAAAACAACCCTATTCATAACTGCTTTAAAAAGAATAAAATACCTTGGAATAAATTTAACCAAGGATGTAAAAGACCTGTACTTGGAAAATTATAAGATACCGAAGAAAGAAATAGAAGAAGATACAAATAAATGGGAGCATAGACTGCATTCATGGGTAGGAAGAATTTACATAATTAAAATGTCCATACTACACAAAACAATTTATAGATTCAGCATAAATTTATAACCATACCAATGGTGTACTTTACAGATTTAGAATAAATATTCCAAAAATTTATATGGAACCACAGAAGACCTTGAATAACCACATACATCTTGAGGAAGAAGAAAAGCCAGGAGAATCAAGCTATCTGATATCAATCTATACTACAAGGCTATAGTAATCAAAACAGCATGGTATTGGCATTAAAAAATCATATAGATCAATGGAACAGAATAGAGAGCCCAGGAATGAACCCATGCCATTATGGTCAATTAATATTTGACAAAGAAGGCAAAGACATACAATGGGATAAAGACAGTTTATTCAATAAATGGCCCTGGGAAAACTGGACAGGTATGTGCTAAAATGAAACTAGACCACCTTCTTATACCATATACAAGAATAAACTCAAAATGGATTAAAGATTTCCATGTTATACTAGAAAAATCCATAAAAACCATAAAAGCCTAAAAGAAAATATAGGCAGTAAAATCTCAGATATTTCTCATAGTATTTTTTTCTGATATATTGCCTCAAGCAAGGGAATCAAGAAAAATAAATAAATGGAATTATATCAAACTAAACTGTTTTTGCACAGCAAAGGAAACCATCAACAAAATGCAAAGAGAACCCACTGAATGGGAGAACATATTTTAAAATGATACGTCTCCTAAGTGCTTAATATCCAAAAATTACAAAGAACATATAAAACTAAACACACACACACACACACACACACACACACACAACCCCCCAAACAACTCGACCTGATAAGTGAATTTGGCAAAACAGTGGGATACAAAGTCAATATTCAGAAAATGAAGGCATTTTTGTACACCAACAATGAAATAACAGAATCAGAAATCAGGGAAAAAAAATCCCCTTTGCTATAGCAACAAGAAAAATAAAGTACCTAGGAATAAACTTAACCAAGGAGGTAAAAGACCTGTACTCAGAAAACTACACAATGCTGAAGAAAGAAGTTAAGGAAGACACAAATAAATAGAAGCATATACCGTGTTCATGGACTGGAAGAATTAACATCATCAAAATGTCCATACCACCCAAAGCAATTTATAGATTCAATGCAATCCCAATACCAATGATGTATTTCACAGATATAGAACAAACATTTCAAAAATTTATATGGAACCATAAATGACCCCAAATAGCTACAGCAATTTTGAGAAAGAAGAACAAAGTAGGAGGGGTCACACTACATGACATCAAACTATATTACAAGGCCACTGTAATCAAAACAGTCTGGTACTGGCCTAAGAACAGACACGTAGATCAATGGAACAGAATAGAGAGCCCAGAAATAAACCCATGTCTCTATGGTCAATTAATATTCAAAAAGTGTGCAGAAGCATAAAATGGGGTAAAAATAGCCTCTTTGACAAATGGTGTTGGGAGAGCTGGACAGCTACATGCAAAAAAATTGAAATTTGACCAGCAACTTACACCATACACAAAAATAAAACTCAAGATGGATAAAAGACTTAAAGTATAAGTCGCAACACCATAAAAGTCTTGGAGGAGAACATAGGCAGGAACCTCTCAGATATTCCACCGATATGTCCCCTAGAGCAAGGGACATAAAGGAAAGAATAAACAAATGGGACTTCATCAAAATAAGAAGCTTCTGCACGGCTAAAGAAAACATCAGCAAAATGAAAAGGGAACCAACCATATGGGAAAATATATTTGCCCATGATACCTGGGACAGGGATTTGATCTCCAAAATACATAAAGATCTCACATGACTCCACTCCAGGAAGACAAATCCTATTAAAAAATGGGCAAAGGACCTGAACAGACACTTCTCCAAGGAAGAGATACAGAGTGCCCAGAGTCATATGAAAGGATGCTCAACATCACTAGCCATCAGAGAAATGCAAATTAAAACAACAATGAGATACCACTTCATACTGGTCAGAATGGCCATCATAAACAGATCAACAAACAACAGGTGCTGGCGAGGCTGTGGAGAAAAGGGAACCCCAGTATACTGTTGGTGGGAATGCAGACTGGTGTAACCACTGTGGAAAACAGTTTGGAATTTCCTCAAAAAGCTAAAAATGGAGTTGCCTTTTGACCCAGTGATTCCCCTGCTGGGACTATACCCGAAGAATCCCAAAACGCCAATTCAAAAGAATCTATGCACCCCAATGTTCGTGGCAGTGCTGTTTACAATAGCCAAGTGCTGGAAGCAGCCTAAGTGCCTATCAACAAATGAGTGGATCAGAAACTATGGTACATCTACACAACGAAATACTAGGTAGCAAAAACAAAGAAAGAGCTACTCCCCTTAGTGACAGCATGGATGGAACTGGGGATCATTATATAATAAGTGAAATAAGCCAGGAGGTGAAAGACAAATACTATATGATCTGACCTATAAGTGGAACCTAATCAACAAAACATACAAGCAATGAAAATATAACCAGCAACATGGAAAGAAAAAAGAAACTGATAGTAATGAGAGGGAAGGAGGGAGGGGTGTAATGGGGAAAAGAAGGGGAAGGATCAAATCAAGGAACATGTATAAAGGACCTGTAGACAAAGCCAAAGTGGGGAAGGGTTGAGGGTGGGAGGTGGGGGTGGGTGGGGCAGGGGAAAGTGTTGGCGGGAAAATGGGGACAAATGTAGTTGAACAATTAAAAAAAAAATCCCAAACAAACCAATCCAATTAAAAATGGGCAAAGGACTTGTACAGACACTTCTTCAAAGAGGACATGCAGATGGCCAATAAACATATGAAAAAATGCTCAATGTCACCAATTGTCAGAGAAAGACATTAAAACCACAATGAGATATCACCTCACACCTGTCAGAATGGCTATCATCAATAAATCAACAAACAACAAGTACTTGCAAGGATATGGAGAAGGGGGAACCCTCATACGCTGTTGGTGGGGATGCAGACTGGCACAGCCACTGTGGAAAGCAGTGTGGAGGTACCTCAAACTTTTAAAAACAGAACTGCCTCATGACCCAGCGATTCTACCTCTGGGAATATATCCAAAGAAATCCAAAACACCAATTCGAAAGAATATATGCATCTCTGTGTTCATTGCAGAGTGACTTAGAATAGCCAAGGTTTGGAGGCAGTTAAGTGACCAGCAGTAGATGAGTAGATAGAAAAGCTGTGGTACATTTGCACAATGGAATAGTAGTCGGCCATAAAAGAAGAAGGAAATCTTACCCTTTGCAGCAGCATGGATGGATCCGGAGAGCATTATGCTAAGTGAAAGGAGCCAGTCAGAGAAAGACAAGTGTCATGTGATTTTACTCATATGTGGAATCTAATGAACAAAATAAACTAATAAAATAGAAACAGACTCATAGATAGAGAACAGACTGACTGCTGTCAGAGGGGAGGGTAATCGCCAGGTTGGGTGAAAAAGGTAAAGGGATTAAGCAAACTACACCCTGCCCCCGCCTCCCCAAACTTGTAGACACAGGCAAAAGTATGGTGACTACCAGAGGGATAGAGGGCTGAGGGGAGCAGAAGAGAGCAGAGGGGATAAATGGTGATGGAAGGAGACTCGATTTGGGGTGGTGAACACACAATACAATATACAGATACCGTATTATAGAACTGTACATCTGAAACCTATATAATTTTATTAACCAATATCCCCCCCAATAAATTCAATAAAAAATAAAATAAAAAGTAATGAAAATGACATATTTTAGGAATTATTAATATTATTGGCCCTGGTTGGGTAGGTCATTTGGTTAGAGCATCGTCCCAATTTGCCTAGGTTTTGGGTTTGATTTCTGGTCAGGGCACTTGCAAGAATTGACCAATGAATGCATAAATAAGTGAAACAACAAATTGATGTTTCTCTCCCTTTCTCTCTCTAAAACCAATAAATAAAAGTATTAACATTGTTTAGTATTCTAAAGCAAAATATAAATAGTTATTAGCAAGTTTCAAAATTGTAAATCAACATTATTTAACAATGAAAGATTTAATTAAACTTTTGTAGATGAAATTAAATTCAACGAATTATTTTATAAAAGTCAAACTATTTGCAATTCCATCATTCAATGTCTACCTCATGGCCAATGTAAAGAATCTGTATTTTGCTTCATATGTGTTACGTTTAGACCCTCATGTGCACAAATTAAAGAATAATATGAGCTGTTTAGGATTGCAAAATATTCCCAAGTTGTCTTATGCAACTGTTGGCAATATTGTGCTAATTTGCGAGTAATTCCTGTAGCTACAGGAATTCCTGTGCTGATTTTTGGAGGCTCAGACCGGAACAGGAATAAGAGCAAAAACATGGGCACCTCGCGCTATTGGGGGATCTTGATTGTGCAAGAATCTATGAGAGAAAAGGTTTGAGTGACAAATGCCTATAAATAAGTTCTTACGTCCCTCCAACCATTCCTAAGCCCAGAAGCATAATTTTGTTTTCGCTGGCAGCGGCACAGCTCACAGACCTCTGGTGTAGAGGTGCAATCACCCTTTGCTTCCATGATACAGGAAGGAGAAAGCCTGTGCCCAGGGGCTGCAGGGAGCTTGTGTGTGGGAGGAGGCCCTGTAAAGTGCCAGCCTCTCTCACCGGATCTACAGAAGGAACCACATCAATAATGCTGCAAATGAATGAAAACAAACAAAGCCTGTGCGAATGTCTGTGTAGAGTATGTTTTCAACGGTTTCTATATTCGCTTTTGGAGTTTATACCAATTTTCATTCGTTTCTGGCTTGTATTAATTTGCATAAAATTAAATGGCTCCTTCTGCATACTGGATTTTTTTTTAATCTTCTTCCTTAAAGAACATACAAATTGTCATGTTCCTTTTAGTTGATTTGCTCTTTTCAGAATTCATATTCTTTTTCTGTCTCTTTTATGCAATATGTTGCTCTTTGGCCTGGAGCCAAATTTCTAGGCTTCCCTCCAGTAAAGCCTTTATAAAAAGACAATCACCAGCTCACTGGGGAGGGAGCATTAATTTACAACGGCTGAGTAGAAAAAGGGTTTTACTTACTATCACTGCGTCTCCAGGAAAGTGGTAACTATGTGCTCTCAGGAAACCCTCGTTTTGTAATGAGAATGTAGACATATTTATGAAGCACCGTGGGTGGCACATGGAGCCAGGGACCTGGGCCTATGCGCTGGCACCATTCCATACCAGCTCTGGGCCCCGAGCTGGCACTTCACTTCCCTCAACTTCAGTGCCCTCATCTGAGAAATGGGGATAATATTGAGCTGTCATGAGCATCAATGAGATAAGCATACGGAAGTGTCTTATAGGTGAATTGTATTAAGTTCAACTACTTGGGTTTATTTTTATAGTTTCCCTGCACTATGTTAATATTCCACTGTAGTACTTTCTGAGCTAGTCTCAGTATTGTTCTATTGTTATCATCTTATGCCACCCAAAAAGTGCTCTCGAGATTAATGTTAATGTTTCAAAAGAGGTTTTTTTTTTTTAAAAAAAGTTAAAGGGTAGGGTTGATTTGAAGGATGTAGTTATGATGGGTGCAGGAAAATGTTCAAGTCCTGAAATTAAGATCAGATGATATTTAGAATCAATGAGCAAAGGTTTGCCAGGAAATTAAGGGAGGTTTCCAGACATGGAAGTAGCAGGCACTGGGCCTTGCTCATAGTATTATTATTCAGCTCAGGCTGCAGGACAAAATACCACAGACTAGTTGGCTTAAACAACAGAAATTTATTTTCTCCCAGTCTGGACGCTTAAAGTCCAAAATTAAGGTGTTGGCACTTGTGGTTTCTTCAGATGCCGCTGTCTTTCTCCTTGGCTTGCAGACGGCCGCCTTCTTACTACACCCTCACATGGTTGACCCTCTGTGCACGCCCATCCCTGAGGTCTCTCTCTGTCCAAATTTCCCCGTCTTATAGGAGAGCAGTAGGACTGGAGTGTGGTCTCACCCTAACAGCTTCATTTTAACTTAATCACCTCTTTGAAGGACTTATCTCCAAATACAGTTACCTTTTGTGGTACTGTGGTTAGGATTTTAACATGAATTTTGGGGGCACACAATTCAGCCCATAATACCCATCAACACTGAAATCAGATGACAGCGCAAGTACTGAGTCTGGTCCAGAACAAGAACTCTGACTCCTAGCCCTCTGCGAATTGGTACAAACATGAATTTTTGTTCCCCAAGTACATAAAAATGAACATTGTACCAGCTGAGTAAACCAGGGAGCTCTTACCTGGGAGCCTGACATAGTTCATTCTTTCATTTGTTCATGTGTTTATTCAACAAGCCTTTCCTGGGTGCCTGTCAGGTACAGGCAGTTCTAAGGCATCTTGTCCTGTGACCTTGAGATGTTCATGGTCTGTAATGGAAAACAGACACATAAATAAATAGGTGTGAGGATATGTGATGGGTATAAGAGGACAAGTCTACACCAGATCCAGTGGTGGTATGGGCTGATCCATGTGGCTGTGGACATTGAGCTGAGTTCCTTAGGAATGTGTAATGCCACTAATAACAGTAACTGACTATAGGATCTTTATTACGTGGCAGGCTTGGTCTTACATGCTTTACTTGTGCTACCTCAATAACCACAACTCTGGGAGGTTATTGAGCTTTTATGACAACCGTGGAGGGAGTATTATTAGTTCCATGTACTACTGTGGAAACAAGGGCCTAGGGAGCTTGATATAAACTTTCTCTGAAAAACACATTATGTTGAAGCTCTCACCCCCAACTAATGCCATTAGATGGTGATACCTTTGAGAGGCAACTAGGTTTAGATGAGGGAAGAGCTCTCATAGTGGAATTAGTGCCCCTATAAAAAGATGAAGAGATGTGAGAGCTCTCTCTCTTTCTCCCACACACAGAAGAAAGACCATGTGATCAGAGTGAGGGCCTCTGTCTACAAGGCAGGAAGAAGGCCCTCACCAAGACCTGAAACTGCTGGCCCCTGATCTTGGATTTCCCAGCTTCCAGAACTGTGAGAAATACATGTCTGTTGTTTAAGCCCCCAGTCTATCGTGTCTCGCTGTGGTAGACCACACTGATTAAGACAGAACTGAAGGAATTTACCCAAGGTCTCCTAAGTGTCAGAGTTGGTTTTTGAAACTATGTTGGTATGAATCTATCTCAACGGAAGCGAGGCATGGAGGAACAAGAAAGGAGGCAAAGAGGGAAGGTAGAGGCCGGCTTATACTTAGCCCTTCTGTGCCTCCGTGTCCTCATCTGTTAAATGGTGATGACAGCAATAGCATGCACTTCCTGTGGTTGCAAACTGCTTAGAGCGGCATCGGACACACAGTGAAGGCTGCGTACCTGCTCACTGTTACTAGGTTATCAATGGAGTCAATGGCTGCAGGGAGCTTAGTTAGGAGATTGTTGCTATGATTCAGATAAGTGATGATAAGGGTCAGACTTACAGAGGAGCGCTGGAGATAAAGAGCTAAAGAATTTGAGAGTTAATCGAGAGCAGTGGTGGATGGGATGTAGTGGGTGACAGAGAAGTCTCCACTTGGCTTGGGTGACATAGTGACATTAACAGAAATAACTAACACAATGTGCTAGGCACTGTGCTAAAGGTCTCTCTTTCCCTGTATATCCAGAGCCTCGCCCAGCTTGATTATTCTTTCATAACATTTATCATTCCACCTGGCAGATATATATATATGTAGTTGGGAACCGTAGCCTAGTCAACTTGACACATTAAAAATGCCATCACAGAGATGAGGCAGCTTGTGCTTAGAGAGAGCGTCCTGTCCTCCTGACCTGTTCACGATTTCCGAGAATCAGGACATCCTGACATCAGGCAACTTCCTTATCTCCCAAGGAAGAGATAAGGAAGTTACCTGAGGGGTTGGATGACAAATTTGCAGGGCTGACTGTGTCACCACTGCAGGGGTCCACTGGCCCT
Source organism: Pteronotus mesoamericanus (assembly GCF_021234165.1). Taxonomy (NCBI): domain Eukaryota; kingdom Metazoa; phylum Chordata; class Mammalia; order Chiroptera; family Mormoopidae; genus Pteronotus; species Pteronotus mesoamericanus. The sequence goes on along the minus strand of NW_026555166.1, from coordinate 5,175,835 downwards.
GTGAAGAGAACTCAGGGATTTAAGGAAAGTGGCAGCAGATCTCTTTGGTGAGCTGCAAAGTCAGGAAGTCAGCCAAGAAAACAGACCCTGTGTTAGAGTAGCAGATGCTTTAGAGGCAGGTGTAGCACGAAGGAAGGCAAGTTAGCCCCCGGGACCTGTACCTTCTTGCGGAGGAAGAAAAGAGAAGGAACCCTGAAAGACTGCATTATTTCTCCTGGGGGCTGAATGAAGCCTAAGGAGGCTGGCTGCCTTATGCACGAAGGGACCGAGTTACCTTTAATTGGCTCACCCACCCCGCTCTGCTGGGGTGGGCTCCGCAGCACTCCCAGAGGGATAAAGAAAGCTGCATTTCCTCCCAGATATGGGCCACACATTCCCTGAACACATACAATGTAAAAATGCCCCCCATTTGTGTTGTCTTACTCCTATCCCCATGTCTGTATGTTTAAAAAAATTTTTTTTTAATTGTTCAAACACATTTGTCTCTATTTTCCCACCACCATTTTCCCCTGCCCCACCCACCCCCACCTCCCACCCTCAATCCTTCCCCACTTTGGCTTAGCCTTTGGGTCCTTTATACATGTTCTTTGATTTGGTCCTTCCCCTTCTTCTTCCCATTACTTCCTTCCCGCCTCCCCTCTGGTTACTGTTGGTTCAATGTCTGTATGCTTTCTGCAAATGGAGTCGGGTAGTCATCCCAGCCCTGCTCTGGTGATTTGCTGAGTGACTATGTTAATTATACTCTGGATTCAAGGAACAGAGGAAGTGATCCCAGTGGGGAACTCCGTAAGGGAAAGGGGTTGTTGCAGGTCAAATTTCCAGGGAAGCAGACCCAGAGATGGTTTAGTGTGCAGGATGGCTATTAAGGAGTGCCCTTGGATAAACTCCTGTTGAAGGGGAGGAAGGAAGTAAAATTGGGCAGAGGGAGAAGTGGAACCGTGACCTCAGGCCCCACGACACCCAGGGGAACTCTGGAGCTAGAGATGTGCCAGGATGGGCTGAGACGGCCATCAGAAGGTGAGGTGGCTCTCTGCAGCTGCGACAGTCATGAAGGGCCTGACACTATCTGCTGCCCGTGGCCCCCCAGGAACCCAGTTTCTCCCTGCATCTCACTGGCTTTCATGACTCCCATGCTCCCCTCTTGTATGCTGTCTGCTCCCTCTGTGCGTCTGGTCCGCTCTCTCCTGGGCATTGCCTGGGTGGTCCCTGTTCTCCTGAGTTGTGAAGGAGGTATTCACATTGATCTGGGTCTGAGGTTCCCATACTGTTCCATGGAACACATCCATGTAAGACAGAGCTTACATGTCTTTCAAAAGCTGGGTAACATGTACACACAAGTTCATTGTACTTCTTTGCCCTTATTTTGTGTGTATTTAAAAAATCTTCATAATAGAAAATGTAAATAAATATATCTCCTTCTTAAGAAAATGTTAGCTGCAAATGAGAGGTGGTATAGGGAAATGGGTGAAAATTTGGATTCTGAAATTAGAGTACGTGTGTTTTTCTAAAAGAGTCTTTAATTCAAGGCCTGGCCGGTGTGGGTCAGTGGGTTGAGCATCATCCTGCAAAGCCAAAGATTGTGGGTTTGATTGCCAGTCAGGGCACGTGCCTGGGTTATGGGCCTCGCCCCACATTGGGGTGCGTGCAACAGGCAACTGACAGATGTTCTCTCTCGCAAATGTTTCTCTTCCTCTCTTTCTCCCTACCCTCCCCCTCTCTAAAAAATAAAAACAAATAAAGTCTTTTAAAGATTTAAAAGATCTTTAAATATCTTTATTTAAAAGAATAAAGTCTCTAATTCAATACCATTCCGAGGAATTTATCTTGAGGATAGAATAAAACATGGTACTAAGTTTCACATTAGAGAATGTTCATTAATGTTATTTATAACAAAAATGAGATATATCCCGTTTTGATGTGACTTCTTTACATCCGTATAGGACTTCTGTTCAGCTAGACTTCAGATTGTTCTCCAGGCTGATCGTTCTATAATTCAGTTGTAATTTTCATGTGGTCATGGGAGGAAGTGAGTGTAGTGTCCACCTTCTCCGCCCTCTTGCCTGGATCCTGGAGTGTATGAGTTTGAATCCAGCCCCTACTAGACAGGCAAGTGACCTGACCTCCCTATGTGAGCTCTGCTTCCCTGAAGAGGGGCAGGGTGACTCCTCAGGGGTGGGGACACTGAGTGATTGGCATGCCCTTGGCAGTTTTTTTATGGAAAAATATCAAGTATGAAGCTCAGAATGTATTTTAAAAATTTGTACATATATGTATACAAGAACTAACAGGAAAAACTAATTTTACTTATACATCATTTCTGAGAGACTGTAAAAAATATTTTTGTCTGTAGACACAGCTCTGTCCTTGGGGTAAGCATGTCCATGCACACCAGGGAGAAGATGCTGCTCAGGCCACAATTCTGGGCCCACCGGGAAGTTCCACAGCCTCTTTAGGAAAAAGGAAAGCAGATCTCAGACCCTCTGGCTGGGATGGCTTATGGCCTGCAGCTTAAAGGGGGTCTGGGCAGGGATTCTCCCCCACTAAGGCTACTAACATTAGTTTGTGACACCATTCATAGGGCCAAAAGAACCTGCTATCCTGGGAAATGACAAACCTCTGGCAAGGAATGGAAGAAGCAGGAAAGAGAAGCCTCCCTCCTCTGGCATAAAAGTATCAGTTGTCAGATGCAAGGCTGGTGGGGTCTCAGGGGCCAGGTGGGGTCACGGCAGGAGAGCTGCAGAGAGACCGTGGCTGGGGAGGCTGCGCTCAGGCCACTGCTCCTGACACCCGAGCCGGAGTAATGAGAATGATAATCCTGATGTTTTTTCAGTTCTGGTGGGTTTTTTTTTCCACTGCACTGTTCCTGGCAGCATTATTTGTGATCATGAAAAAGGGCATATAGGCCACATTGTGGAGAGCTTTGTCCCTGGTAGGAAGAATGAGTAGACTGAAAGGTTGTGACGGGTAAGGTACGCTCTCAACCAGACAAGACACAGAGTTCATGCTCCAGAGGCATTCAGCTAAAACCGCCCCCCGCCAATCCCATTACATGGAGAGAAGTTATAAGGGTTGTGTTGTTATTAAAAAAAAAAAAAAATCAGCAACAGAAGCACAGAGACTAAAAACTAAAACAGCCTCTTTCCTTCCCTCCTCCACACGACAGCAATCCCATTCTCACCCCAGAGAGAAGATATTAGTTTGATGTGTGTCCTTCCCATCCAGGACATAAAGATTTGCCTCATTCATTCAAATGGCCACATAATTTTCCATTATTTGGATTATTGAGGTTTTTCATTGCTGTAATGCTGCAGTGAATCCAGCTTGGGATTTCCAAACTGTGGTCGGTGTTTGTGCGTTTGCACATATGTGTCACTATTTCCTTAGGACAGACCTTATACTGGAATTCCTAGGTCAAAGGGCATGTACATTTTTAAATGTTGCCGAATTGCCTTAGGAAACGCCTTTACATTCCTACGGAATATTTTGCAGAATGAGAAGCAGATGAAGATAAGTGACAGGCTTTCCTAAGGTCACAGAGCTGGTAAGTGGTAGAAACAAGATGGGACTACAGCTGAGTTTGGCCTTTGCATAGTCTTGGGCCAAAGGGAAAGTGCTTGAGGCAGTTTGGACTCTGTTAAGGGCAGGCAAGATTAGCAAGGGTGTTTGAAAGGTCGGGGAGTTCAAAGGACTTCAGAAGGAGGTAGGGTAATGAATTTGGGAGGACCTAGCAAGAGTTGGTGTTCCTAAGCAGGGATGGGCTCCCCCTTCTCCCACTGCTCGTGCTGCGTGAAAACCCACTGAAGCACTCATGCAATTGAGTCTTGTGGATGCTCACTCCCTCCTTACACTGTGGCGGCAAAATGGAGGCCAAGGGTGTGCTCTGGAGGTCCTTTCTGGGTCCTAATCCTGAAAGTTCCTTGATCATCCTTTCTGCCACATCCCATCAACTAGCAAGTGCAGTGGACTTCGACTTCCTTAATATTACTTCACTTCTTTGTCCCCTGCCAGAGCCTAGCCCAGGTCCCCATTGTCTCTCCTAACTGGTCTTACCACATTCACTTTCACTCCCTCCAATTTTCCCTCCACATGATCTTTCTAAAGGAAACATTAAAAAAAAGAGATTTTACTTATTTCTCATGTTTTAGAGAGAGGGGAAGGGAGGGAAAAAAGGGGAGAGAAACATCAATGTGTGTGAGAAATATTGATCAGTTGCCTCTCGCACAACCCTAAGTGGGGATCTGGCCCGCAACCCAAGCACGTACCCTGACTAGGAATCGAACTGATCAGCAACCTTTTGGGTCACAGTCTGGTGCTCAGCCCACTGAGCCACACCAGCCAGGGCATAAAGGGCACATTTCGATTGTTCAGTTCCTCAGCTTAAAACACGCTGATGGCTCTGCAATGCCTTTCAGATAGAAGCCACATTCCTCAGCCCGTTTGATGGGTCCTTCACCTTCTGGCCTCCACTTTTCTTTCTTCTTCCTTGGCCTATGTGTCACTGACTGAATTCCGTGAACATAACCCACTGTGTCATGCTTCAAGGCCTTTGTCCATACAGTTTCTTCTCTCTGGAATGCTGTTCTTTTGCTAACTCCTGTTCGAATTTTGGTCTCTGTTTAGAAAATATTCTACTGGGAAACTGCAAGGACGGCCTTGGTTATGGGCTGTCTTGGACCCATGCTTCACATATTCTACCATTATTATAATTTTCTTTTTTTCTGTCTGTCTCTTGACCCTGGCCTGCACATTAGCCTTTCCAGGGCAGCTTTTAAAATGCTGATGCAGCCCCCTGCCTCGCCCTGAGATTCTGAGTTAACTAACCAGGTGTGCGGCCGGGACGCTGGTGGTTTTCAGAGCTCACCAGGGGATTCCGATGCGCGCCCAGGGCCGAGGACAGCACGGCACTCCGCACACAGCTCCCCGGCCAGCGGCCCAGGCTGTCGGTCATCATCCTGCACCCCTCGCTCGGCACTGAAATGCCCAGGGGTTTAATGAGCGTGGATGCAGCAGTTTATAGAAGGGATGAATCATTAAGACAAAAAATGATGTAAACCAAACATACATTGGGTAGCAAGTTAGAGCTTTGGACAGGTTCTAGAGAGCAATCACTAACCAGTCCTGTAAAAACTTACTGATCCCTGAGGTCACTTTAAAAAAAAAATTCGTAAGTTTGTTTACTTTAGATTCATAGTAAAAATCACACATTTAGGTAGCTGGTCCCTCTTTGGAAGCCTCCTCCTCCTCCCTTGCCCAGCCCCACGGTGAAGCCAAATGTTACAGTGTCAGAAGCCCAAAACCCATCTTGAAAGACTGGTGTGTGATTTAAATTTTACTATAAATTTCCTGAAGTTTTCATTGCTTAGGAATAGTAAAATGTAATTAAAAATTCCCTGGCCAACTTCTCTGCTCTTTTTCTCCTCCAATAGCCTTCTTCAGTTTCCTTGTCTCTACTCTGCCTACCATCCCTCCTCTGAAAAAAGAACAAAATCTCTCACATCTATGAACATCTAGCAGTTCAGCTCTTTCCCTCTGCTTGCATAGCCTACATAGGAAGCCAAAAGCCAGAAGCTAGCTGAAGAGTGACCATTCATGGCTTCTTCAGTGCTCTCCTGGGAGGCCTCCATTCACCATGTTATACTATTAAGCCCTTTCTGTCAGGAATCATTCATATAGGCACCAACATTATACCAGGCTTCCAGGAGCAAGTACCAATCATCCCGGTGCTGTGTCACCCACGGGGTATGAAGGTGGGGGGCGTGAGAGAGGAGGAGAAGGGAAGGAAACATGCCAGCTCCTCCCTAAACAAGGCCTGATGTTAAGGCCAGTGGAAGCACAGGGATGGATGGCTTGGGGGGAGCTGGCCAGGGTCACCCCATGTAGACACAATTATTAATGTCCTTTAACCAAAGATCATCAGGCACACAACTGAAGCTGTGTTAGATTTATTGCTCTTTGCAATGAGAAAGAACTCATACTTTGGGGAATGGTGGAGGGTCTCAGTAAGAGGGCATTCTGAGGACTTAGTGCAGGGTTTTGCTTGTGTTCTTAGGTGATTTTGGAGAAGGTTCAAGGAAGGAGGGCTTTGCTCTGGATGAGTGTTCTCATGATGTAGGTGTAATTCTGATTGAGAATCTGTATTCGTTTGCTCAGGCTGCTATAACAAAATACCACAGACTGGGTGGCCTAAACAACAGACATTTATTTTCTCACTGTTCTGGAGGACTGAAGTCCAAGATCAAGGTGTCAGCAGGTTTGGTTTCTCCTGAGGCCTCTTTCCTTGGCTTGCAGAGGGTCATTTTCTTGCAGTGTCCTCAGATCGTTGTCCCACCATGCCTGAGTCCCTCTGATGTCTTTTTCGTGTCCAAATTTTTCTTTTTACAAGGACAGCAGTCAGATTGGATTAGTGCCTGCCCTAACGGCCTCATTTTAATGTAATCACCTCTCTAAAGACCCAATTTAAAAAAAAAAAAGTCACATTCTGAGGTACAGAGTATGAGCTTCAACACATGCATTTTGAGGGGACACAATTCAGCCCATAAGAGTATCTTACTACATCTTGCCTACAAGGTGGGGGAAAATGATCAAGGCTAAAGCTGAGCTGGGTAAAGCAGCAGCAGCCACTCATTAGCCATGATGGGGACATTTGGTCCTTTGTGTGGTTTGGACAGTGTTATTACTGAGATGTGATTATGGAGTGGTCTTGTTTTTGTCTTCATCCATCACAGTCACAGAGTGGCCTTGTCAGATGCTGATGTTCTGTGAAGTTATTTACATTCAGCAGGAGAACTCCACAACCTGGCTGTGGATGTTGCTAGTTCGTAGCAACACCAAGTGTTCACTGATAGAGCCAGGCCGGCTTCTGGCTATCAGGAGATGTCTTCTCTTTCTCATAATCTAGGTACAAACTGTGCTTGTTAAGCAAATGCAGCTTTGGGATAATCACCACACTTTCTAACTTCTAAATTTTGATGCCAACAAGGAATGTGGTAAAACTCCAGTCCCCTGGAGTTAAAATTCCAGGAATGCACGGAACCTCAAGCCCTGGAAGTACAAGGAGCAGGTCTTCAGCTGCTCACTTTGAGCACACAGTCTGCTCATGGAGCGCCACGTTTGAACATTGGGGAATCCCTTGGCACCCCACTTTACTCAGTGTATTAGTTTTCTGTTGCTGTGTAACAAGTTACCACAAACTCAGTGGCTTAAAAGAGCACACATTTATTGTCTCATAGATTCTCTGGGTCTGGAGTTCAGGCAATGACTTAACTGGTCCTTTGCTTAGGGTAACATGAGGCTGCAATCAAGGTGTTTCCCAGGATTGGTTTCTCATTAGGGGCTTAACTGGGAAAGAATTTTCTGAGTTCACTCAGATGTGGGCAGAATTCATTTCCTCATGGTCGTAGGACTCATAGCAACTTGTTTTTCAAAAACTGCAATACAGAGGCAGAATCCAGCAAGAATGGGTGCTATGCTGTTATATAGTCATGCATATGTAAGCAACCAAACACATCCATCACTTTTGCTACCTCCGTTGGTTATAAGCAAGTCACAGGTCCTACTTACACGCAAGAGGACAGAAGCATGAATACCAGGAGGCAGATCAAGGAGGCCTGCCCACCATACCTGGGCTGTCCAACCATTTTGGGAAACCTGAGTGTGTTAAGTGACTCAGGACTTGGAAGGCTGCAGGTCAGCCACACCAGGCAAGGCAAGGCAGGGTGAAGGCACAAGGGTAGGGCAGAAGCCACAGTAAATTCTCTGCAGACCCTGAAAATTTTGTTTTGAAGGAAGTATCTGATTATTGGGAAAGAGCAAAAAGGTCTCCAGGGTATAATTTCCTCAGGTGACTGCTATGAAGGGAACAGGCATTCCAGGTTTGTGCAAAATCAGGAAGCCATTGGTGGGATGCAGAGGAAGAATTTAAGAGTAGGTGGACATAGGAAGGTTGCCAGGGGTATGAATTGCACGTGAAAGAGAAACAGAAAGGAGCAGGAAAATGTTTACAAACATCCAGGTCTCTGGCAGTGGGAGGTAAGAGGTATAGACCAAGAACAATACTCAAGTAAGGAAGTTGAACTAGATAGAGAAATTCTGTGCATAGATAGAGAGGAGGCTTCTGGCACATTTAGCATCTCCTTCCTGAGCAGAAAGGAGAAACCCGGGAGGCCTTCAGCCTAGATGTCTTGAAAGATTTTATCTATTTATTTTTTAGAGAGAGGGGAAGGGAGAGAGAAAGAGAGGGAGAGAAACATCGATCACTTGCCTCTTTCACGGCCCCAACTGGGGACCTGGCCTGCAACCTACAGCCTAGATTTCTTTATAAGGTAGGGGAGGAGCAAGCCATGCCAGCCTGCCTGTCACCAGGGCAGTACTATGGAGTGATAGGGGACCCAGGGATGCCTGTGGAGACATGTATGGGGAGTACCTGGGATTCTACTAAATGTTTGGACACTGAATGTCTTACAGAATAAATCAGTGAAGGCAGGAAGCCCTGCTTAAAAAACAGCAGAAACAAAGTTATCTATATGCCAGACATTTCAAACTCATATCTGGCCATATCATGGACCATAAAGTCCCATTAAATTCAAAATAATTGAAATTATACAGAGGATGTTTTCTGATTACAATGGAATTAGATTAGAAATCATTAACAATAAGATATCTGGGAAAAAAACCCATAATTTGGAAATTAAGCAATATACTTCTATACTGTCTACGGTCAAAGGAAAAATCACCTTGCCCTGGTCTGTGTGGCTCGGTTGGTTGGAGCACCATTCTGTAAACCAAAAGGTGGAGGTTTGATTCCCGGTCAGGGCACATGCCTAGGTTGCGGGTTTGGTCCCTGGTCAGGGTATGTGTAAGAGGCAACCAGTGGATGTGTCTCTCCTCTCTCTTTCCCTTCCTTCCCCTCTCTCTAAAATCAATAATCATATCCTTGGGTGAGGATAAGGAAAAAAATCACCCAGGAAATTAGAAAGTATTCCTTACTGAATGATAATGCATTTCAAAATCTGTGAGATATAGCTAAAGCAGTGCTTGCAGGGAAATATATAGCTTTAAATGCTTATATTAGAGAAGAAGAAAGATTCAATGACCTAAGATTCCACCTTAACAAGCTAAAAAAAGAAGAGGGAAGTACATTCAGAGTAACCAAAAGGAAGGAAAAACAGGTAAGAGCAGAAATCAATGTAATAGAAATGAAAAAAACGAGAAGATTAACAAATTCCACCATGTTTTTGCAACACATTATTCCTCCCCCTCTTCCCTCTAGCCACAGCTGATTGGTTGGTAATTCATTTGCAGTGGGGGAAAGACTATGAAGTAATAGTTAATTATTGTATTGGGTTGGCCCCAAAATTCATTTGTTTTTTTCCCCATAAGATGGCTCTAGTAGCCCTTGGTTGTTTTTAACTTCATTAGAAACAGTTTTGTTAGATTGCATTGTGACAGCTGTCATATCAACGTGCATTCAAAACAAACATCAAAATTGGTGAATTTTTTATGTAGTCATATTGAAAATAGAAGAAAGTAAGTGATATGTTTGACATATTATGTTTTATTTCAATAAAGTGAAAAATGCAACTGAAACCCAAAAAAGATTTGTGCAGTATACGGAGAAGGTGCTATGACTGATTGTACGTGGTAAAAGTGTTTTTGCGAAGTTTTGTGATGGAGATTTCTTTCTGGAGATGCTCCACGGTTGGGTAGACCGGTTGAAGCTGATAGCAATAAAACCAGGACATTAATTGAGAACAGTCAATTTATACCACTAGAGAAATGGAGGACATGCTCAAAATATCCAAATCAGTAAAGTTACTGGTGAAAGTGAAAAATGCGTCTTTTATTTTATGGAAAATAAAAAAACATGAACTTTTTGGCCAACCCAATGCTTAACTTCCCTTTTGGATTCTTGGTGCTGTCGTCTCGCAACCAGAGAACGTTTTCGCCAGTAGGTGGCAGCGCTGGCACCTTGAAAACCGGGACAGGCCGCTAGTGGGTGAGATCGGGACCCAAGATTGCCGGGGGGCTGAAAGGGAGTTCGTTGAGTAGGAGGGAGAGGGAGAGAAGGAGGGAGGGACAACTCCAGAAAGTAAATACACTTAGGACAGGAAAATGTTAACGATTTCACAAGAATACCTGAAGCCTGACGCCCGGGGAATCAAAGCTTGGAAAATTTAGTTCGTTAAAGCCGGGGTTCTTTGCTGGAGTACTGAGGATGTGCTTCAGGGTCTCAGAAAACCCCTCCTTCCATTGCGTGCAAATCTGGGCACCCCATCCCATTCCTCTGCCGCCCACAATTTCTATTAGAGTTTCAAAATAAACAGGGACTTTAAAACAACATCCTCTGCTACAAATGCTCCATTAAACACCACTCAAAAGGTAATCATGCCTAAGTCTGGGCTGTAAGGGGAGGTGGTAAAGTGCCCTCAAGCTTTGGGTGGGAGGTGGCAGAGGCCGGGCACAGCTAGCTGCTTTTACAATTTTTTTCTTCCGGAAGGGTCAGTGCCGCCCCTTGGGGAAAAGCTTCTTGGAGGATTTGGAGCGGAAAGGGGTCGGCCACATAGTGCAGGATCACTATGGGCACCAGGCGAGATGCTTTTCTTAAATGTCTTCATTTACTCTTTGCAGTAATCATTCGAGTTTGGTGTTCACATCCTTATAGCATTCCCTCAAATCCCTTAAGAGGACACTTAATGGAGTGCCGTCTTTTGTGGTTCCGTACTTTAAGTGAATGCACACATTGACTGCTCCCCATTTTTTACAGACAAAACTGCCATACATTTTCTCTGTTTAATGGACTTTCCCTTAAAAATAGCCTCTCGTTTGTTTCATTGGTCTGTCTCTTTCAGTCAAGAGACAACCTCGGCATCGGCAGCAGAAACACAGACGTAAGGGCGGGAACCAATACGATTTTAGGCTGAACTTAGAAGACAGTCGTGGAACCTCACTTTTCCCTTCTCGCCGACCCCGGCGGTGGCCGCCTGCCCTGGCAGCGTTTGGGCGGGAGAACCAGGGGCCCGGGCTACGTCGCCTCCGGGTGGCGCGGGGTTGGGAGGGGTCGGACCGGCCCCACGTGGCCGTCGCGGACCCGCTCGTCTGGCCCCGCCCGGAGGCGGCCGCGCGAACTGCAGGGGGAGCAGGCGAGAGGTGCGGGGCAGTCGGCGAGCCCCGGCCCCCGAGCCCGGCGAGCCATGGCGGGCGCTCGGCCAGTCCGCAGCCCCGCGGCCGCCGGCTAGCCGAGCCGGACGGCCTCTGCCGCCTCACTCCTTGCCTCCGCGCCCAGGCCTCGGAGCCGCCGCGAGGAGGATGAGTCCCTGGAGCTGGTTGCTGCTGCCCACCCTCTGCCTCCTGCCCACCGGCGCAGCCCCGCGGCGCGGCGCTCCCGCCTCCGCCCGCTGCGAGCTCAAGCCCCAGGTAAGGCACGTCGGCGCGGGCGGGCGGCCTCCCGGCACCTCCCAGGTGATTGCCTTCCGAACCCCGCGAAGCTCCGCGCACTCGGACGCCGAGCGGACTCTGCAGGCCGGGCTCCACCTCCCACAGCGGCGCCTCCTTGCTCACGCGTCCTGCTGCGTCCCCGCTCCCCTTTTTTTTTAAGCGGGGGCGCAGCCCTGCGGCCGCAGGGAACCCTGTTTCCCAGCCACGCGCCATTATCAGACCAAGGGAGCCCCAGCGGAGTCTCCTGGGTCTTGCTAGTCTGCGTCGGAGATATTCAGGGGTTAAATTCACGAGGACCGTTTGGGGTCAGGACTTGGGCACATTTACCTTGGAACTTTGTACCGCCTTTTATTTCCTTAACCTTCGTATTATTCAGTCCTAAGTTAGAAGGGTCTGGGGAAGGCTAAGGCATTCCCGTATCTTACCGACCTGGGAAACTGAGACCCAGAAGGGGACCCGTGTACTCCAGGTCGCAGAGCGTATTCGCGGAGCGACCACGTCCCACAGCGCCGCGTTCACACGCACCGCGCGCTCGCTTCCATAGCTACTAGCATCGGTGTGAGAGTGATGGGAACCGAGGCCAGGGATGTCCAGTGACCTGCCCGGGACCACCTGCCCTATTGGAGCGAAGAAGCTGAGAGGAACCCGGGCAGATGTCGCATCTGTGATCAGGGCTGGACGCACCTCTTGTAAGATCAATGTTTCCTTCTTCTGATCAATTTTCTTAACGCTCGGAATTTTTTTTTTTTTGTGGTTCTCAATTCACTCTCGTCTGAGCTCCGTGGTGGTTAAATTTTGCGAGTTTGTGTTGGTGGGCCCAGGTTATGCGGATCCCTGGAGCTGGGCAAGGTGACCCTAGGCTTCGGGTGGCCTGTGCCCCCTTGGACGTCGGGTGCTGGACTTCAGGGTAGGCCTATCTTCAGTGACACCTGCGCAGCACACGGGGCCACCTCCACCGCTGGCTATTCTTAGTTTTATTCATCGACCTGAGTACAGCAAAGGAGGGGGTGGCCTAATCGAGGAGCTCCTAACGCCTGGGACTGGCCGGAAAGCGGCACTGTGTTCCTAAGGCGCCTGGGCTTCGAAGTCTCTCCCTCTCCGGCCGGAGGCTGGGGGGCGAGTGGCAAGTCCGCACCAGCGAGACTTTCAAACTCTGCTGCGGCGTGGCCGCTGCGTGCTTGTTATACCAAGCAGAAATCCGTTCTCTCCTATGAAAACAGAATGCCTTTCACTTCTGCAAAATTTATTACCAACTCGTAATTGTATTATGACCAGTGAGTCTTAGTAAGGTTTGTGTCTCTTGAATCTGTCCACGTGAGGTTTTTATTCTGTCATTTCTCAAACTCCTTGGTCTCAGGCTCCCTACAAGATAAAAAAGTATTGAAGTCTCCAAAGAGCTTTTATTTATGTGGGTTAATGGAAATATTAGTAAAACACAAGAATACACATGCACACGTGTCATTAACCATCGCGGCAGTGATGTTGTCACATGCCTCTAGCCTCTACAAAATTCTGCTTGTGCCATTGTGAGAGAATGAGAGTGAGAGAGGAAAATATCGAAGTATTTTGAAAATAGTTCTGACTTTACAGACTGTTTGAAAGGGTCATAGGAACATCTGCAGGTCCCTGGACTACATTTTGAGAATCACTCTTCTATTCAGTGGGCAAATTGCCTCATCCCCTGCAGAGATGAAAAGGTCAGTCAGTGGCAGAGCTGTAGCTTGACCTGTGTGCTCTAGAGGACGCTTGGGGTGGCTCCCCCAGAGGGTTGAGGTCTTGAGATTGTAGAGTCAAATTCTGGAATCCAGCCTCCAGTTCAATGTGTCAGTGTACTATGGCTTTCTGGAAGGACTGTGGCTTGAGAGCTGATTTGGTTTTCAGCTTTTGTTAATCATTAGAGAGGTCTCCTGAGCTGAAGTCCATCCACAGACACGGCAGGCTATACCCTGAGCACCACACTGGCCTCCTCTTTTCCTTATCAATAGTCAAACAGAACTCTTGAGTTCTTTACTACTCCTACCTGCGTTCTTTCACACTTGCTGTTTCTTCTCCCAGCTGTGCATGTGCTTGCTTCCGTAGTCTCTGCTCAAATGTCTCTCAGGAGATTCTTCCCGATTTCCTACTAAAGATCGTGCCAATCGCCCCGCCCCGACCCCACCCTCTCTGCCCTCCTAGCTGCCTTCCCTGGTTTTTTTCTCTGTTGCACTTAACCATCATCTGATAAAATTTTTGTTGATTGTAACAAAAGTTATGCAATCTTCATAAAGGTAGGGACTTTTGTCTGTTTTTTTGCTACTGCATCCCCAGTGCCCAGGAGGGTGCCCAGCCATAGGAGATACTCCATAAATATTCGTTGTGTGAAAAAGGTAAACTAAAGCGAACTTACTTTAGTATCATTCTAGCTGGTCTGCTGAAGAGTGCTTTTGGACAAGTGCAGTTGTCACAGGTCCCGGGAAGCTGGGATGGTAGGAGCCGAAGGGTGCACTGGCTCAGGGACTTAGTTCACATCACACGGGTTGTCATTGTGCTCTTTTGTTTCATTTTGTGGATTACACACCCGTGTGTTAAAATCTCCATTGATTCAGTTGCCAGAACTTGAAGCTTCTTGTGTCCCCATTATCCACTGCATTGTCTTTTTCTTTTAGGATGTTGCAGCAAGATTTTAAAAGGATATTTTAATAGGGGTAGTTGTTTTCTTTTAAATCATCATAATGTTAAAATACATGGTTTCTTCTAGTAGCATGTGGTGGCCACAGCGATAGTGAAATGGGGTAGTAGAGCAGTTGTGTGCATGCGTGCGTGTGTGCTTGCGTGTGCACGCGCGCATGTGTTTGTGTGTGTGTGTGGACAAACAGCTCTACCCCCAGGATGGCTGCGTGAGGAAGGCAGGGGCAGTTAGATCAGTGCAGCAGCCTAGGGGTTCACCTGTGGGCAAAGGCAAGGTCAGAGCTCCCTGATCAGAAGCCTTGAAGATTCTTCCTTCTGTTTGTGCCGTTCCCAAGCCATGCCCTGTGGGGCAGTGTCTGTGGCCAGCAGGGACAGTTGCTGGTGCAGAGTGCTCAGCGGGACAGGGCGCCCAGCTCCGAGTTCCATTTATTCAAGAAACTCTTTGAGGGTTGTTTCTTTAAAAACGCTTTAAAACCCCTGCTTGAAAAAAAGTGGAAGCCCCACCCCGCAATTGTATTATCCTGAAAAGAGAGAATGGGAAAAGGTGGCAAACTGAGGATTTAACTGTGTCAGTATGGATTTATCTGGGCAGGTAATCAGGGCTCAGGAAGGGGAGCTGGGTAGACTTTTCTAGATTTGGAGTCAGGGAGCGCTCCTGAGCAGCAGTGTACCTCCGAGGGTATTAGTTGAAAAAGGTAGGACTTTGAATCTCAAGTAAAGTCTTATGCATATTAAAGCCACTTAATGTGTTTAAAACCTGGGCCTCAGGAGCCAGCCTGTCTGGCTTCAAATCCTGGATCCACCACTTAGCAGCTGTGAGACTTTGGCTAACATCATAAACCTTTAAGGCCTCTGGAAATGACCAGTGTCCTCCCACTTCCTTTCCTGTTTTCTCCTGAATGGGCACTGGGCAGGTTTTCACCCCGTGCCACCAAAACCGTTCTTGTCCAGGTCCCCAGTGACCTTGGTGTTACTCCATCCAGTGGTCAGTTCTCAAATCCTCAACTTCTTTGGCCGGTCGGTCACACTGAACTCCCCTGCTTACTTTTTCCTCCTTGAAGCACTTTCCTTTGATTGGCTTCCTGCTTATCTGATTTTCCCAAGAACCTTACTGACCACTTCTCTTCTTTTGCTGGCTTCTCTTCTTTCCCTTCACTTCAAAAAGACCATTTCTAGACCTTTTCTCTCCTGTTTACTCTTGAGTCCCTTGGAGCGCTCATCCAGTCCCATGGCTTTAAATAACACCTAAATGGTGACAATACCCTCATTTCCATCTGTGGCCCAGGCCTCTCCCAACTCCAGACTCACGTGTCCACCTACCATGCTGACCACTTGGATGTCTGCCTGACTGCTCAATTCAGCAGGGCCAAACAACCCATCTTTTTTTTTCCCCCCTCCATCCCCTGTCTTCTTCATCTCAGTTGATGGCAACTTTGTTCTTTTAATTAACTTTCATCTGCAAATCCTGTTTGCTCTAGCTTCCAGAAATCTGATCACGTTTTTATCAGTTCTGCCACAAACCACTCTGTTCTCTCACTTAGGTTATTCTAGCAACTTCCTAACTGACCTTGCATCTGCCCTCATCCCGCCATCATCTATGTGCCACGGCTGTTAGAATGATCCTATTAACACATTAAGTCAGTGCATGTCACTGCTCTCACAAAAACCTGCGCTAGATCCCGTCCTACTGAGCATAAAAGCCTGAGCCCTACTGGCAGCCCACACGCCCTGAGTGGCCTGGCCTCCCTCCCTCTCCGACCTTTGCTGCTGTTTTCCTCTTTAGTCATCATGCCTCAGGGCCTTTGCATTGCTGGCCCCACCTCCTAGAGGGAATGCTCTCCTCTCAGATAGCTCTGTCCTGGCAGACATTCAGTGACTTTCCTAATCACCCAGTTTAAGACTGCATTCCTCCCCGACTAGTGCTCTCTGCTCCCTTTCCCACTGCCGCGCTCTCTATAGCAGGTATCACTACGGTACCTGGACCAGGGACCTGCGCTTCATTCACTGCTGTATTGCTGGTGCCTGAATGCCTAGAACAGTGCTCAGCACATGGTAGACACAGTATAAATTATTGTGGAATGAATGCAGTTGGCTGCTCTTTACATCATTATTATTATCACATGGCTGGATGCCAGAACATGTCCTTTTTTTTTTTTAAAAAATCTTAGCAGTTTTCAGGAAAAGATCATATAAAGACCCTATTTCTAGACTAACAGTTATTGAAAAGGCGACAATAAAATAAATAATTAAATGAAAATGGGTACATAGAGTTGAACAGACATTGTTTAAATAGAAGTGCGGGTGCTTTGAGGTAGGATGGAACTTTAGGGAGATTATATGAATTGCAAACCAAAACGAACAACCTTCTCCCTTCCCTTACTGCCCACCCCCATCATGCCCCCATATACACCATGATCGTGCCGTATGGATTTAGTTTTCCTGAAAATATATTTGTTTAATATTATGGTCGCCTGATAGATGAGAGTTGAATTAGGTGCCCATGGATTTAATAGTAACATTTTGGCCCCTTTTCTGCGTCTCCCCGTTGGAAACCATGTAGAAGTCCTTCAGTAGGCCGTGTGGGACTTGCGTGACCAGGTTTCTTACATAAGTCATTGGTGCCCAGTTGCGTCACCATCCAGGACCTTTTCGATGATCAGCTCTTCCCCCTAAAATGAACGAATAACCAAACTAAACCTATGCTTGGAAAGCCACCTCTAGCAAACCCTTTGTATTTATAGGTAATTATTTTGTTACCCATTTGAAATGAACCAAGGCCATGACGGTCAGTCTCAGCTTAAAAAAGAATTTTTTTTTAAAATCCTCACCTGAGGACATTTTTAAAATTGCTTTTAGAGAAAGCCTTCAGAAGGGAGAGAGAGAAGCATCAGTTTGTTGCTTCCTGTACACACCTGAACTGGGGAAGGAACCAACAACCAAGCATGTGCCCTGACCGGGAATGGAACCTACAACCTTTCCGTTATGGGACGACACTCCAGTCAACTGAGCCACACCAGCCAGGGCAGTGGCTGCTTTTGAATAGCATCTAGTTAGTGTTTTTCAACCAGCTTGATATAATTCTTCCCAACAAGGATACATTTGATTGCTTAATTAGCCGAGGCAGCCATTCTTTGATAGACGTACAGTTTCCTTTTGGCTTTTTAAAGTAATTAAATGACTCCAGGAACTCTCATTATTCCGTAAGAGGATGTCTGAAGACTGAGACGAGACCCTATACATAATTCATCTCCTAATATTTATTTAACCATTAATAGATTTTAAAAATACATTCTTCTATTCATTTATTTAATAATTACCTGTCTAATTTGTTTATTTCCATAACCTATAGCACGGTTGTTATGCAACTTTTACAGATGAGGAAACTGAGGTACAGAGAAATGAAGTGTCTTTAAAAAATCTCAGTGGGGGAGCTGAGACAGAAACATAGTTTAGGCTCCCCTGCCCCCAAATAGTGCACTCTTGAAAAGCTATGTGAGCAGAACTGTAATTTAAATACTTTAAAAAACAAGGTCATAGTCTGGGGGCTAGTGAGATATGTTCTCCTTGGCTTGCGGGGCATTTAATAAAATTGCGGCAACATTTGCCAACTGGAAGATCTTAATTTAAATGGAGATTTCTAGTTTCTTTTGAAGAGTCCATTCCGGAGCACCAGGCCTGTTCCTCTGCAGCCAGTGCTGGTTCAAGGAGGTAACAGTGGGCTCCTCGGGTGTCCTTAACCTGTCCCACAGGCCTCCTTGGAGTCCCTTGAGATCCCCTGTTTAACTTTTGCTCAATTCATGCTAGGCAGGCATGGGGGCAAACTTGCCTTTAATCAGTGTTTTGAATGGAAAGTGTTAAAGGAAGCTGAAGTGGAGGCTGCATTGAGGACTCCCGCTCCTGACAGGTGAATCTACGTGGACTTAAAAGTCTGAATCGTATTTTGATGATTTTTCCTCTGCACTGTGACTTGTCTCTCTAATTCATTTTTTCTTTTAAGTTCCTGACCCTTCATATCATGCCTCCTTTTCTCTTAGCAAAGTGAATTGAACTCCTTCTTGTGGACCATAAAGAGAGACCCACCATCTTACTTCTTTGGCACAATCCATGTCCCATACACACGGGTTTGGGACTTCATCCCGGACAATTCCAAGGAGGCTTTTCAGCAGAGCAGCATCGTGTACTTCGAGCTGGACCTCACGGACCCCTATACTATCTCCGCCCTCACTAGCTGCCAAATGCTGCCACAGGGCAAGAACCTCCAGGATGTGCTCCCCAGGGACATCTACTGCCGCCTCAAGCACCACCTAGAGTATGTCAAGCTCATGATGCCCTCGTGGGTGACCCCAGACCAGCGTGGTAAGGGCCTCTATGCGGACTACCTCTTCAATGCCATTGCGGGGAACTGGGAGCGCAAGAGGCCCATCTGGGTCATGCTCATGGTCAACTCCCTGACCGAAGTGGACATTAAGTCCCGTGGGGTGCCTGTGTTAGACCTGTACCTTGCCCAGGAGGCCGAGCGGCTGAGGAAACAAACTGGGGTGGTGGAAAAGGTAGAAGAGCAGTGCCATCCATTGAATGGGCTGAACTTTTCACAGGTAAGAACGTTTTCGCATGAAGGACTTGACGTATGATTGTGTGAGTGAATTGGCTGAATTACAGTACAGGAGAAGGACCAGAGGCAGTTTACCTAAAAATTGTCTTTGCTCAAGAATATTATTCTGGGGATTAAGAATAAGCCTAATAGTTACATCGCATATTTGTGTATTACCAAGAGAAAAAATTCGTTTTTTTTTCTTGTAATCCCAACAAGTATTATATTTTTTATCGCTTGTTTTAATTCAGGTAATTCGTTAAGAAGCTGCTTTGAGAGGAGGTGGACAGTGTGAGTGGGAGGCTGGCTGTCATGGGGTACGGCTTGATTTGAAAGTGATACTGGCCATGGCTGTTTTAGGTGACATTAGTCTCTTTGAAATCATTGCTGTCCCTCTCGGGACACTCCTCCCGGGACTTTCCTTTCCAAGGCAGAAGTATGCTCCTCTTACTCAACATTTATAGATCCTACTTCAGGGTATTGGGATTTAGGTTGATGTTCAAGAAGTTCTTTACTTCTCATGAGACAAGCAATACTTTATAAAAGTGCCATTGTTTAATTGTTCTGGTGAAATTTGCTGTTGATGTTTTAAGGTGCACTAGATACCTTTGGGGGAGAATGCGAATTTTGCAGTATGAAATAAGTATTCCTGTTTTGCAAATATTCTCAGTGCTTGGTCTTGGGAATAAAACCCAACTATCTAAGCTTTAGCAAGATCTTAAAGTGCTGAGCTCAGTTTGTTATTTAAAGGGTTTAAGGACATTCAGCAGCCTGAAAATAATGTTCCTGAGTTGATAATGAAATTTTTAGGGAATTAACCTTGTTAAAGTCCTATAATATTAATAAATACTCAGATGCTAAATACAGTGTTTGTTTGACACATTGAGATTTATAGACAGGGTAAGGGACTGCTAATTGTCTGCACTGATCTCCTAAGGGGATTTTCTTACATTATTTTGGAAACCTAAAGAGCCACTGTTCTAACTTTTTCATTGTCTACATTTAATACAAAGTTTTGTAAAAGAAAGGTGCTTTGATTTAAAGGTTCATCGATTTTAACTTTACAAGTTTGAAATTGTGAGCATCTCTACCTGAGTCAAGCTTTTTTTTTTTTTATTTAACAAATATTTATTTTATGTTTGAAAAAGAACTTTAAAATTTTATTTTTCAAGTACAGTTTATATTCAGTATTATTTTGTATTAGTTTAAGGTATGTAGCATAGTTGGTTAGACAATCATATACTTTACAAAGTGGTCCCCTGATATTTCCAACATGCACCTGGCACCATATGCAAGTTATCACATTATTGACTATATTCCCTATGCTGTGCTTTACATCCCTGTGACCGTTTCATAACTATTAATTTGTTCTTCTTAACCCCTTCTCCTTTTTCACCCAGTCCCCCCAGTGCCCTTCTCCTCTGGCAAACATCAGTCTTTTTTCTGAGTCTATGAGTCTGTTTCAATTTCGTTTGTTTATTTTATTCTTTAGATTCCACATATAAGTGAAATCACATGGTATTTGTCCTTTTATTATTGACTGATTTCACTTAGCATAATACCCTCTAGGTCCATCCAAATTGTAAGATTTTGTTCTTTTTTATGGCCACTTAATATTCCATTGTATACAGAGTCTGGCAGAAGTTAATGCCTGCCTCAGTGTGGTTGGTGAGGTATGTGAATGTCTCGCACAAGATGGACAGCAATTTGGACATTTCCCCTAAAGTGTCCTATGCTGTGCTTGAGTGCGATATTGTTATGTTACAGAATTACATGCTTATGATTTTGTAATAAAAAAGGGGTGTTATTTGTGCTGAACCCTGTATATGTACCACAGCTTTTTTATCCACTCGTTTATTGATGGGTACTTGGGTTGCTTCCACATCTGAGCCAAGCCTTCTTTTATACTTCCAGTTAGAAGGGAAAAAGGCTTGGAAGTAAATTATTGTATTAAGCAAGACATCTTTGAAGGAAGGCGTGTAGCACTGTCTCTTAAGATAATACATTTAAGAGATATTTTAGAGCATCATTGCTCTATGCTAGAGCATCACTGATTTCATGAAACATTCTTAACGTTCATGTGTAGGCATTTATTATTTATAAACTAATATTTTTTGGAAGACCTTGAGGTTAAGCTGGTGAGGTTAGAGTTGTTTAAATTTAGGAGGAAAAAGTTGTATGGCTTATTCCTGAGACTTTCTTTTTTTAGTGTAACTCCCCTATGTTTTATTTATAAAGAGTAAAATACAGCCTTAGTGCATAGCTCAATGACGTTTAACATACGCATACACCCATATAACGACCACTTGGATTAATTTGTTGAACATTTCCATCACTTCAGGAAGGTGGAATAAAGTTTTTATTGCAGCATAACTGGACTGAAAAGTGCACCTAATACATTTTCACTGACAGGGTCATGTGTCCAACACCCAGGGCAGGAAACAGAACAACACCCACTCCCCAGAAGCCCCTTGTGCCCCACCCCGCCAAGGATAATCACTACCCTGGACATCTTTGAGTAGAAATTATTTGACTGTTGTAGAACTTCACATAAATGAAATTACCCAGTATGCCCTCTTTAGGGCTTGGTTTCTTTAGCTCAGCGTTACCCTTGTGACTCACCTGTGTCGCTGTGTGTAGTTCGTCCATCATTCACTCTCTCTGCTGTGTAGAGTTCTATGAGCGTTTTTGGGGTGGCGGTTGATGGAGTCTTCCTTCTCACAAAGTCCAGAGTGCGGTAAGATCACATGCACTTGCTTTGCTATAAGATGAGCCCTAGAGGCCTAACTCATTCCCTAGGGACCCTTTCTTCTCCTGCCCATTCGAGCATGGGTGGCTGTTTCCTTCCTCCTTGGTGTCTGTAGCTCTGAAGAAGGAAATCAGTGGCTGCCTGATTACTCAGGGAGCTGGGGGTGGGGTGGCAGTTGTGGTATGGCCGATGGCCCGTCCCCTCAGGCTCCTGAGCCCACTTTGCTGGCCAGCTGCCTGCAAGGGGCAGAGAGCACTGGAGCCAGGAGAGCCTGCTTGCACAGCCTGCCTGGGAGGAGTCCTTAGGGCTTCTGCTCCAGGGCTCCCGCCTCTTGGATTGTAGGGAGGGGGCAGGAGGATTCTGAGAGACTGAGGCCCAGCGGAGGCTGAATTACTGCAGGTAGTGAAAGAAGCACGGGATCCCGTCAGAGGCGCTGGACTTAGAATTCCTACACTGTCACCAGCCTCTCACTTTGAGCTCTTCACTTCTCTGAACTTTGTTTTCTCACCTTTCAGATGTGGATACTACTAACACTTTCCTTACCATCCTGTTGTTGGAAGCAAATAAAACAGTTAATTGGGAAACACTTCATAAATACTATACAGATATAAGGGAGGGAGGATAAACGTATAGTGCCTTTTCTGAGCCAGTTCTCATTTGTAATTTTACATTTAATCCTCAGGATTTTACAAGATGAGTACTATCATCCCTGTTTGATAGATAAGAAAACTGAAGCTCAGTGAGTTTAGGAACCTTGTCCATGATCACATAGCTAACAGTTGAAGGAATTTGGGCTTCATATCAGATGTGATAGAGGTCACCATGACTTTGAGTCTCCAACAGCATATGGTGGTCAGGTGAGACCCTGAGTTTTGAGTTGTAGCAGAGGATTCTGGACTCCTACTGTCCAATTCATTAGTGGCTGGCCACATGTGGCTGGCTATTGAGGACTTGAATTATGGCCAATGTGACCAAGAACATAAATTATTAATTTTACTAAATTTTAATTAATGCTAATAAGGGTTTAAGAAGTTACACTTGATGCATTGATTGGAAAACTTTTAAGTATGTTTGGAAAAACTTGAGAATGTAAATCTCCTTTTTTACCTGTAAATTTTATGGAAGTATTTCTGATGAAAATTTAGTGTCCAAATTGAGATGTGCTGTGAGTGGAAAATACTACAACAGATGTGAAGACCAAATATGAAAAAAGAATATAAAATATATCATAAATAATATTTTATATTGATTACATGTTGAGATGACAATACTTTGAATGTATTGGGTTAAAGAAAATATTTTATTTAATTTCATTTTTTTTCTCTTTTTAAATGTGGCTACCAGCAAATTTAAAATTAGATAGGTGGCTCATCCTCTATTTCTGTTGAGCAGTGCTGATCCAGAACATTTCTGGCCAATGAAAGAACATTTCTGGCCATCTGAGGCTGGTCCACTTGGAGGCTGAGCTGCCTGTGACTGGTCCCAGCGCTGCCCTCTTTGCCACCTGCCCGGGCAGGGCTCAATTCTGGAGAGCCTTTCAGTGCCTATGGCTGCCTCTTCTGGCATCAGCTTTTCTCTATTGACTTGCAATGCGCTTTCATTTCAACACTTCACCATTACACGTACACACTCACTCTCTCTCTCTCTCTCTTATACTCATTCTGTTTTTGGACTTCACATTTTGTTCCGTTGATCTGTTTGCCCCTTTCTGTGTCAGTGTTATATTCTTAATAACTGTAGCTTTATGCTACGTTAAAACAGTTTGATAATGATGTCATTTTCCTTAATGATTCTTAAAATCATTTTGATTATGATTTTGTTAATTTCTAGATGCATTTACATTTTTCATGTTCAATCCTGTAATCCAAGAATGTGTTATCACTTTTTCCATTTATTTTAGTCCTTCTTTTTATTTTGTGGAGTTCTTGATCTAGATTTTGCTCAATTCATAAGTTTAGTCATTGTTTTTAATATAAATTTTGCTGACGTAAAGACTTATCTCATATCTTCCATTTGGTTACTAATTTATATATTGATTTAACTACTTAATTAAAATCATGTATTCTAACAATGTTAGTTGATTCTCTTGCTTACTTAGTGAGCAGACATATCATTGGTAAATAATTTCATCTTCACCTTTGCACAGTTTGCCTCATTTCTTTTTCTTGCCCAGCTATGTTGGTTAGGGTACTTAGCACAGCATTAAGTAGTGGTGGTAAGAAAGGGCATCCTTCCTTTCCCTAACTTGAATGAAAATCTCTTTGATATTTCATCATTAAATATGATGCTGATAGTTGATTAATCTTTATGACGTGAATGAAATATCCTTGAATTTCTGTTTTAGTAGGAATTCCATCAGAAGCAGTTACTACTATTAGGGAAAGAAATCATTCAGTTTTATAAAGACCTTTTTTTTTTTGGTCTTTGTTGTGATTTTTTTTATTGAGGGATAATTGACATACAGATTATATTATGTTATAATAATTATAATATAAATTATATTAGCTTCAGATGTACAACATAATGATTCAATACTTTGTATACTGAGAAATGATCACCACACTAAGTCTACTAGCATCTGTTACCAGACAAAGTTACAAAAATTTTTTTCTTGTGTTGAGAACTTTGAAGAGCCACTCTCTTAGTAACTTTCATGGGTACCTTGATCTGGTGGCTTTCTTTGTTCCTCTGTCTTTAGATTTCTCAGCATTAAACCAAACTTACCCAGCTGGCCCTAAACTTCAAGGGCCAGGGTGTGAGCTCACCAGTAGTTATCTTCCTAGCCACCCATTCCTGTATACATGGAGTTAACACATCCATTAAATTCCTGCTGAGCATGGTGCTACATAAAAATGTTAAGGTGGAATCTGGTTGCTGCTCCCCAGAACCTGAGATCTTTAGAATACAGGTGATCGGCTTCTCAAGGACAGGACTCACTACTATTTTCCTAGTACATTGTAGGTGCTCAGTAAGCCTTTGTGGGGTAAATGATTGAAGGAGTTTGTAGCTCTGCCTGAAGAAGGAGCAGAAGCCCTCTTTCTTTTCTAGTTCCCTCATGATTCCATTATTTTGCCTCCTTCGCTCTTCCCCTTCACCTGTCCCCTACTACTTGAGAGCTAATTGTTCCCTTGGACTATCTCGATTTGGCACTGAAGGGAAGCATGCCCACTTTCTGGCTGTGGATTTGATCTTGCCATCTCGGGGCAGGTCCCATCCTTCCCCCTCCAGCATGAAGTCAGGATTCGACTCCCATTGTCTTTCATCTGAAGTGCATACCTGCTTGCTCCTGCCAGCCGCATTGCCATTAGCTCTGTGAATGAAGCCCAGGAACCTAGGGCTGGAGGCCCAGCAATGCAGGGCTCACCTCTGAGTCACCTCATTTCCTCACCGTCCACACAGGAGGGTTCCCATTAAAGATTTACAGTTCCCTAGAGAAATGATCTCCATGGTCATACCCCAACAGGCATTTGTGCACAAGGCTCCAGGCATGTCTGCTTCTGCTGAGGGGCTGACAGGGAGATTCTGGCGAACCACAGGATTTTCCTGCCCTCTCCAAGGTCAGGGTAGAGCGGGGTGGGAATTTGAGGCAGCCTCAGTTTCCTCAGCATTGGAGCCCGTCCTTGAGGACCCAGTCTCCTCTAGGTTTGGGGTCTGAGTTCCGGGATCTGAAAGCTAATATGATTTCAGCTCACAGATCTGGGGATGCCCTCTGTTTTCCATGTGCAAGGCCTGTACCTTGGATGTCCAGTACCCCAAGACGCAGTTAGTTGGATGTAAAAGTCTTTTGCAAACCCAAGGTACTATTTATTTATTTATTTAGAGTAACATTGACTTGTTCTATTTATTTATGCATTTATTGTTTAATTCTTGTATGTGTCCTGACTGGGGATTGAACCTGCCATCTTCACATATTGGTACAACACTCTAACTAACTGAGTTGCCCAGCCAGGGCCCCAAAGTGCTCATTAGATGATGCACAAATGTTCTTATCCGATTTGCTTTTGGCAGAGTCATTTCTTTGTTATTGTTTACTCTTGCCAATAGATGGCACTCACATATTTCATATTTGCCTTTCAGCCCTCACTCTTCTGCTGTGCTTCCCAGCGGCAGGTTTCACTATCACTTCTTGCCCTCTGAACTCCTAGGACCCTAACAACTCACTGTCTCTGCTGAAAAGCCACTTTTCCCCCCAAAAAGTGAAACCTTAAGCCAGAGATTTTCAACCTTTTTCATCTTATGGCACACATAAGTATGCCAAAAAATATTACATTTTTTGCTGATCTGACCAAAAAAAAAAAAAAGGTATCATTTTCAATCATTCACACTGGATGGCTATTGTTGCGTTGTCTGTTATCATTTTATAGTTTGACAATCTAAGGGAAAAGAGGTCGGTGCCTCTGACTAAATAGTCAGGTACTGCGTATTTTAAAAGTTCTTGTGGCGCACTGATTGAAAATTTCTGCCTTGCAGTGAATATACTCCTGGGTCTTATAAAAAAGTACATTTCTTGAGTCATAGTTTTGGGGTCTAGGGGAAGATGGATCTTGCTTCTTTGGAGCAAGTTCTCTTTAGTTGGGTGAGTCACTTAATAGAAGAGATAACTAACTGGTTTTAACGGGGGGCACTTGAAAGGTCCAGAATGGGACAAAATGGTGGAGGCAGCCCTGTACCCAGGGGCTTGTGATGTGGGTTGACGAGGAAGGACAACTCCTAGGAAGAGGCCACATCTCTCTGTCTCTGGCTGTTGTTGATGAATGTTAGAAGAGTGGGGGCTACGAGGGGCTGGCTGGCCTGAGAAAGCTACTTGAAGACAGAGGGTCAGAGTTTTTGAGGAAGGGGTGGACCTGCCCCTTCCTCAAAAAGGCCCAGGAGAGACAGATCCCAGGAATACTACACAGTACCTTATTTTATATACCTTGCAGGTCTTTCCACAGATTTTCCCATTAATGTGTTGAATCTTAAGAACAACCCCATGAGGCTGGCAAGCAAGAGTGCGATTGTGGGTGGGTCAGTGAGCAGAGGCCACTGGGGACGGTTTACTGTCAGAGTAACCCTGGTGGATAGCCTGGGGTCACACAGAGATTGTGCAGGGCTGGCCTGGGCTCCCTGGTCCCCTGTTCGGTCATCTAGCTCTGCTTCTGAGTGCTGCCGCCCGCCAGATTTACCAGTCTTACATGCTGAGGAAGTCCCTGCTCTCTCATCAGAAGTCCCAGTAAAAGCTTGTGATCGTACCTTTGACCGCAATGCTGGTGGGTAACTGTTCCGCATTTTCCATACTTGAAATGGAATGTGCTTGAAGATGGAGATCTTGACATTTTATTCTTTATTGGTAGGTTTGGTTTAAAATAAAGGCAGAGAAAAACGATGTGAACTCTCTGAAAGGGAACTGGGTCCTACAGTACAGGCAGATTTGTTTATGAACAGAAACATCCTTACTCTTTGAGGCATTTGAGCTTTATGGGCACACACTGTCCCTCAGCTGGGAGCCCTTTCCCCTGCTGGCCCTCTGGCTGGGGGCTGATTGAGCTTACACGTCATCTCCTGTGTGAAGACTTCTCAAGCCCAGAGTTGACCCTCCACTGTCCTCTTGGCATCCCTGGGGACGCCCCTTCTGGAGTCCTGACAGCTGCCTCCCCCAAAGGTGAAGGTTCCTTAAAGGCTGAGCTGTGCTCTCTGAGTCTTTGGACCCCAGCTCTTAGCACGGTGTCTGGCATGTGGGAGGGGCTTACGAGTGGCTGTTGGATAATGAGTGGGCCTCTGCTGAGTGTCAGCCAGGCAGGATGTGTGGAAGTTGGATTTCAGTGGGCAGAGCTTAGAAAGACCCATGGGGGGCCAGTGGACTTGTAGACACCTTGGCTAAAATGGTATATACAACACGAGTGTGTGTGAATTATCTTAAAAAGCTGGACCCAAGCTAATAGCTGTGTTAAGGCTGGCATCTTAAACTCAAACGTAGTCTAGTCTTTTTGCTTTTATTTGATTCTTTTGCCTTTTTACATTTTCCCAACATAGTTATATATTTTTGTGTTCTTATGTGTACCTGGGTGAAGTGCTGAAGTTACTGTAAATACTCTAGGCCTGTGACTTCTATACCTTGAATTAACCTTGTCCCTGCTTCCGCATGGAGCCATCACTGCCGAAGTGGATGGGCACTGTCTTCCTCTGCTGGAGGTCCAGGCTGGGCCATTAACTCTCCCAGGGGGTCTTCCGTAGCATTTCTTCACCATGGCCATCTCTTTAACTTCTTATTTTTTTTTTACTAGAAATGGAAAATTAAATCAACGGTGTCCCTTATGGTTGGCTGTGATGTTCGTGAGCTGGAAACAGGCCTGCTCACGGCTTGAGTCTTCTTTGGTAGTGCTTATTTGGCACATTTCTTAAGCACTCAGCATGGGCTCAGCACTCTACTTCTTGTTTTAGGGACCAAAGACAAAGCAGGCAGTGATCCTGCTGTCCTTGGCCCTGGGCTTCCCCTCTAAAATCCAAAGTGAACTTAAAAATATGTAAGTAATTTTGTCCACCCACATGGCCAGTACATGTGCTGTTGGAGTTGAGACCTCAGCTGGATCTAAGCCTGCGTGGCAGCCTTTACGGTCACAAGAGAAGCACTTCAAGGGATGCAGCAGTCTCATGTCTGACCCACGTCCTTGCCACCTACTGTGGTGAACTAGGCTGGGAGCGGAGAGCTCCTGGGAACCCTCACAGCCAGATCTTCCTTGGTGGGTCAGCCCCAGCACACCCTGGACTCTAGGAATGACTCCCAGTATGTCTCCTTAGAGGGGAGGGAGAACTTTCCATCCCTCTCCTGAGCCTGCCTCCCTAGCAGAGGTGGATGAGGCAGAGCCTACCGCTAAGAGGAGAGCGGGGAAGGGGAAGGGGAAGAAGACAGGTGGGACTGGGGCCAGCTGTTGCCTGGGACCCTCCTAAGAGTCAGTTAAATTCTCAGCAGCACGAGGTGTTCAATGGCTCAGGAATGGAGTGAGGCCACCTTGGACTCCAGAGGTGGGTGTTGGTGCCATTATAGAATGTTACCCACAGCATTATGGCTCCTCTTGTCATCTTTTCCTCTATCCCTTCTGACACATTTGTGCTGTCTTTCCTCCCACATTCTTCCATGAGGCCCTTCCCTTTCCATTTACAGTCATTCATACCTTAAAGGTGCCAGCTCAATGAGGGCTGCAGAACCATTAAATGTGGACACTTAACATAAGAGACCCCATCCCCGCCTCTCCGCAGCCACCCCAGGTGAGGCTCTGTTCTTGGCAGGTCTCGTGCTTGTCACTGAGGAGAACATGAATAGGTGGGGTGCTGTTGACTGGCCACCCAGGGAGAGGACACTCTGGGAGTGCTCTGTGCTGTCTGGGGTTTCGGTAGGGTGCCCGGTTTGCCTGTGACCTGACGGCTAAGTTTGCATTTGCAGTGGTCATAGATTGGATGCTGTCAAGGAGACTGCTGATATTGTTGACCCAACCCAGGCCCAGAGGTGATTTTAAGATGCTTCAGGTTGAAAACCCCTATTGGATAGACCTGTAAATCTAGTGTTGAGCAGAGAGAAAGTATTGAGATAATTTGTGACTGGACCCAAGCTCAGGGTCCCGATACCTGCCTGTGGTTCCCCCCAGCCCCCACTGCTGCTCCCGCCTTTTAGATGGGGCTTCCGAGAACTTTGCCAGCCCCTCCTTGGGCACCTGCTCTGCATACCTTCCCACCGCACACCTTCTCCACTTATGCCAAGCCTCCCCCTCCCCCTCCCCCTTTCCCTGCTCTGCTGTGGGTTGTGACAGGTCACAATATAGGTGCCATTACCTGAAGGACAGGAAAGAGAAACAGAGTGGGCAATGAGAGAGAGGAAATAAGGAGAAGGAGGAGGACCAGTGACGGGGGTCTGATAGATAAGACTGGAGTTTTATTCTTGCTTTGCTGATCTGTCACTTAGGAGATGAAGTAGAAATCACTGTTAACTAACTTCAGTGAACATAAGGGACTCTATTGGTTTTCTAGGGCTGCTATAACGAAGTACCACAGACTGGGGGACTTAACAACAGAAATTTATTTTCTCACAGTTTTAGAGGAAAAGAAAAATCTGTGAAATTCTTTCAGAGTTTGAGGTCAAGGCTTCTTTAGCCTTGGTTTCTTCTGAGGCTTCTCTGGTGGCTCGTAGATGCCGTCTTCTTCCTGTGTTGTCACAGGGCCCTCCTGTTGTACGTGTCTGTGTCCTAATTTTCTTGTTTTGTAAGGACACCAGTCATATTGACGGGGGCCTACCTTAGTGACCTCATTTTAACTTAATCACTTCTTTAAGATCCTTATCTCCTCATACAGCCACAGTCTGAGGTATTGGTGGTTAGGACTTCAGTATATGAATTTTGGGGGGACACAATACAGCCCATAATAGGTACCCAGGGTGAAATTGCAAAATTTGGGCAAGGGGGTAGATCTTGGCATCATTTCAAAGGTACCTCATTGCAGATATCCAATTCAAGCTGCAAACCTGTGTATACGTGGGGCGTGTGTGTGTGTGTGTGTGTGTGTGTGTGTGTGTGAGAGAGAGAGAGAGAGAGACAGAGAGAGAGAGAGAGAAAGGGGAGTGTACCCAGCTGTGCTAAGTATATAGTAGGCACTTGCATTGTGCCTAATTCTCTTGTAGCAAAGTATTATAGTTTGAAGATGTCACTAAAGGATGTGGGCACAGAACTTTAGGTTCCAGAGTTAGGTAAGTTTATCTGGATGCTTATTTAAGATATTAGAGGACTCTGGATGGAGCCAAAGGGGAACGTTATATGAGGACTGCTCTGGTTAATTTAAATGTCCAACTTAAAAACAGTGTCATCTAGCTAGCTGACTCACCCCATTTTGTGTTATTATTAATCGAAAATGGTATCTCTATCCTTTTTGCAGTGTGTGCTGCCTATCACATTGACCCAGCAATCCAGCTTCTTTGGATTTTTCCCAACGACTGGGCAGTGACAAAGGTCATAACCTGAAATAGCCACAGGGGCTGGGTAGGCAACACGAATGAATGAAGCTGGTCTGTGTTGGGAGTGGGGAGTAACAGGAAGTCTGGCATTCGGGGGCTGAAAATACGAAGAGGGCCGTGGCTACCGGGTTCTAGTCAGTTGCTGGCTGTGTGGACATCTGTCCCTAGTGTAGCTAGACCTTCCTATTTTTTTAATTAATAATTTGGAAGTACATTATATAATTTATTCTTTTTTCATTTTCATTATATATATAACTGATATACAGCACTGTATACATTTAAGGGGTACAGCATAAGTATTTGACCTTCATCCATTGTGAAGTTATTACCACATAAGTTTAGTTAACATCCATCATCTCGTATAGATATATAAAAGAGAAAAAGAAAAAAGTGTGTTTATTTCCTTGTGTGAGAACTCTTAGGATTTACTCTCTTAACAACTTTCCTATATATCTTTATCTTATAACTGGAAGTTTGTGCTTTTTCACCATCTTCATGCAATTCCCAGACCTTTGTATTTTTTTGAGAGAAGTCAGAAGTCTGGAGTTTTCTGGGAAGTGTCCTGGTTTTCCAGTGTTGGTAACTACCTGAAAAAAATTAACACATTGTGTAGTAAAAATAAGACTTCGCTGTAAGCCAGATAGGGTCACCATTTTCTGCCTATGATGTTTTGGCCAAATCAGTGGTTCTGTAAGTGTGTCCGTAGACTGGCAGCATCGCGTCACCTGGGAACTTGGGTGTACCCAGTCCTCTGGGTGATTCCGACGCTCAGAGGCAGTGCCAGTGGAAGGGCGGCAGGCCGGGCGACTGCGTGAGCCTTTGTGTAGGGGGAGAGGAGGGATGAGGCGGAGGAGCCTCAGTGCACTCTGCGGGCAGAGGGGCGGCACAGAGCTGTGTTCAGGGGGAAGTGACAGCACTAAGAGCAGCATTGGAGAGCATGTGCCTGGCGGTTGGGGGTGGGCTCGGGGGCCCAGACACTGGCCACTACGTCAGCGGTGTCGGAGTTAGCCGAGGACGCTGGGCCATCAGGAGGGAGCCCCTCAGAGTCCAGGACCAGAGAGAGCTGCGGGGGAAGATGTTGGACTTCTGTGCTGTGCTCTGTGTGGGCTTGATTGGGATCATCCTGTATCTGTTGTACAAGGGAAAACCTGACAAGGATGCCGATCTTGGATATTGGAGGGGATCCAAAATAACAGAAAGGCCAGAAGCAGCTTGGACTTCATAAGTAATACAGTATGTAGCCATTTAGAGGAACTGCTTACCGCTTAGGCCTAATTAGCCCCAGTAACAGGTCAGAACGCAGTTAACTGTGTGCAATTAGCTTTATTGTGCTTTTCATTGGGTTCCTCATATGATTCTTTGTAGTTTGCTGTCCCTGAAGCTTGTTGGTCTTGTTAGAAGTTTAAACAATTTAAAGGAGAATCACCTTGCAGGGCAGACATTAAAAGAGCAGAGTTTTCTATGAAGGGGTTGAGACAGTCCAGAATGTTCAGCAGAGGTTGTAACATTCAAGGCCTTGGCCTTGGAGAGATTGAGGATTTATTCTTGTTACCCAGCAATGTGTGGGATTTGAGGGAAGAGATGTATTAGTCAGCTCAGGCTGCCATCACAGAATATCACAGACTGAGCGGCTTAAACAGCAGAAATGATTTCCTCACAGTCCTGGAGGCTCAAAGTACAAAACCAAGCTGCTGGCAGGGTTAGTTTCTGATGAGGCCTCTCTCCTCATCTTGCAGATAGTTGCCTTTTTGCTGTGTCTTTACATGGCCTTTTTTCTGGGCATTCATGGAGAGGGAAAGCTCTGGTGTCTCTCTTCTTATAAGGAATGCAGTCCTATGGGATCAGAGCCCCACCTTTATTCACCTTATTTAACCTTAATTACTTCCTTAGAAATCTTCTCTCCAAATACAGTCACACTGCGGGTAGGGCTTCAGCATACGATTTTGGGTGGTGGAGGCACCGTTCAGCTTGTAAAGTTGTAGGTGCTCAGCCAGCCATCTGAAGTCAGAGCAGTATGTGGACTGGGTAGGAAGGCGAGAGAGTAGTCAGGAGACCTGACCAAGGGGAGGAGAAGGAGGGGAGAAAGACTGAAGGGTGTTGGGGTAGGGGAAGGAGGAGAAGAGAGGAAAGGCCCAGCTTGACAGGTGCACTCTTCCAGGTTTCCTCCATGGGTTCTGGGGTTCAGGAACGCTCATCAGTGACAAAATGGGACTTCAGTCTGGAATGTAACTGAAGATCACTATCTATGGTCCTCATGCTTCAGTCCTTTTGCTGAGAGGAGCTCAGGTCCAAGTTTTGAGAAGCACCTTTTCTCCCCTTAAAAAGCAGACCTAATGTCCAAAACGTGTATGGAAGCTTTAGCTACCAAGTCTGGCAGCATCTATTCACATGACAAAACAAAAGAGTAGGATTTTCATCAACATCTTGCTTTGAGGGGCCAGTGTAGACTATTCTAAAGGAATAGTGCCCTTTTAGATTAAGAGGAAGGAGGGATTTTAAACAGTAGCTTGGAAGAGAGAAAATAAATGAAGTTGAGGACATTCCCACGACCTGCGTGCTCAGTGAGGCGGGAGAGGCAAGGACCAGGAATCCTCAAGGCATCCTAAATATTAGCTGGGCCGGATGGTCTGAGGACAAGGGAGACCTTCCTCTTGTCAACCGAGGGTCAGTGGTTGTTGGCATCCATTCAACACCAATAGGAATCCCCAGTTGGGGTGCCACGAAGAAGTGAACTTTATTCAGTACAAACAGCTCAATTAAGAAGAAACAGTGGCTGTTAGGAGGCCCTGGGGCAGGTGGCCTGGAGCCAGGCCCCTCTCTTACTACAGAGGACTCTGCTCTGCTCTGGGGAGATGTCTTTGACGTTTCACCTTTTTGATGTTTCAGTGGGGAACCAGGGAAACTCAGTCTTCAGTGGAAAGCGAAGGTATACTCCCGCAGCCGGAAAAGAGTTCACTTTCATAAACAGAACTCCCTGGGTCCCTGATTGGTCTGTCCTCAGGCAAGTGAGGGCTCCAAACTCTCCTACTTTGACTGGTCCAAAAAGCACTGTGCTGATTGGTCAGAATGGCACCTGTTCGATTGGTTGGTGAAGGCTCTCATGGGCTATAGCTACGCAGCTACAGCCGGATCGGGAAAGCTTCAGTTCTATTGGTTAAAATACTACTTCAGGTACCCCTTTATAAGGGCTAGCTCAGATGGCAGGAACACAGTGCAGGAAGACAGTTCAGTGTGGGAGGCAGGCAGCTCAGTGCAGGCTTCTCCCTCCTGTGTGGTTTGCAGGTGAGGCCTCTGTTTTAAAAATTCTGCTAGGCTCTGCTTTTAAATTTGAACCTGGTTAGCTACCAGGAGTCCTTCTTCGTAGGTCTTCTTTCTCAGGGTCCATACCCTCCTGCCCGCCAACTGTACCACAAGGGCTTGAATGGCTCTCAAAAATGAACTAAGAAAAGCAACAACCCAACGCCCCAGAAGGTGAGGCCTGGGCCTGAACAGATGTGAGGCCCTTTGTTTGGAAAGCGGGGAGGCTGGTGGGGTGGTGCAGGGCTAATGTGCAGCGCATAATGGGCGGCGCCTTTCATATGCAGAGCAGCCCTTTGATGTGAGGGGGATGAAAGTGCTGGAAAGTGGAGAGGCTTGATGGGGGCCTTTGTCTTTGACAAAAAAAGGCATCTGCTGGACTGGAACCCCCTCACCCGCCCCTTCAGCCCATGGGCTCTGCAACAATGCCCCAACTGGGACCTGGGTCTCCCCACAGCTGAAGAAGTCTCAGTGAAGAGAAAGAAGCCTGCTGCAAATGTTGGACAGAGAGCTTAATCGATTCTTTCCACAGTCCAGAAAGAAAGGGAGAGAGAAGGGCTGTGGGAAGGGGAGAGTGGAAAGGAAGACTTGGGAGCGGAATAGGGGGAAGGAAGGAAGGGTGAAACCTGAACCCTAAAGTAAACCCTCTGGTAATAAGCTTATTAATTTTCCCAGTGAACACAACTTTTCAGAAGACAGTGCAGGTGGGGTGACTATGTGTCATTGTAAGGAAGGAGAACAGTATTCAGCTCATAAGAGGTGAATTTGGGTAGAGTGAAAAATTTTTTAAAAGACAGTGTAATATAAGGCAAATACTAATGTAAAAGCAGAAATATGCCTATCTTGCTGTGTTTTTGAAGGGAAAAGGTCCTTTTAAGTCTTTGCACTGTTATAAACTCCATGATAATTGGAGTTTTTTAATAATTTAATAAATTCCAATGGTTCTTCATTTCTTGGTGCCTTTTACCTTTCTTGAAATCTCAACCAATGCAAATTAAGAGACAAAGCAACCAATGCAAATTAAGAGACAAAGCAACTGGAATTTGTCCTAGAGATGAGAATTTTCTGCTTGTAGGTGATTACTGAGTCTCTTCTCGGGGGTAGAAGTATTCTTGGGATGTAAATCTGATGGTTCAGCCAGTGTTATGTCACTGAGTCAGATGTCCACCCACATGTAATTGGCATGGCTTGTGGAGGGCGGGGACAGGCAGAACCATGTCTTATGTAGGGCTGTCCCTTCAGGGGCTGTGGTTTGGGTAAGGGGTTGGGAGAGGAGAGAGCACATTGATTGGCACCTCTGGTATACCCAGCAGGACAGAAAGGTCTGAAATAAGAGAATGGTTTTGTAGATTTTTTATTTTCAGAGGCAGAAGTCGACAAGATAGTAATCTCTGGGTGAGGGGTTTTGATAAAAGAATATCCAGCCTAAGAAAAAATCTTGTAGGAGTTTATTTGATCTAAACTGATGATTGCCAGGAAGCAAAATCTCAACAATTGAGATAGTGCTCTGGAGAATAGAAGTTTTGCAGCTTATTTTATACTCTAGACTTAAAGGAGGAGACGTAGGATAGGTTACATGAAATTCATTGGTGGTAGGCTTCCAGCCAAGATGAAGGTGTAGGTAGATACACTTTGCTTCCTTGCACAATCAAAAGAAGGATAACAACCAATTTAAAAACAAAAAACAACTAGAACAGCCAGAAAATCGAACTGTGTGGTAGTCCAACAACCAGGAAGTTAATGAAACATTCATCCAGACTGGGAGGAGGGGCAGAGACGGGAAGCCCTGGCAGCGAGGATGCATGACAAGGCAGCGGCTGGAGGACCAGGGTGGGTGAGGTGGCAGCTGACGGAGCGACTAGTCCCACATTTGTGTGTGGACAAGCCGGAAGGAACAGCTGGGGAGTGAGACAGACTGGGGGGCAACCCAGGGTTCCAGCGTGGGAAACTAAAGCCTCAAAACCTGTGGGGGTTGTGGCAGTGGGAGAGACTCCCAGTCTCATAGGAGTGTCCATTGGAGGGGCCCATGGGATCCTAGAACATACACAAGCCCACCCACCCAGGAATCAGCACCTGAAAGGGCACAATTGGCTTGTGGGAAGCGAGGGAAGTGACTGAAAGAGGGAAAAGAGCTGAGCAAGCGGCATGGTTCCCTCTCTGACTCCTCCCCCTACATACAGCGCTGCAGCACAGCAAAGTGGGTTGCCTTGCCCTGGAGAATACCTAAGGCTCTGCCCCTTGCAATGTAACAGGTGCAAAAAGACAAAGAAATATGGCCCCAATGAAATAACAGATCAAAACTCCAGAAAAAAAGAACTAAGTGACGAGGAGTCAGCCAACCTATCAGATGCAGAATTCAAAACACTGATAATCAGGATGCTCACAGAAATGGTTGAGTATGGTTGCAAAATAGAGGAAGAAGTGAAGGCTATGCAAAGTGAAATAAAGAAAAACATACAGGACACCGATAGTGAAGGGAAGGAAACTGGGACTCAAACCAATGATTTGGAACAGGAAGAAATAAATATTCAACCAGAACAGAATGAAGAAACAAGAGTTCAAAAAAATTGAGGAGAGATTTAGGAACCTCTGGGACAACTTTAAACATTCCAACATTTGAATCCTAGGGGTGCCAGAAGGAGAAGAGAAAGAGCAAGAAATTGAAAACTTATTTGAAAAAATAATGAAGGAAAGTTTCTCCAATCTGGCGAAGGAACTAGACATGTAAGTCCAGGAGGCTTAGAGAGTCCCAAAGAAGTTGGATCCAAGGAGAAGCACACCAAGATGCATCATAATTAAATTACCCAAGATTAAAGAAAAGGAGAGAATCTTAAAAGCAGCAAGAGAAAAGGAGAGAGTTACCTACAAAGGAGTTCCCATAAGACTCTCAGCTGATTTCTCAAAAGAAAACTTCCGGGCAAGAAGGGGCTGGCAAGAAGCATTTGAAGTCATGAAATACTTCTGTAGTCAAGGACCTACATCCAAGATTATTCTACCTAGCAAAGCTATCATTTAGAATGGAAGGTCAGATGAAGTGCTTCCCAGATAAGGTAAAGTTAAAGGAGTTCATCATCACCAAGCCCTTATTATATGAAATGTTAAAGGGACTTATCTAAGGAAAAGAAGAAGATCAAAAACTATGAACAGTAAAATGATAAACTCACAACTATCAACAACTGAACCTAAAAAACAAAAACAAAAACAAACTAAGCAAACAACTAGAACAGGAACAGAATCACAGAAATGGAGATCACATGGAGGGTTATCAGCAGGGAGGAGGAGAGGGGAGAATAGGGGAAAAAGGTACAGGGAATTACAAGCATAATTGGTAGGCACAAAATAGACAGGGGGAGGTTAAGAATAATATAGGAAATGAAGAAGACAAAGAACTTATACGTATGACCCATGAACATGAACTAAGCGGGGGTTGGAAAGCTGGAGGGAGGTAGGGTGCAAGGCAGAGGGGGATAAAGGGGAGGAAAAAGAGGACAACTGTAATAGCATAATAAATAAAATATATTTAAACAATTCATTGGTGATTGATTAAGAGGGTGGGAGAAAGCAGAGGGAGGAATATCTCTGAGATGGGATAAACAACCGAATGGAGAGACACTTCTTTTACACCAGTGAGTCCAGGATAGTTAACATTTACAGCACATGGAGACGGTAAGTAGACAACAAGATAATGTGGCGTCTTGTTCTGGTGTTCTGGTGCTGGTGGTTGTGCCTTCAAGGGGTCTGGAAAAGAAGATTACTCTGACTTTCCCAAGGTATATCATCTTAGATGCACAAAGACAACAGGTAATTTCAAAGTTAATGATTGACCTTTGTCAATCTTTGTCAAGGAACACAGGCCTAAGATGTGACTACTCACCATGACCCACTTTTAGTTAGGAATTTTTATGTTCAGACCACGGTATGTGATTGCTTTGGTCTCTGGGTTTATAAAACCCACCATCCAAGCCTCCCCTAAGTGTGCCAGATTTAGTATGTGGCCCCTTTATCATCCACAGGGGCATTAGTTAAAAGACACAGAGGATGAATTTGAGTTGGTCTTTGAACCTTCTTAAGGGGTGCTGTTATAAGCAGGCCAGGGCATTCGGGAGCAGTGGGTCCACGGCCGGTCCTCATCTTAGAGGTAGGTACATGTGACCTGAGTAGTCAGGCCTTGCCTTAGGGGTAGCTGGCTTGGACACCTTGGTGAGATCAAGGGCAGTCTTGCTGCCCATCCTGCTATTCTTCTACCCAGCCCCTCAGAGGAAAGAGCATGAAGTTTGGAGGGCGTGCCTCTGGTTTGAATGCAGGCTCCCCCCGTTCCTAGCTTTGTGACCTCGGGCAAGATGTTGAATCTGAATCTGTTTCCTCTTCTGTAAAGTGGATATGGTGAAACAAACATCATAGGATTGTATCGCGAGAGAAACAAGAGAACCTTTGCAGAGTGCCTAGTGCATGACAGACATTTGATAAAGATTTGCCATTACCTTTGTTCTGATCGTGTGGATGGGCTTACTTGTGCTTAGCAGTATGTTCTCATATCCCATCCTGCTCACATGTTTTACACCCTTGGCTCCTCTGGCCTCATTCCAGTTCTTTATTCCTAGGCATTCGTTTCACACTAGTGGGGGAAACCAGGACAGGGTTGTGGTTGCATTCCATTTCTGAATCCAGTAGTTTGCCACCTTACTTGCTTTGCTCCATGTGTTCTTGGAGGGATTGGTTCAGAAACTAGGGTGAGCCGATCAGCACACAGCATTCCTCTGGCTGCTCATGGGGTGGGGGTGTGAGCACGTGTCCTAAGTCATCTCAATCACTTGGACAAGAGGACAGGTTACGAGAGAGATTTTCTTTTGCTTTGGCTGGGCTGGATTTGTTCAGTTAGAAAGGCAATGCAAGAGTAAAGCCATTCCCCGGAGCCCTGCTTTTCCTAAGCTCCTCGGCTATAGGCCTTCTGCTGTGGAAGACTGTTTCTTTATAGTTGAGACCAATTTAAGGCTCTGTTCATTCAGATTCCCACTGTTTCTGTAACTGCTCCATAGGAACTCCCTATTCCTTACAAGAAATCACTGTTTTTCTTTATAGTTTTACTAAATATATATTCTAAACAGCATGCTGTTTGGTCTTGTTTTTGAATTGTTCTATAAGTGGAACTATACAATATATTGAATATATTCTGTGTCTTGCTGGTTTATTCAACATTGTGCGCTATTCATCCCTGCTACTGTGCATGGCCGCATGTCATTTTCACTGTTCTGTGGCATTGCGCTGCGTTTACCACAGTTTATCAGTTCTCTTTTTTTAAAGATTTTATTTATTTATTTTTAGAGAGGAAAAGAGAGGGAGAAAGAGAGGGAGAAAAACATCAGTGTGTGGCTGCCTCTCACGTGCCCCTACTGGGGACCTGGCCCGCGACCCCAGCATGTGCCCTAGCTGGGAATTGAACTGGCTACCCTTTTGGTTTGCAGGCCGGCACTCAATTCACTGAGCCACACCAGCCAGGGCTCAGTTCTCTTTTTGATGGACATTTGAGCTGTTTCCACTGTTGCTATCTCAAATTATTTCGCTATAAATATTCTCATCGTTGTCTCCTAAAAGACGCATGTGAGAGTTTGATTCTCAGATGCTGTGGTTTTCCTCTCTATTTAATTAAACTGCAGTGAGGAAAGTTAGAACGACTCTCCTAGAGACACTGCTGAGCCCCGGTCTTCCTGCTTCATGGTGTTGGCAGAGCCGTGCTTCCCCTGCAGGATCTAGAGGGGAATCCCCCCTTGCCCCCTGGAGCTACTGACGGTTGCCGGCAGTCCTTGGCATTGCTTGGCTTGTAGATGCATCTCCTCAGTCCCTGCCTTTGTCCTTACATAGCTGTCTTTCCCCTGTGTGTCTCTACACTGTCTTCCCTCCATGTGAGTTTGTCTGTGTCCAGATTTCCCCTTCTTATAAGGAACCTTTCTTAATGGATTAGGGCCCACCCTAATGACCTCATCTTAACTTTATGACATTTGCAAAGACCCTATTTCCAAATAAGGTCACATTCACAGATGCTTGGAGTTAGGGCAACATCCAACCCATAGCTCCCTCTTTTGCCCTTTTTACTGGCTTTTTGGCTGAGCAAGGCGATGCTTTTTGGATTGACTTGCCTCCCCTGTTCTGTGATCCTAGCAGAAGCTCTGCCCTCCTTTTTCCTTCCGGGCTCCAGCATCATCCTGGGTGGCTGTGGCTTCTGCCCCGTTCACTCAGGGAGCCTGCGGGGCTGAGATGAGGTGTCCCATCCCCAGACCTTTAGCTATTTCTACATTGGCCTCATTGGTCACCGTAGCGGTTGCTGTGCTCCTGCTGCCTTCTGGGGGGACTGGCTCCTGGCGACAACGCCCTCCTAGGACAAGCTTGCAGCACTTTCCTCCATCTTCTTCATACTCTGTGAGGACGGGCTGGCAGCACCCCCTCCCTGCCATGGCCGTGCTGTCTGTGCTCCTTCCTGGACCCTTGTTGGCTGCTCCTGTCATTGCTGCATCCATCTGTCCTGGGCCTGCAGACTTGGCTGCTGTCACATGCAGAGCACTTGCTATAGTCCCCGTGGCTGCTCCTGTTGTTGGCCCATTGTCAAGCCCATTAAGTTTCATGACTACAGAAGAGTATGTGCCTGGGATGGATACATTGGACCTTCCATGAACAGAG
The DNA here is from genome assembly GCF_021234165.1 of Pteronotus mesoamericanus. NCBI lineage: Eukaryota > Metazoa > Chordata > Mammalia > Chiroptera > Mormoopidae > Pteronotus > Pteronotus mesoamericanus. The sequence goes on along the minus strand of NW_026555166.1, from coordinate 5,135,449 downwards.
TTTGTGTGTGGGGGGTGGGGTGGGGTGGGGGGGCATTGGATTCCCTCCCCCAGCATAATGAGAGGAGGTGGCTCAGACACCTCAGGGACTACATGGGGGCTCCTGATGGACACCTGGTCCTGTCTCCTCTCCATCCATGGAACCCCATGGCCAGTGAGGAGAAACAAGCGAGACAGAGAGGACAGAAAGTGAGAGCAGAGGGCCTGCTTCCTTCACTAGCCAAGATGGAATAAACCAAGGGCTTCTAAGTGGAAGGGCATTTGAGGGCATCTCATCCAGTCTCCTGTTTAATGTAGTCACTTCCTTACATGGTCATTTCAATTTTGATTGAAGGGACCCAGTGCCAGGGAGAGCACTGTTATGATTCCTCTATACACTTGCATATTGTACACTTGTGCTAGTGTTTCTATAGGAGAGATTTTCCATTTTGATGGCTGCTAACGGACTGTGCATTTGTGGAAATACATTGTATTGATATCTACAAAAATGAGTACAAGACAATCATGGGGAGATAGGGAGTTCAGAGAGAAGGGAGGAATTGCTAATTGTTAAAAATGTCCCAGAATAGACCAGACCGCCTGCCTGATTGGGACAGCAAGTGTTCACAATGAAGAGCTTGCTCTGTTCTGGAGAAGTGCTGGGGACCTCTCTAAGACGGCAAGTCCCCCAGGGGTGGCTTATTGGGCGCTGAGCCTTTCCAGATGCAATGCATCTTGCAGGTGAGCCTCAGGGGACAACGAAAGTATTGTAGGATATGTCCCAAAGCACATTTAAGCCCGCCTCCTCAAGTGTTTGTGGAGAATTCCACTGTATTCTGCTTGTCCTCTTCCAGAGACACAGGCGTGTCCACTGTCTCCCCAGTTGGGATGGCCTGGGTTCTGCCAAGACCGTCCACTGGTGGCCTCAAGAGATAAATGTGTTCTTCCAAATAGTAAGAAGTCTTCTGCCTCTAATGGGTCATGAGGAAGATAGGAATGGCCCATGGCAAGCTTCAGATGCAGCTGCTATTTCACGTGGTCAAGGATAGGGATCTTTATAGGTTTCAAGGGAAGTAGCTGGGTTAGCTCTAAGGTCTTGGAGGTGGAAATGTTCAGAACAGGCCTCCCCAAGATGTGCCCCTTTGGCATGTGAATCATTTTGAGCTGAAAGCAATTGAGACCCTGCAGGCTCATGAGAAACTTTTACTTTTTCCTTAAAGAATTTAAATTAGGGGCCTTGCCTATAATGAGTCCTTACCAGAAATAACTTTTTATGACTTATCTACAGAGCAGGGCAAATGTCTAATTACCAAACATCTGATCCGTTCTTATCATCCTGTGAATGACCTTCACCCCTCTGAAACCTCGGGCACCTTACCTCATTCTTAGCTCAGGATGTCATTTACACCTCATTTTCCCTTTGTGTCTGTGACACTCATGTATGTGGATTCCCATACATAACAATATGTAATTAAATCTGGCCATTTTCTTTTGTTAATCTGTCTCGGGCCTATTTGATTATGACACCAATCAAAAGAACCTGGAACGGTAAAGGACAGTGTTTTCCTCCCTCACAGAGGCTTGTGGCCTCTTCCTCAGACGGCCTGGCCACGTGTAGCGTGCTCTCCGCCGTGTGTGGCTGATCAGGCCAGCAGCCTGGCCTCAGGTGGTGGAGGATGGGTGGTGGGGGCGGTGCCCACCGTCTCCATTTGCATGTGGTCGTGCACTTCAGTCGCTTCTCTTTTGCCGATCTGGATAACGTTGCTCTCAAACATTGATGCATCCTTCAGAGTATACCCTCCTCTCTTGTACCCTGTTGCTGCAAGTCCCCCGTGAGGTATTGTTCATGCCCTCTGCGTGGCTGCTGTGGGCCAGGTAATACTGTCATGTAGATTCACTGCTCTTTGCGCTCTCTTTGTCGATGGGGCCGTGGGTGTGGTCCAAATTGTAGGGAGTGACTGTGATGACTCATCTGTCTCTGCGGACTTTACACCTACCTAAACGCCCACTGTCTGTATTTATCCTCCAGGGGCCTCTGTGACCTGTGGTCATCACGCACCATTTTGTCCTGTTCCCCCACAACAGCGACCCCTGAGGGCGGGAACCCCATCTTCCTCTCTAAATGCAAAAAAGCAGCTCTGCCTCCCAGGGGACATACTGACTCCTCAAGGGTGATGTGGGGGAGGGGTGGTGGCTGCTATTATTATTATTATAGTAATTATGATTGTAAATACAGCATGCTAACATCTTTGCTCTCCCTCTCCAGGTCGCTCGGAGTTCTAATATTTCAGCACTTGCACCGTTTATTCTCTCTTCTCTAATCCATCTTGCTTTGCCCTCAGGTGCTGCTACAGGATTAACAGTGACAGGCACCTGTGTGGAGATGCCTGCTAGCTCGCAATTTTTAAGAAAATTTGCTGTTGCTACAGGCTTGGCAAGTTAGTGACCACAGGGGAGGCATAATTCTTGGAGGTCCCCAGTGCATCCCAAAAGCTGCCTTGGGAACTTAGAATGTAGATTGCTTTTGAAATCACGGTTTGGATGGTGGTTTCTAGGTTAGTTCACAGGAAGGTTTATGTCTAGGTGAAAAAACTGTAGAGGCAATACTGTTTTGGAAACATGCTCGTTCCATCTGCCAACACCCTGACAGCAACCCACATCCTTCCTGGTGAGGGTATGACTCAGACTCTGAAAACTATGGTGCTGAGAATTGTCATTCGGGGTTGGAGAACTGAGACAGAAACTGATTGCAAAGTAGCCCAGGCCAGCTGCTCTCTGGAGACATTTCATATTTGAAAGAATTTGGCGTGTTAGGTATTCATTTCTACAGGTGCGCAGAGCTCTAACCCTGACTGACTTCAGTCAGTGCTTGCTAGCCCTGCCTGGGGGTGAATGCGAGATGCCATTCATAGTAGCGTAGCTGTAATCCCCCGTGCTCATCAAAAGAGGCTGGCGCTCGTGCTCATTGTGGTTTATAAAGCATGGAGCAGCCTTGGATACACTGTGTGGACCGATGGCCAAGATGAAAGGAAACAAGGCAGCTACAGAGCAGTGGGCCGAGTGTGCCAAAGTTTCTGTCAGCAAGGAGGTGGTGGGTATTCAGCTGTAATCTGTGGTTTGGGAAACAATGGCTTAGAGGGTTTCTGGGAAAACCAAGGCATCTGGATGTCTGGAACAGGAGGCTGCTCTGAGGTCTGGGAGAAATGAACCTGAATCCTTGTAGGACTGTCTGAAATCTTCAGCTGTAGAATTCTGCCTGGATTTCTCCTATGTCAGCCCGAGCGCAGAGCAGCGGTGCCCGGACAGCCCTGGCTGGAGGCGGTGGGAACGCCCCTCGAGTGCCTCCAAGGGGCTTCTGCCCCCGACCTGCCTTCCTACCAGAAAGGTTGTAGGAAACCTTAATTTTGCCTCTTCTTGCAGTTAGAAATTTCCATTTCCCTTTCCTTTTTCTGTGATTTGCCTTCATGATTGGTGTTATCTGGTGGATAAGGAGGTCTCAGGGTGCATTTACTTCACAAACCAGTGGAAGATATCCCTGTTTGCCAAACTTGGCTTTCCTTACAATGTGTAGCTTCAGCGTTTATTCATGGAAAGGCTTTTATTTGACTACTTGCAGGCCAAAGGAGCAAAAATCAAAAAGCAGAGGATCTATTTATCTATCTATTCATTCATCCATCCTCTATCTGTTTATCTACCAGCTTTTACATCTAGAGACTGGCATGGAAAGACATAAAGATACTGGCAGTAGGATTATTTTTAAGAATGACAATTGAAAAACAAGAATGGGGGTGGGGCGAGGGGGAGAAGAGGGGAAAGGTGAGGAAGGGTCTAGTCAGGGAACATGTATAAAGGACCCATGGACATGGAGAGCAGGGTGGGCATTGACTGTGGGAGGGGGGGGTGGGCGGGGCAGGGGAGGGCAGTGGGAGAAAAATTGGGACAACTGTAATAGAACAACAGTAAAGTAAAAAAAAAACATGAATGGGAAGGAGATCTATTTGTACTGTATGAAATTTCTACCATATGCATATTTAACTATTAAAAAACAGTAGAGCTGAGATTAACATGTTTTATGGGCTGATGTGTCCCCAAATTCTTACATTGAAGTCCTAACCCCCCCAGGACCTGTGAATATGACCTTGTCTGGAAATAGTCACTGTAGGTGATCAAGTCAAGCTGAGGTCGTCAGAGTGAGCACTAATCCAGTTTGGACACGCGCAGGAAGAATGCCACGAGAAGGCGGGAGTTACCGATCACAAGCCAGGGAGCCCCAGAGGCTGGGAGAGATCCTGGGACAGATCCTTCCCTAATGCCTTCAGAGGGAGCATGACCCTGCCCACGGCCTGATTTCAGACTTGAGACCTCCAGAACTGTAAGACAAATACATTTCTGTTGTTTAAACCTTTCAGTCTGTGGTCCTCTGTTATACAACTTGGGAGAAAATGTTAGCGCAGACTCTAAAGAAAGGAATAGAATGGAGGTAGGGAGGCAATCGGTGGCTGGGAGGCGGCTGGGGAGGCGGTGAGAGGGCAGTGCCTGTGGCCAGGGGCCCTCAGCCAGGACCCCGCACCTTCTCCTTTGTCTCGGTTCCCCTTCCTGGCCACGTGCTCTGGCTCCTGGTGGGACATGCTGCCTGCTGCACCTGGGCTTTTTGACTGTCCATGTACAGTCCTTGTGCCCCAAGTTCCCTGGGGCACGGGGTCGCCTGACTCGGCTCTCTCCTCAGTAACAGCTTCACTGAGGAGGAGACCCTCCTGCTGCGATTTGAAAGGACGTTGTGTTTGGCATGGGGAGAAGGGCAGGAAGAGGCTTCCAGGCCGGGGTGGGGGGTGGGGGAGTGGGGTAGGGGGCGGTCACAGCTGCGCGTGCCCTGGGCTTGCTGCTGGGGCTGCACCCTGCGGAGCGACTGACCGGAGCGACTGACCATATCAGAGGTGGGGCTTCTCTATAACACTGGTTTTGGGAGACGGCCTGTGTTACTACTGAGTCTGTGTCTTGATGAAGAATTAAACTTTTCTCATAAAAAAAGCAGAAGTAAAAAAGCGGTTCTGAAAACTTTGAATGATTTATGCCCGTTCACTCAGTAGCCCTGATCTTAGGTAGAAATAATTTGAAAACAGAAAAAACTTTCTGCTTGCAGATGCTCTTGATGGTGTGTTATTTATGATAGTTTTTTTTAAAAGACCTTAATATTTGACAATAGAAAGTTTAGCTAAATTATGGCATATCACATAATACATAATAAAGGCTAAGCAAAGCTTTAGTCATATGAGGAAATGCCTACACTGTCACCTAGAAAGAGCAGGATGCTAAACTTTATATATAATACAATCAACTGTATAAAATGTGTAGAATAAACTAAATACATTCACAATATACTCACAAGTTGCTAAAATTTGTTAAAACCCAAGTGTTGAACTTATGGGCATTTACAATTTCTTTTTTATACTTTTTTTGCCCAAGATTACCTATAATGTGTGTGTGTTACTCTTAATCTGAGTTTAAAAAAAAAAAACAGCTTTAGTGTGTCTTTTCTCCTGATTCCCTTTCCTGCCTCTCTCTTTTCTCTCTTTTCTACAACTCTCCCTCTTTTCCACAACTCTCTTTCCCTCTTTTCCATTCAGTTTTTTATTCCCAATTTCAGATTCCTAATTATTTTTTAATTTAAGCTTAATAATTAAATTAGACTACATGACAAAAGCTAATTACTGCTACTTGGTAGCAGCATACCTCATGTACAGTCTAGTGGTGAAGATTTCAGGCTCTGGAGTTAGGTTGTTTGGGTTCAAAACCTTATCTTGGTTTACTAAGCTATGTGACTTTTCACAAATTATTTAACTACTATTGTTCTAATTTTAAAAATCAATTTAACAGTAGTTACTACTTTAGGATTTTAGGGGGATTAAATGAGAATGTAAGCAAAGCACTTAGCAGTGGGCCTGGTTTATTGTAAACACTCAAAAATCATGAATGTTATTGGCTTAGTTTGGTATGCAAACTTCTTTAAAGCTTAATTATCAAAAGTAAACATACAAAGCAAAGACAAACATCCTAGCAAAGCTTTGTAAGCTTCTTAAGAACAGGTGAAATGTCTTTAAGGTGAATGACATTTGAATATGTTGAGAAAGGACTGAATAAACAAAGATCTTTGGCCATATAGTGTTTCCCAGTTTGTAGACTGGCATGTCCATTAAAATGAATGGCTCAGTCTTCTCTTATACCAAGAATATCTTAGGAAAAACATTTCAGTTCATTGTAAAACTTGGAGGAAGGTCTCTTAGCAACAGGTAAACTGGGCTTGTCCTGAATGCCTTTAAAACAGCGAAATCCATCAGCAGGTGTTTGTGAGCCAATCAGAACCTTGAGAACTTGGTTTAGATGAGTTTGACTGAGACAGAATGTGTGAGACCTTGGCCTGGGCCTGGCATGTCTGGGAGATGCTTCATAAGGCCTCTTGTCCTCTCCTGTAAAACTATGTTCCTCCAGCGAGTCTGAGGCCAGTTAGCAATTCCCATGACGGGTGGAGAGGTCCTAACGGTATGGCTTTAGAATCCAGGCACTCACCTCTGTGGAAGGATGTTTCCTCACTTAGATCATAATTTGTGGTCCTGTGTGTGGGTGCATCTGCCTCTCTGTCAGCTCTTGTCACTAGCAGAGGGGTGGGGAGGGAGGGAACATGGTCGAGAAGATCCTGTCCCCAGATAGGAGAGGCTGGTCTGCAGATATTTAGGGAGATGACCTCCAGAAGAGGCTGGAGGTACCGCTGACTGAGAGGAGGAGGGCATGTCAAGAGAAGAGAGGAGAGGAGGGTATTTTACAAAGGGGAACATGTCCCCTCCCCCTTCGGTTAAGGCCTTATGACAGAGATAGTGACCAAGGGAGGTAGGGGCATGGGAGGAGGGCAGGCAGTAGGCAGGTCCGTGCAGCAGTGGCCTGTGGGAAAGAAATCAGCAAGTCTCTGGGCCCCTTTGCCACTCAGAGGGAGGAGGAGAAAGTGTGAAAGGAGAGCGAAACGGGGGCGGGGCTGTGCAGGGTCATTGGCTGATTTGAGGCCTGTAATGTATTGTCTTTGGAGAATTGAAAACTTCCTGCTGAGGACTGCATGGTCAGTGTGCTTGCATGGACCGCCTGTCTGCACCTGAGCAAAGAGGGAGGGACTACTCCAGCAAAGGCAGTACTCTGTACACTGATTACTGGGGGGGGCATGTGGGAGGGCAGCTGTCAAAGGTGGTGTGTCTGCATCGTACCTGGGAGAATGGGAGACAGTGCTACAGCATCTTCAGTGTCGTCAGAGCCTTGTGGAGGGCGGGCAGCCCCGATTCCCACCTGGGGCCAGAATCCCCACCTTGCCCACGCTGACCGAGCTCCGCAGTACCACGGAGAATTTGCTGCTTTGTAACGTTCCGTGAATTTGGGTTTTCCCACGAGCTGTTCCAGGGAACCGCGCACAATTTCTCCTCCTTGGGGAGAAACACACCACATGTTAGTGTATCAAAGACTCTGAGAAGTCGTGTGCAGATAAAACCTATTTGATTTTGTTTAGCCCTCATATCCCCCCACCTTTTTTTTTTTTTCAATAACTTCTGTTAACATTCCATGGACACAATGAATCCATTAGCCAGCAAATGCCCCACTGATGGTTAGAAAAGACTTGTATATATATTCTTCTTTTTTTTAAAATCCTCATCTGAGGATGTGTTTATTGGTTGGGGGGGTGGTGAGAGAGAGGGAGAGAGAGAAAGAGAAAGAGAGACACATCGATGTGAGGGAGAAACATGGATTGGTTCTCCCGTGTGTTCCTCAACCGGGAATCGAACCCATGACCTTGGTATGTGCCCTGACTGGGGGTCAGACCCACATGCTTTTGGTGTATGGGACGATGCTCCAACCAGCCAAGCCACCAGCCAGGGCATTGTGTATGTATTTTTGTCCAGTCCTTCATATCATTGAAACCCGCTGGTAGGTGTGTCCATCTGTGTGCCCCAGCCCCTCCCCGCAGCCCCTCCCCTGCTTCTTCAGGCATCTCACAAGCTCGCTCTTCGGGTCCCCTCACCCCTCAGTCACTCCTGTGGGAGACTTCCCGGTGCTCTCGGTTCCCCTTGAGGCACTTCCCCAGGTGTGATCCGACGGGGACCGACTGGGGCAGGACTGTCCTTCTTTTTTGGACACTGACCAGGAATCTGTGTTCCCTTTTTAAATAGCAGCATCACAGAGGTGAGGCTATTGTCAAACACAGACAGAAGAAACAAGGTGGCAGCTGATGATGCCTGGGTCAGGGGACTTACAGGGACCTGTGTTTTCCCCACTCTCTTCCAGGTCATCTTTGCTTTGAACCAGACCCTCCTGCAGCAGGAGAGCCTGCGAGCAGGCAGCCTTCAGATCCCCTACACGACGGAGGATCTCATCAAACAGTATAACTGCGGGGACCTCAGCTCCGTCATCTTCAGCCACGATAGCTCCCAGGTGAGGGCCCTGGTCCTCTGCCCAGCTCATTTAAAAACAGGAATAAAGACATTACCTACTGATACCTGGACATTCTGTGTACAAAGGATTAGGGTCATGAAGGGCTCTAAAAATAAAATTGACCAGAGTTAGATGTTGAATGCGATGCTGCAGCTAACAAAAGCGTTCTCTATGAAACTTAAGAACTGAGAGGGGCATTGATTCAAGTTAACTCCAGGATCCCGGTCAAAGGACGAAGCTTCAAGGGGTTCAGCAGCAGGCCTCGTGGCTTAGGCGGCAGGCAGCCTGAACCAGCCTCCTGAGGGAAAGGAGCCGAGTCTGAAGCCTCCTGGCTGACTTAGGTAACACTTTTGAGAAGCGATGGAGCAAAACTTTTGTGGCTTCTAGGAACACGTGCACGTGGTGCAACTGAAGAGTCCATGGCATTCTTACAGGGGTGGCACCTCCAGGGCTGGGGAGGCTACCAGGGTGTCCAGACATGGGTTCCACCCTGCAGCCCTGCAGGGAATGGCCGAGCTCTGCCGGGAGTGTTCGGGCAGGACAGGTGTTACCTGTGGGCTGTCACGGCGAAGGGAGCAGTTGGTCAGGGCTCAGAGCATTGCAGCCTTCCTGCAGGGCCAAGGTGGATGGGTACTTGTCTTGCTTTTATGAACAAACCTCCCATGGGATGAACCATGGCTGTCCCCCCGCCACCCCCGCCACCTCGCTAAGGCCATATGAAAGTGGCAAGTGCCAGCTAAGCTTCTGAGATAGGGGAGTGTGCTGCCTCCACCCACCAGGACCAGTGTCCTCATGCAGGAGGACACCGGGGAAAGAGAGAAAGGAGCTGGTGGGTATGAGTGACGTGTCCACGTCTGGGGAGCCTGTATAAGGAGAAGCGAGTGACTATAGGGTTGAAAAAGGAATGGCAGCACTGAGGAGACGGACAACAGAGGCTGAATCTTTGACGCTCCACACGCGTCAAAGGCCATCATGAGCTTTCCAGAGACTCTAGAGTGGGAGGAAGTAAAACCAAGGCACAGCAAGCAAGAGGAAAGGGAAAACAAGAATTACACTAAAAAAGAATAGCAGAGTTTGTGACGGTGATAATTCTTATGTGCGCTCTTGGTGGAGGTAGGGGAAGTGGGAAGAAATGTCAAGGTCAATTGGGAAATGAAAATTTGCAGCAGTAGAGAAAAGTTAATGTGGGTGGGGGATTTGGAGGTTATGTGGACAAATGGTAAGGCTGATGGATCAATTAGGGGACAGATGTCTTATACATTTCTTCCCTGTGGCTCCTCCATTCCTGTCCTGCGCAGGCCCCTGCAGGTGACATGAGGTAAGGGGAATGTGCCTGCCATTGAGGAATGAGGGCCAGGCTGGCCAGGGCTGAGCGGGGCAGGGTGCGGGCCATGTCTGGTGTTCCGAAGGTGGAGCACAATGGCGGGGGGACGTCTCCCTGCGCGCTCTGGGTGCCTATGTGGGCGGCTGGTACCAGGGGAGTGCTCTGCTGAAGAGAAGAGATTTTGGGCAATGGGCAGGAGGACCTTACCTAAATGACATAATTAAAAAAAAGATGATAAAGGAGAAGATAAGATTTTTGATTTGAAAACAAGAATATATTTTAAGGGAATAGCAAAAGAAGATATGTTAGCCATAAAATGGAAACTGATGGCTGTGTTATAGTGTGAGGGCTTGCGGGAGGTCTTTGAGAGGCCATTGAAAATAGGAGAAGCAGGCAGGGCAGATATCCTCTTCAATATCTGACTAAGGTAAAGGTTAACCTTGTTAGATCCCTGGGTAGAGGAGGCTGAGGATTGGGGAGCAGAGAGTCAGTGGGGTGAGGAGAGAACACAATACGTCAGCCTCATCTATAGCCACTGTGTTGCAAGAGCCACCCCTGATTGTCACAATTTTGGTGTAATAATACTCTGTTAGCCAAAGTACGGAAATTGGTTTACATGTTTACCAGAGTCAGGCGAAGTATTTGCCAGGAGGGCAAAGAACATTGCAGAAAGCAAGAAGGAGAAATAGGAATTGGAGAAATAATGAAAATTTAAATGTATGGAATTTATAAAACAGTTGAATGTTTATAGAAATTTCATGTATTTGGTGGTAGAATCTAATTACTGCTTCTAAAATAGTAATTATGTAAAGTTATTTTGACTAAAGAAGCACTTGTTAACTAAATAAACTATGGATATGCTATGCAAAGATATGGTCTCCTTATAAACATATGGCATCAAAGAGGATCATTTAAGTTCAACAGAAATACTGTTTTAAACAGCTGAAAAGTTCTTTCAGTGCACTTCATTTAATGTGTTCTACTTGGGTTCCGGAGACTGAAATTACAGCTTGGAAAGTAGGAGGTGGGAGACTCCAAGAACGGTGCGCGCTTTCTCCTCCTTGACAGCATCTTGACCCTCTAGGCTCGGTAATTTAATGCTTAAATTAAGCCACTTCATTCATAACTCTGTTGCCCTTAATGTTTTTTCTTTATTTTGGTGGAGGTTCCCAATTTTATTAATGCCACGCTGCTGCCTCAGGAACGCATCACAGCTCAGGAGATTGACAGCTACTTCCGCCAGGAGCTAATCTACAAGCGGAACGAGAGGATGGGGAAGCGGGTGAAGGCCCTCTTGGAGGAGTTCCCCGACAAAGGCTTTTTCTTTGCCTTTGGAGCTGGTGAGTTGCCATTACTCCTGATTAGATCCTGCCTCTGACGCTTCTCCTATGAAGGGGATGCTGAGGTGGGCCCCTGGGAAGAGGTGAGATGAGTGACACCTTGGATTTTCTGCAGGTGCAAAGTGGCTCCAGCTGGAGGCTGAGTATCCAGCATGTGGAACAGTTGCTGGATGGGCTGGTGCATGTGACACCACCAGGGCTCTTGATACGCTTTCCAGCCGGGAAGGCATTTCTCTCTCTTCTGAACTCAGCACTGAATCCCAACTTCTTCCGGGCACCTTTCACTTTTTAAACTTCCACTAAAATTTGTCTGTCTTCTCTCTCCTACCTGACTGTGAGTCTCCCAAGCGTGTAAGGCCTGGGGCTGACACTTCAGCTATTACTATACTTTATTTCTTTTTAAGAAGATTTTATTTGTTTATTTTTAGAGAGAGGGGAAGGGAGGGAGAAAGAGAGGGAAAGAAACATTGATTGATTGCCTCTTGCATACGCCCAACTGGGCCTGTGGCCCGCAACCCAGGCACGTGCCCTGACTGGGAATCGAACCAGCAACCTTTCAGTCCATAGGACAGCACACAATCCACTGAGCCACACCAGCCAGGGCTATGTTAGCTATTACTAACTATTAACTATTACTAACTGTGTACATGCAGACAAACTGGAAAAATTTGCCTTTTGTGGGCTTTTTGAAATAATTCTTTCTTCTTCTTGAGTGATTCTGTCACAGTTTTGTAGCCTCTGGGATTCAGGACAGAAATGCCAGGGGCTGGTTGTGTGCAGCAGGACAGCAGGGGCATTTGCTGGCCGAGGCTTTCTCTTTCCAATTCCTTAATGGCCTCATGAAGGTGAACAAGTCACCCCGCTAGGGTTGGTTTCCGCCCCCCGCAGTAAAACGGGGAGTCGGAGAGCAGCACTCCAGCATGGCAGAGTGAGTGATGCAGCATCATCTCCCCATCTCTAGATTTTCAGCTTAATGATATCTGCTAAATCCTCCTGTTGTGGCTGTGTGGGAGGCATAGAGGATAACACTGACAGGTTCCAGGGATTAGGATGTAGCTACATTTTGGGGCACCATTAATCAGCCTACCACAGCATTTGAAAATCAATTAGTGTAATACTCCATATTAATGGACTAAAGGACAAGAACCAGATGATCACCTCTGTACATGCAGAAAAAGCCTTTGATAACATGCAGTACTCTTTCATCCATGTAGGTATAGAAAGGAACTTAATTAGCCTGTTAAAGAAGTGACTATGAAATAGCCCTGTTAACGTCACACTTAATGATGAAAGACTGAATGTTTGTCCCCTAGGATAAGGAACAAGACAAGAATGGCTGCTGTCACCACCTCTCTTCAACACTGTGCTGAATGTTCTAGCCAGGGAAGTTAGACAAGGAAAAGAAATAAAAGGCATTCAGATTGGAAAGAAGGAAGAAAAATATCTCTTTTCTTAGTTGACATGATCTTGTGTATAGGCGATCTTAAGTAATCTATTAATAAGCAATTAAAACTAATAACTGAGTTCAGGTTACAAGAATGCAGGATACAAGATCAATATACAACAATCGGCAGCTGTGCTGGTCCGTGTGGGTGGAACACACACAATGCTGGAGAGTGTGAGAGCGGGGCATGCAAGGCTGACTCTCACCTTCCACTCCTGCCAAACTCAACTGACCTCTCTCGCATCTAGCGTGGGATTAATGGGGCCCTGGGCACAGGGGAAAGGTGGGCACTCTGAGATGACAGCAGCCTGCCCTGTGGTGCTGCTGTGCCAGGTGCATTCTGGGCCAGAACAAAGCTGGCAGCAGGTTGGCTGGTGAGCAGTGGGTGGGTTGGATCTGAGCAGTTCGGAAGGCAGGTCTTCCAGAGGGGGACCATGTTAGGCGGATGGCACAGGTGACACTGCCACACCTGGGCTTGCCGGATTCGCAGGGCACAGTTCTCCACACTGCTGCAGCCCTGCATGGAGAGCTCCCAGTCCCTGGGCTTTTCGGGTGTCAGGAGAGGTCTGGATAGCTGGTAGGGCCAAGTTTTCCTCCTGGGGCTGCTTTCTCCACACTGAGTCCATTTCTCCTTGTGCCTCTGATGGCTGAGTGGACCAGAGGGAACCACAGAAATTCAGATTGCTCCCAAACAGCCTTGGCGGCATACCATTATTTTTTAAATTGATTTGAGAGAGAGAGAGAGAGAAAGAGAGAGAGAGAGAGAGAGGAAGGGATATGGCAGGGAGAGAGAAGGACATCAATTTATTTTTCCACATACTTATGCATGCATTGGTTGATTCATGTATGTGCCCCAGCTGGAGATTAAACCTTGGCGTACTGGGACGATGTTCTAACCATCTGGGCTACCTGGCCCGGGCCGGCAGCATAACATTTTGAAATCTGTGTATGTAGCAAACTTTTAATTGTAAAGTGAGGATAACCAAAAACTAAAGTTTTGGAGCTTTAAAATCAAGAAGCAACTTTTGTCATTGGAGTCTGGAGATAAAATTTAAAAATGAGAAATGGAGCTCACCTTTGGAGTAGAAGGAACACTGCAGTTAAGCAGAATAGTTTGGTTTCAGAATGCTAAAGCATTGCTAATAGGGGCTGTTTATTCACTTGGCAATTATTTTTTTCATTCCTAGTTGGTTGAGAGTGTGGACTCTGGAGCCAGACCACCTGGGTTCAAGTTGCAGTTTGCTTAATTTCCCTGTGCCTCTTCCTCATCTATAAAGGGGGGGGGGTGATAATATTCCTACTTTATAGAGTTGTGGGGTGTTGAATGACGTGTCCAGCATCAAGAGCAGTGCCCCCCACCTCATGATACTCAGTAAATGGTAGAGGTTCAAAATCAATGTGTTGTCAGGTTTGGCTTCTCCTGAGGCCTCTCCCCTGGGCTTGCAGATGGCTTCTCACTGTCCTCACTGCGCCCTTCCTCCAGGTGCACACAATCCTTGTGTCTCTGTGTCCAGATCTCCCCTTCTTGTGTGGACACCCATCAGATTGGGTCAGTGCCCACCCTACTGGCCTCATTTTAACTGGTTCACCTCATCAAAGGCTCTGTCTACAAATACAGTCACACCTGAAAAACTGGGTGTTGGGGTTTCAACATATGAAGGGAACCCCCCAAAACTGGAATTTATAAAAATTTCTGTATCCTTACATGTTTAAACTTCAGTCACCTTCAAAGTACTCTCCACTCGATGCAATGCACCTATCGAGACATTTCTTCCACTGCTCAAAACAGTTTTTGAACCCGTCAATTTTGAGGCCTTTTAGTGCTTCTCTCTCTCTCTCTCTCTCTCTCTTTTTTATTTCACCTCTTCCACATTGGCAACATGTTTCCCTTTGAGAACTTTTTTCATCTGGGGAAACAAAAAAAGTTGCTTGGGGTGAGAGCGGGTGAATAGGGAGGGTGGGGCATGGGGGTCATGCCGTTTTTGGTCAAAAACTGCTGAACACTCAAATGCCGTGTGGGCAGGTGTGCTCGTAAATCACCCACCATGAAATTTTCTGAAGACTCTCAACTGCATTGAGAGTCTTCGAAAAAAAATTCACTTAAGCTGATGGTAGCCTCTTACAGCACCACCAGCTGGTGCACTGATACAGGTGGGTTCCTAGAACACTCACCTAGTGGAGGAAGGCTCCATTGCAAGGTGCCCGCCCTCCAGGAGATAATTCCAATTTTTTGGATTCCTCCTTGTATGAATTTGGGGGGACCCAGTTCAGCCCATAACACCCTCTCTGTTCCTCACCCCTACTCCCTTTTATCTGAGTCAGTTGCCTTTTGTCAGCCTTGGGTCATAGACTCTGCAGTTGGACCCAAGAACATAGGAGAGCCCAGAAGCTTCTGCCGCAATACCACCCTTGGCCCCCAGGGTCCCAAAGGCTGATCGAAAGTTCACTCTGCTTCTTAGAGCTGGGGAGTTAGGATGAGGGAGAGGCCTTCAGACCAGCCTCTCCCACAGTTTGGATGTGCCTTCATTCCTTTCCCAGTTTTCAGCTGTTGGGTAGTCACTGGTCAAAATTGCATAGACTCTGGAGCCAAACTGCCTGAGTTTAGGTTCTGCTCTGTGGCTTCTTAGCATGTGAAGTCCTGAACCTATTTTACCCCAGCTTTAAATTTTAAAGTGGATGTAATAATGATACCTCTAAAGTTCTGCTGGATCAGAGGATGGGGTGCTGCTAGTTAATTAGCCATTTAAGACATTAAAGTGCCATAAACTTTCACCTAAAGGAACATTGTGATGTAGGTGATGTGAGTCCTGAGCACCAAAACCTGACATGAAAGAAATGAATCCAGGACCTACCCTTGGCCTTGAAAATATTTAAGGTGCCAGTGAAAGCTTACCTGGTGATCTTTGCTGCTTTTTCTGAAAAGGAAAGAAGTGAAATAAAATTCAGGTTGAGGCTTCCAGCTATGGTGGCTTCTAAGTGGAGGTTTTTATTGTGCATTTATAAATATGTGTAGGACAAGGGGCTCGGGTCTTGGTTTACTCTCTAATTAGCACTGAGTTCAGAGGTGGGGGGTTTGGTCCCAGGGCCTCCCCTTAGCTGTGTGACTGCGAGCAGCTCATGGCACCACTCTGCTCCTTGGTGTCCTCATTTCTGAAATGCTGCTCCCCAGCTGCCTTCCCGACCGGGCTGCTGGGAGGTCCAACTGCAGAAACTTTCTGCAACTATACTGGGTGGGACACAGGGAAGGGGGGTTGGCAGGGGTATTTCTTTGTTCTGGGTGTGCATTCGGGGTCTGTTTGGTGGTCATGAGAGCTGCCACATTTCTGATCGTTTTTCTTACCGCAGGTCATTTCATTGGCAACAACACAGTGCTCGATGTTTTGCGGCGCGAAGGCTATGAGGTAGAACATGTCCCTGCTGGACGACCCATCAACAAGTAACCTTCCTGTGCTTCTGTCCTGGTTGGGGAGCAGCTAGGGAGGGCTGAGACCCCCACAGGGCTGCGTGGGCGCCAGGGAGGGCAGTATCCTGAGGGGCTCCAGAGTGCCTCAGCACAGCATGACCCCCCCGCCTGGTAAATGGCTCAGCTGGTCTCCCTCTGTGGCCGGGGCTGTGTCTGACATGGGTTGGCTGGCCAGGCCCTGTGGGCTGCTTAAACAACAGGAATTTCTTTTCTCACAGCTCTGGAAGCCCAAAGTTCACAGTCAAGGTGTCATCAGGTTTAGTTTCTCCTGAGACCTCTCTCCTTGGCTTGCAGAGGGCTGCCTTTTCACTGCCCTCACATTGCCTTTCCTCGATGTGGACACAACCCTTGTGTCTCTGCATCCCAATCTCTTCTTATAAGGACACCTGTCAGATTGAATCAGGGCCCACCCTCACGGCCTCATTATAACTTAATCACCCCATTAAAGGCTCTGTCTACAAATACGGTCACAGCTGAGGAACTGGGTGTTAAGGTTTCAACATGAATTTTGGGGAACACAGTTCCGTCCACATCACACCCTCCATTTTTCTCGCCCCGACTCCCTCCAAATCTTGGTCACCAGCACCGCCCCTTGCAGAGATCTCAGCTGAAGTAAGAGTACCCCGGGAGGAAAGTGCTCGTCCCTCCTGCCGGGGCACGGAGAGGGGTCCAGCTGTCATGACTGCCAGGTGGCTGCCCTTCACCGGGGGCCCTCGTTCTCTTGGGAAGATCTGTCTTCACCCATGTCATTCAAGCCCTATCCTCACCCTGTCCTCTCAGTCCAGAGGGGTCTCCCTGGCAGTCCAGCCTTAGTTTCCTCCTCAGCTTGGGTACACCCTGGGCTTGTCTCACGCCCACCTCTCTGCATAGCCTACGGTCAGTGTGTCACACGGCACCTTCTAGTTCACGAAAGCTCTCACCTGAGACTCGCCATCTTTCACCTTGACTAGGCCTCGGCTTCCTCCACTGAAGACTCTCTGGGATTTGCCCCTCTTCCCTGCGTTCATGGCCATCGCCCTCTGGTTCATTCTTTACCTTTCTGTGGGACTAACCTTTCAAGTGTCCCTTACCCAGAAACCTTCAGTGCTTTTTCCTTGTTCTTTTCCAAGTCCAGTTTCCTCACGCTGATGTCTTGGCACCCAGACTCTACCTTTTCCCAGCGCAGATGTGCTTCTTGCCTCAGAAAACTTCTGTCCTGGTCACTGCCTCTCCACCTTTGCCAATGCCCTCTTCCTTGTCTGAAGTGCCCTTCCCTCCTCTCCCTGTTGGGGAAAATCCTGCCCCTCCTTAGTTCACCTCCATCTGGTGCTCAGGTGTCCACCCATCTCTCCCTCCTGTTCTCTGTCAGCTCTAGAGAACCCAGCCCTTAGTAGTTCTCTGCTTGTTTTGAGGGCCTGTGGGTTTTTCCTCATCCATTGGACTGTGGGCTCCAGAAAGCAGAGTGAGCTGAGTGCCCTGGTCACTTCTCAGCCTGCAGCTCCAGGCTGTCTGGGCTGGGGTTTGACACACTGTTCTTGGCAGCCCCAGGCTCTGACTGGGCTGGGGTTTGACACACTGTTCTTGGCAGTGCTGGAGAAGGCCTGCGTGCGGGGTCGGGGGGAGGGCGGTGTGTTGCTGGTTGCTCTAGGCTCCCTGATTCTGCCTATAAGCCTTGACACCTGTCCCTGGAGGACGAGCGGTCAGGAATCAACATGTAAAAAATACCTCCGTGAGATTCTGACGCATACTGAGAGCCAAGAACAGGCGCTGTCGCCAAACGGGGCTGCTCACACTTTGCAGGGGGAGGAAAAGAACGTCTCTTGATCAATTTCCAGGTGGCAGCCAGGTTCACACAGACTCAGTTAATCCTCAAAACCAGCCTGTAAGGTGGGTGTTTCTTCTCCTTTACTGATGAAGGAACTGAAAGGTCACATAGCGAATCAGAGCCAGGATACAGTTTGGATCCCTCCACCTGCACAAACCTCTTTCTGCCCTTTCTTCTCCCACTTTTTACTCTCCAGCCCCTTTGTCTGTGTTCATGCAATTTCCCCTGCCAGGGATCATTCACTGCCCCTGCCTCTAATTCTGTTGGAATCTGTGAGATCCAACGCAAATGCCACCTCTTCCTCACTCCTCCAGCCTGGCCTCTCCCTCTTGCGTGATCCCAAGGAACTCGGTGTGTGCTTCTGCACTAGCCACCCTGACACCCCGCACACGGTGCGTGCTCCATTAGGGGACAGTCTAAGACCCTTCAGTGGTGAACTTGCCTGCAGTGCTCCTAGGCGAGGTCACAGGGAGCATGACATCTCCACAGGAGACCCTGCTCAGGGAGGAGGAGGGGCAGGGGATAGGGCCCAGAGCAAGGGAAATGCCCACAGCGAAGGGGGGCCGAGGAGGACAGGGCAGGGGCAGCGGAGATACCTGCTTCCTTCTTCCCTTCCTCAGCAGCCATGTGACAATCCTTGAGGATGATTTGGATCATATGGAACCTGAATCTGGGGCAGGCTGGTGTGGGTGGGGGCAGGGAGGCTGCTGAATGGTGACCTAGCTTACTCCAGGCCCTCCAGCCCCCGGATGTTGGGGTAGGCCAGTATTAGGAAGACATGGGCGAGGGCAACCGGCAGCCACTACGGTCCACCTGTTAGCAGGCTGGAATACACAGGCAGTGCTCCTGGCTGTGAAGCTGCCGCCCTTCCCTGGGCGTAGAAGTGGAAGGGACATGGGTCCTGTTGGGTGGAGGGTTTAGCTAGTAGCTCCCTTCCCAGGATAATGGGTACTGTATTAGTGGTGTTTTTTTGTTTTGTTTGTTTGTTTTTTTGCTGCCATAAATTAGTATAAACTCAGTGGCTTCCAACAATACAGATTTGTTGTCTTACATTTATGTAGCTCAGAAAGCTGACAGTTCTCAATAGTCTGAAATCACGGTGTTGGAAGGGCAGCCTTCCTATCTGAAAGCTCTAGGGGAAAATCCGTTTACTTTCTTTTTGCAGTTTATAGAAGCTGCTCGCATTCCTTGGCTTATGCCCCCGCCCATCTTCAAATCCAGCAACATTACATCTCTCTGACTATTCTCCTGTAGTTACAGCTCCCACAGATCAGAGAAAGGTTCAGTGTGTCACACGGCACCTTCTAGTTCACGAAAGCCCTCACCTGAGACTCGCCGGTGAGTTTTAGGGGCACATGTGACTACATTGGGCCAACCCAGGCAGTCTGGGATAATCTCTCATTTCAAAGTCCTTAAGCTCATCTGCAGAAATCCTTTTCCCCCTGTAAGGCAACATTCACAAGTTCTGAGAAAGTTCTTAGGATGTGGACATCTTTGGGGGCCATTATTCTGCCTACCCCAGATGCCAATGAGGATCTGGCGAATTTCCATTTGGCTACATAGTGGGGCGCTTCAAGGTTCTGGCCAGCTCTGCTTGGGTATGTACATCAGACAGTGGGATTGGGAGAAAGGGGAATGCACATGAAGTGTACACTGTGTGCTCAGCTCTGTGTGAAACATAGGGCATGGCTGTTTTAATCCTCACAGTAACAAAGTAAGCTACGTCCACTTTACAGAGGCAGCAGAGGCTCAGCTAGTCATCTAGCCCAAGGCTCCAAGTCTGGCTCTTTCCTGGGTACCACATGTCCTCTTGTGGCTGTCCACCCAGGAGAGAGGCCATATCAACCAGGGTGTTTCTTTCTTGGGGATGTCTGTGGAGTAAGTGGGCTGTGTGAAATGGAAGCAGAGGACAAGTGGCCTGTCAGCACAATAGTCCTATACTGTTGCCAAAATGACCATGGGTCAAGCCTTCATGAGTAACCAGAGGTTAAGCTAAATTTTGGGAGTTCAGATGGGTGAAAACTTGGAGACCTAGGACCTGAACCTGTGATGCTTAGGCCAGCCCGGAACTCTGGGAGGGTTTGGGGTGTGTTCAACAGCTGGAGTTTTCTGTTCCAGGTAGAGGAGCAGGCACCCCTAGCACCCTAGGGACCCTTAAGTCTGTGTCTGAGCCTTTGCCTCTAGGCTCTCTCCCTGGAGATCACAGCGACACTAGTCTTTACTCTTCATATTTTCCAGTGAGAATGGATGAGCTTTATAACCTGAAAAAAAAAAAAACTCAGTGATGCATGTTACTTGAAAACAGCACCAAATCCTTGGGGGGACCTAGGTCAAGTCAGTTTATTTTTCTGGTCCTCAGTTTCCTCAACTGTAAAGTGGGTGTTATGAGTCCCCAGGATATCAAATACAAGAAAGATAAAAAGCAGGAATAAAGCTAATTTTTATTGGATGGTTCAGAGTAAGGGCCTTTTATCTTTCTTTGCCATTTGAGGAATTCCCTTCTTTTACCTTTTTTTTTTGGTCCAGCCTGCATCTTTCCCTTTTTTGTTTTTTATCTTACCCCTCCTCCCTTCCTCACACAGGGCCGTGAAGACCAACTGACCTCTCGGTTCTGGCAGGTTGGGGATCAGAACGGAGGCCCGCCCTGGCAGGTGGGCGGCTTGTCAGGCCGAATGAGGGAGGAGCGGCTGCATTCTTACCTGTGATGGTCTGCTGCTCCCGCACTGGTGGAGGCCGCACTGGGCACGTGGGCACAGCCACTGCTCCCTTTCCTCAGGTCCCTCACTACCTACGTCAGGAGACAATGGGATTAACCTCTAGTGACAGGGATCCTTTTCTTTTGGCCCTCCTTCCCCTCAAACCTTAAGAAAAGTCATGTTGAAGGAAGACGTTTGGTCATTCTAATGGCTTATTTCCTCACTGGAAGAGTTTTGGGGGGACAGTAGTCATATTTATGGGAAAACTAGAAGCCTGTTTGAGTTTCTCATCAGTTGTGAAAAACACGTTCGCTCTGGAAAGGGTGGTTTAGAGTCAGACCTGGGTAGGGTGGTTAGAAGCCAGTCCTGTGAACACCCGTTGGGGGATGGAGTGGCTCCCAGGGGCCAAAGAGCTAAGAGCCCTTAAATGGGTGCATGAGGGATTGACAGGGTTAAGGGCTATTTCCATTGTTCTAAGTAAATAGTATTTAAAGACTTTCACCTCTCTTTAAATGCAGTAATCTTCAGGGACTTTCTAGACAGTGTTGACCCAATTTAGGGAAGGGCAATACTTATATACAGCTAAAGGGAAATCTCATATTTCCTGCGCAGAGCCCAGAGATTTGGATAGAGTAGGTGAGGGTATGTGATCAATTCTCGGAGTGCTTTCGAGAACCCTGCCCTCCATGGCAGGACTGGACTTTCACATTACCTGTGAGGCGGGGAGGTGGGGTGGGTGCCATGCTGTGTGGCCCTTCTTCAAACCCCTCTTCCTTTCATCCTTGTTTACAGAGAGAGGACTAAAAGACCCTCATCGCAGCCCACCTCCTCTGCCATCTTTGCTCCGGAAGGACCTACCCTGGAGGCATTGGTGCTGGAAGCCGGGTCTACAGTGCAATCACTCTTGCCGCCCCATGTGCCCCTGCCTGGAAGTACTGAGCAGCCAGGTGAGGCAAAGAAGAAGTTCCGGAAGAAGCGGAGGCGGCCACAGAGGAGGCAGCAGCTTCGGCAGTTCAGCGACCTGTGGGTCCGACTGGAGGAGAGGTGAGGCGGCTGGGCCGGGCTGGGCCGGGCTGGGCCGGGCCGGCCAGGGCCCCATCACCTGCTTCCATCCTCACCCCACGAGTACGCGTGGGGAGCAGCCCATGAATGCCCCCACCCTGCTTAAGGGGTGGAGGTTCAATGCTCTGGTGAGAATGAGTGCCCCCCCCCAATCCCCCGGCCCCCAGCCGCATGGATCTGCTCTTCCCCACGGCCTGGGGCAGTGATCTTCTGTCCACTGTGACAGAGATGAGTCCAGATTAAAAGTAGTTGCTTAAAGCCAGGGTAAGGGCAACATGTTTATCTTTGTTAACAAATGGTGGTGGCGGCAGGGGCATGGATGGATCTTTTGAAAGTTAACAGGTAAAAGTAGAATGAGGCTGGGATAAAGGTTGTAAAGAACTTGATTGGTCAGCCCTTTCTCCACCACAGATCAGAGAGAGTTTCATAGTTGTAGAGAGCTGGAAACAGCTCTGTAGGAATGAGCTAGTTCAGCCCCAACGCAGGGAGCGTGATGACCAAGAAAGTATGCACTCTCTGAGAGGCCTAGGGGGTGGATCGGAGGTGGTTGTAGGGGATGGTCACCTAGCCTGGCCTGTGTGGCATAGGGCTGTTGGAAGAACTACACCTGAGAGGCTTGGGATCCAGGATCTAATTGAGTTCAACCCAGACTCACTGAGTTCCTCCTGTGCTCCTGCTCTTGTGGCTTTGGGGTGAACCAGACAATGGCCCTCTGCCTTCATGGAGCTCACAGTCTGGGGAGAAAGCTCAATTCTGAGTTGATTATCTGCAAGCCAAGTGTAGGTTGCTGTGGGAATGTCCATGTGTGTGTGTGGGAGGTTACCACTTAACTTGGTGGGGGGAGGGGCGGTCATGGAAGGCCTCCAGGGGCATGCTGCGTAGAAGCCTGACAAAGTGGACCCCAATGAATAAGGCTTCTGAGTCTGGATCAGGAGATGCAGGGACCCAGTGCCTGCACGGTGCACAATAATAAATGTTGGATGCATGAATAAATAGCTGAACGAGGAGGGAAAGAGTTCCACGCAAAGGGCACGGTGTGAAAGCCTGGTGTGGAGAGAGTGAGCATGTTAAAGAAATCCAGATAAAGTAGTTCTGGTTGGAGTCTGAGAAGTCAAGAGGGAGTGCGATGAGACGGGTCCAGAGAAGTAAACAGGTGCGGGGACTGAGAGAGGCTTATGCCTGAGGGAAGGAGGGAGCCGTGGAAGGGTGTGAAGCAGGCATCCAGTGTGCTGTGGCACTTGGACAGCAGGCAAATGGGACCTGGAGGACAGGGACAGATCGTTTTGGTGTCCGGGTTGCCCATGGTGCTTGACTCCTCAACCATCCGTCATTGATGGAGAGATACAGTGATCTGTTTAGGACTTTTTTCAATCTGGGCCTTTTTCTTTCAAGGTGGCCATGGAGCTGGGCCCTTTACAGCTGAGCTGAAAAGGACCAGGTCATGGGCCGCTCAGCTCATACGGTCTTGACCTGGGGTGTCTCGTGTGGTGTTCCCACCAGACCTGAACTGGGGGAGGGAAGAGAGCCAGAGACCCAGAGAGGACTCCCCCTGGCTTGGCTGTGCCTGTGTGTATGGTCAGTAAGGAGGGTCCCTGCCTGCGAATGCCTAGAAGCTGATGATAAGCAAATCTAGTTGGGCCTTCCTACGCCTGGAGTTTTAATAATTCTTGAACCAAGAACCAAATAGCCAGGGGAGAATCACCCAATGTGTTAGTCTCAGTGCTTGCTTGTGGTTTTGTTGTAGCAGTGGTAACAAGGGTCAAAGGCAAAAGAAATTTATTAATATAAGGACTAGTCTGGTCTTTAAAGAAGGGAGATGAAAAGAAGCTGAGCTGGCGTCGGGGCCCTTGGAGTTTCCAGTGGCTCCTGCTGTGCCCTGAGACCCTTTTCCTTTGCCTCCTAGTGCTATGGTGCCACAACTCCAGGCGCCTGTTCTGGACAGGCACATCTCTGCTGAGCTGCGGCTCCCTCGCCCCGGACGCTCCCAGCACCGCCAGATGGTGGCCAGCAGTGCCTCCCTGTCTCTCTGGACTCCTGTGTTTTGGGTGCTGGTTCTGGCTTTCCAAACAGAGACACCCCTCCTGTAATGATTGGAGGAGCCAGGCTAAGACCCGGAGCCCTTGGACTTGAAGGACGACCATTCCCGTCCTCCATGCTCTGGCCTGGCCTCGATAGGCCCGACCCAGGAGAAGATGTTCAGAATCAAAGCCAGTGTTGATTCTTCTCTTTCCAAGGAATGACTTCGGGCTTTCCAACAATGCTGGGGGGAGTGTACAGTTTGTAACATAATGAACTGTATGGAAATAATTAATTGTAAATGAATTATGTGAAAATAATTAAATACCAGTTTTTGTGTGTAGACTTTTTCCCATAATGTGTATATGTCAGAGAAACAACTCTTTTGCTCACAGCCTCTGACCAGTATCACTGCTTCACACCTGGGCCCTACTCCTGGGCCTCCCTGCAACTTTGACCCTGACCCATCTTCCTCTCCTCCTGCTGCTCTTCTCCCCATTCACGCCTGGCTCTGGATGCAGGGGAGTCAGTAGGCCATGGGGCCTTTGTTCTACTCGTCTCTAGTCATGGTCTGGTGAGCAGGGTGCTTCCTGCACTCTGACAAGTGCTTTCGTTATGTGTAACGTGGGTGCGTCACCGACATGCTTGTCAGGGGCGATGCAAGAGAGTGGTTTTCAAATGCTCCCTGCTCCTGCCTTTTAAAAAATTAATTAATTAAATAATTTATTTATTATACGTCTATGTCTTTTCCAAATAAAATCTTATGGGAAATCTTTATATAAACTGAGTAAGTGAACTGCCCCAGTTCTGTCTGAAATGGGAACTTTTAGCCCTGCGAAGTCAATCTGGTTCTCCCCCCTTCCCCCGCTCCCACCATATTTCCAGACCAGGGTCTCCCACCTGTGGCAAGGTTTCTTTATGGTCCTCCTGGGCCTCTCAGTAAGTAGCTCACCACCCAGAGGGTCTTCCCAGGACTTGGGTGGCTTTGTTCCTAGCCTGGGTTAGGTTAGCATGATTGCCCGCGCTTGCAGCTCTGTGGCCTTGCCTTCCTTTCCAGAGACGTTCTTGTGTGTTCATTCTCAGTGCTTTCCTGGGACCAGAAGGTCTTTGAGGGTCTCATGGAAAGAGTGGTGTGATGGCCCTTAGGGTCCTTTGCACCCAGTGTACGGCAGGGGTAGGAAGGCTACACTTCCCCGGGTTCTATTGCTCTTATAACTAAGATTCTTGTCATGAGGTATGCTTTGGGGAAGCTGGAAGGCCAAGGGGGCAGAAGACCTTTTATCAGTGGCAGTGGCAGTTATGTGCAGGTTCCAGGAGACATAGGGCTGTGCAGGCGCCAAGCTCCGCATCCCACTGGTTAGTCACCTGCCTCACGAGCCTGGTGTAGTTGTGAGGTGTGCGTTTTCCTGCAGCTTTCGGACCTTGGGTTACAGCTGCTGTGGTGCCTAATGCACAGAGCGGTGCCCTCTGACTTCTGCAGCTGCGGCCATTCCCAAGCCTAGCGTCCCTGCTCCTGCTTGGAACACCGAGTAGTTCTCACGTCTGCACTGGCCTCTGAGTAAGAGAGGTGGTGCTCCCTGCTGCTCTGTGACTTGAGTCTGTCCTTCATTTTGATAGGTATGGGGATGAGGGTGGGAAGGTGGAGGTAAAGCAGAGGGTTGGATTACTATGATTGACCCAGTTCTTGCAATTTCCTGTGGGCAAGCGGCTGGCTTTTCCCAGAGGCCCACATCCTGGTTGGGCATTCCCAGTGTCTTGGCTCAACTATGGCCAAGGTCCGGCAAACAGACTCGTTGGCAGGGTTGAGAGAAAATGGTTTGCCACTCTCCTCCTTAGCACTGGCCCACCTAACCCTGCTTTTGAGGTGGCAGGGTCAAATGGCCCTGGGTGGCACTTGGCCAGCGTTCACACAGGTTCATCCTAAAGCGGAAGGGGAAATTCCTCGGAACTGGGCAGGACCCACCTCCACTTTGCTGAAAGCACAGGCTCTTCTAAGGGTTTGTAATGCAGCCACGTGGTCGGGGAACTGGTGCGCTGGGCCTGGGTCTTATCATCCTGCTCATTTGCAACCAATAGTCAGAATCACTGCATCACCCGCGCCCCCCGTGCCCCCACCATGATGAAGGCTCTGAATCTTCATCTTCATCTGGGCAGTGTGACTGAAGCATAAACCAGGCCTTTCATGTTTGTGTGAAGAGGAGGGAAGCCTATGTGGGTAAGGAAGTGCAGAGTTCCGGCTGTGCTGGGGGGCTTCCTGGGTCTCTTTTTGGGGAGGGGAGCAGGTTTAAGAGGTGGGTGCTGAACCCACTACTTTCACATCAGAGCTTGACTTACCAGCAGAAAGAAAAAACTCAGACACTTTATTTTAGGTTATAAGAGAAATAAAAGCCACATTTACTATGCTTAAATCAGTAGTAATGTTGTTTTGATCACATATGAGTTATGCAGATCCTTTTCCCTTTCAAAGATCTCCAGCTGCTGCTTTTTCAGCACTGAGATGCCCCCTCACTCGTTCAGCTGGCAAAGCAAAGCCGACCCCTTGGCAATCCAGTAATCATTGGGCCTTTTGGACGGTAAAAGGACGGTCACCACAAAGTTGGTTGAATGACCTAGTTAAGGATACAGGGGTAGGGGGAAAGAGTCATTACTTAAAGGATAACCCCTTAATACAAAGAGTACAGTACTTGGAGTCAAGATCCTTTCTCCAAAGATGATGGGCAAATAGTCCTCTACAGATTTCAGTTTTATGTTCTATAAAATGAAGATGTTAGAATAAATGATCCTTTTGGACCTGTCTAGCTTAGACTTTGTATAACCGTATGAATTATCTTTCAAGTTCTCTGCATTCTGGGAGCACTGGACTAGAATCAGGCCTGAGCTTTCGGTGGGTTGCAGTTGATAGGTTGGGCATCCATTTGTTTGTCCATCTCTTTGTCCGTCCGTCCGTCCGTCCATCCATCCATCCATCCATCCATCATTCCATCCCACAGTTAGGCACTGGGGCTTCTGAAATGACTTAAGTGCAATCATAGGTATTTTGTCCTCAGCTCTGCGACATCTGAAGTAAGGAGCCACTTTTGCAGTTTCTCCCTTCTGTGTGATGGGTAAGTATAGGTCTTACTGAAACTTACTAATGGGTAAGTTTCAGGTCTACTCAGTTCAGGTCTACTGATGAGTAAGTATATACAATCAACCTGTGATTTAATTTTGTTTGTAGTATGAGGTAAGGATCTAAGTTTGATATAACCAGCTGTCCCAGAACCACTTAGGGAGTGATTTCTCAGTTCCCGACCAATTTTAAATGATGCTGCTATTCTATGTTGAGTCCCCAGATAGGCACAGTCTGTTGCTGTACTTTCTGTCTAGTGTGTTTGAGGATCTATTGTTGAGTCTTGTGCCACTGCAACATCATTTTAATTACCACCTTATCTTGGTTCCTCTTGCCAAAAAGACAGAAGCCCCATTGTAATTGTAGCCAACAATAAGACAAATGACTCAATTAAAAAATGGGCAAAAGATTTAAACAGACACTTTATCAGAGGAGATAAAAATAAGCTGCAGAAAAGATGGTTAATGTCATAGATCTATCTGCCTTCCTCCCTCCCTATCGATCCTCTAAAAGGCTAATCTTACTAAGTGATGATGAGCAAGTGCAGGAACTGGAGCCCTTGTCCGCTGCTAGTGGGGATGTTAATGGTATGCCCACTTTGGAAAACTTTTTGGTAGTTTCTTGAAAAGTTAAACATACACTTAGCATACAATCCAGTCGTTTCTCCCTAGATATTTATCCAAGATAAGTAAAAGTATATGTCCATACCAAAACTTGTACGTACTATTATTAATTTTAAAATATACCTTTTAACACTTTTTAGATTTGTAATAGGAGTGGGTGGTTAGGCATGTGATAGAAGAGTTTATTTTAGCTCTATTCAGTATGTTATTCTTAGAGACGATACTTTAACTGAAGATTTTATTAGAAAAATAAATATCACCAGTATTTACATTCCCGATTCAGAAGAGAAACTTTTTTTAGTTCTTTCTGCCCTCCCCCATCTCCCGTATTTTTATCGTCTGGAAATTTAGTTCCAAATTATTATTAAAATCATTTTTATGGTCAAACTTTTAAAGATTTAACTCTGTGTGTGTGTGTGTGTGTGTGTGTGTGTGTGTGTGTGTGTGAAATAGTGGGTCAGTGGTGGTTAATTTAGAGCCTGTTATGTCCAAGACAATCTTTATCACACTTTCCCTTTTGGGTGATAATTTGGTTGCATTTCCAATTTTGGTTCAAGGTTGTTTTGCTTTGGGATTTTGAAGATGTTTCTGCATTATCTTTTTATATGCACTGTGGATAATGAGAGATATCTGGTGTCAATCTGATGCTCTGGAATTTTAATTTTAGCATGTTTTTACATTCTATGTCTTCGCTTTGAGGATTTTCTTTATCTCTGATAGTCTTAGGTATCACTTTGACATATATGTTTCTTTAAAAAAATGGGTCGTTTATGTTTTTAAGAATTATTCCTAACAGGACTTTGTGAGATCTCTTAATCTGGGTACCCAAGTGTTTCTTTTTTTCTGGGAAACTGTTAGTCATTATTTTAAAAAATATTATCACTCTCCCATATTATCCACATTCTCCTAGATCGCCTACTAGATAAATGTTGGAAATTTTGGTTTTCCAGTGTCCCTTTTGAAAATAATTGCATTGTAAAGTATTTTGAGGGGCTTCCTCAGCTCATTCTCCTTGCTTACCCTTCAGCTGTCTGCATTCAGTTCTTTAGCTTATCTGTTCATGTCGCTTTCTAGCGATCTGGTTCCTTTTTTGGGGGCTGTATCTCAGTTTCAGGTCTACTCAGGTTTACCTTTTGCAGCATGGCATTCCATTTAATAATTTATTTTTAAATCTCTGATGAATCTCATTGGATTTGGTGAAGGACAGAGTTTAGTGTCTACTCAGTCAATTATTTTAAAATTAGAAATCACTGATCAATAACTCTACTTTCTATTCATTGGATTAATAGAAACAAGTATTAGTCTTAAAATATCAATCCATACTCCATATTAAAATAAACAGAATTTACAACATTTATAAGTTTGTATAAGTGGCCTCATTTAATCCTAGCTAATTGGCCCAAGATCTCCCTTGGGCCACTTAGTTATTACTCTTAAAGCTTAATGTTTGGGCTTTGACTGTAGTTTGCATTTGGCCATTATTTGTATCACTGTTAGAACATCCTCACCTGTGGTTGAGAGTGTTCCTGCCCGGGCTGCTGTTTTATAAAGTGGGGAGTGGTAAAGTGTTGGGCTTGGCTCGTAATTTTGTTGAGGTTCAAAATGCACCACAGGCAGCTCTGGATTCATCTGTCCAGGCAGTGCATCTTCTATCACCATTTCATTATTGTCCCATCGAGAAGCGTCCATGAACATTCCGTGAACGAGAACACCATCCTCAGGAGAGGGCAACTGAAACATACCCAGAAAATTATAGCTGAGAAGAGGAGAAGGCGATGAGCAGCTGTGGGTCATCTCCTCTGCCCCACCTTCTACTCTGTAGATTGCTGTTACTACTCCCATTCTGCAGAGGAGAACGCCGAGGTTTCAAGAGGTAAAATAACTTGCTTCTTAGTTTGACACCAAATCTCATACTCCGCCAACATGTCTAACAGGGAATACCCCTAATACCCCTGGGAAACCCATCTGTGGGCTTCAGACTACCTAATATCACAATGTTGAGACTTTCCCCCTTCTTGTGGGAAGCGGATGCGATAAGAGGGCTGTGATTATCATTAGTTACTTTTTAGCAAGGTCTTTCAGGGATATGGGAGCAGATCTGAATAGAGTGGATACTGACAGAACTA
Source organism: Pteronotus mesoamericanus (assembly GCF_021234165.1). Classification (NCBI taxonomy): domain Eukaryota; kingdom Metazoa; phylum Chordata; class Mammalia; order Chiroptera; family Mormoopidae; genus Pteronotus; species Pteronotus mesoamericanus. Next base: position 5,106,001 of record NW_026555166.1, on the reverse strand, counting down.
CCCAGGAGCAATTCCTTACTAATACCATGATATGTAAAGGGGGGTTAGTTAGTTAAAACCACTCACCTCAACTCCATTGATCAGTTAGTGAATACTTTATTGGCAAGAGCAATCTGGAGCAAGTCTTTGATTTTATGGCACATATAAAATTATATTTATAAGGCCCACTGGGGTGGACAGGTGCTTTGAGGCAAAGGCTCCCTTCCCCGACCAGTATCTCAGCGCATCTAAGCTGGACAGCTCAGACTGGCAGCGGTGGCTCACACCCCTGGCTGTATACTGGCATCACCAGGGGCGTTTTAAAAAACAGTGATGCCTGTTGGGTTGGGGTGAGCTAACTGGGATGTGGCCTGGGCATCGGTATTTTTTTAAAGCACCAGGGGTGATTTCAACCCGCAGTCAAGTTTGAGAATCACCGATATTCTAGAGCAGTGGTTCTCAAACTTTAGTGGGCTAAGAACCCCATGTAGGACTTGTTGAAATATACAGATTTCTTGGCGCCAGCTTAGAGTTTCTGATTCAGTAGGTCTGGAACAAATCCTTGAAATTTGCATTTCTAATAAGTTCCCAGGTGATGCCGATGCTGCTGGTCTGGGGTCCCCACTTTAGAGTCTCTGCTCCGGAGGGTGTAAACTGTGATCAAAGAGTTTAAACTGCATCCTTAGTGTGTGCATTCCTGTTAGTTCTTTAATGTACTCCCATAATGTCTAAAGCTAGCATACCAATTCTACTAGGAGACAGCTGAATGAATGATGCAGATAATTCATCTTATACTAATACTTACTGCGTGCACACTGTTTGTGGGTCGTATGACATCTGCAGTTTTGTTTACACTGCGCTACAACTCTGAAGGTGGTGGCATCAGCCCCACTCTAGAGGTGAGAACACTGAGGTGCAGACATGACAGTAATTGCTCTAACACACATGGCTGGAGGTACGGAGAGTCAGAGTTTAAATTGAGGCCTGCCTGATGCTGAAATTCTTGCTTTTAACCTCTTGCTATGTTGTATCCACAAGGAGAGTTTCTGTAGGTATCTGTGATAATTGTGACTTATAAGGAAAGTATGTATTTGGTCATTCAGACAAGTGAAATATTTTTCTCATGTATTTTTGGTCTTCCTCTGGGGTTCTGACTCAGTTCCCAAAATGCTTGGGATTTCCTAATGTTGGGGGTGGTAACGATGTCTTTTGTTATGTTAATGAGGTGGCTTTGGGACAGCACCTAAGGCAGGGACTGGTTGCCCTTAGAGCTGATCATATGATTAGAGGGTTGGAACATTCAGTGCATCCCCCCCGTCCCCCGCCCCCCCGCCCCGCCGCCTCTGCTGCTCTGGGGCAGGGAGAAGGGCTGGAGGTGGAGCTCAGTTATCTAGGCCAGTGATTCAATCAGTCATGACCATGTAATAAAGCCTCCGTAAATCCCCAAAAGGACTGGCTTTGGAGAGCTTCAGGTTGGTGAACAGGAGATTTGGGGAGAGGGGTGCACTTGGTGAGCATGGAAGCTCTGAGCCGTTCCCCCATACCTTACACTATGCCTCTTTTCCATTTGACTAGATTTGAGTTACATTCTTCTATGATAAACTGGTAATTGGTTAAGTAAAAAGTTTCTCTGAGTTCTCTGAGCCATGTTAGCAAATTCATTGAACCCCAGTATGAGGTTGTGGAACCTCTGACTTAGAGCCAGTGATTCAGAAGCACAGGTGACAATGTAGGCTTAAAGCTGGCATTTGAAATGGGGGGGGGGGTGTCTTGTAGGACTGAAGCCTTAACCTATGGGCTCTGATGCTATCTCTGGGTAGATAGGATCGGTACTGAGCTCAATTGTAGGATGCCCAGCTGGTGTTTGAGAATTGCTCCGTGTAGGAACCCCCCTCACTCTGACCCCACTTTGGGTTCAGAACTAAATTAGTTTCTGAAGAAATAAAACAATATTGCTTAAAAATATTTCTACAAATTAGAGTAGGCAGTTCCTGTCTAGTCATTGTTAATTAGGGAGCTCATCTTGAGGGGTGTGACTCCATCTTGCTCATCCTTCTCCCACATATGGGACGCAGGAAGGGCAGGGGAGGTTGGTCGAAATATTGAATGACAGTGGGACAGATGCTGCTTTGCTGTAACAACAGTCAGGGGGACAATACCTCCAGGTCCATGGGTAGTTCTTGTCCAAACTTCACTTTCTTGGCAGCTTCTATAACCGCAGCTTGATCCCGATAGACAGGAATCATGTTGTACTTGAAACTCAGCTCATCTATAGGCAAATTGTATTTCCGAGCATGATTTTGAAGAGTTCCTGTACATATAAAAGATCAGAAAAGTGGGTCCTCCAAACAAGACTACTACTGCCCAAACACAGCTCCCACTTGCCCCAACCAGGCTACTCTACCATCAAAGATCTTCCTCTCCGTGGAGGAGTCTCAACCATTAACACCTTATTCTGAATTAATTCATTGAGACAGGAGGCCTGTGGGTGAAATCGGGAGGGATGGGGCCAACACATGTGGTTCGTGGTTAGGAAGAGAGGGAAGAAGACTAAGTTTGAAGTGCACTGTTCTGCCCATGAGGGAGACAAACCAGTGAGAGAGTTTCAGAGCCCAGTCTCCCAAACTTGACAGTCTTGCTCAGCTCTTCTTGAATGGGCTATTTATTAGGGATTCAGAGTGAGAGAGGTGAAGGGCCCAGCTAATTAGCATCTAGTAGCCCTGGCCCACTCTGGGACTCCCTAGCAGGAACCCCTGGAATACACCCCTCTACCCACCACAGTTAATGAAGGGACATCAAGAATATTTTTTAGTTAACCATAATCAAAAAATAATTTTTTTTCAGTAGTGTTTTTAAGTGGGAAGGAAGCTGCTTAGAGTTGGAGCCAGAGCAGGTGTAGAGCATGTGGTGCCCTCGAGCACAGGCCACGTGGGGAGTTGGGGCGCACTGTGTGCGTTCACAGGGGCGGCAGTGCTTGCGCTTGCGTAACCTGAGACGGGCAGGGATTAGGTTGTGGGGAACATCTGTTTCTGTCATCCTTTTCCCTGGCAAGCGAGGAAGAGTGGGGTCTTATTGGACCATGCTGTGATCTATGACCTCATGGTTAGGCCATTAGCAGCCATGCCATTTTGCTAGTTCCTAGAGACCCAGTGTATGACAAATCATGATCTTTCCCATGGGATTTTTTTTTTGTCGGGAAAGCACTCTTACCTGTTAGAAATCCTTGAGGAAAGAAGAAACCAGAGATCCAGAAGGACTTAGGCTGTCCTCTTTTGAGCCACAGCTAAAGGAGAAACATTACACCAAGCAAAATGTACTGTTTTTCTGAGATGGAGTTTGTCACTTAAATCAAATTCATATTCTGGAGGGCTTCTCAGGAGGCAGAATCTACACCAGTACTCAGTTAGTCACCAGCCCCATTCTTACCACCTGTCCTGTCTCCCTTCTTCACACATCAGCTGGCTCACAACCCCAAAACCTGGTTATTACAGAGGGTATAGGAGGGGGAGACGGCATCGAGGTCACACCTGGTGTTAGGACCCATTTCAAATTGGTTCTGTACTGCATGGTGGGGTCCCCTGAAATAGATCTGAAACTCCAAGGGCATGGAATTAAAACGGGATGTTGGGGTAAGGGCCTAGAACAAAGTACATTGTAATTAGTGTGAGATGTTTAAAGTGATGCCATTCTGAAAATTTCTGTTTCTTTGGGCTCAGATGATTCTCCAGGGACTGTTGTTATTTTAATTAGCTAGGGCTTCCTAAGGACCTAGGGGCCAACTCTGTCACTAGATTCACGAAACTTCAAAGAAGAGCATTTTCTTACGTCCACAAATGCGGTCCTCAGAATAAGGTCTTTGACCCATGATCCTAGTGGTTTCAAGGATGGGTAGGCTGTGTTGGACCACAGGGAGGGAACCTGGTTGTTGAGGAAACTGTTATACACCTTTTCCATTTCTTCAGACATCACCACAAATCCAGCAATAGCTTTGTTGAGTGTTTCTAGAGAAGTCTAAAAGAACAAGAAAGGTTTGATGCCCTTCACAGAGGTAATTAACAAGCAGGAATGAATGATACCCATTCATGGGGGCAGGTGCTACCTTGAACTGAAAGGCCCTCTTGCTGGGTCCCATCCTCTCTGTATACCACCTGCCGGGTCATACCCTCCAATCTTCTATGCATTTTACAACATGTAACCATGGGGTATAAGATCTGGGGTGGGGGCGGTTCAGGCAGTTAATAGCAGGATCCAATGAAGTGGAAAGAAGAGAAGGAGACATGTCCCCAGAAGCCTAGAAAAATGGTTTTGAACAATGCCACTATTCAGCTCTCCTCCAGGCTGAAGGAAGAAGGGCCTGATGGTTAGTGATTTGGGAACCATGGAAGAGGGGTGAGGATGTGGGAACTACCTCATGCTAAGGGCCAACTTTGCCCAAGAGGGGTGCCCATAGAAAATGGAGATTCTTAGGTGAAACCAATCCTTTAGCTGATACTGGAGAGTCTTTGTGTATTGGAAAGACTTCCTTATGATATGTCCCATATCCTCCCCTCTTTTCAATAAAAAGCAGAGGCCCAGTAGCAGGAATAAAAGTACAGGGTAATGTTTGCCACCTGAATGAAGATGAAGAAATGGCAGGTAGATTGGACTAGCCCTCCTGGGTGCCAGTTTTGTGAAAACTACTGCCATGTATTGGACAAATATAGGAAAGTGTTAGAGGCCAAATTTGTGTTGATTAAAAAAAAAAAAAAGACCTAGGACCACATGCACATAGTTGTGGAGACAGGCAATATGGGGACAAAACAAGGCTAGTTGTCCTTCCATTCCTGCATAGAGTTATTCCCTTCCCCCGTCTTCTCAAGAGGCAGTGGCATAAAAAAAAAAAAAAAGAGTTTAATTAGATTTGCCCTTGTGATCTGAGGCACCATTTGCAGCAGAGTACAGCAAGAAGGCCTTACCACAGCCAAAACGGTACCCCACATTAGACACTGAAAAGGGCAAAAGGCAACAGAAGACCGGTCTAAATACCAGGAGATTGCCTAAGCCAGAGAGATGAAGGGATCAGGCTGCTTGCGCCTTGTAGCTGTGTGTAACACAGACACAGGTCACATTGCAGCCGATTCCCCCAGAGGACACAGCTAACACAGACGGATTCCATGGGAGACAGTGCACTGCAAAATGTTCTTCCCTATGGCTAGAAGCCAGGATCACAGGACCTGTCTCTCCTAGGACCTGTTCTGACTCACAGTTCTATCACTACCTGGACCAGGAGAGTGAGCTCACCAAGATGGCAGCTCTGAGGCGCTAGGTGCAGCCAGCTTCCCATGGCCTTCCTACGGCCACCACAGCCCTGCCTTGCTGTTTGTTCCTTGGGACAGAGCCAGGGCAAGGCAGGACTGGGCAGAGGTCAGGATGAGGAAGGTCCTGGCCCAGGCCAGCACACAGTGCGGCGTCCACTCCTCCCTTAGGTGGGAGTGCTCTGCTCTGATTCCTGCTTGCCTTGCAGGCTGCTTCTTCCTAGGCTCCTCCCCTTTCTGCTTACATGAGGTGAATTCCTCCATGATCAGTGGACGTTATTGTTTGACCTCAGTAAGTGGCCACGGGGAGACCAGGGAGGCACATTTGTTTACTTGCACATTAAAATATTCGTGGAAGATTTAGTATGTGTCAGGCACCAGGGAAACAGAGGTGACTAATAATGCCAGTCCCTTTTTTTCCTAAGAAAATGATTTTCCACTGGGGAAGCCTTACTCATGGAGGGGTAATTACAAAACAATATAGTAAGTACAGTGATAGACACAGAACCAGGAATGTTGGAGTCCTAAGGAAGTGCTCCTAAGTCATCTAGTGGTGGAGGGCAAGGCTGGTGTTCCAGAGGGGTTTCATGGAGGAAGTGATTTAGACTTGTCTGTCTTCAAGTGGTTGATGTGGAAGAGGCAAGAGATGAGAAGCATCCGTCTCTTCTTCTTCCTTCCTTCCCCTCTCCCCTTAGTTTTAGCTGAGCACAGAGCAATTCACCCAGGGACTCTATTTCTTAGCCAGGCTTGTACCTGGAGTGTGGCCATGTGGCCAAGTTGTTTACAACTTCTGGATCACATTTTTATGGGGAAGCTGCTTTCTCTTTTCCCCCAACTAACTGGCAAAAAAGGGACAATTGGAGTAGCAACTTTAGATCCAGAAGTGGTAACTACCTGATAAGGCTGGAAGGGAGAGCCCTCCAGCTGGGCTCCCAGGTTGTCCTCAGAAAGCAAGATGAACTACCTGCCTAAGTGGAAAGCAAGATGGGCTCCCTCTGGGCAGTTAGCTGAGAGACAAGTGGATTTCTCTCTTGTTATGGTTGCTGTATTTGGGGGGGTCTTTATCACAGCAGGTTAATCAGTGTCCTGATTCACTCAATATAGAAGCTGATAAGCCCTGACCTGGTTACCTAGCCTGCTGACACTGGCGTATGCCTACCTGGACACTATAGTCCTAGAGTGAGGACTTTATACATTCAGCTTCACCTGGGTCCCCTAAACCCACAAGCCCCGCTGTTGCCAGACAACCAGCAACATTCAGAAATGTTTCCTAATAGGGGACAGATGGTCTTTCACTTTAAAAGATTTTATCCCAGTCAAAACGATTTACTTCTGGTCAAGATGGAGGCATAGGTAAACATGCTTTGCCTCCTTATGCAACCACAGAAAGAATTACAACTAGAAAGTCAAGCTGTTTGGAACTCTGACAGCCAAGGATTTAAAGAAGCCACATTCATCCAGATGGGTAGGAGGGGCAGAGATGCAGAGATGAGCAGAGAGGCATGGAGATATGGTGTGGTGTCAGAGGTGACTGCAGTAGAATGGGCAGTCCCACATTCATGTGTGGTGGATAAAAACTGGAAGGGACAACTCGGGAGTGAGTGATCCCAGCCCCAGGCCAGACCACACACCCCAGGGTTCCAGAACCAGGAAGATAAATCCCCATAATATCTGGCTGTAAAAACCTGTGATGGTTGGGGTGGGAGAAGACACTGCCGGATTTTCAGGAGACTCTGCTTAAAGACCCTGCGTGGACCTAGAACGTATGCAGACATACTTCCTCTGGGATTCAGCAAGAGAGCAACACTGGAAGAGCACCAGTTGCATATGGGGAATAAGTGAAATGACTGGGAACAGGGTGAGTGCCGAACATACCTCCAGAAGCAAGGCAGTGGCATTGTACCCTCTCTGAGCCCTCCCCCTACACAGAGCCACAAAGTGGTGAAGTGGGTGTCCCTGCCTGAGTGATTACCTAAGGCTTCTCAACACGCAATTCACAGGTGCCTTTTCTACAAGAGGCCACGCTACTAAGACAGGGAGTCAAAGCAGCTCTAATACACACACACACACACACACACACACACACACACACACTCACTCACGGAGGCTGCCAAATTGAGGAGACAACGAAATATGGCCCAAATGAAAGAACAGAACAAAACTCCAGAAAAAGAACTAAGCCAAATGGAGATAGCCAACCTATCAGATGCAGAGTTCAAAACACTGGTGATCATGATGCTCAAAGAGCTCATTGAGTATGGCAACAACATAAAAAAGGCCCAGGAAGGAATGAAGTTTACACTAAGTGAAATAAAGAAAAACATACAGGGAACCAACAGTGGAGGGCATGAAACTGGGATTCAAATCAACAATTTGGAACATAAGGAAGAAATAAACATTCAGCCAGAACAGCAAGAAGAAAAAAATTTTAAAAAATGAGGATAATATAAGGAACTCCTGGGACATCTCCAAATGTACCAACATCCAAATCTTAGGAATGCCAGAAGGAGAAGAGGAAGAGCAAGAAATTGAAAACTTATTTGAAAAAATAATGAAAGAAAACTTCCCTAATTTGGTAAAGGAAATAGACATACAAGTCCAGGAAACTCAGAGAGTCCCAAACAAGATGGACACAAAGAGGACCACACCAAGATACATTATAATTAAAATGCCAAAGATTGAAGAGAGAATCTTAAAGGCAGAAAGAGAAAAGCAGAGAGTTTCCTACAAAGGAGTTCTTATAAGATTGTCTGCCGATCTCTCAAAAGAAACTTTGCAGGCTAGAAGGGACTGGCAAGAAGTATTCAAAGTGATGAAAAGCAAGGACCTCCAACCTAGATTACTCTATCCAGCAATGCTATCAGTTAGAATGGAAGGGCAGATAATCTACTTCCCAGACAAGGTAAAGCTAAAGGAGTTCATCATTACCAAGCCATTATTACATGAAATGTTAAAGGAACTTACCTAAGTAAAAGAGGAAGGTCAAAACTGTGAACATTAAAATGGCAACAAATTCACAACTATCAACAACTGAACCTACAGAAACAAACTAGGCAAATAACCAGAACAGGAACAGAATCATATACGGAGATCATTTGGAGGCTTATCAACAGTGAGCGCTCATACGTGTATTAACTTCAGCAGATTGTTAAACCGGTCCACTTCCTGTCCAAGAACGGTGGTCAAGGAGTTAAGGCGTCCTTGAGAATCCTTGATGAAAAGGCTCTCAGAAGCATTCTCCATTTCCAGTATTTCTGAAACATAGGGAGAACCAGTTCCTCAGATCAATTACCATTGATTTCTGTCCTCATAACCACGCAGTTGTAATTTACTTATGTTAACCTTTCTTCAAGCCAACTTCTGCACCTGGACCTAGGCTGAATGGGAGTCAGGCCATGCAGCCGTCAGTGGCAAATGCCAGCACGCTAAGCAGCTGCCCGGTAGATAAGGGACTTCCCTGAGACCAGAGGTGCCAGGGACCCTGAGTCTTCTCTGCCATGCAGATACATAAGCCTCACTCTTCCCTGCACACCTGCACCACATCTCGGAGAGGAGGGGTTGGCAGGGGAGACTGAGAGATGAGAGTTAGCATTTATCCCACGTTACTGAGCATAACTCAAATGGGCTGACTGAATTATGAAACAGGCCCATGGTTCAAGCTGGATCAAAAATTTTGTTCTTTTCCCCTACAATTCAGCAAATGGAGGCCCATAAAACCTCTAAAAAGTATGAAGGAACTGCATTTCCTTGCATATCTGAGTAAAGTGTGTATAAATGAGTGGCTTTGAAATACAGCTATCAAATTCCTTTGTAACCACTCACAGTTTGGCTGCTGTAGAAAAATCACGCAGCAGCGCCGGGTAGTCCGGCCCCCTGCGTCCGCAGTGCTGCGGCTACGCGTCTTCACCTTTGGTCCTTTCTATTGCTCCCCCGAGATGCCACTCCAAACCCTCAGTTCTCTTGTTGAGCCAACTGCATCCCTCCCGTGAGTCTCAGCAGATGGCACCACTTGTCATTTTGCAGTAAAAGTGTAAGATTTATGAAGCTGGGAGAGAAAACCTCCTAATGTCAGTGGAACTCTATTGGGCAAGTACAGTTTATCTTCATCCCTCCATCCGTCTTCGTCCCATTTCCGCCCAGTCCTCCATCTTATATTTATTAAAAATTGCTTTCTAAAATAACCTCAGTTTGCTTCAGCATCAACAGAACTCGACTCAAAAAGAGATTCTTTTGAGACATATTTTAGGAGGCAGATAGCTGGCTTCTGAGGTCACACAGGCCGCTTTTTTCTTAGGAACTGAAAGGCTATTGGCAAGACTCAATCTGTGATACTGTAATTTAATAACAGATAAATATTTTGGTCTTCATCCCTAGCTCTTGGCCAGAGCTCCTAAAACCCTTGTAATTTCCTAAATGAAAAAAACCAATAAGGTTATCATCTTTTATATTTGCTTTTGGACCCTGGCTCCGGACATAGCTCCTGAATGACAAAGGTAAAAGAAGCCCCTTTCAACCACATCTAGTTTATGTTAATGGGTTGACTTTGGGAAAGTCCAGATGCCTGGGGAAGCTTGTCATCAGCAGAACCAGCCATGTGATTAGGGGCTTGAAACTTCCAGCTTCATTTTCTGACCTCCTGGGAGAAGAGAGGGGCTGAGGCTGATGATTTAATCAGTCAACAATGCCTATGAAATGAAGCCTCCATAAAACCCTAACCGAGAAGGCCTGGAGAGCTTCCGAATTGGTGGATGCATCCGTGTGCCGGGCGGGTGGTGCGCCCTGACTCACGGGGACAGGAGTTCCTGCTCGCAGGAGTCTTCTGGGCCTTGCCCTATGGATCTCTTCATCTGGATTAAAAAAATCCTTTATGATATCTTTTAAAATAAACGTAAATGTAACTAACTGTTTTTCTGAGTTCTGTGAGCTGTTCTAGAAAATTACTAAACCCAAGAAGGTGGCTGGGGTTGTGGGAGCTCTTGATTTATAGCTGGTTGGTCAGAAGTACAGGTTACAATCAGGGACTTGCAATTGGCATCTAAAGTGGGGCGCAGTCTTGTTGTGAGACTGAGCCTTTACCCTTGGGGTCTATGCTAACTCTGGATAGTCAGTGTCTAAATTAAATTGCAGGGACACCCAGTTGGCATCCAGAGAATTGGAGAACTGTTTAATGTGAGGGAAAGAGCCATACATTTGGTGTCAGAGTTACTGTGAGTAGAGAGAGAAACACAGTTTACTTTTACAATCATTGCTTTATTTTCTGCTTCAATTTTATTTTCCCTACAATTATGTGTCTTCTAGCTATGAACAATAGATTAATAAACCCAAATCTATAGCCTTAGCTTGTAAGGCTCAGTGGATTTAGCGCCGGCCTGTGAACCAAAGAGTTGCTGGTTCGATTCTCAGTCAGGGCACATGCCTGGGTTGCAGGCCAGATCCCCAGTAGGGAGCATGAGAGAAGCAACCACACATTGATGTTTCTCTCCCTGGCTTTCTCCCTCCCTTCCCCTGTGTCTAAAAATAAATAAATAAAATCTTTTAAAAAAAAACCCCAAATCTACAGTTATTTTAAGAAAAGTGTGAAAGTGGATCTTTGTGATTATTCAGGAAGATTCCTTAAGTCACCAGAAAACAAGATGAAATTAATTTAGCTATTTAGCTTGAATGGAGGAAATGAATTCTAGCGCAGGACTGTGCAATAGAATATTTTATAATAGTGTAAATGATCTTTTTCTTTTTTATATTTTATTTATATATTTTTAGAGAGTGGGGATGGAAGGGGGAAAGAGAGGGAAACATTGATGTGCAAGAGAAACATTGGTTGCCTCTCACATGCCCACAACTGGGGACCCAGCCTGCAACCCAGGCATATGCCCTGATTAGGAATCGAACTGGCAACCTTTTGGTTTGCAGGCCAGCACTCAGTCCACTGAGCCAGACCAGCCAGGGGTGGAAATGATCTTTATTATCCATTATGGGAGCACTTGAAATGTTGCTAGTGTAACCGAGAAAATGATTTTTAAATATAATTTTAAGTAGCTACATGTGGCTAGTGGCTACTTTCTTGGACAACAGAGAGACATTAGGAAGCTCAGAGAAGAGTCTAGGTAAAGTTACATTGGCTGGAAACCAACTTGCCCCTTACGTTTCTGGCAGTTGCAGTTCTGTAGGTGTCCAGCATGTAAACAGAGAGGGGCACATCGGAAGAGCTTTCTCTGTAAAGAGAGGTCTGCATAAAAAGCAGATATGGACACCTGCTTATCACTCAGCTCTCTGAGTTCATTCTTAAAAGTCTCATTCTATACAGATGCCAGGAATAATTTATTACCTGGAACTCTGGTCTGGATAGAAGCAACAAGTTCTTGGACAATTTCGTCATTGCTTTTTCCTTCTCCACCAGAAGATGACCTTGGCTGAACCTCAAGTATGGTGTTGATTAAAGTGCTGGTCTCTTTGTACTGCAATGGTGGGAAAAGACAGAACAGTGAAGACTTAAATTCTCAAAAAATAATTTTGTAGCACATATAGTTCACTTATAGAAATATTGGCAGGTATCAAAAACAAGAAATTTTTATCTTTTATGTTGAAGATAGAGTTGGTGAAATGTGCTCATTGGAATTGCACAGTACATAGTTGTCGGTGTTAATTATTTTTGGTTAACAACAATGTGACTGTTCTTAATGACACTGAACTGTAGATTTAAAAATGGCTAAAATGATAAATTTTATGTTAAATATATTTTACCACATAAAAATGGTTAAATATTTTTTAGCTAATCATTTAAAAGGCAGTTATGAAAATGAGGACAAAAAATAATGAGAATTGATTTTTAGAACATAATTTGCTAATTGAGAAAATGTTATTTACATAAAATTATGATGGCATACTAGAAGAAATTTAGAAAACATGAGTGTAGAGAAAAATTTTCATGATCCTGCTTTACAGAGATATTTATAACTTCAGTTTACCACCCCCCCATCTTGGATATTTTCTTTATATATGTGGATATAGTTAAAAATGAGCCCATACAATTTACATAGTATTAATTCTTTTTCAAGTTCAGGAACATTCTTTCATGTCACTGAAAAATCTTCATGAATCATGCTTTAAGTGACTTTATGACACTCAGTGGTATGAATACACCCATTGTTTATTTCCTTTTTGCACATTTCCAGTTTTTAGATTTTGTAGAACTCTATGAATAGAGTATCTGTATATGAACTTCATCCACTATCTTTTAAATTCTTTAAATGATATATTACCAAGAAATATTTTAAACCTGTGTATTACTGCATTGATTTCTAAAGAAATTGTATCAATTTACACTCTTGACAATAGTGTATCAGAGGAACTATCTTTGGGAGTCTTCGCAAGAATTGATACTGCTTAAAAAAATCTTTTCCATAAAATAAATAAAATATTTAAAAGCCCTGGCTCGTGTGGCTCAGTGGACTGAGCATTGGCCTGCAAACCAAAGGGTTGCCGGTTCAATTCCCAGTCAGGGCACATGCCTGGGTTGCAGGCCAGGTCCCCAGTAGGGGGCATGCAAGAGGCAACCACACATTGATGTTTCTCTCCCTCTTTCTCCTTCCCTTCACCTCTGTCTAAAAATAAAATAAATAAAAAATATTTTCCAATTTATTTTATTTTATTTTATTTTTTAACGTAATTAATTTATTTTTCCAAATACATTTGTCTCTGCCTTCCCCCCACCACTTTCCCCTGCCCCATTTCCCCCTCCAATTTTTATTTTTAAATCATGTTTATTCTATTACAGTTGTCTCCATTTTCCCCCCTTTGCCCTCCCCTGACCATCCCACCCCGCCCCCGTCTCCCACAGTCAGTTCCCACTCTGTGTCCATGTCCACGGGTCATTCATACATGTTCTTTGTTTAGTCCCTTCTCCTTTTTCCCACTGTTGTCCTCCTTCCCCATCCCCTCTGGTCCCTTTCAGTCTGCTCCATGTTTCCATGCCTGTGGTTTATTTTGTTCGTTACTTTATTTTGTTGAACAGAATCCACTTATAGGTGAGATCATATGGTATTTGTCTTTCACCGATTGGCTTATTTCACTTCTTTGATGATTAGCATAATATTTACATTATTCATGTATTTTGTACATTTTTATTTTTAGTATTTTACTTTTAATTGATCAGGAGATAATTCTACAATATAATAAGGATAATTAACTTTTTTCATTTTTTTTGTGATAAAATACACATCATATAAAATTTGCTATCTTAACTGTTTTTAAGTGTATATAGTTCAGTGATATTAAATACATTAATAGTGTTATTCAGCCATCACCACAATCTCTCTCCAAAACTCTTTTCATCTAGTAAGACTGAAACTATGCACTCGTTAAACAACTCCCCAGTACCTCCTCTCTCTACCACCTGGTAACCACCATTCATTCTACCTTCTGTCTCTATGATTTTGACTACATATCTCAAAAAAGTAGAGTTATATAGTATTTGCCTTTATGTGACTGGCTTATTTTACTTAGCGGTATGTCCTTCAGATTGATGCATGTTGTAGCATATAGCAGAATTTTCTTCCTTTTTAAGGCCGAATGATATTTCATTGTATGCGTATACCATATTTTGCTTATGCATTGATCTGTTGATGGGTCCTTAAGTCGCTTCCACATTTTAGTTACTGTAAGTAGTGCTGCTGTAAACATGGGTGTACAAATATCTGTTTGTGTCCCAGCTTTCAGTTCTTTTGGGGAGACACCCAGAAGTGGTATTGCTGGATCATATGGTAATTATAATTTTAATTTTTTTAGGAATCGCCATTTTGTACAGCAGCTGTAGTATTTTACATTTCTCCCAAAGGTGCACAAGGGTTCCAATTTCTTCACATCCTTGCCGACACTTGCTGATTTGTGTTAGTTTTGATAGTAGCCACCCTAATGGCTGTGACATGGTATCTCACTGTGGTTTTGATATACATTTCCCTAATGATTAGTAATGTTGAGCATCTTTTCATGTGTTTATTGTCCATTTGTATATATTCCTTGGAGAAATATCTCTTTAAGTCCTCTGCCCATTTTTGGGTTGGATTGTTTGTGTTTTTGTTGTAGAGTTTTAGGAATTCTCGCTATATTCTAGATATTAATCCCTTATCAGGTATATAATTTGCAGATATTTTGTCCCATTCCGTGGGTTGCCTTTTCACTCTGTTGACTGTGTCTTTTGATGTGCAAAAATTTTAAATTTTCATGAAGTACAATTTGTCTATTTTTTCTTTTGTTACCTGTGCCTTTCCTATTGTATCTAAAAAGTCACTGGCAGATTTGATGTTATGAAGCTGTTATCCTACATTTACTTCTAGGAGTTTTAGGCCTTAGATTTAGGTCTTGATCCATTATGGGTTAATTTTTGTGTATGCCATTAGGTAAGGGACCAACCTCATTCTTTTGCATGTGGATATCCAGTTTTCCCAGAATGATTTGTTGAAAAGATCTCCTTTCTCCATTGAATGGTCTTGGCACCCTTGTCAGAAAGCATTTGACCATGTATGTGAGGGTTTATTTCTGGACTCTATTCTATTCCATTGTTCTATATGTCTATCTTTATGCCACACTGTTTTGATTGCCATGGTTTAATTGATTTCTAATTTTATCCCATTGTTGTTGGAAAGGATACCTTGTATAATAACTACCTTTTTAGACCTATTGATATTTAATTTGTAGACTAACATATGGTCTCTCCTGGAAAATATGCCATGGTCAAATAGTTAACTTTTTCTCCTTTTTGCTTTGCTTCAAAAATGTTTTGCTTTGTCACTTGTCTTTTAATTCTCTTATGACAGTTTTTGATATAGTTACATCTATTGGCTTTCTAATGTAGTTTATTTTTCTATTGCTTTTTAAGCTTACACATTCTTATTCCAAGGTCAGTTAAATACTCTCAATTTTTCCTTTTTTTTCTATTTAGAAACATGGTATCTTTCTTGTGTCCATTTGTTGAAATCTTTTAGAAGCTCCCTTTATGTCACCCTCACACAGGTTTTGTGAAGGTAATTGAGATGACCATGTGCAATAATGTATCTAGAATGGGTAGTGGGATGTTCCATGGTGTTGTCTGAGCCTTTCCAAGTGTATTGCTTGCCAGTCTTGAGTCCTTGGCTTTGAAACCCTGGTCACAACACACATCATTTATTTACCTGAGAAAGAAGCTGAGACCTGGGATTTTAGTTCTTGATCACTAAAGTTATATTTTGCATGCTAGACATTCTTCCAAACATTACTATTGACATATTCATTAGATTCTAAACACATATATTAAGTCATTAACTTAATACTATAGTTAAATGGTTTGGTTTCTTTGATCAATATCAGTCATTCAATATCATGACTTCTCCATTTCAGTACTTGACTGCTTGGTTGGATGGAAGAGTCTTGAAACATTTAATGCAGCCAGCCTAGTATTACTTCTTATGATAGTTACTGAATTAGAGGTATCTAGTGAGCTCCTATTCCCAGTTATCTTTTCCTTTAGGGCATAGCAATGATTATACTTTCTTGCACCCTTACAAAGAGGTGGTTCAGGTGACAATTTGGCCTAATGAGATGTGAGGCAAAGTGATGGTGGACTTTGTAGAAGTAGGCTGAGGCAGTGAAAAGCCTATGCACAATTTTTTAGTTCCTCTCCTTCCATGCTGCTGTGAATGAAGGGGCCATTTTTTTTCTAGTTAATGCAGCTGCTATAATAGCACCTTTGTCAGACTGGGTCCCTGAATGATTATGTGAAGCAAAGCCCCTCTGTCAACCTGCCAACATAGTTCTTGGACTGAACCATTGGGACTTAACTAATTTTCTTACTGTAGCACAACTGAGTCCATCCTGACTAATATATTAGTCCATTGACACTTTTTTTGGTGGGGCAGGGCGTGGAGGTGAGGTGGGCTAGATGCTAACATGACCTTTTTCTTATTATTTATAGTTACAGACTAGTGCTAGAATATGTCCATGCATAGCTTCAGGTATTTTCTCTTCCTTTAATAAAAACCTCCAAAACATTATTGCTTCTGCTTCTTATTGTTTTGCTGAATCTTCTTATACTATTGTCATCCCTCATCATTTTAATCTCTCTTCTGGAAAGCTTATTAAATTCACTCCCTATGTCACATGTGTGATAATCTGTATCCCAACTCTGGTCTTTAAGCCTCTAAATCAGTCTTTAATTCCACTGTGGTATTTTTAGTTTCCTTGAAATATTTTACTCTCACACATCTCTTGGCATCCTTGGTATATACATATCAGCCTGTTCTCAAATCCTGGCTTTCTTTTTTTATATAAGCTGGGTCTCATATCCTATTCCAGATGCCAGAACATATCCTTTATTTCCTAGTTTCTGCCGTAGATGATTTGCAGAGGGTGAATCTGTATCTTCTGGATGGTGCTTTCTCTCCCTTATCTTTCAGTATGTTTTTTCCCATATTTACTCATCCTCTGTTAGTTTTTGCTTTCTATTTTTCAGCCTCTAATCAGAAAAGAGACAATAGGTTTCTGTTTGCTCATAGACAGTCTATGCAGATGGCCCTTGACTTAATGCTCGTTATTCTCTTTGGAGGCAAATTTCTTCCTTGTATCTCCAACTGACATGCACAGGTCAAGGTTCAATTTACTAGTTTATACTTAGCATCTACGTAAGTGTAGTTTGCTGGGCTAAGGAAGGAATCATTTATATCTTTTGTGTTAAAACTCTGTTAATGATAAGAGCCATAATTATCTAACCTAAACTAGCTAAAGCAAAGAAAAGGAATCTGTTGGCTCATATTGCTGGGAATAAAACACAAGTCATGTGGGTTTCAGGTATGAATAGATCTAATTCTTTCTCTCCTGTGCATGCTTGGTTGTTTCTCTCATTCTTTCCTTTTGGTGGGTGATTTTCTTTCATGAAGTAGGGAGGTGGTGGGGTCTCAGAATACTTCAGATATACAACATCCTAGATAAGGATCTGAGAGGAAAGACAGAACCCTCTCTGCATCTCAGCATCTATATATACTATCTCAGGAAGGGACTCTTATTCACCTATCATGGGCCATGTGCCTGTTCCTTGGACCAGTTCAAGTGGTGAGGTGACGGGCTGCTGCCTTTGGCCAGGTCTGAGTCACATGCTTATCCTTGTGAAGGTAGGGGATGGTTGGAAGTCTTACTGGAATTTTATAGAGTGAAGAAGGAAGGCTGGACAGAAAAGCATACTGGGGGCGCACTACATGCCTGTTGTCTCACTCTCAGTCATTCTGAACCAACAGAAAACACAACATACTACACTCCCAGGTACACACGGCCAACAGTGCGGCACTTCTCAGAATGCCCCGAGTCTTACCATATCCACACTTCCCTGTCCCTTCTCTCACCCTCCACACCGCACCCACTCCAGAGCAAACCTCAGATGGGAGTGAATATGGACACTAGGTTTGGCTATTTCCTTTTCTGCTAGAAGCAGAATAAAGAAAAATAAGATAGATTATTTTAACTCCTTGATGCATAGCAAAACAATTTTAATGATGGAGAACATGACTTGAGGTTTCAGAGCATTAAACTGTTGGTGTTCTTCCTGGAAGTTCCACTGTTATTTTGCATAGATCTTTTGATATCTAGGCAAACCTCACCCTCTAACACTTGTAGGGGCAAAATTTAAATTAAAAAGAAAGGTGATCAGAAAAAAAAAAAAGATGATGATTCCTTTTAGCCTTGTAAGGCCAACCTAGACTTCAACCTGTAGAGCATTCCAGGGCGCTCAGGGACACACCTCATTTCATGGCTTTGCTTTGCCCACAGATACCTGACCATGACAGACGATGAAAGAGGAAAGGTGTGTAGTGGCCAAGTCATGGTGGAGCCCTGAGTGCCATGCTGAGGAGCTCAGGCTACCCCTAGGTAACGGTGTGGCCTCAGGAAGCCTGAGAGGAGTAAAACTGCCCAGTTTGCTCTTTGGATCCATTGCTGTGGTCTAGTGCAGCGACCTTGATGAGGGTGCTTTTAAAGAACAGTGTTTTAATTTATCTGCCTTGAATAGTTGTTACTATACTTTTATAATGTAATCACCTGTGGGTCCATAAATCTTTGTGTAATATGATACAAATATGCCCAGCATGGAGGGAGAAGGGCGGGGAGGACTGTCTGGACTGTCATCCAAACCCCCATGTTATGGTAGACCAGCACGTAGGTTGTGGAGCAGGCAGCAGGCCGGGCGGTGCATGGGGGTGGCCAGTGACAGGAAAATGGGTGATGATTTTAGAATTCTGTGAAGGATCCAGAAACAACAGGCTAAATTGGAACCAAATACTGAAATTACGATGAAACATTTATTTGTTTACTTAAGAATATTATAAGTCACAAAGCTGGTGAGGTGATTACTGATGTTTCAAGTCTATATATGCAATATGAATACGTATTTTTAAATTTTTTCTTTTATAGATTCTAGAGAGAGGGGAAGGGAGAGGAGAAAGAGAAGGAGAGAAACATTGATGTGAGAGAGAAACATCGATCTGTTGCCTTCTGCATGCTCCCTTACTGGGGACTGAACCCGCAGTAAGGCATTGGGTCAGGCATATGCCCTGACCTGGATTTGAACTAGTAACTTTTTGCTTTGTGGTACAATGCCCAACTAACTGAACCACAGTGGTCAGGGCCAAGAATAGTATTTTAAGTTGAAAGGTCACATACCTGGAAAACTAGATTGGCATTTTCATGCATTCCAAATATTTCTGGGTCATCTATCAAAGGTAGATTTTCAATATAATCTTTAAACTCTTGTAGGCTGTCAGCCAAGGGTGCAAAATAGATGCCTGTTATTGAAAACACAGAAGGCAAATGTCTCAGATTAACTAGCTTTGCACCGCTATGTTGGTATTTCTCTGCTAGGTTCAGATGGTGGCTGTAATCAGCTATCTCATAGAAACAGAGACTTTTCCCAAGCCTCCTTACTATATCTAGTTTCTTTACCTTTTCTTGAGGCCTAGAGCATCTGATTAATGCCATAACCTTTAAGGGTGTCTCCTCCAAAACATTTCAAGATTCTCAAATTCAGGAATGTGTTGCTGAAAGGTATGTGTTGTTGAGGGTTCCCAATTTATATAACTTTGAAAACACATGTAGGCAGAATACAATCCATTTTAGAAAAGAAGTAATTCAAAGTGGTTAATGCACAATGGATTACAACTTTGTGCTATTACAACCAAACCTGTTTTGAAGGTGGTCAAGTATGGGGATAGGGTAGACATAGGGACTCGCTTGTGAGGACTAGACCCAGAGAACTCATGTATGGACAACTAAGAGATGCTGTCAACAACTTCTCAGGTAGGTCTTTTCCATAGTACTGAAAAGCTATTCACCTGATTCAGAATATTTATAATCCTCTTCTAATGTTTCAGGAGAAAAAAATCTTTTCAAGACAGTACGAAGGCATCTTTGATCCCAGCTGTCTGTAACTCTGCCACCATATGTAATTTCACCTGAAAAGGATTTGCATTTTAAAACATAATATTATTTGTTTTTTACTGATATATATATGCCAATTCTAATAAGTTTATTTATATACTCCTATATTTGGTGCTGAAAGTGGAAAGAGCACAATAGAGTTTCCTTCTACTCCCTCCCCAAAAGAGAATAAAAATCAATTTTTAAAAAAGCAGAAAAAAATCTAGTATATGTACTCTACTCTAATTATTTTGCTTTTCCAAATAACTGAAACTAAAGCTACTGAGTTCTATTTATGTATTTCTTCATTCTTCCTGTTTATTTTCCTTCAAAATACTGATTTTTGATCTTATTCCATCATCGACTGCAGTATTTTAAAACATAGGTTCCATGAAACATTGCTTTTGGGGAGTGGGGACAATGAGTAAAATGGAATCAGAAAGTTTACAACAAGGCATCCAAACTCGATGTACTTTACAAATTGCTGACATTAAGCCAGGGGGGAAAGATAGATTCAAGATAAAAGAGACAACTTGCCTGACAGATTTTATGTTATGGGGAATTAAAGTTATTGGTATCCTGTCTCTTTTCACAGAGCAGCTACTTTCAGCATGCTCTATCGTCATCCCCGAATTACATGAAAGGATGATATGTTTTCTGCATTGGGATAATATCCATTGCTGTTACAATTCTTTGGAAAAAATCCAGATCCATTGCTACAATTCATTATTCTGTACTGTAGTGTTCTTTGAAGGATTTTTATCTGAGATTCTGACATTGTCAACTTCTGAATCATTTAACTGTTCATCCATACCCATCTCCATCTCTTCCATTATATCAGGAAGAATTTTTTGTTTTTGATTATATTTTATTGATTATACTATTACAGTTGTTCCAATTTTTCCCCTTTGCCCCCCTCTGCCTGGTACCCTCTCTTTTCCAGCAATACCTCCACCCCCAGTTCATGTCCATGGGATGTGCATGTGAGTTCTTTGGCTTCTCCATTTCCTATACTGTTCTTAACATCCCCCTGTCTATTTTTTTAATCATGTGTATTCTATTACAGTTGTCTCAGTTTTCCCCCCTTTGCCCTTGTCCACCCATCCCACCCTGCCTCCTTCTCCTCCAATCAATTCCCACTCTGTTGTCCATGTCCATGGGTCTTTCTTACATGTTCTTTGTTTAGTCCTTTCCCCTTCTTTCCATCATTGTCCTCCTTCCCCATCCCCTCTGGTCACCTTCAGTCTCTTCCACGTTTCCATGCCTGTGGTTTGTTTGTTAGTTTATTTTGCTGAATAGATTCCACTTCTAGGTGAGATCATATGGTATTTGTCTTTCACTGACTGGCTTATTTCACTTAGCATAATATTTTCCAGTTCCATCCATGTTGTCACAAAAGGTAGGAGTTCCTTCCTTCTTTTTTTTAAGTGCAGATTGCTTTTATTTATTTATTTTTTTAAATGTCAAGATCCATTATAAAATATTGAAAAGTTTAAATCCATTATAGTCTCAGAAATTAAAACAATGTGACACCAGCCCAAAAATAATCAAGTAGATCAATGAAATAAAATGAGCATTCTAGAAACAAATGTATATATCTAAAAATATAATATATGATTAAATTGATATTTCAAATCAATGGGGAAAACAAGGCTTATTCAACAAATAATTGCATGGACCACTGTTACTTTAAATAAAACAAATATAGGGCCCTATTTCACACATTATACAAAAAATATTCAGGTAAGTTAAATATCAATATGTAAAATCTCAGGAGTTTTAGGAGAAAATACAAAATAATATTTTTCTTACCCTGAAGTAACATATTCAAACCCAGAAACTATGAAATGAAGTATTGACAATATGACTATATTAAACATTGAACACCATATAGTAATAAACATGTAAGAAAAGTTAAAGGATAAGTAATAGAATAGGAAAGTATTTGCAACACATCTAAAAAAGGTTAAGTTTTTGTTTTTTAGGGAAAAAATTCTACAAACATTTAATAAAAAAATGGACAAGAAATACCAAAAAGTCATTTAAAGCTATTTAAAAATAATAGAAATAGGCAAGAAATATACAAAAACAGGTTTAATTTCAACAAGTAATAAAGTAACAATTAAAATAACACATCATTGTCACAATCAGATTACTAAGTATTAAAAATATTGGTAATATCAAGTATGAGTGACTGTGAAAGGAACTGGGTACACATAGCCTCTTTTTTGTCATCTTCTTTAAGCAGTCCCATTAGTATATCTTGCAATGCTGGTTTGGTGGAGGTGTATTCTTTTCTTTTGTCTGGGAAGCTCCTTATTTCGCCTTCCATTTTAATTGAGAGCCTTGCTGGGTAGAACAGTCTTGGTTGTAGGCTTTTGTTTTTTATTACTTGGAATATTTCTTGCCATTCCCTTCTGGCTTGTAGTGTTTCTGTGGAGAAGCCAGCTGCTAGCTGTACCGGGGCTCCCTTGTATGTTACAACCTCTTTCTCCCTTGCTTCCTTTAGGATTCTCTGTTTGTCTTTGCTATTTGCCATTTTAATTATGATGCGTCTTTGAGTGGGCCTCATTGGGTTCCTCTTGAATGGGACCCTCTGTGCTTCCTGGACTTGTGTGACTTTTCCTGTCCTCAAGTTAGGGAAGTTTTCCATCATTACTTTTTCAAACAGGTTCTCTATTCCTTGCCCCTCTTCTCCTTCTGGTATCCCTATTATACGGATATTATTACATTTCAGGTTGTCCTGCACTTCCCTTAATGCCTCTTCATTCTTTTTGAGTCTTTTTTCATTTTCTTGTTCTTTCTGGGAGCTTTTTCCTACCTTATCCTCCAGCTCGCTGATTTGATCTTTTGCGTCATCGAGCCTGTTTTTGATTCCTTCTACTGTGTTCTTCAATTCAGAAATTGTATTCTTCATTTCCTCTTTTGTCTTATTGATAGTTTCTATGTCCTTTTTCATGCTGATATAGTTTGCAGTAAGTTCTTGTAGTTTCCCTGTAGTTTTTTGTAATTCTCTCTGAGCTTACTGAGCTCATTGAGCTTCCTTAGAACTGTTGTTTTGAACTCAATACCTGATAGTTTACTTGCCTTTATTTCATTTAGTTCTCTTTCTGGGGATTCCTCCTTTCTCTTCTGCTGTGGTGGAGGGTGTTTCTCTGTCTTCCCATTATTTGTGAGACTCTTCCTTTTTGCTTCTGCTTCTAAAATTGATCTGTCTTGATTTCCTGACTCTGTGGTATGAACTTCTGTGGTAGGAGACCAATGTTTTTTCTTTCTGGATCTTCCTCTGATGATGTCATATGTTGACCCTGTCTGACCTTAGGCAGTCTGTTCGAGGCTTCCAGGAATCTACTTTCTGTAGCTGTGTCCTTCAGCTGTTAATGTAGTTACTCTGCATTCAGCAGTCAGGCTTAGAAAGTTCAGGGTGGGGCAGAGTCTCTCCTGCAGGTGGGGTTATTGGGTCCTCTCATGCTGCTGCTGCTCAGGGGAGTGGTCTGCCTGAGCCAGATGGCTACCGCTGCATGGCGGATGAGTCAGCAGCAGGATCCTATTGGCCACTCTCTCAGTTCTCTCCTCAAAGCCTCCTTCCCCAGTCTCCAGCTTACTCTGCCCATCTGGCCTTTGCCAGAGACCAGGGTAAGTGGCTGTAACTAAAAACTTATGCGTTGGACCTTTAAACGGCTCTTTGCATTTCCAGCTGCCTGTGTCTGGCAGAGAGCAACCCTGCCACTTTCTGCTGCTGGCTGTCACCTATGTACTTTTTGAGCTCTGGTGCTGTAGGCTGAAGATTCACACTTATGGTTTAGACCCTGCTTATCTCAGGGAGATCCAACTGGCCATTTCCATATCCTGGTACTGCTGCCTGTGGGCACCCCACCTGCGTTCTTGAGTCTCTACTGCACTCCTTACCAGTTAGGTTGTGCTAAAGCTGATTCTTCTGACTGTCTGAGGTTATAAGGCTCCTCTCTTCCTATTGCTCAGTTGTTTGTTCCAGGTGATTTCTCCACAATTTAGTTGTAATTCCAGATTGGTCCTGGGAAGAGGCCAGTGTGACTTCCACTCACTCCTCTGCCATCTTTATTCCCCCCAGAATTTTTTTTTTCATTCTCTTTGAAGCCGAGATGGTTGGTTGAGAGAAACTTATTTTAGTCTTTGGAATCTCAATAATTTATTTCTTCTAAGATAGCAATGTCCTTACCTGCACCTATCTTCCTTCTCCTGTTGAAGCACCTCTGATCAGTCTTGTTGGATCAGGTGCTTAGGGAGAGAGGGGGAAGTAGGTACCAGGGATGATGGTCGAGTAGCTCCATCCCTGTATTAGCAATTCTAAGAGGGAATGAAGAGATGCTGCTGTCCCTTCCTGGGAATATTTTTCAGCCACCCTCTTTGAAGGCTTGGAACACAAAGTTGGGTTAAATATTTTTGGTAAGTTCATCTAGCCCAGGCCTAACTTGAAGCTCCTCTGGGACCGTTGGGGCTGGATGGGAATGTAAAGCTCAACTTCTCGAATGACATAATGGTGTCAGGAAAAGGAGGATGGCTGGGAACACTCAGACTCTGATTGTTAGTCAGTCAGTGGTGAGAGGAAAGAATTGCCCCAATGTATATTATTTTAAAAAAGATTTCAAAGCTAAAATATCTGCATTTTGAGAAGGAGCACAGAACCATTTTCCTTACAAATCATCAGACTTTGTGCTTTTCCATCCGGATTTACCTTTTTCCTTTCCTTCGATCAAACTGAGTAAACATGGAGCTCTATGATTTTGATGCTGGGTAGATCACTCACTTTTAGGAAGGCGTCTTCTGGATTGGTCTTTTCAGAAGAGGTTGCCTGGGGAGGAAGACGTCCATTGGACATGCCCACCACCTGTCCTGGCGCCTGTTGTTGTGGTTTCCCCTTCTCTTCCTTTTCTGTCCCCATGGGCTGGCTTGGGGATGGCCCAATGCAGACTGAACAGGCTTTGGGTTTGGCTTTGTCCTTGCCCACTTTGAGCGCAGATCTGTCTAATGGACTTCTGTATTGCTGTACCCAATATTATAAAGTTTTAAGATCCCCTCCTTTCAACTACAAATACCTTCCTATATTTATAGCCTCCTCAATATTTATCTATTTATTCTCTCCTGTCTAGTCATCACCCCTACCCCTGTATTGCTATATTCTCTTTTTCAACCCTTCATCTCACATTTATTATATCTTAATAAATTATTGCATCTCTTCCCAGCTTAAAAGACTATAATTGCCAACCGTTGCTCACAAAAGCCAAAATTTATTAACAACACACAGACCTTTCAGGATGTGTTCCCAGTTTATCTTTTTAGTTTTGTTGAAGATAAAGCTGCCCTCCACTACACATTTCCTCTTCATACGGTGCTTCCATCTTATTGAACTATTCACGGTGTCTATAGTCATGCCATACCTCAACACTACAGGGCTTTAAATATCCTGCTCTTTGCCTAGTGTGCTCTCCTGTCTCCTTGCCTGGTGAGCCCAAATTACTGGTCAGCACCCAGCTCAACTGTTGCATCCTTGGTGGAGTTTTCCCAGATTCCTCCAGATAGTGTTAGTTGCACCTTCTAAATTCCCATAGAATTGTGCATACCCTTCTGTTCTGGTAATTATCACAGTATATTATAACTTATTCATTATCTTTACTTTCTACCCCATGAGTTTTTGGTAGGCAGGGACTGTGTTGTCTTTGCATTTCCAGCATCTATCATAATAGCTCTAATAAGTATTTTCTGGATTAATCCATAAGTGACTGCCTAAAATCCTATCATTAGCAAATATTAACTAGCATTGCCTTTTTTTACTACTTTAAAAAACATCTTTAATGAATTACAGCTTAAAAATCTTAAAATTCACATAAAATTATATATGAATTAAAATGTATAATTACCCCTGGGTGGTGTGGCTCAGTGGATTCAGTGTTGGCCTGTGAACCAAAGGGTCGCGGGTTTGATTCCCAGTCAGGGCACATGCCCGGGTTGTAGACCAGGTCCCCAGAAGGGGGCATGTAAGAAGCAACGACACACTGATGCTTCTCTCCCTCTCTCCCTCCCTTCCCCTCTTTCTAAAAATAAATAAAATAAAATCTTTAAAAAATATATAATTAATACATGTATCAATTAATGGCTATTAAATATATAATTTAGTAGCTCTTAGTAAATTTATGAAGTTGTAGAACCATCACAACAATCTGATTTTAGAACATTTTCATCATCTCTCAAGAGAAATCTTATGCCCATTTATAGTCACTCCCCATTTCTACCCCCTGCCATGTGCAACACTAATATACTTTCTGTCTGTCCAGATTTGGTTTGCCGGGAATTTCATATAAATGGAATCATAGCAAATGTGGTGTTTTATATATGCTTCTCTTACTTAGCATAAAGTCTTTGAGTTTTATTCATGTTTTAGCATGTGTCAATAATTTATACCTTTTTATGGCTGAATAATATCACATTGTATAGATATACCACATTTTATTTACCCATTTACCAGTTGATAGATGTTCAGGATGGTTCTACTTTTAGGCAATTATGAATTATGCTGTTATGACCATTTGTTTACAAGCTTTTCTGTGCAGATGTCTTTTCATTTTTCCTGGGTATGTACATAGATGTGAATTTCTGAGTCATATGGTAAGTTTATTTAAAAAAAGTTTCCAAAGCAGCAGCACCATTTTACATTGTTACAAGCAATTTTGAGGGTTCCATTTTTTCCCTTATTCTCATCAACACTTGTTTCTATCTGTCTTTTTTATTATAGCCATTCAAATGGGTGTGAAGTGGCTTTACTTTTCATTTTCCTAATGACTGAGTATTTTTTCATATGCTTCTTTGGTGAAACAGGTATTCAAATCTTTTGGTCATTTTTTTTCCCCATTTGATCAATTTTCTTCTTACTATTGAGTTGTAGGAATTCTTTATGTACTTTGTATACAACTGCCTTATCAGATACATGATTTGTAAAATATCTTCTCCCAGTCAATAGCTTTCTCTTTTCACTCTCTTGATGGTGTTTATTGAAGTATAAAAGCATCATATCTAAGAAGTCATTGCCTAACCAAAGGTCACGAAGGTTTACTTCTATGCTCTCTTCTAAAAGTTTTATTTCTTACACTGGGGTATATTACTCATTTTGAATTAATTTTTTTTGTATATGGTATGAGATAATAATCCAAATTCATCCTTTTGCAGATGGATATCCAATTGTCCCTGAAGTAGTTGTTAAAAGACAATCCTCCCCACATCGAATTGTCCTGGTACCTTTGTTGAAAGTCAGTTGACCATAAATATAAAAGAGGCTTATTTCTGGATTCTCAAATCTGTCTCATTGATTAATATGTATATTCTTATGCCAGTACCGCACTGTCTTGATTATTGTAGTTTTGCAGAAGTTTTGAAATTGGGAAACTAACTCTTCTAACTTTGTTCTTTTTTTTCAAGATTGTTTTTGCTACTTAGAGCCCTTAGCATTTTCATAAAAATTTTATGATCAGCTTGACAATTTCTCCAAAAAATCCTGGATGGATTTGTGTTAAATCTAAAGATGAGCCTGGAGAATATTCCATTTTGACAATATTGTGTCTCTGAATTCATATGCATATCATGTCTCTCCATTTATTTAGATCATGTTTAATATTTTTTGGTAATGCTTTTTACTTTTCAGTGTACAAGTCTGAACTTCCTTTGTTAAGTTTATTTGCAAGTATTACTTCTAGGGGTTTTTTTGGTGTGTGAGTTTCTTAGAAGTTTCTATGTACAAAATCATGTCATCTAAAAATAAAGATAGGTTTACTTCTTCTGTTCTAATCTGGATGACTTTTATTTCTTTTTCTTGTCTAATTTCCCTGGCTAGAAGCCCAATATGATGTTGAAAGAAGTAGTGAGAGTGGATACATCTTTGTTTTGTTCTTTTCTATCCTTTTAAAAGCACAGTTACAGCAGCAGCGATTGAGGTAATCTGAAAGGTCAAGTGTTCCAGGAGTGGAGGAAGAGAGAGAAAAGCTAGGAAGTGGAATATTCAGGGTAAGTAGAGGGTGCCACAGAACAAGCCTGCTCACATCACCATTTTGTTCAGCAACCTCAGCCCCACTGGAGTGGCTGGAGCCAGGAGTACAGAGTAGCCTCCTAGATTCCATGCCCATCCCTCTCACCCTTCTTGGTACATCCAGAGGATAGGTCCTCATCCATTTTTTACTGTTGTTTTATTACCCTCTTCTAAGGTTTCATTTGCCTTTCAAGGCTCCAAATCACCTGATACCTCTCTCTTGTTTCACACACCCCTTACACACCAGTGAAAACCACCCATTCCCTTTCTCTCCCCTTCCAGAGCTCTTCCCTTCCCCCACTTCCCAGTGAATCTGTTCTTTATTATTTGGACCTACATGGTCCAAATTGGATTTAATTTAGGCAGTCAGATCCCATGTGGACATAATTAATATTTGCTAAAAAAATTAATTCCTGAATTATTTTTTCCTTTTTCACAAGTATACCTGACGCAAAAGGTTCATCAGTGTTCAGGTTCTTTTGAATTTAAGAGCACAGAATTTGGTGGCCAGATTGTCTGGTTTACATCTGGCTCCAGCACTTGTAAATGGCATACCTTAGTTTTCTTGTGTGTATAATAGGTATATAATACTCTTCATCTTATAAGGTTGTCATGAGGATGAATTGTTTTAATTAATGGGAATGCTTAAAATAATGCTTTCATGTAGCAAGAGCAACATAAGTTTTTGCTATTATTCTTGGAGGAAACATCTGCCTCATGTTTCTATGGGTAAATATTCTTACGATATTCTGATCATGGTCTTGTCTTCACAAAGGGCATATCAGAAGTCATTACCACCACCACACTGGGGAAGTGACCATCTTTCTGTGGATCAGGAGGGTGTAAACCAGCTGTGTGTGGTGCACAGCTGGAGGCCCTGGCCATGCAGGCATACCTACCAGTAATATAAATCAGTGCATCCCAGGGAATCTTTCCTTCTTGACAGTAAAGGTTGAGGTTCAATAAAGCACATTCCCTGTCACTGTCATTAAATTCATAGCATATGTTCCAGCCAAGAGGGCCAAACTTTTTTCTTTCCTAGAATGGAAAATGAAAATGGTCTTAAATAAAATTTGATAAAATTAATTTTGTGTAAAATATTGAAACTAAAAGATTTCTACTGAAGATAGGCATCCTCAGTCTGTAAAATCAGTCACAGTCAAGCAGCTTAACCTCAGCTGGGCTTTCAGTTTGGCTCCCATCAAACAAGGAGGCACCACTTCCTCCAGCACTGGCCCTTCTCCAATATTTCTAAGAGAAAATTTGATACTGTTGGAAATGTGACAGATCTGTCAAAGAACACTTGTTCTTCATGGTAAAATAAAATATTTTTTCCATCAAAATAGGACAGAAAATCCTACCTAGTATCTTTTGGCATAAAAATACTGACACCATCCATCTGGTGGAGAGAGCTACCCTCTACTGCGCTGATGAGTGTGCCCATGAGCCAGGCTCCTCAGTCATGCCACGCTGTGCTGACTGCATACTGACTTCTCTCTAGTGACAGCTTTTATTTTTTAACCAGTACACGGAATCATGATCCTTGTTTCTTGACTTCTCATAATGAAATCTTTCCCTCTGTTTGTTTTCTACCGATCACACCCTAGTTTTTTTAATTCTAAACTGATGATTATACCAGAGGATTGGTCCTATGTTCTCTTCTCTTGATTTCAAAATTTCTCAAAATCTTAAACCACTTCCTCATCTCAGCCGCTTTTATTAGAATAAGGGCCTCACACCTGGCACCCCTAATCCCAACCTCTTGGATCTCCTGTAGGACACTGTTGACTTATCTCATATCTTGCATCTTTAATATTTGTTTTTTCTTTACTGATTATTTCTCTGTAGACTACACACATTTGAAAAGCAGTCAGCCAGATTAATCAAGATAACATCTAGAGATACGTATTTGAAGAGTCATAATTCAAATACACGGCCACAGGATGGATACCAGACAACTGCAGTGAGGTTTGAACAGAAGGAAGGAGAAAGTAGTGCTGATATGAAGATCATCTTTCAGGGGACATGGGGCTCTAGTTACAGGGAGGAAGCTGTGAAGGTTGGTACACCCACTCAAATAGGAACAGGTGAGAGTAAAATTATTGCAAGAAAAATGAGAGTGTAATGACTGACATGATATAGATGTATAAAGAGAGAAGAATGAAAATAATCCTGAAGTTTTGGCTGTAGGTGATGGACAGAAGGGAGCCACTGATTTGAGAATTAGAGGCTGGAGGGGAAACAGATTTTGGGGAATGAGGCGTGACTGAGGACATCAATTTTGTGCTTTGACTTTGACCTGCCACAATCATCCAGGTGATGGTGTCCTGTAGTCAGACCAGAACAGGGCTGGGGGGCAAGGCTGTGAGATACTGAGGGAGGGGAGCACAGAAATAGGCAACTGAGTAAAGATTACTTGTGTTCAGGCACAGAAAAGGGCCCTCAGCGTTTCATGATATCATTTGTAAGCTTTCATTTAATTCTCATTTTTTGTTTATTTATTTTAACAAAATACCCTTTTTTTGTTCCTATAAAGAAGCAGAACTATGTGTACCTGAATAATTGCATGGAAGAAACAAATACCAAATATTATTTGTCTCCATTTTCTTCCAAGTATATTTTCTTCAAAATATGAAGGAGTCATTTCAGTAAATGCTCGTCTGATATTTGCACGTAAGCCTTTTGGAGGCTCATTGGTTACCTGAAATTAGATGGAATGTATGTGGCAGAGAGGGTGATTTTACAGGTTTGCATTATTTCTGAAAAACACATGCAGACTAAAGCCACTGAGAAAATGTAGATAACCAATGCCCGTGGTGCATCCTGGCACATTTATGCCTGCTCTGTATCTTGCTCAGGCCCCGTCCTGGGAGAACAGGGCCTGGTGGGGTCCTCAGACCTACAGTGGGTAAACCGCCTGCACAAGAGCCTCACACACTTCCATTTGGTGTCCATTTCTCTAAAGATGGGCCAGAAAGTATGCTTAGGCCTTCTGCATTGGATTTTCTGGTCATTCCAACATATGGTATCATCCCACACTTTGCCTTGGTGACACAGGGCAGGGAGGGAAGAGGAATTCTTCATGATCATCCTTGGATGAACATATTGGAAACCGTCAGCACTGAAATGCAGCAGCCTGTAGGTCTTCCTGTCTCTCAAATGCTGACACATTTCCTTAACTCTGGGAGGGATCCTGTTCTTATAACTCTATATCCTTGACAGTTTTTGATAGTGGCTAAGAGGAAAGAGTTGAATGACAACAGAACTAGGGCATGCAAGGATGGGCAGTGGCTTGGGAAACTGTTTCCCTGCCCTCTGTCAGGTAAAGAGATGCTGACTCCCACTGCCCCACCAGGGCTACATTGACTTTGACATGGTCTTGCACGGAGCCTGAGTTCCTTGGACCCATTGGGTGAACACTCTGAGACCAACCACTTTGCATCATTCCAACCATATGCATACATTACCTTGACAGAATTTTGAAGAACTGTAACAGGAAATGTATTACTAGGCATGGAACTTAAAAAAAGTCGAAAACTGTCCTTGATAACAATATCTGTTTAAAATAAAAACAAAACGATAAAAAGGCAAATGTTTAACTCTTAGTGACACTTTTCTGTGAGGAGTAATTATTATAGGGTAACAAAAAATGCTGTAAGCTATGTTTAAAGACTAGTTTATATTTTTTAAGCGTTATGAAATGTTATGAAATAGAGGTGAGGGGATCTTTACAGGAATCCTTCAAAGAGAGTGCGGCAGTCTAGATGCTGGTACATTTGAGTGAAGAAATCAGAGATGTTAATTTTTCATACTTGATGGTGACATTAAAGGCCTTCCTTCTGAAATGGAGAAAATTTTCAATTGTAAAAGAGGATAGTTATTGCCAGCGCAGTTATGTTCATGAAGTTTTTTTTCTTAACCATTCAATTTAAGGCAAATTGCATGAAAATGGTCAGAAAACCTATGAAGAAGAAACGGATTTTACCTCTTGCAGAGAAGTTGTATGGGGAACCAAGGGGGCAGGGATATGGCATAACATCAAGAGGTTATGCCAATACACTTTCTAGGCTGAGGACTGAGAATCTAAGAAAGGATGAGTTCCATTCTAGGTTAAAAAGGCTAAAGCAGTGCTGGGAAAATCATTGTTCCCATCATAGGAAGACACACTTTCCTGGCATTGATTTTTAAGTACGTGTTATGGTGTGCCTCCCACATGCCAGTCTTGCTCCCCTCCCTGGGCCTCTGCACTATCTCTCCCTTCTCCTGGAATGTTTTCCTTTGATTCCCTCACTTTCTTTGAATCTTGATCAAATGTCATCTTCTCAAAGAGGTCTTCCCAGACCATACCATTTAAAATTGCTATTCAACCTTTCTCCCTCCCTGCATTTTATCCTGACCTTCCTGATTCTCCTTACTCTCCTTTTAATTTTTTCCAAAGCACTCTCCCCATTCTTTCTTACAATATAAATTACTTATAATGTGGTTTATATATTGTCTGTTTTCCCCTCAATAGACTATAAGCTTCATGAGGGAAGATATCTGTGGTCGTTTTGTTCACCGACATACCCTAAAAATCCAGAAGAGCGCATGATACACAGTAGGTTCTCAACTTTCATTGAATGAATGACTTCAGATCAAAGTTGAATTTATGCTTCGTAGTTTCAGCTAAATTAATGAGCTAGTTTAAATAGCCAAAATTAAAAGTTAGTTCTAGTACAGCTATAGGGCAACACAAAAATTACTTGTAGGTAGAAACTACTAGGCAGAGAAGTGAAACATCAACCAAAGTCTTAGGGCTAATGATTTCACTAACTAAAAAAGCCAAAAAATGAAGAAGTTCAGGGATAGAGAAGTGTTTTTTTTCTCTTAAATACCTTTTCTTCTTATAATTGCTAAAGCATTAAGAATCTTACTTTCACAGACATCACCGAAGTTTAGAGCTGGGATGGAATCTTAGAAATCATCCTTATATGGGACTTCTAGCAGTGATACAATGCAATCATTTTACAGCTGGGGAAACTGAGGCCCAGATTGGAGATACAATACGAGCAGTCAGGAAGTAGTGGGGCAGAATGCTACTTGGGTCTTAAAATTTCAAGTCCAGAGTTTTTGTTTCTTTCTTTCTTTTGTTCACTTTTTCTTTTCAGCTTATTATCTGAATATTTTATTTTATCCTGGTTCAAATTAAATATCATAACTGAAATGATTAATAAATGATTGTAACAAGGGCCAGAGAAGATTTTTCCATTCCCTTAAGCATTAGTGAGATGCAATCACTTAAACCCCACTACTATCTTCTGCTGGCTTCCTTGAAGAACTGCCACACACCCCTGGTCGTGGGCAGGCTGAACCCTGGGCTCCATGTTCTGAAGGCTCATGTAGTACCACTGTAGTACCACATTGCCTTTTAGATGCCTTTCCTAGCATTTTTCCTTAATTATAATCTTAATTGTTGGGATCCCTAAACCATAGTGAAGACCTTCTTGTCATTTTTCTTTAATCATTTAAGTAAGCCAGAGAGCTGGCTGGAAGCAGGCCCTCTTATTTGCACTGCAAAAGAGTGGAAGGAGTGGAGATTCTGGATGGTAGATGTGAATGACTCTATCCTTGTTAGAAGCAGCCTGCAGAAGGCAGGGCATGGGGGAACCAGGAAGTGAATGGCCTTTTGGGGAAGGCTGCAAAGCCCTGGCTGCACGTTGGTACAGTGTGGCCTGGTCACTCCTTAAAGGAGTAGCTCTTCACCTTAAGAGGTAGCTTTAAGTAAAGTCAGTTATAAGAACAGATGCCAAACTCTCACCTTCCCAGAAAGCTTTCTGTGGTCAAGACAAGAAGGAAGACCCCAGAAAAGGGGCTCTCAGTGGTTCTTTCCCATGGCTTCCTGGCAGAGTGGAGAAGTGGGAGCCTACTCTATTTATTACCAATAATACAGTTCCTAAGTTTTAAATTATTTTTATACTAATATTTTAAAATGAGTAGATTCTAACTGCACTTCTTATCTCTCTGCGGTCCATTATAGCTTTTTGAGTGGGAAAGAAAATGGTGCTATTATAGTTAGAATACTTATTGGTAGTAATTTCAACTCTGTTCTTTAACTTTTCTCCTGTAGTGAAAGATTTAATTTCTTTCTTTGTCCTAAATTCATTTTTCTGTTTCCTTTTATCATGACTATATGTAATCTATTTTGAATTCAAATAGCTTCCTATTGACAGCAACATGAAACAGAAATGATCCATTGGATCATATCCTCAACTTGGAGACTGAAGACTGTTTTTTGGAATCTAGGTTGTGTAGTTTAACTAATGCTCTGTAGGTCTCAAATTTCTCCTCTTTATGGGAAAGCACAATACCTACAATAAAGAATTATTTTAAGGATTCAATTAAACAAGAATGACTACATAAAATGGTATTATTATACAAATGATATATGTTCAACATACTTGGATCTGTGAAGGTTTTAATTAGCTCTTCCATTGCCAACATCCAAGAAACAGCAAGATGGCAGTTTTGCAGAAATACCCAGTTTCCTGATTTCATAGCATCTTTGATCATTCTTTCAGCAATGGGTCCTTGTCCTTGCCCCAGTGAAATTGATTGGACCCTGAGTTGAAAAACCACAACAAAATGCTGTTTTATGGGTTTTTTTTAGCAATAAAATTATTTAAAAATTTAAATGTAGTAGACTCTTGCCTAGACTAAGCACACATTTAAAATCCTCATTTAGGAACATATAGCAAGGACTCATGGACAAAACCAAAGGGGAAGAGTTGAGGGAGGGAGGGAGGGAAGTAGGGAGGGAGGGAGGGAGGGCGAAAGAGAGGGGGCAAGGGAAAGTGGTGGGGGGCAGGCAGAGACAAATGTATTTGAAAAAATAAATAAATAAATATTTAAAAAAAAGAGAACTTTGAAAAAAATAAAATCCTCATTCTAATAAATGTGCATTTTTTTTGTTTTGTTAAAAGACATTTTTACTACAGCGCAGTGCAGAGAAGTAAAAAAAACAAATATATAGCTCTATGAATGATCACAAATGAACATCTGTGGTTGAGAAGGGAACTTCGCCAACATGCCAGAGACATCTCTCCTATTTCCCTTTCTACTCCAATCATTTTCCCTTGCTTTTTCCCAAAGGTACTCACTATCCTGACTTCCACCCTACAGGTCAGTTTTTAAAAACTTAAAAAAAATTGAAGTCTAACATATATATAGAAACATTACACAAATCATTAATGCATGGCTTAATAAATTCTCCCATGGTGAATATCACCACTTAGAAAAAAAAAAGAACACATATAAAGGGCCCATGGACAAAGCCAAAGGGGGTTAGGATTAAGGGTGGGAGGTGGGGATGGGTAGGGTAGGGGAAAGTAGAAAAATAAATCTCCAATAAAAAAAGAAAAAAAATTATTTCCTATAAGAGGTCATGTTCTAGAATCCCTAGTTCCTGTGTGATTAAATCCCTCTGCATACTGAAAAAAAAAAGCCAAAAAAATTACCATCACCATCCCAAACAAAACCCTTCTTCATTCTCAAAGGCTATTTTGAATTTTAACACCATAGATCAATTTTGCCTGTTTTTGAATTTTATGTAAGTAGAAGTATATAATTCATATATTTTTGTATTTGGTCTATTTCCATCAACTTTTTTTAAGATTAATTCATATTATTGTGTGTTGTTGTGTTCATTTATTTTTATTGCTATTTATGTGTGATTATACCACAGTTTATTTATCCATTCTGCTCTTGATGGACATTTGGGTCATTTATGGTTCTTGGCTATTATATACAATGCTTCAGTAAATATTCTTGTATATGTCTTTTGGTACACATGTGAACTCCATTTTTTTGTGTCTATTCCCAGGAGTGGAACTGCTGTTGACAGAGTATGTGTATGTTTAACTTTTTTATAATATCAAACTGTTTTCCAAAGTGATGCCACCATTCCACACTTCTACTAGCAGTAGATGAGGGTGCTTGTTTCTCTATATCCTTGCTAATACCTGACACAGCAGTGTCTCACTGAGGTTTTAAATGGTTTCCCCTTTTCATAGGTTTATTTACTGGCCTTTTTGGCAATTTCCTTTTATATCTCTCCCCACTCTTTTTTTTCCTATTCAGTCACCTGTCATTTTCTTTTTAATTTCTAAGAGTTCTTTCTACTGGATATAAACTCTTTATTCTCCTTTTACTTTCTCCATAGTTTTGCCTTTTTCTAGAATGTCATATAGTTGGAATCATACAGTGTGAAGCCTTTTCAAATTGGCTTCTTTCATTTAGTAATACACATATATGGTTCCTCCATGTCTTTTCAGGTCTTGATAGCTCTTTTCTTTTTAGTGTTGAGTAATATTCCATTATATGAATGTACCACAGTTTATTTACCTAATAACCTACCAAAAGACATCTTGGTTGTTTCCAGGTTTTGGTAATTATGAATAAAGCTGCTGTTTTTTTTGCATGGGCATAGTTTTCAACTCGGGTAAATATCAAGGCTTGTGGTTGTTAGATAGAATGGTAAGAGTATGTTTGGTTTTGTAAGAAAACATCAGACTGTTTTCCACAGTGGATGTACCATCATCTTGAATCCCTACCAGCAATGAAGGAGTGTTCCTGTTGCTAATATGCATTAATAAGTCTGCTTTTATGTCCAGTAAATTTCCTAAAACAGTTAAAAATAAAAATTACCTTTATCAGAGCATAAGAATGTCCTATTTCTGCTTTTATCTATGATTATCTAACAAATGATTTCCAGATTCTTAGTTTACTAGGATATTCCCTTTCCATCAATGCATGTTGAATTTTAACAAATGCTTTTTCTGCATCTGTTGAGATAGCTTTCCTCTTTACTTAAAAGAGTTTTCCCCTTTAATCTGATGAATTACATTAATTTATTTTCAACATTTTAATCATCCTTGAATTGCTGGAATAAACCCAGCATTATGGGAAGATTTTAAATAATGAATTCAATAAAAAAAAATTCGACTATTTAGATATTGTGATTATTCTTAATAGTTTTTTAAAGTTGTGTTTTTTGAGAAAATTTTCCATTTCTTTTTAAAAAACTTTATTGATTATGCTGTTACAGTTCTCTCAATTTTTCCCCCTTTACTGCTCCCCACCTAACTTCCCTCAGGCAATTCTCCCCACCTTTATTCATGTCCATGGGTCATAGGTATACGTTCTTTCGCTACTCCGTTTCCTATGTTGTACTTTACATCCCCATGGCTATTCTGTGACTACCAATTTATACTTCTTAATCCCCTCACTTCTTTGCCTATTCCCTCAAACCCCCCTCCCATCTGGTAACCATCAAAATGCTCTCCATATCTATGATTCTGTCTTTGCTCTTCTTGTTTGTCTAGTTTGTTTTTTAGGTTCAATTGTTGATAGGTATGTGTTTATTGCCATTTTATTGTTCATGGTTATGATCTTCTTTTTCTTAAATAAGTTCTTTTAACATTTCACATAATAATGGTTTGGTGATGATAAACTCCTTTAGTTTTTTCTTGTTTGGGAGACCCTTTATTTGACCTTCAATTCTAAATGGTATCTTTGCTGGGCAGAGAAATCTTGGCTGTAGATCCCTGCTTTTAATGACTTTGAATAGTTCTTGCCAATCCCTTCTAGCCTACAAAGTTTCTTTTGAGAAATCGGCTGACAGTCTTATGGGAACTCCCCTGTAGGTGACTCTCTGCTTTTCCCTTGCTGCTTTTAAGATTCACTAGCTTTAACGTTTGACATTTTAATTATGATGTGTCTTAGAATGGACCTGTTTACATCTATTTTGTTTGGGACTCTGTGCTTCCTGAACTTGCATGTCTATTTTCTTCACTAAATTGGGGAACTCTTCTTCCATTATTTTTTCAAATAGATTTCCAATTTCTTGTTCTTTCTCTTCTCCTTCTGGCACCCCTATGATGGGAATACTGGTTAACTTGAAGTTTTCCCAGCAGCTGCTTACGCTATCCTCATTATTTTGTATTCTTTTCTTTTCTTGTTGCTCTGCTTGGTTGTTTTTTGTTTTCTTATGTTCCATACTGTTGATTTGATTCTTAGCTTCATCCACTCTACTGTTGATTCCCTGTGAATTGTTCATTTCCATTAATATATCTTTCATTTCTGCCTCGCTCTTTTTTATGCTGTTGACATACTCACTGGGGTTCTTGTAACTTTGCATCTTATAGATTGCTTATCTCCATTTTGCTTAGTTCCTTTTCTGAAGTTTTGATCTGTTCTTTCACTTGGGCCCTGTTTCCTTGTCTCTTAATTTTAGCAGTCTCCCTGCATTTGTTTCTGTGTATTAGGCAGAGCTGCTATGACTGCGGCTCCAATAGCACAGCCTGCCTTATCACCCAAACAGTGTACTTGAGGTGCGCCCCCTGTGGGCTGAGTACACCCTCCTCTTGTAATTGAGGCTGGAATTTACCCAGGTCAGTCAGCTGCAAGGACTGGCTGTGAGCACTGACCACCAACCTCTGCCCTCCATGGAGGATTAGCTGTATGGGGAGAGGGTGGTGCTCTGCCACGGTCTGTAGTTATCCACTGGGTGCGCAGGCTCTGGGGTTTTCAGGGTGGTGCAGGTCAGTGTCAGCCACTACTTGTGTTCTGCCCCAGGCCAGCCAGTGTGAGCTACAAAGCAATTTGCAGATGGCTGCCCTTGTGCTGGGCTTGGATGTTCCCAGGCAGAGCTAACTGTCATCCAAAATTGGCTGCTGCTAGTGCCAGGCCTGGGACCACTTAACCAGAGGTATGGGACTGGGAGTAGGCCTGGAAATTGGGTGGGGCAGAGCCTCAGGTAAATGCCAGAGTGGGACAAACAGTGTAAGACAGGTTTATGGGGTCTTAGATATGGTTTCTACCTCCTGCTTCTGTGGCTCTGTGTGGGGAGGGCTCAGAAAATGTACAATGGCCTCTGCCCACCTTTCTATCTGGAGAGAGCTGTCCCCCAGCTCTTGCTCTGATTCCAGATACTTCAGTTCCTCCCCGTATGCAAGTGGTGGTTTTCAAGCTGCTACTCTGGTGGTGCTGGAGCTCAGAAGAAGTGCATCTGAGTAAGTTTGGCATGGGCACTTTAAGAGGAACTGCCCCGGAGTCCAGTAGCTTTTTCTTCACCAACTTCAATCTTGCTGGTTTTTACAGCCAGAAGTCATGGCACTTCGCTTTCTGGCACTGGTACTATGGGCTGGGGGGCGCGTGGTGTGGAGCTCCAATCCCTAACTCCAAGATATCCCTCCTGAATTTTTATCCACCACAAGTGGGTGTGGGATCTGTCCATTCTGCTTCCATGTCTCCAATCCTTCTGGATTGACATGGTTTCTTTAGTTGTGTAGTTGTTGGATTTCCATTCAACTTTATTTCTGACAGTTCTGAGCCATTGTTCATCAGTAGTTTAGTTGTAATTTTGATGTGGTTGTGCAAGAAGATGAGCTGTGTTTATCTATACCTCCATCTTGACCAGAAGTCAAAAATTTCCCATTTCATTAAACTTTTCAAATCTATTGGTGAAGATTAAAAAAAAATGCTCTTATGATCATTTTAATGTCCCTGATCTGTAATGATAGTCCCTTATTCATTTATGATAACAGTGTTTTGTTTTTGGATCTCTTTTTCTCTCTTTGAAATTCTCTCAGAAGTTTCAGCAGGGATTTATGTTTTATTAAACTCCTCAAAAAACCACTTTATGGTTTTTTGGATGTTTTCTATTGAATTATGATTTTAATTTTATTAATTTCTGCTCCTGGCTTATTATTTTCCCTTCTATTAAAGTTTTATTTTATTTTATTTTTTACTGAAATTTTATTTTTAAAGTATATTTTATTGATTATGCTATTACAATTGTCCCATTTTTTCCTCCCTTTATCCCCCTCTGCCCTGCACCCCCCTCCCACCTGCATTCCCCCCCACCCTCTTAGTTCATGTCCATGGGTCACACATATTAGTTCTTTGGCTTCTCCATTTCCTACACTATTCTTAACCTCCTCCTGTATATTTTGTACTGACCATTTATGCTTCTTACTCCCTGTACCTTTTCCGCCATTCTCCTCCCTCCATCTCCCCACTGATAACCCTCCATGTGATCTCCATTTTTGTGATTCTGTTTCTGTTCTAGTTATTTGCTTAGTTTGTTTTTTGTTTTTCTTTAAGCTCAGTTGTTGATAGCTGTGTTTGCTGTCATTTTACTGTCCATAGTTTTTATCTTCTTTTTTTTAGATAAGTCCCTTCAACATTTCATATAATAAGGGCTTGGTGATGATGAACTCCTTTAACTTGACCTTATCTGGGAAGCACTTTATCTGCCCTGCCATTCTCAATGATAGCTTGGCTGGATAGAGTTACCTTGGGTGTAAGTCCTTGCCTTTCATGACTTGGAATACTTCTTTCCAGCCCCTCTTCCCTGTAGGTTTTCTATCAAAAAAACAGTCTTATGGGGATTCCTTTGATGATAACCGTCTCCTTTTCTCTTGCTGCTTTTAAGATTCTCTCCTTATCTTTAATCTTGGGTAATATAATTATGATGTGCCTTGGTGTGTGCTTCCTTGGGTCCAACTTCTTTGGGACTCGAGCTTTCTGGTCTTCCTGGAAGTCTATTTCCTTCACCAGATTGGGGAAGTTCTCCTTCATTATTTTTTCAAGTAAGTTTTCAATTTCTTGCTCTTATCCTCCTTCTGACACCCCTATGATTTGGATGTTGGAATGTTTAAAGTTGTTCCAGAGGTACCTCAGACTCTCCTCATTTTTTTGAATTCTTGTTTTTTCATTCTGTTCTGGTTGAATGTTTATCTCTTCCTTCTGCTTCAAATCATTGATTTGAGTTCCAGTTTACTTCACTTCAATGTTGGTTCCCTGTATATTTTTCTTTATTTCACTCTGCATAATCTTCACTTTTTCCTCTATTTTGTGACCATACTCAATCATTTTTGTGAGCATCCTGATTATCAGTGTTTTGAATGGTGCCATCTGATAGGTTGGCTATCTCCTCAGTGCTGTGTTCTTTCTTTTTTTGAGTTTTGATCTGTTCATTCATTTGGGCCATACTTCTTTGTCTTGGCACATCTGTTATGTTGTAAGGAGTGGAGCTTTAGGTATTCACCAGGGTGGGGAAACCCAGGTTGCTGTGTTGTGGTGCTGTATGTGGGGGAGTAGTTCGCAAGGGAACAATGCAGCTTCCTTTGCTCTCGCCCCACTTTCAGTCACTTCCCTTGCTACCAACAAGCAAATTGGGCACTTCTGGTGCTTATTCCTGGTTGGGTGGGTTTGTTGACATCCTAGAACCCCGTGGGTCTCTCCAACAAACACTCCTGTGAGGCTGGGAGTTCCTCCCACTGCCACTCCCACTGATTTTTATAGCCAGAGGTTTTGAGGCTTTCTTTTTCCGTGCTAGAACCCTGGGTTGCATGGTCAGTCTTGTTCCCCTGTTGTTCCTCCCCATTTATCCACATGCAAATATGGGACTTCTAGCCTCTGTCTTGCCTGCCAAGTCCTCCAGCTGCCACCTTGCCGCATGTCCACTCCACCCTGGCTGCCTGTCTCTGCCCCTCCTACTGGTCTGGATGAATGTTTTTTCTTTAACTCCTTGGTTGTCAGACTCCCAGACTGTTTGATTTTCTGGCAGTTCTGTTTTTTTTTTAACCATGAATACAAGATTTATTTCCCATTTATTTATGATATTTTAGGGGTTCAAACCAGTGCATAAAAATCAATTTTCTTCTCATATAAAGGGAATTTATTAATCTACTGTTATCTTCAGAATCATTGTAATAAAAACTCTACCTGAAAAGGGTAATACAAAAGAGAACTTCAAGGTCTCAAAAGGTTGTGCAAAGGTTATAATAATTGGCATTAAAAACAAAAACAGAAAAATAAACCAACAAACTACTGAAGGCTCAACTCATGTTCTTTTTCTGATATTTGGCCTCTAATCCCTCATAGGAGAGTGGTTTTTGAAGTCTGGTGTGCATCAGAATCACCTGGAGAACCAACAGGAAAGGCCTGTGTCTCTGCAGCATTACCAAGTTCTCCAGTATTGGTTTGTTTTCAAACCAGACTGATCAAAGTCACCTGGCAAGCTTTGAAAACTAGCAGATTCCAAGGCTTCACCCCAAGAAATGTTGATGCGGCAGGTGTGAGGTTGGGGACCCAGAAATCTTAAAACCCCATCTGATTTAGCACTTAAATTAGCTAATGATTTTCTGTCTATCTACTCCCACCCTCAAAGGTCTGTACATAATATTTGTTTCTTGTGGCTGTTAAGTGCTAGCCACCCACATTGCTCCTAAGCAAGTCTCCCCACAGGGTTTTATACTATTAACCTCTCCCTCTTCCTCCATTCAGATCCACAGAGCTGTGAGAAACAGACAACTGGGTACCGCTTGCAGCATTATGCATCAAGACATCAATCCAGAAACCTGCAATCCCTGCCCCTTAGCTATTGGTAGGGAGACAATTAGAACACCCTGAGTGAGAAATAATTTCTTTGTGGAAAGAAACGCTCTCATTATATGAGATAGTTTAACAGCTTGAGTATTCTTTTTTTAATCCTCACCTGAGGATATGTTTATTGATTTTGAGAGAGAGAGAAACATCAGTTGGTTGCCTCCCGTGTGTGCCTGACTAGGGCTCAAACCTACATTGTAGGTATGTGCCCTGACTGGGGATTGAACTTGCAACCTTTTTTTTTTTTTTTTTGCACAGGACAATTGTACAAGCAACTGAGCCACCTGGTCAGGATAAGTGCTGCTATTCTTGAAGCCAAGTCAAGAGAAAACTAATTATAACTTTAGAAGCTTCAAAAATACAGTGACTTTTGGGTCACCCCCAGTAGCCCAAAACCCAGATATATCCAGCTCCACCCCTTCTGCATCTCAGAATCAGATATTTATGGTAAATTCAAATTCCAAGATAGAAAGAATCTGAAAGCCTGACCTATAAGGAAATTGGGAAATGGCTTTTGATTTCATTTTCCTCTCAGTCTGAAGTCATATCAGATTGATATCTCAACATACATGAGATGGAAAAATTAGCTCAAAAGCAGCTGAGAACTGTGATCCTTAAGACAGAGATACTGATTTCTAATCCTTCCCACAAAATCCGAGATCACAAATTGAGTGATGAAATGATCTTATACAAAAGGCACTACTTGGGCCACATGAGCCAGCAGCAAGTGAGAA
The DNA here is from genome assembly GCF_021234165.1 of Pteronotus mesoamericanus. Taxonomy (NCBI): domain Eukaryota; kingdom Metazoa; phylum Chordata; class Mammalia; order Chiroptera; family Mormoopidae; genus Pteronotus; species Pteronotus mesoamericanus. Next base: position 5,063,081 of record NW_026555166.1, on the reverse strand, counting down.
CCAAGTTATGGGAGATGCAGAAATGCATATGGGTCCCAGGTGTCTTTTCTTGGTGATGATGGCCCTCCTTACTGGACAATCAGCAGGTGATAGTTCAAATGTACTTAATAAAATTGCTGAGTGGGCGACTAAAGGGTAGGGATTAGAACTGGGAGGGAAAGCAAGCAGAACACTACTAGCAGCAGCCCCAACTGGAGGAGGGCTTGGTTTGTAGGTTTATGTAGTTCCCATGGGTGGACAAAGACATATATTCTCTGAAATTGCTCATCATCTTTTCAATTAGGACTCTCATGGCCTCATTAATATTTTTGTCCTCCTTGACTGATGTTTCTGTCCATCCTATGAAACCATTTTTCTTACTGAATTGGTCAACCTGGTCTTGGCTCACTGCCCAAGGGGACAGGTCACACTCGTTGGCCAAGAACAGGCAGGGCACAGGCTCTCCATTGGGCAGTGTGAGCTTTCTGTCTAGGTCCTGTTTCCACTTCTGGCTGTTGCTGAAGGTAGTAGCATTGGTGATATTAAACATAGTAACACAGGTAGGGGCATCCCGGGTAGTATAGTCGTGTGATGGATGTGAAGTGCTCTTGTCCTGCAATATGCCACTGCTGGAGCCTCACCATCTCCAAGTCAGACCACTGGAGGACCTTCAGAGCAAAATCCATTCCCACCGTGGACTTGTAGTGTATGCTGAAATTGTCCTGGGAATATCTTTGCACCAGGGACGTCTTGCCCCCTGAGGCAACCCTCACCAGCAGCTCTTTGAACAGGTGGTCACGGCTGCCCATGGCTAGCTGGGTGGATGTCTGAGGGAGGCAGGAAGTGGGGGAGTTGCTGTTTTAACCCCTTTGGCTCCTGACCCACTTCAAAATGGAGTTTGGCATTCTGCCCCCTGCCTGTTGGGGCTGCTCAATCTCGGAGGAGGGGGCAGCTCATGCCTTCACTCCCTGGACCTGTTTTTTTTTTGTTTTTAAATTTGTTGTGTTCCTTCTTTTGGTTGTGTGAGGAGGCAAAGTGTATCTATCTAGGCTTCCATCTTGGCTGGAAGTCTCCTTTTATTAAAGCTTAATCATTAACTTTTAGATTGCCTTTTGTCTAATATATACTTTTAAGTCTATACATTTTCCTCTAATCCTAACTTAGGTGCATCTCGCAAGTTTTGATATGTTATATTTTCACCATTATTCTGCTTAATGTATTTTGAATTTTCTTTTAAGTTTCTTGTTTGTCTAAAAAATGGCTTAATCTTAGTTACATTTTTTTAAAGAATAACTCAAAAAATAGATAAAATTCTGTGTAGATAGTTGTTTGCTTTTGGTACTTTGAATGTGTATCTTCTGGCTTTCATTGTTTCTGTAGAGAAAGCAGCCAATAGTATATCTGTTGCATCTTTGAAGGTAATCTGGTTTTAATATATTCTTTTTTTTCAACTTACAGTGATGAGTCTAGGTAGACTATTTTTGTGTATATTATGGTTGGTATTTGGTAGGATTTATTTAATCTGAGGATTGATGTCTTTTCTTGGTTTTGGAAAATTCTCAGCCATTGTTGATTCAAACACTACTCTGTACTCTTCTTTCTTCTGGGTCTCAGATTATACTTTATTAGGGGTTGTCACTGCATCTCTGTGTCTCTTGCTCTCTCTTCCCCCTGTTCTCTTGTTTAGTTTATGCATACTTTTCACGTATCAACTGGATCTACTGAATTCTTAATTTGTTTTACTTTTCAGTTCTAGGATTCTATTTTTAAATAATTCCAGTTCTTTACCAATTGTCTCAATCTTTCACTTCTTTGAACATTTTAAATATTATTTAAAAAGTCAGTCTCATATGTCCATTATCAGAATACTCTCTACTCTGTTCCTATTGTGTATTGGTTTTCTTGGTTTTTAAACATTTTTTTTCTGGCCTTTTCACATACCTGGTTTTATTTTATTGTGTGCCTAAGATTTCGTGTTCTGCCAGACAACATTACAGCATTTTCTGGCAGATGGCTAGAAATACTAGTAATCAGGGGTCACCCTAACTTCTTCAGCAAGTAGTCTACTTCTTTCTTCGTCTTATTCCTTTTTATGAATCTCCTTAGAGTGCTAACTCATAGCAATGGGGCTTTACTAGCTTCCTCTATTATTGAGTGTGCTTTGGGCTCCCATTTTGTCCCTTTAATAATCAAAAGTTCTTCTCAGCTTCTCAGCCTCTTTTTCTCTTTTTTTGATGCCTTTCCCTGGGGGCTGTTTTGGTATTTCTCCTTTTGTTGAACATTCCTCACTACTTCACTACTTTATTTGTTCTTTGAAATTTCACACATTTTTAAAAAAATATATTTTGTCCAGGGCTTTTAGTTGTACTTAGTAGAAAGATTGGTGTGAGTTCTTTGTTTGACATTTCTGGAACCAGAAATCTGTATATATGCATAAATTTACTGCTAAATGCCTCATTACTGCAACCCATTGGTTTTTGATATGTAATATTGTTTTTGTCATTTATTTCCACTTATTGGAAATTTTCCAGCATGATTTTTCTTTAACAGATGAGTTCAGAAGGGCAATTTTTTTATTTTCCAAATATTAAAAAAACCTTTTAGATTAATTTCTAAGATATATTATGGTCAGAGAATAAGTTTGTCATCTTTTAAAAATGTCTTAGCATATGATTAATTCTTATATTACATGTGTGCTTGAAGATCTAGCACTTATTTTATTTTGTTGAGTGTAAAGATCAAAGTTGTTAATTTCACTATTGATTTCATTGTCTGAGTATTTTGTATCTTTACCAATTTACAGCTTTTGTGTGCTTCATAATAGTTTCTATTAGAGATGTGTTAAAATTTTCTACATTAATGTTGATTTACCAATTTCACCTTTAACACAAGGGGTCACCCTAATAGAATTTCACCTTTAATACAGGGTGAAATTGGCAAATCAACATTGTGTACAATTTTACAGTTTGTGTTTTTTGTTTGTGGGTTTTCCTGTATATCATAAAGTTTCCCTCTTTATCATATATATACAAACACACACACACACACACACACTTATTTATTTTTTGCCTCAAACTTTATTTTGTGATGTGCATGGAACTATTAGCAGCTTTCTTTTGGTTAGTATTTGCATAGTGTATCTTTCATGTCTCTTTATTTTCTACCTCTCTGCACTATTTTTGTACTGTATATATATTTTCTAAATAGCATATAGTTGAATGTTATGAAAATACAATTTGATCATGTTTATTCTATTACATCTGAGATATTTATACTTTTTTAAGTATTTGGATTAATTTCCACTCTTTGGTTTGACTTTTTGGCTTACTGTGTTTTATTTTGGAATTTCTTTTTCTTCTTTCCTATCTAATGTTGGGTTACGATATTATATTATGTATTCTTTTGTCCCTCTACTGGTTTGGAAGCTATAGATTAAGTATTATTATATTTTAGTGCTTTTCCTTAAAATTGCAACATATCCATTTAACCACAAAACTTTGGCCTAAGGCAATACAGAGTTATCTGTACTTCTTTGTTCCCCCCCACCCCGACTATATTACTTAGCATACAATAGCTACCTGTTAACATCCCTCCCCATTCTCTAATTGCTATCTTGAATTCTTTTGCCTTTAATAATTACTATGAAATATTTAAGACATACAAAAGCTAAAGCTAATATAATGAGTATCCATGTACCCACAACCCAGCTTAAGAAATAAAACATTATGCAGGTGCTCTGACTTTGCAGTGTGCCCTTTCCTGTTTACTTCTCTCTCATTACTCACCTTCACTCCCCAAGGTCACTGCTATCCTGTATTTGGTATAATTTACCTAACTTTTATACTGCTATCGCTAAAATATGAATTCCTAAACAATATATAATATACATGAGTATATGTTTAAAAATTTTACTGGAAGTTCTAACCACAATGATCAGACAAGAAAAAGAAATAAAAGGCATCCAAATTAGAAAAGAAGAAGTAAAATTGTCATAATTTGTAGATGACATGATACTATATGTAGAGAACCCTAACAATTACAATAAAACCACATTAGAACTGATACACAAATTCAGTAAAGTAGTAGGGTACAAAATTAATATTCAAAAATTGGGTAACAGATAACAAAGTATCAGGAAGAGCAACTAAGAAAACAATCCCACTTATAATTGCATTAAAAAATAAAATACCTAGGAATAAATTTAACCATAGAGGTAAAAGGCCTGTGCTCAGGAAATTATAAGACATTATAGGAGATACAAATAAGTAGAATAGAAGTATATATACCATGCTCATGGATAGGAAGAATTGACATTGTTAAAATGTCCATACTACCCAAAGCAATCTATATAAATTCAATGCAATCCCTATCAACATATGAATTTTTCACAGAACTAGAACAAATAATCCTAAAATTTATATGGAACCACAAAAGACCCCAAATAACCACAGCAATCTTGAGAAAGAAGAACAAAGTTGGAGATATCATACTACCTGGTATCAAACTATACTACAAGGGTACAGTAATCAAAACACCATGGTTTTGACATAAAAACAAGCACATAGATAGTTGGAACAGAATAGAGAGCCCATGCCTATTTGGGAAATTAATCTATGGCAAAGGAGGAAAGAATATACAATGGGGGTAAAGACAATCTCTCGAAACTGGACAGATACATGTTAAAAAAAAAAAGAAACCAGATCACATTCTTACACCATATACAATAATAAACTCAAAATGGATTAAAGATTTAAACATAAAGACCCAAAACCATAAAACTCCTAGAAGAAATCATATGCCATAAACTCTCTGATATTGCTCTTAGAAATATTTTTTTTCTGATATATCTCCTCTGGCAAGGGAAACAAAAGAAAAAAGTAAACGGGACTACATCAAAATGAAGTTTTACATTGCAAAAGAAACCATCAACAAAACATAGACAACGTACCAATTAGAAGAAGATATTTACCAATGATACATCCAATATGGGTTTAATATCCAAAATTTATAAAGAATTCATAGAACTTAACACCAAGAAAACAAACAACCCAAAGAACAGAAGGGACATGACACTTCTGCAAAGAGGACATAGGTGTATGAAAAGCTGCTCATAATCACTAACCATCACATAAGTGCAAGTTAAACCACAATGAGACATCATCCTATACCTGTCAGAATAGCTATCATCAAATCAACAAACGTATGCTACTGAGGATGTAGAGAAAAGGGAACCCTCATGCACTGTTGATGGGATTGCAAATCGGTGTAGCCAATATGGAGAACAGTTAGGAGGTTCCTCAAAGAATAAAAAATACAACTACCCTATGACTCAGCAATTCCACTTCTGAGTATTTATCCAAAGAGATCTAAAACACTAATTCAAAAAGATATATGCACCTCTATGTTGAAACTAATGTAAAATAATATTTAATGTCAGCTGTAATTGAAAAATACAGGATAAAATTGTGGATATTATTTCGATTACAAGTTAAAAGTTTTCCATTAAAAATTTTAAAAAGCATTTTATACTTCTCCAATATTATATTGTTCTTCTGCAACTATATATTAGTTTGTGTGACTCATCCATATTGATATACTGGTTCTAGTGTATTCATATTCATGGCTATATTGTATTGTATTTAATTTTATGAATATACCAAAATTTATATAATCATTTTTTACATGGAAATTTTGGTCATTTCTAGTTTTTTTGGTATTATAAACAATGTTTTTACAAATATTCTTGAACATGATTCCTTGCACACGTGACTGATTTTGTTCTAGGATAAAAATTCAGTAGTGAATTTTTGACATAATGAGGTTGCCATCTTCAACTTTAATATACTGTCAGTAACTCTTCAAAGTGATTTTAACTCCCACTCACATTATGAATGTCTTTATATCCATATCTTTGCTACCATTTTGCAATTTGATATATATGAAATGACACCTTACGGTTTTAGTTTGTTGTGTCTTAATTACTAGGAAGGTTGGGTATTTTTTCATACTCTTATCAGGCATTTAGGTTTCCTTTTCTGAGAATTTCCCATTAATACTTTTTGTTTTTGTTCCTACTGAATTATTTTCTTTTTCTTATTAATTCACAGGAGCTCTTAATAGTTCTGTATACTAATTATTTGTTAGAATTTAAGAACCAAAGGCAAATGTCTAGGACTATTTGGTGGTTAAATGTATGTGTCAACTTGACTGGGCAACAAGGTTTCCAGACATTTGGCCAGACATTATTTTCGGTGAATCTGTGAGGGTGTTTCTGGATTAAATTAACATTTAAATTGGCAGACTGAGTAAATTAAATTGGCCTCCTTAATGTGAATGGGCCCATTCAACCAACTGAAGACTGGAATAGAAGAAAAAGGCTGAGTAAAAGCGAACTCCAGCTTCACTGTTTGAGCTGGGACATTGGTCTTTCCAGACCTTTGGATTCAGACAGAACCATGGGCTGTTCTTGGTTCCTGAGCCTTCTGGCTTTCATAATGGAATTTACACCATCAGTTCTGGTTTTCAGGCCTTTGGACTTAGACTGGAATTATACATAGACTCTCCTGGGTTTCCAGCTTGCTGACTGCAAATTTTGGGACTTCTCAACCTCTATAATCATGTAAACCAATCTCATATATATATATATTACATATATTATATTAGCATATGTGTCGTATGTATAGAATATTACATTATATACATATTATACATACACACACACTATGGGCTCTGTTTCACTGCAGAAGCCTGACTACCAGATCACAAACTCCAAATGAACAGAAGGGATCTACCATCTGTACTCTCCAGTCCAGGGATCAGGCCAGACCAGCCAGTTCATACAGGGGCCTGTCAGCGCTGGAGGTTACCTCCAGATAAGAGACTCCTACTGTCCCTTGCCACCCTGTGACCTTGTGTACTTTCCTACCCATCTGGACACCACCTTGGGGAGGAATGGGGAAAGAAGGAGAAGCCAGGAAGACTGAGTTTTTATGAGAAAGAAATCAAATCAGCTTACCCTAGCGACATTTATATCAGAAGAAAATATAATGAGTTAAACTTCCCCTTTGCCCCTATTGCTCAGTATAGTAGAATCTCATGAGAGAGATGAGATTAATACAACATAAAGAGCTATAGATTTTTTTGCACATTTGAGCATAGGGAATAAACTATAGTCCTTTTATAGTTACATTAAAGATGTCTTAAATAACAAGTAAGTTTTAGTTACTGTCCCACTAGATATCATACTTCAACATTTAAAACAATCTCCGCTTTCTCAAATGAAATTTACATCTGCTGTTAGGATTTTTTACTCCATTTTAACAATATATTTGCTAAATATTAACGTATCTTCATTTGTTTAGTAAGGGCTAGCTTCATGTAGGGATGTATGCTCCAAAGAGGGAGCCAAAAGGGCAAATTCTAACAAGGAGATGTTCATGCGAGTTGTGAAAACTGGGCAACGTGACCTTACCGTTCTGAGTACCCGCTGTCCCGGGCAAACCTCTGAAATGCACCCAGGGGATCTGAGCCTGTGCTTAAGATAAATATCAGGGGAGTGTTGTATGACATGTCTTGATACAAAGTAGGCAGGTCTGTAGGTGGTGTCTCTATAAAGCGTTTTCCAAGGTTTTCTATTACGAAGTCTGTAAGAGCAAAAACCACCTGAAAGGTGAAAAGAAAAACATTAAAAAAAATGTGTTGGTTGAGAATCCTTCATAATTTTATCCTATTTCCCCTTCAACTGATCAGAGGTTGGTGTTCTGTAATTTGAATTCATTCTCTCTTGATTAGATATATTTCTTCCTATGGATCAATTTGGTGGATTTGTACACTGTATAACTTCTGACAGCCATGGTTCTCATGACTTCATTGACCAGGGTAAACTTTTAGATGAGAGGAAAGCCCTCATCATTCCATCTTTCTATAAACCTGCTGTTTCCTCATCCTTGCCTCCTTTTGTTCCACCCCTCCTGCATTCTTGTGGACTCTCCTTTCAGTCCTTCCATTGTTTCTTACTGCATTATTGATCTCTCTCTTTCTCCTTGGCCTCCAAATCATCATACAATTAGGCTCTATTTTCTCCTAGATTTAAAACCCAAACAAGAACCTTCCCTTGATTGCAGTTTCCTCCCAGCTATTTCATTTCTTTGCTCTCCATTCGTAAGCCAACTTCTCAGAAGAATTGACCACATATATTGTCTCACTGTCTTCATCTCTCATTTACTCTTCAGCCTCTTCTGATCTCTCTCAGGAACCAGCCTCAGCCCCTTGCCTGGCCATTTTCTGCACCAATGTGTTTCCTTGATCTCACCCTAGCCAACTTACCCGTTTCTGCTCTTGCAGACCTCGTCTCTTCGTAGCCCGTATGGAGCCTTTGTTTGAGATACAAAAACATGTCCCTTTCCAAGATACTTGCCAGAAAACTGTCATGATAAATAGACAAACTTAATCTACAGTGTCTACAGTGAGCCCTTACTGGCATGGCTCAGTGGATTGGGCATTGTCCAATTCTCCGTCAGGGAACATGCCCGGGTTGTGGGCCAGGTTCCTGGTTGGGGGCATGCAAGGGGCAATGGATTGATAATTCTCTTGCACATTGATGTTTCTCTCTCTCTCTTCCCCTCTCCCTAAAAATAAATAAATCTTAAAAATTATCCACAACCTTAAAGGTGGGGCAATGACACCATTCACAACTGCCAGTAGCAGCCTGGCTTTAATGTTAGCCTTCTGTTAGATGTTGCTGACACCCTTGGTGACACCAAGCCTCACTATGTTTGTGTTGTTGTTTTGGGGCAGGGGGGTGGTGCATCCCAACCTGGTTCGGCACCATGGAGTGTGGCCAAACTGGGAAGAGATGTTCACATGCTTGCCCACTTAAGTGAGGATACGCTGTGGCGCTGTCTCTTAAGGGGGCATGGCCCTGAAGGGACAGCCCTGCAACAGGGCCGAGGGAGTTGGGACTTTGTTCTAGATGTGCCACTGTGTGACTAAGTATTTTTACTTAAAAATATATTTTTATTTAAAATATATTCAATTATATGAGCTATTTATTTGCTTTCTACTTTGACAAAAAGTGCTCATAGAATTTCCAATAAATAGCAACAAGATGAAGTACCAGTGATTTATTTCTTGGAGTTATTATGCAAATATAAAAGTGGTACTCATGAAATGATTTTGAATTTAAAAGTTGGAGAAATATTTTTTTGGTAAACAGGATAATCTACTACTATTATATAGAGATCTAGGTTTCCAATGGCTTTACTAATGAAAGATCACAAACTATTAGTTACATGTGCAATTTCTTATGTGTATAAACTGCTTCTCTTCATGAAACATTTTAAACATGCAGAAAATAAGTTTGCATAAAACACAGCTTTGGTTAGGCTCTAGTCTACCTAATATATACTCGGAAATACATATATCCAAGAACATGGTTAAGTACATTGCATAGGGAAAGGATATGTATCAGGTTAAGCAATAGAGCCAAGATTTCCTGTGGAATTTGCAGGCAGTTTCTTGTCTTTGGATTTGCTTTAGTGCTATTTGTCTCTCTAGTGATATGTACAGTTCATGATTCTCAGGTGGAGGAAGAAAAAATACAATAGAATAGTTTCCAATAGTGCATTAAGTATTTTGTCCATGTAAAAGATAAAAGTAACAACCCCTAACTCATTCACTCAGCACCGAGGCTTCTTGGATTCTAGTTATTCTAGTCAGTATAAGTGAGCCAGCCTTGCTTTTTGGTTTTGAAATCATCACTGATGTAACAGCCTGAGTAGGGAGTGCTCTGTTAGGGCTGACAATGCTCGTAGGAGTATGGACGATGTACTGCCTCGGCACTTCTTACCAGTTCCCCAGCTCTAGCTTCCATACACTCTATCTAAAATATCCTTACTTTCAGAGTCCTGATCAGATCACATTCCATCCAAGAAATCTTATTCTGCAGTGTTTCTGAGTCTGTAGTTAGTCTGAGGTCTTTATGTGCTCCTCTGTACCATGCTTCTGTAGGTCCTTAGGTAGTATCTATAGACCTGCTCAAGTGTCTTCCATATCACATGGTTGGAACTGATTACCTTCTCTCTGTGACCCTTCTAGAATTTTGCTGTTTTATTCTCATCAAAGTCTTTATGGACATAATGGCAGTAATTTTCTGTGGAAATGCTTCAGATTTCTCGTGTATCTGTGATGTACATAGTCAGGTATTTCTTGAAGATCACCCTCAGCAAATCCCATGTCTGGTTGCAGGATCAGAGAAGTTGCAGTTCTCTCCCTCTTTATCACCAAGTCCTTTGCTAAAAGCTCTTCTCACTCCCTTCTTTATAAGTTGTTTCCCAGTTCTTATGTATGTGACTCCATTATGTTTTGCTTCGAACTCCTTTCTTGGTCTGCTCCTTGTCCTTACACAGTTTCTGGCTGAGGCCCTCAGAGCATTTTTTAGGTTATCCTCTCCATCAGAATCCATTGCATATTCCCACAGGGAATTCCTGATTCAGATGAATACTTTTTTTGAAGGTATTGATTCTCAACAAATTCACTGTTGAGAAACTGTGTTTTGAAATTTGCTGCCCAGTGGAAGAGGTGGTTTGTGCTTTCATTGTGATGAGATAAGATTAAATGTTTGGGAATCATGATCCCTTCTCATCCTTCATTAGTGAGCAAACCTCATTTAAGCTGTTCGATGAAGAATAAAGACCCTGGGTGGTTGACAAATTGCATGTTATAACACTTGTGCTTATACTTCTTTCCATCACAGTCAAGAACTTGAAAATTTTTTTTAAAAAATTTTATAATTGCAGTTTACATTCAATATTATTTTCTATTAGTTTTAGGTATACAGCATAGTGTTTAGACAATCATATCCTTACAAATTGTTCCCCTAATATTTCCAGTACTAACCTATCTACATACATACTCATTACAATATTATTTATTGTATTCCTTATGCTGTACTTTACATCCTCATTACTAATCTGTAACTACCAATCTGTACTTCTCAGTCCCTTCACATTTTCACCCAGTCTCTCATCCCACTTTGGCCATATCACTCTGAATGCACCGGATCTTGTCTGATCTTGGAAGCAAAGCAAGTTTGGGCCTGGTTAGTATCTGAGAAAAACACTCAATAATTAAAAAAGTTGTGGTAAAGTGCACATAAAATTTATTTTCTTAGCCATTTTAAGTATATAGTTCACCAGTATTGAATACATTCATAATGTTGCAAAACAATTACCGCCATCTAGCTCTATGCATATCCAAGTTAGTGAGCCCAAATAAGAAATCAAGAGAATGTTAAATGGAATAAAGAAGTGTTTTTATCCTTGCAGAAGGTTAATGAATAGGGATAGGTCATTAAACTGGTTTTGGAAACTCTAGTACCTTAAACTTACTAATAACAATTATACATTTTGGTAGTAGTGTTATCAGTAAAAATCCACCAAGGTGAATTTTCTTTCTCAAATTCAGCATCAGTTTTTCATAATTTATTTAATTTGCTTACATCTTATTTCAGCTGATCCAAATAATGACTTAAAAATTCTCAAAGTCAAAATGATGGTAGGAGAAAGCTTTCCCTCAAAGAACATGGATTTTGACACTCATGAATGAGACTACCTTTGTGGAAGTCTAGGAGTCCAGCAGAGGAGTTCTAGCACATGATTAGAGCAAAAAAATAAAAATAAAAAAATTCAAAATCGGATGCATTGAAGCTTAGAGGACCAGTTTCACTTTACCTATGTCATTACCATCTCCTAAGGTGGCACAGCTCGTTGCCAAGATTGATGTTCTCAGCACATGATTTCCATCATGGGGCAATGTGATTAAGCTTATGGCTTCCCCAGCTGTGCAGGACACTGCCAGGGAGGCCCATATCTTTCATACCCCATCCAGAATAGTGACTTGTGAACTGCCCAATGGGGGTGTGCTGAGCAGCTGGGAGAACAGCAGCCAGACTCAGAATGGAATGTATGGGATGTGGTTCCTACTAATTGCTTCTCAGGCTCCATCAGGAAGCCTGCCCACAAGATGCTGAGGATGCCTCACCTGAGGACCTTCCAAGTGACCATGTGCAAAAAGTTGATCCAGTTCTGTGAAATGGAGGAAGTCATACAAACATGAGCATTCAACACTGTCTTAGGGAAAGCAAACAGGGGACTCCAACACTTGGGCTTGCTCTGAAGAATTGAGGGAATACATATAATCTTAAAAATTTCCCCCCAAGAGGGAAGAAGAAGAGTGGAGCTAGCATATCCTTAGAAAAGGTACGAGAAAGCCTCAACTCCTTAATAGGGATGTCAGAAGGTATATCTCTCCCAAAGCCAGTCAGTGAAGACTGGAGGAAGTGACTGATTTTTTAAATGTGAAGACACCAACGTAAAAATCAAGCAACATGAAAAATCATCGAAACATGGCACCAACAAAGGAACACAATAATTTTCCAGTAACTTTCCTCAAAGGAATGGATAGCTGTGATTTTTTAGATAAAGAATTCAAAATATTTGTTTTAAGGAAGCTCAGTGAGGTACAGAGAAAGAAAGACAATGAAACAAAATCAGAAAAAATACAACAGCAAAATGAGAAGTTTAATAGAAAGATAATAATAAAAATGAATGAAATGAAAAAAAAAATGCAATAGAGAGTACCAAAAACAGACTGAATCAAGCAGAAGAAAGTATCTATGAAGTAGGAGACAAGTCTTATAATATTATTCAGTCAGAGGAGAATAAAGAAAATGAAAAGAATGAAGAAAGCACACATGAATTATGGGATTTCATTAACAGAATATACATATAGTTAAAGTCCCAGAAGGAAAAGAAAGGAGAAGGGGGCAAAAAGCTGATTTAAAGGAATACTGGCTGAGAACTTCCCAAAATCTGGGGTGAGATTTGGACATCTAAGTTCATGAAGCTTCTAGGTTCCCTCAAAATTTCAATCTGAAATGATCTTTTCCAAGACTCATTATAATAAAAGTGTTTTTAAAAATCAAAGACAAAAAGAAGATTTTTAAAAATAGCAAGAGAAAGAAAACTCCTAACAAAAAAGGAACCCCCAAAAGGCTGTCAGTGGATTTCTTAGCAGAAATATTTTAGACCAGGAGAGAGTGGATGATATATTCAACGTGCCAACTCATCTACCCCTCCCTCAGAACATGTGCGTGGGCGCACGCACACACACATACACACACACACACCCCAAACTTCCAAGACTCTTTACCCATCAAAGTTAGCCTTCAACAAAGTGGGAAAGATACTTTTCCAAACAAACTAAAGTTGAGAAGGTATATCACCCCTAGATCAGCCTTACAAGAAATGCTGAAGAGAGTTCTTCAAGCTGAAATGAAAAAATGCTAATTAGTAACATGAAAACATAAAAATATAAAAGACATTGGTAAAGGTAGGTTATAGACAAATTCAGAATACTCTCATACTGGATTATGTTGTGTTAATCACTTAACTCTAGTAAAAGGTTAAAGGATAAAAGTATTGAAGTAACTATAGCTAAAATAATTTGTTAATGGATACACCATATTAAAAAAAGAAACTGTGACACCAAAAAAAAAAATGTGTGTGTATGTGGGAAAGGTTTTGCATACAATCAACATTGTTGTTAATCTGCTTAAAATAGACTGTTATATCTATCATAACAACAGAAGTTCTAGCCAGAGCAATTAGGCAAGAAAAAGGAAAGCCATCCAAATCAGAAAGGAAGAAGTAAAACTGTTACTATTTGCAGATGACTTTATCTTTTATATAGAAAAACCTTACTTAAAAAAAAAAACCTGTTAAACCTAATAAATAGATTAAGTAGCAGAATACAAAACCAACATACAAAAATCAATTTCGATACACTAACAATGAAATATATGAAAGAGAAATAAAAACTATTACATTTACAATAGCATCAAAACAATAAAATAGCTGGAAATAAATTTAACCATGGGGGTGAAAGATCTATACACTGACAATGATAAGACACTGATAAAAGAAATTGAAGAAGACACAAATGCAAAGATATTTCATGTTCATGGATTTTAAGAATTAACATTTTAAAAATGTCCTTGCTACCTAATGTCATCTATACAGTCTCTGTAATCCCAATAAAAATTCCCTTGGCACTTTCCATGGAAATAAAAAAATACTAAAATTTTTATGAAATTACAGATTACCCAAAGGAGCCTAAGCAAGCCTAAGAAAGAAGATTAAAGCTGGAGGTAGCACCTTTCCTGAATTCAAACTATATTACAAAGCTATAGTAAAACAGTATTGTACTTATATAAAAACAGACACAAAGATGGCTAGAACATAATTTAGAGCACAGAAACAAACCCATAGATATATGGTCCACTAATATTTGTAAAGTGAACCAAGTATAACCAGTGGGGAGAGGATATCTCAAAAAAAAATGATGATGGATATACTGGACATTCACATGTAGAAGAATGAAATTGGACCCCTGTCTTATATCACTCACAAAATTAACTCAAAGTGGACTAAATGGTTAAATATAAGACCCCCAAATATAAAACTCCTAGAAGAAAACAGGGAAAAAGCTCTTTGACATTGGTTTTGGCAATATATTTTTGGCTATGACACTAAAAGCATAAGTAACAAAAAGCTCCTGCACAGCAAAAGAAATGATCAACAAAATAAAAAGGCAACCTATGGAATGGGAGAAAATATTTGCAAACTGTGATGTGTGCAAACTGTGATGTGATAAGGGTCTAAAACCCAAAATATATAAGGAACTCATGCAACTCAATAGCAAAAAACAAACAATCTGATTAAAAAATGAGCAAAAAGCTCTAGCTGATGTGGTTCAGTTGGTTGGTTATTGTCCCACAAACCAAAAGGTCATGGGTTCAATTTCCAGTCAGGGCACATGCCTGGGCTGTGGGTTTGGTCCCCCCAGTAAGGGCACATGCAAGAGGCAACTAATTCATGTTTCTCTCTTGTGTCGATGTTTCTCTCCCTCTCTTTCTCCCTTCTTTCCTCCTTCTCTAGAATCATTTTTTTTTTTTAAAAAAAGATAAGCAAAGGATCTGAATAGGGATTTTTCCAAAGAAGATACATAAATGGCCAACAGGTACAGGAAAAGGGGCTCTACATAACTATCATCATGGGAATGCAAATCAAAATCACAATAAATATCCCCTCACACTCATTAGAATGGCTGTTAACAAAAAGTTGAGATGACTAGTGTTGGTGAGGATGTGGAGAAAAGGGAACCCTTTTGCACTGTTGGCAGGAATGTAAACTGGTACAGCCACTATGGGAAAACAGGGTGGAGGTTCCTTAAAAAGTTAAAAATAGGACTGCCAATGATACGACAATACCACTTCTAGGTATTTAACTGAATGAAACAAAATCACTACTTCAAAGAGATGTCTGAACTCCCATATTCATTGCAGCATTATTCACAATAGCTAAGACATGGGAACAACCTAAAGATCTAGCTACATATTAATGGATAAAGAAAATGTGGTAAATACATACAATGAGATATTATTTAGTCATAAAAATTAAGGAAATCCTGCCATTTGTGATTACATTGGTGGACCTTGAGGACAGTATACTAAACTAAATAAGTCAGAGAAACTCGAATACTATATAATATATGTCACTTATCTATGGAATCTCAAAAAGCTGAACTCAGAAATGGAGAGTAGAATGCTGGTTGCTAGGTGATGGGGAGTGGGAGAAAGGGGGAGATGTTGGTTAAAGGGTAAAACTTCCAGTCATAATATGAATAGGTAGTGGGGATCAAATGTTCATCATGGTGACCATAGTTAACAATATTATATACTTAAAAGTTGTAAAGAGAATATATCTGAAATGTTTTCACCACACACACACACACACACACACACACACACACACACAGGCAATTATGTGAAGTGATGGATGTGGCACTAACCATATTGTAGCAATCATTTTGCAATATATATGTATATCATATCATCATATTGTATACCTCTTAGTTATACAATGTTACACATCAATTATATCTCAAAAATCTGAAAAAATAATACAGCTCAGTTAGTGTAAATCTTAAAAATCAGTCTCTTTAAGTAACAATTCTATCTTTCTAGCATATTTTTATAAAAATGGATAATAAAGTGACATTTCTCTTCCAAAAATAAATTTAATTTAAAAATATAAAAAACTCCAGAGAAATACCCAAAATACTAGAAATAGAAGGGAACTTTCTCAACCCGTGAAGAGATACCTATGAAGATCCCATAGCTGACATCATATTTAATGGAGCAAGACAAAATACTCTCCTTCCTAAGAGGAACAAGGCAAGGTAATCCAGTCTAATCACTTTTATTCAACATTTTACTGTATGTTCTAGTTAGTCAAGAAAATGAAATAAAAGACATCAAGATTGTACAGGTTGAAATAAAATTATCTCTATTTGCCAAAGACATGATTTTGTATACAGAAAATACTAAGGAACCTAGTGAAAATCTAGAACTAATATATAAGTCCAGCAGGTTTGCGGGATAGAACAATATACAAAAATCAATTGTATTTCTCTATAGTAGCAATGAGAAAACAAAAATGAAATTAAGAAAGTAATTGAATTTACAAAAGTTTCAGAAAGAACAAAATACACAGAAATAAATTATTTTTATTTAAAAATTTTTTTATTGTTCAAATACATTTGTCTCCATTTTCCCGCCACCACTTTCCCCTGCACCATCCCACCCCCACCTCCCATCCTCAATCCTTCCCCACTTTTGCTTTGTCCATGGGTCCTTTATACATGTTCCTCGACTTGACCCTTCCCCTTCTTTCCCCATTATCCCCCTACCTCCTCCCCTTTCATTACTGTTGGTTTTTTCCTTTCAATGTTGCTGGTTATATTTTTCTTGCTTGTTTGTTTTGTTGATTAGGTTCCACTTACAGGTAAGATCATATGGTATTTGTCTTTCACCTCCTGGCTTATTTCACTTATTATAATGTTCTCCAGTTCCACCCATGCTGTTGTGAAGGGTAGGAGCACCTTCTTTCTTTCTGCTTTATAATAGTCCATTGTGTAAATGTACCATAGTTTTTTGATCCACTCATTTATTGATGGGCACTTAGGTTACTTCCAGTGCTTGGATATTATAAATTGTGCTGCTATGGACATTGGGGTGCATAGCTTCTTTTGAATTGGCATTTTGGGATTCTTAGGTTATAATCCCAGGAGTGGAATTGCTGGATCAAAAGGCAGTTCCATTTTTAGCTTTTTGAGGAAATTCCAAACTGTTTTCCACAGTGGCTGCACCAGTCTGAATTCCCATCAACAGTGTCCTAGGGTTCCCTTTTCTCCACAGCCAGGCCAGCACTTGTTTGTTGATCTGTTTATGATGGCCATTCTGACCGGTGTGAAGTGATATATCTCATTGTGGTTTTAATTTACATTTCTCTGATGGCTAGTGATGCTGTGCATCCCTTCATATGTCTCTGGGTCCTGTGTATGTCCTCCTTGGAGAAGTGTCTGTTCAGGTCCTTTGCCCATTTTTTAATTGGATTGTTTGCCTTCGTGAAGTGAAGTTGTGTGAGTACTTTATATATTCTGGAGGACAAAGCTTTGTCCGAGGCATCATTGAAAAATATATTTTCTCATACAATTGGTTCCCTTTTCATTTTGCTGATGTTTTCTTTAGCTGTGCAGAAGCTTCTTATATTGATGAAGTCCCATTTGTTTATTCTTTCCTTTATGTCCCTTGTTCTAGGGGACATATTGGTGAAAATATTGCTGCGTGGAATATCTGAGAGTTTCCTGCTTATGTTCCCCTCTAGGATTTAATGGTATCATGACTTATATTTAAGATTTTATCCATCTTGAGTTTTTTTTGGGAATGGTGTAAGTGGGGGTCAAATTTCAATTTTTTGCATGTGGCTGTCCAGCTCTCCCAACTCCATTTGTTGAAGAGGCTGTTTTTACTCCATTTTATGCTTCTGCCCCATTTATCAAATATTAATTGACTGTAGAGGCATGGGTTTATTTCTGGGCTCTCTATTCTCTTCCATTGATCTATGTGTCTGTTCTTATGCCAGTGCCTGACTGTTTTGATTACAGTGGCCTTGTAATATAGCTTGATGTCAGGTATTGTGATTCTTCCTACTTTGTTCTCTTTCTCAAAATTGCTGTGGCTATTTGGGTCATTTATGGTTCCATGTAAATTTTTTGAATGTTTGTTCTATATCTGTGAAATACGTCATTGGTATTTCAATAGGGATTGCATGGAATCTATAAATTGCTTTGGGTGGTATGGACATTTTGATGACGTTAATTCTTCCAATCCATGAACACGGTATATGCTTCCATTAATTTGTGTCTTCCTTAATTTCTTTCTTCAGTGTTGTATAGTTTTCTGTGTACAGGTCTTTTACCTCCTTGGTTAGGTTTATTCCTAGGTACTTTATTTTTTTTTGTTGCTATAGCAAAGAGGATTTGTTTTTTCCTGATTTCTGATTCTGATATTTCATTGCTGGTGTACAAAACTGTCTTCAATTTCTGAATATTGACTTTGTATCCCACTGTTTTGCCAAATTCACTTATTAGGTTGAGTAGTTTTTTGGTGAAGTCTATGGGGTTTTCTATGTCCACTATCCTGTCATCTGCAAACAATGACAGTTTTACTTCCTCCTTTCCAATCTGGATGCTTTTTATTTCTTTTTCTTGGCTGATCGTTGTGCCTAGGACTTCCAATACTATATGTTGAATAGAAGTGGTGAAAGCAGACATCCTTGTCTTTTTCCCAATCTTAGTGGGAAACCTTTTACTGTTTTCCTGTTGAGTATGATATTTGCTGTAGGTTTTTCATTATAGAAATAAATTTAATGAGAAAAAACAACCCCTGAGAACTCTAAAACATTGTTGAAATAAATTAAAGAAGATCCAGATAAATAGAAAAATATCCTATGTATTGAAAGACAATGTTGTTAAATTAACAGTATGACCCAAATTAACCTACAGATGCCTCTTAAAACTCAGACTGTTTTTTTTCCCCCAGAAACTGTCAAGCTTATTCTAAAATTCATATGGAAATGCAAAGAACACAGAATAGCCAACATAATCTTGATTAAGAAGAACAAAGTTGGAGAATTCACACTTGCCAATTCCAACACTTGCTACAAAGCAACAGTAATCAAGATAGTGAAATACTGGCATAAGGATAGACATAGAGATCAATGGAATAGACTTACTATTTCAGAAATAAACTCTCATAGTATGTTAATTGATTTTTGGCAAGGGTGCCAAGACCATTTAATGGGGGAAGTAATAGTTTTTTCAACAAATGATTCTGAGGATATCCACATGCAAAAGAATCTATTGGCTCCTTACCTAACACTATATAAAAAATTAAGTCAAAATGGATCAAAGAGCTCTGTCTGCCACTATTTTGGCTCTGCATACCCCACACAAAATGCCTGGTGAAGCCACAGAAACCATTTCTGTTACAGAGCAGGAGTTGCCACAGTCCTAGCCTGAGACAAGGTCTAGAACAGAATCTGAAAGTGATGAATCAGTATCAGAGCTCCAGCAACAAATTCACACAGGCAACCACACAAGCCCAGCAGGTAACAGCAGTTGAAATTGATAGACCAGGCAGTAAAGCCAAAGAGCTGAGTAAAAAGAATGCACAGAGAGCTCTGTGCAAACCGAGTCTTTGATAGGTTATAGGGGTTGCTAGGGTCACTATGCAGAGATCTAAGAATATCCTCTTTGTCATCCTAAACCTAGATGTCTACAAGAGTCCAGCTTCAGATACCTACATAGTTTGGGGGAAAGCCAAAGTTGAGGATTTATCTCAGCAAGCACAGCTAGCAGCTGCTGAGAAATTCAAAGTTCAAGGTGAAGGTGTCTCAAATATTCAAGAAAACACACAGACTCCAACTGCAAAGGGGAGAGTGAAGAGGAAAAAGTTGATGAAGGTGTGGAAATTATGGGCACACAATTAATTGGTCATGCCAAGCAAATATGTGAAGAACAAAGGCAGTCCAAACCCTGAAGAACAGCAGTAATAATATTGTTAATGCTATTATGTAATTAACAATGTACTTATCTAAAAATGAAGACCTTTTTTGGTGTTTCAAAAGAGTAACTCTGGCTTGGTTTTAAATTTGTACTGTTTCTATTATTAATAACATTATGGCTTCTTGTGGAATGAATAAAATGGATCAAAGTTTTAAATGCAAGAGATAAAACTTGATAATGCTTAGAAGAAAACATATGAGTAAATCTTCATGACCTTGTATTAAGCAATGACTTCTTAGATGTGACACCAAAATCATGAGCAAAAAAAGAAAAAATAGACTGGGCATCAGCAAAATTAAAAAAAACCCCAACTTTTGTGCTTCAAGGGACACCATCAAGAAAGTGAAAAGACAGACATAGAATGGGAGAATATTTTTTCAAATCAAATATCTAATAAGGGACTTGTATCTAGAATATATAAAGAACTTTAAAATCTATAATAAAAAGACAAATAACCCAATTAGTAATGCTAAAGTAGCTGAACAGTTTACAAATAGTTAGTAAGGATAAGAGAGATGCTCACCATAATTAGCTTTTAGAGAAATTATGATCAAAACCACAATTAGATACCACCTTACGCTCATAAGGATGGCTATTATAAAAAAGACATAATATAAATTGTTTGTGAAGGTATGGAGAAATCGGAACCTTTATACACTGCTGGTAGGAATGTAAAATGTTGACCCAGCAATTTATATACAAAAGAGAAATATATATATATGTCCATACAGTTGAGGCTGTACATAAATGTTTATGGCTGTATATTTATAATAGCCAAAAAGGTGGAAAAAATAAAAATGTCCATTAACTGATGAACAGATAAACAAAATGTGGCATATCCGTAACAAAAGAATATTACACTGCAATAAAAAGGAACGAAGTACTGATACTTGATACAACGTGGATGAACCTTGAAATCAGTTTGCTGAACAAAAGTACAGACCCAAATACCACATATTATATGATTCCATTTATATGAAATGACTAGAATAGGCAAATCTATAGGGACAGAAAGTACATTAGTGGTAGCCCAGGCCTGGGGAGGAGCATTGGGGGGTGACTGGGTGGAGTTTGTCTTTTGGGTAATGAAAATGTTCTAAAATTACACAGATCTGTGAAAGTACTAAGATCCATTGAAATGAACACCTTAAATAGTGAATTGTATGATATATGAATTATACCTCAATAAAGCTGTTACAAAAAAGCTCTTGAGGGTCTTTTCTATACATGATCAGAAAATATGTCTATTTTTTCTGATCATGTATAGCTGGAGTGACACTTTTAACATTTCTAAGTAACTCTTGCTTAGTCTCTGTGTCGACAGGGATCTTTCTTAGCAAGCAGTTGTGCCACACATCCTATGAAAATATTGCGGGAAATTTTCTTCCATGGGAAATCTCACTTAAATAAATAATCATCACATGGTAGAATTCAAAATAGGAGTTTAAAATTGCATTCCTGGGGCCTTTCCCAAGTTCAGAAAATCTTGGAATTGTTGCTTTGAGTGAGATTTCATCCTGGGTAACACTAGTTACACAATGTGGTTTCTCTACAGACAGAAAATCTGGCTCTCAAAGAGACTGCTATCTTCTTGAAATAGAGGAAACTTAGATTGAAATGCCAGTTAAGGTTAGGTTTCCCAAAGGACTGCTTTGAGAATAAGTGTTTCTCCTTATCTATGTTTAATCACATTAAAGCAGTGGTTCCAAACGTATAGTCTCAGGATCAGTAGCAACATCATCATCTGCAAAGTTGTTAGAAATGCAAATTTTTAGCCTCAAGCCCAGACCTATTGAATCAGAAGTTCTGGATGGGAGGCCTTAGGAATCTGTGCTTTAACAAGCCCTGCAGATTATTTTAATGCCTACTGAAATTTGAGAACATTGGTATACAGGACTTCTCTTAGCTTTGTTCTGTGGCTTTGTTCTGTGACAAATATTCTCCATCAGGCAATCCTTATCCTTCTTTGAACCAGACGATAGATTTTTCTCTCTTTTTTAACCTTTCCCCCCCCCTCTAATACCTTATCCTAAGAGGTGTTGATAATACTGACGCTAAGGAGAGAATTGTTGGATTGACAGATGCAGGTCTAATGAGTTTACAGCCTGATTTATTTAGTGGGTTTGTTTGTTTTTTTTAACAATGCCAGAGAAATAACATTTATTGGGAAATAAATGAGTAGCATCCTTGAATTCCACAGAATACCAAAGAAGACAGGAAAGCAGAAAACAATGTGTATAGGAAACACCCTAAGTAACACCTGGGCTCAGATTCCTGGGAGCTAGGCACCTTCAGATACAGAGAGACTCAAACTTCAGTAGGAGGGAGTTTTCCAGACATTGAAACTTGATGATGTGTCTTTGCTTGTTGGATCTGGAAAGGATTTCCATGTCTAGAAATATCACAGTTGGCATGACAAGGTTTCTAAAGTCAACTGAGCTCCAGCAAAGGCAGGACCTGGGGAACTTTTCTGTGTTTGATCTAAATGGCTTCATTGCTGTCTTCAAAGAGGATGCCAGTATTTAAGTTAAGAGCAACGTGTTTAAGAGCTGCCACAGGGCTTGCAGGATTTCCCACAAGTGCTGGTATCACACAGTTTGCAGCAGAGGTTGCAAACTTCACACCTCCTTGGTTTCCACGTTACTTTTTTCTCCTGTCATTTTTCTTACCACCTGGCTATTCCTTCTCATGGGTTCCTCATCCTTTCTTTAAACATTGGTGCTCCTCAGGGTTTCATCCATTGCCCACCTCTTTTCTCTTATTCTATTATTTGTTTTTCCCCTACAATTTCAACAACTCCCTTGGTTTTACTTTCCAACTCCATGCTGATGATTCCCAAATCTCTATTTTTAACCTATATTTCTCTCTAGAGTTTTCTGTCTACATATTAATTGGTCTCCTGATGGCTATACACTTTGATAGCTGGCAGGCACTATAGACTCAGTGATGACTTTCTCTGACATGTTTCTTCTTTTGCATTTGCTTAAGTTATTGATACAGTTAACCCTGTTGGCATCCAAGAGAAACTGGGAGCCGCAGCAGTTGTCTCATCTGCATGTGCGCCTCCATCTCTTCAATATGCTCCCTCTATCCTAATTAGGCTGCCGTCATTTCTTACACAGATAGACTACTTCAATAGTCTTGTAACTAGCCTTGGTGACTATGTTTTTTTCTCTTCAAATGCCTTCTTCCTGGTGCTGCCAAGATCGGAAAGGCCCATCGGTTCTCCGCTGACACCCACCAGTAGACCCATGCTCTCTGGCAGAGAGCACAAGTTCCTTAACAGTGTGCACTAGCATGGCTGGGTGTCAGGATGGCTCTACAGCCTTTTCTTTCATCTTTTTCTGTATAACATATTATGCTCTGTTAATAACACAGCACCTCTCTTTCTTAGTCTTCCTCCCAAACTTGGCCATTGTTACTCTCTAAACAAATCTAATCAGTTCATGGATCGTAACTAGCTGGTGAGCTTTGGTAGAAATAGTTATAACATAATTCTTTAGTTTTAAAAAATAACTTACCTTTTCTTCTTTACAACATTTAATAAGAATTAGCTTTTGGAAAGAACTTAGTTCTGAAAGCCAAAGATCATGGCCTGTGACCTTGTTTCCCTGTGTCATGAGTTGCTCTTCTTCCTCCATGTTGATATATCCTTCCCATTTTTGTGGGTTAATGTAAGTCTCAAAAGATCCTGGAGACATAATTTTAAAAGTTGTTTTAATTACAGTTGTTTTGACCTTGAAATTAAATAAATATATTTGGTAATTTAAAAATCTCTACATTTACTATCAGTTTTTTTTCTACAAAACTAAATATATCTATCTCCTTATACCCAATCTAATTAAAGAGCAAAATATTTAAAATTGGATGAGAAAAACCTTCAACAGAAAATCACTTACAAAAAGCAAAACAAACAAAAATAACAGAGGCTAAAAATAAAAGGATGCAGAGAAATACATTAACCAAATGTAAACAAAAAACCTGAAGTGATTATAGTAACATCGCATAAATTAGAATTCAAGGCAAATATAATTAAATGGGACAAATCAGGTCAGTTATATTAAAATTCAAACCTCATAATAAAAAGCACAATAAGATGAACCTATATGTCCCAGATAACAGCATAAGAATACATCAATCACTGCTGGAGTTAGAGGAAAAAGCAGAAAATAGTAATTATGCTAGGAAATAACATACCATTATCAGTCTGTGACAGACAGATGAAGCAAATTGAAAATTCTGACATACATAATTTGAACAATGTAAATAATATATGACCAAATCTACATATATAATACAGCTTAATGCCCTGATAAGCATAATACATTGCTCCTCCTTACCCTATTGCATAGTTATAAGAAATGGGGTTGCATTTCCCGTAAGGGTTAGGATGCTACTTAGCTTTTACAATGGTTATAACATGCAGTAAGAATTAACGTTGAAATCCCTGTACGTAGAGGGTGCACAGTGTGCTGTGAGCCTCTCAGCAAGCCAACACAGCCAGAGATGAAACAGGGGCAAACATTACGCAAAATAGTTGGCTTACATTTTAGGCTATAAAACCACTTTCTCCAGTTGATCTACTGGGGCTTTCCTCTGAGGGCCTAATAATAGCAATCAAAGAGTTGTTGACAGAAATTGAGTGACACCTAAGACCATGGCCCTGCAGTAGCGTGTACCTCTGCAAGAATTCTAATTTCTATATGGAATACAGACAGTTCCATGGCATGGGACCACCCAGTCCAGCACACCACAGTGCTCTTTGGTTGAAGGTGGCTGCAAGCTCATAGATACAGAGAACAGATTGGTAGTTGCCAGAGGAGGAGATGGAGGAGTGGGCAAGATGGGTGAAGGGAGTCAAAAGGTACAAGTTTCCAGTTATAAAAATAAATAAATCCTGGGGATGTAGTGCACAGTATGATGACTACAGTTAGTCATACTGTATTGTATATTTGAAAGTTGCTAAGAGAATAAATCTTAAAGTTCTCATCACACACATACACAAATTCTGTATGCATAGTGATGGATGTTAACTGAACCTATAGATAGAGTCTTGCATCCAAGAAATGTCACATTTGGAATATTTTACATAGGCTGAAGTCTAAATTAATTCCAAAGAATCAATTTTATGTGGACTATGAATATAATTTCTAGAACATAGCTATTAATAAAAAGATAGTTCCAAAACATCCTAAATGCTTCCGAACTAAAAATTATACTTTTAGAATTGAAAGGGCTACATATTAAAAGTTGTGGGGGAAAATTAATATAGGATGTTATAATTCAGAGCAGTCATTAGCTCTGGGGAAAAGGGTAAGGTCCTGTGAAGGAGTATGGGAGGATTTTGGGAAGCTGAGACTGCCCTAATGCTTGATTTGGGTAGTGGCTCATGAGTAGAGTCAGTTTTTGACAATTAATCAAGTTGTACAATTTTGATTTTGTGCAGTTTTCTGTATGCATGACACCCTTCAATAAAAAGGTTTAAAAACTATGGGATGCAGCTATAAAGCAATATTTAGAGGTAAATATATATATCTTTAAAATGGTTGTAATATAGTAAACATGAAATATTAAAAATTCATGGGCTAAGCATTCAACTCAAGAAATTGGGAAAACAAGTCATTCACAATTTCTTAACAATGAAGAAATTTCCTAGAGCAAAGTACTGATATTGTAGAAAAGGTTAGAGGCAAGTTAGGATTGACGAGCCTGTTTATAACCCCCTATAGCAGATCCTTTTGCCATATTACCTAAGCGTATGGAAATAGGTTTTAACAATATATAGCATGTCAGTCCTGTGAAAACTGGAAATGATTCCTCTAAGTCACAGCATGCAAACCACATGGGAGTAAGCAGCCAGGGAGCATCAGGCTTAGGTGGGCGTTCCTAGTATAGGACAGAAAGAAAATGAATAATGATTCACAAAGATGACCACAAAGTATGTTTTCACCTTGTCTAAGTGAAAAATCAAGTTCTAATAGCATGTTAAAAAATAACCATTTACCTAGGACAAGTAAACTCAGACCTTTGCGGAGAAATACAGCCAATGAAAGCTTTCAGGTGGGCATTGCAGAAAGTGGTCAATTTGGTGAAGGGTTAATATTAAATCTGTTAAAGCTACTTTCAGCCTGTTCTTTTTTTAAAGATATAATCTTTATTATATAGTTTTTCATTACCATTTAGTCCCCTAATAGCCCCCTCCCCACAGCAATCACTACACTGTTGTCCATGTCCCTGAGGCAGCCTGTTCTTCAACGCACCACACTACTCCCTCCCCATCCCCAAATATTCTTTTGGTTAATTTTTTTTCCACCTGAGAGATTTAGCCTCCAAATGAGTTTTCCGGATGTTCTCATCTCTAGGAGATGGGGAAAGGGGAAAGCCGAATACAAGACCACTAATAGCAAGACAAGTGATGATCTTATTCTAGCCAGGTGAGTGTATGTCTAAGCATTTCATATGTTCCTAGATATTTTTGGGGAAAGTATTATGCCACCTGGTAGTAGCCCATGAAGCACTTTCGTGTGAGTAAACAGTTTCAAAAGAGATAGAAACAGCTGTGACTGTAGACTGAAACTAGTTCTTCAAAAATTTCTTGAATGTTTCCCTGAGATAATATACATTTTACAACAGCTTTAATGAGATACAATTCACATACCACTGCCATCAACGAATTTAGAGCGTACAATCTAATGTATTTTGGTAAATTCGCAGATGTGTACAATCCTCACCACAATCAATTTTAGAACATTTGATCTCTTCAACCCCCCCATGTACCATTTAGCTATTACCCTCCTATCTGTCCATGTCCCCCACCCGTAAACAACTGCTAAACTGCTTTCTGTCTCTATAGATTTGTATATTCTGGACACTTTAGATAAATCAAATTTCATAATGTGATATTTTGTGACTGACTTACTGACTTACTGACTGGCTTAATGATTTCAAGGTTTATTCATTTTTTAAGGCTGTGGTATGTCTTAGTACTTCATTCTTCCTTATGATTAAACAATATGCCATTGTATGGATATAGCACATTTCACATATCCACTCATCAGCTGATGAACATTTGACTTGTTTCTATCTTTTGCCTATTATGAATATTCATGTCCAAGTTTTTGTGTTGACATAGGCTTCCACTTTTCTTTGGTATACACCTACGAGTAGAATTGCTAAATCATATGGTACTTCTATGTTTATTTGAGGAGGTGTCATATTGTTTTCCAAAGTGGCTGCACCATTTTTGCTCTCACCAGCAGTTTATGAGGTTCTAATAGCCATTGTAGTGGGTGTGAAGTGGTATCTCCTTGTGGTTTTGATTTACATTTCTCTGAGGAATAATAATGTCAAGCATCTTTACACGCGTTTAGGCATATCTTCCTTGGAGCAATACCTCCTAAAGTCCTTTGTCTATATTAAAATTGGGTCATCTGTCTTTTTATTATGGAATTTAAGAGTTCTGTATATATTCTAGATCCAAATCCTTTATCAGATATGGTTTGCAAATATTTTCTCTCATTCTGTGGGTTGTTTTTTCATTTTCTTGATGTCATTTGAAGCAAAAACGTATTTATTTTAAAAAATTGTTACTATTTTTAATTCTCACTTGAGGGCATGTTTATTGATTTTAGGAGAAGAAGGGGGGGGAGAGAGAGAGAGAGAGAAACATTGATTAGACACCTCCTGTATGAACCCCGACCTGGGATTGAACCACCACCCAGGTATGCACCCAGACTGGGGATCGAACCCTCAAACTTTTTGGTGTATGGGCAATGCTCCAATCAACTAGGATACCCAGCCAGGGCAAAACCCTGCTTATTTTTGAAGTCCAATGTATTTTTTCTTTTGCTGCTCATGTTTATGGTATCATATCTAAGGACCCATTGTGAAATCTGTGATCATGGAAACTTACTCTTATGTTTTCTATTCAGAGGTTTGGGTCTTATATTTAGATTTTTGGTCCATTTGAAGTTAAATATGGTGTGATGTAAGGATCCAATTTCACTCTTTCATGTGGCTATCCAGTTGTCCTAGAACTATGTGTTAAGACTTCTTTTTGCAATAAATTGTCCTAGCACCCTTTTTAAAAAATCAGTTGACTACAATCATATGCTTTTATTTCTGGTTCCTCAAATTTGATTCTGTTTATCTATATATGTATCTTTATGCTAGATATACTGCTTTGAAGTAAGCTTTGGGGTCTGGATCCTTCACAATTCCATATGTCAATTTTAGAATAAGCTTGTCAATTTCTACAAAGAAGTCAGCTGGGGTTGTGATAGGGATTGTATTGAATTTGTAGGTCAATTTGGGGAGTGTTGTCATCCTAACAATATTAAGTCCAGTCCATGAATGTGGGATGTTTCTCCATTTATTTAGGCCCTCTAATGTCTTTCAACATGTTCAGGGTATGAGAGGGACCCACCAAAAACAGATTTTTTTTAATACAGAATTGTCTATTCATTCTTACATGTTTAAACTTCAGTCACCTTCAAAGTACTCTCTATTTGATGCAGTACACATATCAAGATGTTTTTTTCCACTGCTCATAAACAGTTTTTGAAATCATTGATTTTGTTGCCTTCCATTGCTTCTGCCATTTCTTGTTTCACCTCTTCCACATCAGCAAAACGGTTCCCTTTGAGGGCTTTTTTCATCCGGGGAAACAAAAAAAAGTTGCTTGGGATAAGATCAGGTGAATAGGGAGGACGGAACATGGGCATCATGCTGGTTTTCGTCAAAAACTGCTGAAGACTCAAGTAGGTGAGCTCCTAAATCACCCACCATGAAATGGGCAAATACGGTGAAAGAATCTTCAAAACAAATTTATTGAAGCCAAACGCAGCCTCTTACAACAACGCCAACTGGTACATTGATACAGATGGTTTCCTAGAACACTCACCTAAGGGGAAGCCTGTATTACTAGAGCCCCATCCTCCAGAAGATAATTTCAGTTCTTGGTACCCCCTTGAATAGGTTTGAATTTCTTTGTTAAATTTATGTCTAAGTATTTTAATTCTTTCTGATGCCATTGTAAGTGGAATGTTTTCTTAATTTCATTTTCATCTTGTTCATTGCAAGTGTATAGAAGAAATACAAATTAATTTTGTACCTGCAGTTTTGCTGAATTTTTTTTATTAATTCTAATAGTTTTTAAATAGTTTCTTTAGTGTTTTCCATATACAAAATTATGTCATCTGCAAATAGAGGTATTTCTTCTTCTTTCCCAAGTTGGATGCCTTTTCATTTTCTTGCCTAATTGACCTGAGAAGAATCTCCAGTACAACATTGAAAAGAAGTAGTTAGAGCAAGCATCCTGTTTTCTTTCTGAGTTTAGAAGGAAGGGATCAACACTTTCACCTTTAAGTATGATGTTAGCTGTCGGCTTTGGTACATGCCCTCTATCTAGTTGAGGACGTTCTCTTCTGTTTCTAGTTTGTTGAGTGTTTGTTTGATGAAAGTATGCTGGGTTTTGTCAAGTGTTTTTCTGTGTCTACTAAGATGATCATGTGGTTTTCTTTCTTTTTATTTTATTGGTTTATTGATCTATTGATAGGGAACACATAATAAAAATGGAAAATACTAGTATTAAGATACTAGTGACTAAATAAGTAAAGTAACTAAATAAAAGATATCCCCAAACATATTTCTAAAAAAAACAATGGACTTGGACTCTGGAAGTTTAGACACAGGTTTGAATCAGACTCCGTCATGCATTAGTTGTATGGTTTTGGAATGTTATTTAAGCTCTCCAGGCCTTGGAAAGACTATACACCAGGCTGTTAACAATAGTGCTGTGAGGAAAGAAGGGCCTGGCTGAGTCACCCACTGATAGCAGCAGAGCGAGGTGGGTAAGAGGACAGGCCTAGAGTCTGTGAGCGTTCAAATCCTGGCTCCAAACTCTATTAAGTTTAGGTATGTGGTCATGATGAGTTATTTAATCTATCTGTGCCTAATTATTTTATCTGCAGACTAGCAATAAAATTAGGAACTCACACAAGAGGAATACTGAGAGGAATAAATGAGTTGATATACTTCCTCAGCAAGCCTTTTGTACGCATTAACTGTGATTATGAAGCTAAGATAGCATTAAGCAAGGATTAACAGAATATGTCTGCATGCAAAATGGGTGGGGGTTGGGGAGGCAGAACCACCTGGTGGTAAGGTCTTGCCTGGGCTTGTCTTGAGAGCACAGGGCATTGAGAGTCAAACAAAAGCATAAAGCCCAGCCTCCCAGTGATACACTGAGGCTCAGATACTGGCAAACAGGTGTAGGTGTCATGTCTGCAGGGGCCAAGGGCAGGGCTCAATATTGGCAGGACAGAGCCAATAGTTTAGCATGGGGCTAGGTGGGGATTCCAGGCAGTAGCTGGGAGACTATGGCTTAATTCAAATGTCACCAGGTTTATGGGGCTGGAGCAAGTTGGATAGAAGGATGAACATGAAGAAGGAAACTGTAGCAGGACTCCTATTCCAGTACTACAGAAGGCAGCAGTCAAATTATATTACTCCCATGCTTTATAATGAAAGATGTACCCAGGAAATAGAGGGTCATGATTTCAAAAACAGTATCGCTAAGTCTGTGATTTATAACTTTTATTACATTTTAACTCTTCATATTCATAAGATGGTCAACTTTTAAAAACATGTTCACATCTTCTAGCTCACTGGCTACTCCCAACATATCTTTTTTGTACAGGCGAGGTCATTGCTGCATAAAGAGGATAAATGTCAGCAACATTACACAGCACCTGGAGTCAGAGCTAATCTGTAGCCTAGGCCTATGACCCCCGGTGCCCCCACACTGGGCCACAGGGACAAATTACAACCTTGGTAGGTGCTTATGGGCTCTATCTAGAATAACATTTACAGTCTAAACTTGAAACTGGTACCTTTTCTAATCCAGCAGAACCTCGGAGAAAGAAATTCCATTCAGCATCCGTTAAGCTTCCTTGCTGACGCATGATCTCAACACAGAGCATAAAGCTGTAGATAAGTTTATGTTGTTCAAAAAGTCCTCTCGCAACATTGACATAGGCAGTTAGGAGGGTTTGTTCCAGTAGTATTTCCATGCGCTGCTTTAGATCATCCGTCCTTGTAGACGTTTCGATTGTTGCGTTGAACAACTATGGGAAGGAAAGCTCTGTCAATGTCTCGATTTAATTCAATTTCTGTAGAAGAAAAATAAAATCTCTGCTCCTTACCTCCCTCTTCCCATATCCAGTGAACAAATAGCAGCACAGGAGATGGATGTTGTACAACGAAAAAGCCCAAAATTCACCCCAAATTGATATGTGATACTTATTTTCTGCATTTCCCTGTCTTTCCCCACATTTCAGAAATGGACCAATGCCAAACTCCTGACAAGATCCATAAGGCGTCATCTTGATGACAGACAGAACGTTCAGAATGGAGGTGAGCTGGCAGAACCAGTATTTTCCTATCCTCCACTCAGATTTGATAATCACTTTGGGGTGAGAGGCATAAGGGCAAGGTTAGGTCATACACTCCTCTTGGCCCTTCCCCAAGATAATTTGTAGGATGTAGGAAGAATGTGCTAGAATTTTCTTTGAAATTTAAGAGGAGCTAGTTTTAAAGGAGACTCCCTTCCTCCCTGTTTCCTCCCTGGAAATTTGAGAGGAAGCCTCTTGTCCTGGGGGTGCCCCACATAACAAGGACACCGACAAGGCAGCAGAGATGGTGGCATCGAGGGCTTAGGCATGAGAGGGGCCATTTCCTGCAACCTAAAGGAACATGTGAGGAAGATCTAAAAATTTCCAAGGGCCCCAAGCTGTGTCGGGAGGCTTGAGTAGAGCCTGCACTCGTGGGCTTCCATGGAAGTCAGGGGAAAGGGGACCTGGCAGCAGAGACTGGGAGGGTCTCACGAGGGACTAGAGGGATATGTGGCTTCAGTCTCCAAAGATCCACAGCGCAAGGTGTGAGATGAAGCAGGGCACTTACACCATGTTGCTTTGTGTGGTGGGCTTCTCTCTCCTGCTAGAGTCTGATCCCCAGAAGGCAGAATTGAAGCCTCAGCCATTCCTGTCTTCCCCCATGATGCTGAGGACTATGTAATACTACATTAGTGTTTCATGAATAAAGAGTCCATTTGTAACCCTCCATAAAAAAGCTGTTGAAACATTCAAACAATTTTTATGACCCTAGACCAAATTTAGTTTTTCCTGTAGACATATTGTTTAGTACTTATAAGAAGCTTAGCAAATATGTTGGATACGAGACTGACACAAATTGTTTGCTGCTCCTCCCACAGAGGAGTGGGGTTTAAGTCCCTTCCTCCTGAATATGGGCTAGCCTTGACTGAACTAATCAAGAGATTGCTGCAGAAGTGATGATGCATGGCATCCAAGACTAGGTCAGAAGAGACCTTGAAGTTTTCACATTGGTTTGCTTTGGGGAGCCACCCTCTTGGAACCCAGTTGCTGTGTTGTGAGAAGCCCAAGCCACATGGCCCAGCCATGTGAGTGAGCCAATTTGGATGTCCAGCCTATTTGAGTCTCCAGATGACCGCAGCCACAGTTTGCTAGAGAAGGTGGCATTTAAGCTGGGAGGGAGGGTTCTAAACAGAGGGAGGACCATAAACATAAAGCACCCAGTGAGTCTGGGGGATGTAAGTGATCACTTTGGCTGCTGAAGAGGAGTAATGGGAAGTGTAGCTTGAAAGACAGAACAGTCACAGGTTGAACATGGCTTTGGAGTCTGAACTGATAGGTAATATCTGTGAAAATCCACTTAAGATCCCAGGTGTGTGGAGCGTTGTTTTGAAAACTCTACGCATAGACTGGCCTTCCAGTGGGAGAGCCAGCACCAGCTAAAGGTACCAGGGCCTATAACAGGAAGCAAAGTGTGCTGCAGGGAAACACAACATACCTACAGTTTTCCACTGTTTTCTACTGTGAGTGGCATATATGGAGAGGCCTTTGTCTGTTGAGTTGTGCTGTGGGTATGAACACCGATGATTAGAGGAGCAAAAGAAAGCTAAACTGCTCTGCATAGAAGAGGCAACAACATAGACAGGAGGGGAGCAGGAGCTGATAGACAGGAAAACTGAGCCCGCGAGGCCAAGCGTGGGTGGGCGGACAGGACGAGGTCACGGGTGGCTGAGAGAAACCCTGGAGGTGAACGGAGGGACCGCTGGGGGTGCTTGCTAAGTTTTGCTGTGTAATGAGTGATGCAAACTCTTTCTTCCCTGGACATCTTCAGGAGAACTGACATTGCTTGCCAAAGATCTGTGACACTGATACAGAGGGTCACCACAAAGAGGATGACGGCTGCAAATACTCTATTCACAACACATCAGGTGAAACTTAAATGAGAGTATGAGACCAAGTGGGGAGACCATCGTAAAACAAGAAAGGCTTAGAGTACCATGGCGAAAGTGGGAAAGGAACAAAGGAAAGTTCCTCTAAATAAAAGCCAGGGGTGGGAAGATAGCCAGATGAATGAAAAGGTCTGGGGAAAAAAGACACAGACCAATTAATTCGCCTAAGCATCAGTGCTGTCAGAGGCTTGAAATAGGACACGATAAACTAACGGTGGAAGGGAAGCTGATTCCTGCAAAGAAAGTATACAGAAATAGCATGGAGCTGTGACTCTTAAAAAGTTAAAAAAAAAACAACAACAAACAAACCAGGGAAGAAGGAAAACAAGCAAGCGAGGAGGCCAGGAGAAAACCTTTCTTCCCCCTTGCAGCATTCTGAGCATGCTGGGCACTCCGGTCTTTAGGAAACACAGCAGGTGGAGCCGCTTTTGAACCGGACGTCTGAACCCAAATTCCTGGAGGATTTAACCCGAAAACTAGCCTCGCGATTGTCTCAGGCAAGAAGAATCTCAATAGGGTTTAAGGGAAAACCAAAGACATAATTTCACTAACACCACCACCACCACACCTACCTGTTTAAAATATTTTAATGAATACTGATACATAGGATCTATTTCTGAGAGGCTTGCAATGACGAAGTACATAACAGAGCCTTGGGTGGCTATTGGACGATACTTCTCACGAGCAATGTTTATCATCATTTCAGTGGACTCTGCTTCCTTCAGCCTGCTTTTAATGGCACCAGACGTGATCTGAAAAAACATAGGAAAACAAGTTCTTCAGGGTCTGTTTAAAAAAAATGGTGGGACTTGGGGAATATATCCAATTAGGTCTTGGAAAGAAATAAGGATGTAATAAATTAGTGATCATAATAACGGGGTCCCCAGAGAGAATGGCTGAGTCTGAGGACTTAGTTGCCCCCTACTAACTGAGCTGACCTCCTTTCTTCCCAGAGTTAGGAAAGGGCAAATGGGAACAGGCAATTTAAATAGCCTTGAAAAAACTGGAGCAGTACCTCTCTGAGACTTGAATCTGAATTACTTCTGAAACGGAAACACTAAGGCAGTGCTCCCAATTGTTCCCTGACTGCCTCATGAGTAGTGCTGAAATGACCCGGGGTTCACATAATGACAGGGAAGAGGGACACTGCCCAGAGAGGCAACAAGAGGGATGTGGGAAGGAAGTGGTACCACAGCCCACTCTGGAATACCGAGGAAGACTAGTATTTTCCATTCTATCTCTATCATTCCCAGGTATAGGCATAAGGAAACCTGGGGATGGAAGCTGTTGTTTGTGAAGGGTTATAAAGTGGAGCAAGTTGGAGATGTTTTCAGTCTTAGCTGTTCTCTTGGCTTTCTGTAGTTTGGATCTGTGGCCCAGGGGAACCTTTTGGTAAGTGGGCCTTCTAAGATTCCCTCTCTGTCTCCCTCAGTCTCTCTATGCAGGCTGTCTGTCCATCCCAAACCTGCACTTTACTTTCAGCTGTAGATATCCCTGGGTTGGGAGATGCTCTGTCTCTAGAAAGTCAAAGGGTCTAGGTCAGGGACCAGAAAAAAAATCACTGTGGGGACTACTGCTCAGTATTTGCTGTACTACAGGGAGAGCTAAAGGGGACCCTCAGGTTTCTGTCTAGATCTTCACTACCCAGTAGAAATATAATGTGAGCCACATATATAATTCTAGCTTTCTAAGTTTATTACAAGTAAAATTAATTTTAACATTTTATTTAACCCACTATAACCCAATATATTTTGGCTGTAAAAACATATAATTCAAATACAAATTATTGAGATTTTAAAATATTTTTAAATTAAGTCTTTGGAATCTGGTGTGTATTTTACTCTAACAACACACCTTAATTTAGACTAGCCATAGTCAAGTGATCACTAGCCACAAGTGGCAAATGTCTAAGTCTAGACTATCTACCCCAACCACCAGGAGAGGGAAGGGAGGGACTTAGTACAGAGCTGTGTCCAGGAATTAAAGGCTCAAACTCTCCATTTTGACCTTTTAGGAACCTGAGGGGACAGAAAAGGAAGAGTTGAGTGGGAAACCTCAATCTTAATACTGGTCTCAACTGAAGCTTTTATATATAAGCAGAAAAAAAAAGAAGTTGCTATGTGTGCAGCTTAGTGGATCATGAAGACCCACTTGCAAACAATTCTTTATTCTTTGGGGAGCTTAAGGCCTTGGAAGTGCAGAACTCAGGGCTACAGAGAAAGCAAAGTGGACCTTTTCACCATGGAGTATTAGAAGACTGGTAGGAGGGGTGGAGACTTGGAACTGGTTGGTCCCACACTCATGTATAGCAGGTAAAAATTGAGAGGATATCTCAGGAGTGAGGGGTCCCAGCTCCACACTAGGGGTCCCAGCTCCACACTAGGGCTCCTAGCCCAGGGTTCCAGTGCCAGGAAGATAAGTCTTCATAACTGCTGGCTATAAAAACCAGCAGGGATTTAGGCTGTGGAAGACGGACACTTCTGGAGTCCCAGGCAGTTCTTCTTAAAGGGTCTGCACACAAGCTTACATGGTTGGACTCAGTCCATCTGAGCTCCAGCATAGGGGCAGCAGATTGAAAACATCAGAGACATATGGGGAGGAACTACATTGTCTGGCATCAGGGAGAAAGCTGAAGGTCAGTTTTCTCCCAGACAGAAGTGCTGGCAGAAGCCATTGTTCCTTTTCTGAGCTTTCCTCCCATCCCCACAGAGCCACAGAGCTGGCAGGTGGGCACCATATCCTAGACTCTCCATCAACATGGCACACACTGTTTGTCCCACCCTGGTGATTCCCTGAGGCCTCATCCAACTTTGGGCCCCACCTAAGCTGTTTCAAGTGGCCTTTTCATACAAATGGCTTATCTTGGCCCATCCTTCAGATTTTCCTAAATTCTCTCAAATAAGCAGCATCTGGCTTCAGCAAGCTGCACACCTCTTGCTAAGTTGCCCCAGGGCCAATACTAGCAGCAGCCGGCCTTGGTTAACATCTTGGCCTCTCCTAGACACCTCCAAGGCCAGCAAAAGTAGCAGCCATCTGCAGGTCACTTTGTAGTTTATGCCATGTGACCACAGACAAAACGCAGGCAGAGGTGATCTTGGACATGCCAACAACAGTCAAGGCTCAACTAAAAGAGGATGGTGTACACAGCCCACATGGTGAGTGCACCTAGAGTACCCAACTTGGGTAATAGGGGAGGCTGTGCCACTGGACCCTACAGGAAGCCTACTACATTAGGCCACTTTATCAAGCCTGGAAGAGTAGCAGCTCTATCTAATACATAGAAACAAACACAGGGAAGCTGCCAAAATGAGGAGAAAAAGAAAAAGAAACACCCCCCCCCCAAAAAAAAACCCCATGGCCCACATAAAAGAAAGAACAAAACTCCAGAAAAAGAACTAAACAAAATGGAGACAAGCAGAGTTCAAACACTGATTATAGGGATGCTTGCTCAAGAACTTAGTGAGAATCTTAACAACATAAAAAAGAGCCAGTCAGAAAACGAGGATACACTGACTGAAATAAAGAACAATTTACAAGGAATCAACAGTAGAGTGGATAAAGCTGAGCATTAAACCAGTGATTTGGAATATAAGGAAGCAAAAAACAACCATTCAGAACAGCAAAAGAAAAAAAACAATGCCTCCAAAATGACGATAGTGTAAGGAGTCACTGGGACAACTTCAAGCATACCAACATTCGCATCATGGGAGTACCGGAAGGAGAAGAGAAAGAGCAAGAAATTGGAAACCTATAAAGAATAATGGAAAACTTCCTTAACTTGGTAAAGGAAGTAGACATACAATCCAGGAAACACAGAGAATCCCAAACAAGATCAACCCAAAGAGGCTCATACCACCACACATTATAATTAAAATGCCAAAGGTTAAATACAAAGAATCCTACAAGCAGAAAGAGCAAAGCAGTTAGTCATGTACAAAGTAGTTCTCATAAGACTATCAGAGGATTTCTCAAAAGAAACTTTTCAGGCTAGAAAGGACTTGCAGAAAGTATTCAAAGTGATGAAAGGCAAGGATCTATAACCAAGATTCCTTTACCCAGGAAAGCTATCATTTAGAATTGAAAGACAGATAAAGACCTTCCTAGATGAGGTAAAACTAAAGGATCTCATCATCACCAAACCATTATTATATGAAATGTTAAAGGATATTCTTTAAGGAGAGGGGGAAGATAAAAAATATGAACAATAAAATGGCAATAAATACATATCTATTAACAATTGAATCTAAAAAACAAACTAAGCAAACAAGCAGAACAAGAACAGAATCATAGGTACAGAGAACGTTTTGATGGTTGCCAGATGGTAGGGGGTTTGAAAAAGGTGAAAAAGGTGAAGGGATTAAGAAGTATAAATTGGTAGCTACAGAATAGTCATAGGGACGTAAAGTACAACAGAGAGAATAGAGTATCCAAAGAACTTACATGCATGACCCATGGACATGGACAATGGTGGGGGGAATCCTGATGCAGTGGAAGGGGCTGGGTGAAGGGAGGTAAAGGGTGAATAATTGGGACAACTCTAATAGCTTAAACAATAAAATGTAATTAAAAAATAAATGTGCTATGCAGTACAGTAACAATAAAGTTATTTTTACTTATTAAAAAAATAAAAGGGAAAACTCAAGAAGTAGCAATATAAGTCTATTATTTAGAGGAAAGATGTAAAAACCCAAGTAACCAAAACAAAAAAGAGATGAAAATAGTTGTCTCTATGAATGGAGTCATGGGTGGTGGTTGTGGGGGCACAGAGAAGGTAGGAATGCTATCTTTTCCATAACAAACCTTGTAGAAATATTTTATCCTTTAAACAGTTCCATGGATTCCAACACATAGAAATTATCAACCTAATAGAAGAGTTAAGACATGTAATTAGGTACAGATGACATACGGCAAACAGTGACAAGTGGTGTAACAGAGGTTCAAGTAAATTGCTATAGGGGTTCCAGGAAGGAGGATATTAATTTTAGCTGGGACTATCAGGGGGGCTTCCTGGAGGTGGTGACATTAATATGAATGTATAATTATGTTATTCCTTTCAACTTATATGTTCTTCCAGTTACTTACATTACATGTTTTATTTTAAAAATGCAGGCAAGAGAAACCATTGTCTACAATTTATCTACTATTCCTTTGATTGGTGCCAGCCAAGCACACTCTTACACATGGCCCTGGCAGCCCAGGTGTGGCCACCATTCTTGCTTTAAAAGACTTTTCAGAACTCTCAAAGGCTATAGTCATAACTTGAAATAATGCACTTCTTATAAATACTAAAACTATTTTACTTGCCTTTGAATCCTGGAGTGTTTCAATAAGATCTTCATTGTCCAGAATATTTCCTTCAGATGTAAAGAGCATTCTCAAGATTTTCTCTTCGATAGCTTTCAGCTGGTTTTTATCAGCGTTGATCCTCACAATGAGCTTAATTCTTTGTTCTTCCAACTCGGGTTTTTCAAGTCGCACCACATCACTAGAACCAGTTTAAATACCTATATTACAGCTTTGTCAGTGCCCTAAAGTTGCATACATATATATTTACCTGCTGAGAACTAATGCTACTAGCCAAGTTCTAATGCACAAGGCTCCTCTTTTCCTGGGTTTATATAG
Organism: Pteronotus mesoamericanus; assembly: GCF_021234165.1. Taxonomy (NCBI): domain Eukaryota; kingdom Metazoa; phylum Chordata; class Mammalia; order Chiroptera; family Mormoopidae; genus Pteronotus; species Pteronotus mesoamericanus. The sequence continues at coordinate 5,024,113 of NW_026555166.1, read as the reverse complement.
CGGATATTCACTCAACTACATATTAGTTTTGATTCTTTATATTGTATTTCAAAACCTGCATCCTACCATGGTTTTTGCTCACCTTCTCTTAGGAATACCTGCTCAGTGCTGGATCGCTCCAATCATTCGATTTCTGTCTCTAATGCTTGCTTGTGCCTGTGCTACACTAAAAATGGTTACTGGAACATTCTTTTCATGCCAACATGGGAAATTGTGAAATCCCATCATCTCCCTGAAATGATTCTTGATTGTATCTAATAAAAGGGCTTTACCACTGTCTGTCCTTCCCTGCTCCTCATCCCTCTCCCTGCCAGCCGAACATGTGAACTTTTCTCTCCCTTTACTTGTTCTCTCATAATTTGCTCCCAAGCTCTGTTTGCAGGAGCTAATCGTTTTTAAGCATCACATTGTGTGAGGCACCCTGCTAAGAGTTTTATATGGATTCTCTCTTTTAATCCTTAAAATGACCCTGTGAGGTAGGCACAGTGGTTATCACCCTAGTTTTCAGGTGAGCAGACAGATGCTAGGGTCGATTTCCTGAGATTCTGTGTTTGAGAGGCAGAGCTGGGCGTGTACCTGGGTGGGCTGCTCCAGGGCACACACTCTTATCCACTCTGATGAACTGTCACATAATAACCCCATTTTTCATTTGTTATGCACATGCTGAATTCATAAACTTTAAAAATTATTATATGAAGACCATAAGAAACCATCACTGCAATTCATTTGTTTAAAGAATTTTTTCAGAAAAGAAGAGTACAAAATACAGCCTGGGGATTTCACCCCCATTACTAAGTCTCAATGTTTCCCCCGTTCTCGCCAGGGCACTTCCGCTTCTTGGCCCAGGCAGCCTAGCACTGACAGCTCCGTGGCACAGCTGAATTCAGCTTTTTAAGGTTTGTAAAATATTCCTTTAAGTCCTTACAGCATGTCCATAAAATGTAGTGAAATATCCTTTGTCTGGAAAGGAGTTAGCCTAGCAGAATTCAAAAAAGTTAGCAGATGGAAGAATAGATTCCTAAAATAAAGAAGGAAAATGAGCCTTTAACTCATCAGTGATAACAGGAGAGAATCGGGATTACCTTGACATGAACATAAAGGATTATATTTATTTTGAATATGGGTCTAAATAATATATTCCTTTAGTTAATGAACATACACATAATTAGTTTTTTAACCAACATCAATGTTGTTATTTTAATAAATATTTAAAAATTTTTGAGATTGGCAAGATGGCATAGGAGTGAATGGAAGTCACACTGACCTTCTCCCAGGATCAATCTGGAATTGCAACTAAATTGTGGAGAAATCACCTGGAACAAACAACTGAACAATAGCGAGAAAGGAGCCTTATAACTTTGGACAAACAGAAGAATCAGCTTTAGTACAACTTGACTGGTAAGGAGTGTGGTAGAGACTCGAGAAGGCGGGCAGAGCAACCACAGGAAGCAGCATCAGAGGGATATTTAAATGGCCAGTTGGATTTCCCTGAGAAAAGCGAAGTCTAAACCATAAGCAGGGATCTCTGGCCTACAACACCAGAGCCCCAAAAGTACACAGATAACACATAGCTGTGAAAAGTGGCAGGGTTGCCCTCTGCCAGACACAGGTGGCTGGAGATACAAAGAGCTGTTTAAAGGGCCAACACATAAATTTTTATTTGCAGTCACTTACCCTGGGCTTTGGCAAAGGTGGGGGCAGAGGGGGCGAGAGATGCCTGAGGAGACACTAAGGAAGGAGGTACTGGGAAGAGAACTGAGAGTAGCCTGAGGGATCCCAGTGCTGACTCATCGCCCAGATGGAAGCAGCCTTCTGGCTCAGGCAGACCACTCCTTAGAGCAGCAACAGCATGAGAGGACACAATAGCCCTACACCCAAGAGGGACTCTGCCCCACCCTGTGGTGTCTCTAAGATGGCCTGTTGAGTGCAGAGTGACGAGTTTAACGACTGAAGGAGACAGCCACAGACAGTAGATTCCTGGAAGTCTTGAATAGACTGCCTAAGGTCAGACAGGGGCAACATCTGACATCATTAGAGGTAGATCCAGAAAGAAAAAGAAGCAGTCTCCTACCATACAAGTTCACACCACAAAGTCAGGAAATCATGACAGATCAATGTAAGAAGCAGAAGCAAAAAAGGAGTCTCACAAACAACAGGAAGACAAAGAAACACTCCTCAGTCAAAGGGAAAGGAGGAATCCCCAGAAAGAGAACTAAATGAAATAGAGACAAATAAACTATCAGATATTGAGCTCAAAACAATGTTTCTAAAGAAGCTCTATGAGCTCAGTGAGCTCAGAGAGAATTACAAAAAACTACAGGGAAACTATGAAGAACTACTGCAAACTATATCAGCATGAAAAAAGACATAGAAACTATCAACAAGAGACAAGAGGAAATAAAGAATACAATTTCTGAACTGAAGAACACAGGAAAAGGAATCAAAAACAGGCTAGATGAAACAGAGGACCAAATCAGCGAGCTGGAGGACAAGGTAGAAAAAAGCTTGAGCAAGGAAGAGCAAGAAAATGAAAAAAAAAAAACTCAAAAAGAATGAAGAGGTGTTGAGAGAAATTCAGGACAACCTGAAATGTAATAATATCCATATTACATATATATATATATGTAATAGGTATATTACATATATAATATGTATACCAGAAGGAGAAGAAGAGGAGCAAGGGATAGAGAATCTGTTTGAAAAAGTAATGATGGAAAACTTCCCTAACTTGAGGACAGGAAAAGTCACACAAGTCCAGGAAGCACAGAGAGTCCCATTCAAGAGGAACCCAATGAGGCCCACTCCAAGACAGATCATAATTCAAATGGCAAATAGCAAAGACAAACAGAGAATTGTAAAGGCAGCAAGGGAGAAAGACGTTGTAACAATACAAGGGAGCCCCGGTATGGCTAGCAGCTGACTTCTCCACAGAAACACTACAAGCCAGACGGGAATGGCAAGAAATATTCCATGTAATGAAAAGCAAAGGCCTGCAACCAAGGCTGCTCTACCCAGCAAGGCTCTTGATTAAAATGGAAGGCAAATAAGGAGTTTCCCAGACAAAAGAAGGCTAAAAGAATACACCTCCACCAAACCATCACTGCAAAATATGCTAAAGGAACTGCTTTAAGAAGATGAAGAGAAAGAGTGAGAAAGAGAGGAACACAGGTACAAAGGGAAAAAATGAATAAGCACCTATCAATAATAACTTTAAATGTAAATGGTTTAAATGCTCCAGTCAAAAGACATAGGGTAGCTAAATGGATGACCCACACATATGCTGCCTACAAGAGACCCACCTCAGAACAAAGGACCTACACAGATGGAAAGTAAAGGGATGGAAAAAAGGGATGGAAAGTAAAGGGATGTCCAAGCAAATGGACAGGGGAAAAAAAGCAGGGGTAGAATACTTACAGGAGACAAAACAGATTTCAAAACAAATGCCATAAAAAGAGACATGGAAGGACACTTCATAGTACTCAAGGGAAGAATCCATCAAGAAGACATAAACATTGTAAACCTATATGCACCCAACACAGGAGCACCCAAATATAAAAGGAAAATCTTGGAGGACTTCAAGAAAGATATAGACAGCAACACACTGATAGTAGGGGATTTTAACACCTCACCTTCAATACTGGATAGATTTTCCAAACAAAATATCAACAGGGATATTGTGGAACTGAATGATGCACTAGATCAAATGGACTTACTGACCTATTCAGAACCTTTCATCCCAAAGAAGCAAAATACACATTCTTTTCAAATGCACATGGAACATTTTCAAAGATAAAGCACATGATAGGAACAAATTCAAGAAAATTGAAATCATAACAAGCATTTTTTCAGACTGCAAGGGCTTGAAACTATAAACCAATCTCAAGGAAAAAAACTCAAAAACATTCAAATTCATGGCGACTGAATAGCATGCTATTAAACAATGAATGGGTTGTTAATGAGATCAAAGAAGAAATCAAAAAGTTTCTGGGAACAAATGAAAATGAACACACAACAATCCAAAACCTATAGGAAACAGCGAAGGCAGTCCTGAGAGAGAAGTTCAGAGCAGAACCGAATGACATAGAAACTAAAAGAACAATTCAAAGGATCAGCAAATCTAGGAGCTGGTTCTTTGAAAATATAAACAAAATTGACAAGCCTTTAAGCTGACTAATCAAGAAAAAAAGGGAGAGGACACAAATAAATAATATCAGAAATGAAAGGGAGAAATAACAATGGATACCACAGAAATACAAAGGATTGTAAGAAATTACTATGGACAATTATATGCCAAGATTTTTTAAAACCTCGATGAAATAGACAAATTTCTAGAAAAATATAACCTTCCAACACTGAATGAAGAAGCAGAAAGCTCAAACAGACAGATAACAACTGGTGAAGTTGAAGCAGTAACAAAAAACTCCCAGCACACAAAAACCCTGGACCAGATGATTTCACAGGAGAATTTTACAAAATATTTAAGGAAGAGCTAGCCCCTGTCCTTCTCAGACTATTCCAAAAAATCCAAGAAGAGGGAACACTCCCAAACTCTTTTTATGAGGCCAGCATCACCCTAATCCCAAAATCAGATAAAGACCCTACAAAGAAAGTAAACTACAGGACAATATCACTGGTGAACATCGGTGCTAAAATCCTCAACAACATACTGTCAAACTGCATCCAGCAATACATTAAAAAGATCATCCACCATGATCAAGTGAGATTCATCCCACAGATGCAAGGATGGTTCAATATTTACAAATCAATAAACGTAATACATCACATAAACAAAAGGAAAGACAAAAATCACATGATCATATTAGATGCGGAAAAAGCATTTGATAAGGTACAGCATCTATTTCTGAAAAACGCTCAGCACAGTGGTAGTACAGGGGGCCATACCTCAGCACAATAAAGGCCATATATAAAAAACCTACAGGCAACATCATACTCAATGGGCAAAAACTAAAAATTTCCCACTAAGATTGGGAACAAGACAAGGATGTCCGCTTTCACTGCTTCTGTTCAACATATAGTATTGGAAGTCCTAGGCACAACGATCAGACAAGAAAAAGAAATAAAAGGCATCCAGATTGGAAAGGAAGAAGTAAAACTGTCATTGTTTGCAGATGACAGGATAGTGGACATAGAAAACCCCATAGACTTCACCAGAAACTACTCGACCTAATAAGTGAATTTGGCAAACCAGTGGGATACAAAGTCAATATTCAGAAATTGAAGGCAGTTTTGTACACCAGCAATGAAATATCAGAATCAGAAATCAGGAAAAAACAAATCCCCTTTGCTATAGCAACAACAACAACAAAAAAGTACCTAGGAATAAACCTAACCAAGGAGGTAAAAGACCTGTACACAGAAAACTATACAACACTGAAGAAAGAAATTAAGGAAGACACAAATTAATGGAAGCATATACCGTGTTCATGGATTGGAAGAATTAACGTCATCAAAATGTCCATACCACCCAAAGCAATTTATAGATTCCATGCAATCCCTATTAAAATACCAATGACGTATTTCACAGATATAGAACAAACATTCAAAAAATTTACATGGAACCATAAATGACCCAAATAGCCACAGCAATTTTGAGAAAGAGAACAAAGTAGGAAGAATCACAATACCTGACATCAAGCTATATTACAAGGCCACTGTAATCAAAACAGTCAGGCACTGGCATAAGAACAGACACATAGATCAATGGAACAGAATAGAGAGCCCAGAAATAAACCCATGCCTCTACAGTCAATTAATATTTGATAAATGGGGCAGAAGCATAAAATGGAGTAAAAATAGCCTCTTCAACAAATGGGGTTGGGAGAGCTGGACAGCCACATGCAAAAAATTGAAATTTGACCACCGACTTACACCATACCCAAAAATAAACTCAAGATGGATAAAATCTTAAATATAAGGCCGCGACACCATAAAAGTCCTAGAGGAGAACATAAGCAGGAAACTCTCAGATATCCTACACAGCAATATTTTCACTGATATGTCCCCTAGAGCAAGGCACATAAAGGAAAGAATAAACAAATGGGACTTCATCAATATAAGAAGCTTCTGCACAGCTAAAGGAAACATCAGCAAAATGAAAAGGGAACCAATTGTATGAGAAAATATATTTGCCAATGATACCGTGGACAAGGGTTTGATCTCCAAAATATTAAAGAGCCGACACAACTCCACTCCAGGAAGACAAAGGACCCAATTATAAAATGGGCAAAGGACCTGAACAGACACTTCTCCAAGGAGGACATACACAGGGCCCAGAGACATATGAAGGGATGCGCAGCATCACTGGCCATCAGAGAAATGCAAATTAAAACCACAATGTGATGCCACTTCATACCGGTCAGAATGGCCATCATAAACAAATCAACAAACAACAAGTGCTGGCCTGGTTGTGGGGAAAAGGGAACCCTAGTCCACTGTTGGTGGGAATGCAGACTTGTATAGGCACTGTGGAAAACAGTTTGGAATTTCCTCAAAAAGCTAAAAATGGAACTGCCTTTTGACCCAGCGATTCCACTGCTGGGATAATACCTGAAGAATCCCAAAAGACCAATTCAAAAGAACCTATGCACCCCAATGTCCATAGCAGCACAATTTACAATAGCCAAGCGCTGGAAGCAACCTAAGTGCCCATCAATAAATGAGTGGATCAAAGAACTACGGTACATTTACACAATGGACTACTATGCATATGAAAGAAAGAAGGTGCTCCTAACCTTTGTGACAGCATGGATGGAACTGGAGAGCATTATGCTAAGTGAAACAAGCCAGGGGGTGAAAGACAAATACCATATGATCTCACCTATAAGTGGAACCTAATCAACAAAACAAACAAGCAAGAAAATATAATCAGCAACATTGAAAGAAAAAGCAAACTGACAGTAACAAGAGGGAAGGAGGGAGTGGGTAACAGAGAAAAGAAGTGGAAAGGTCAAATCAAGGAACATGTATAAAGGACCCACGGATGAAGCCAAAGTGGGGAAGGATTAAGGGTGGGAGGTGGGGGTGGGTTGGGGCAGGGGAACGTGGTGGTGGGAAAATGGAGACAGATGTATTTAAACAGTAATAATAAAAAGAAATTCTTGTATAAAAAACAAAAATAGATAATAAAATTTTTTTGCCTCCAAAGCCTCTTGGCTAATTCTGATGATTAGTATAAATAATCTATAATCTCATTTTTGGGGAATGGAGGTTTAATTATATACAAAGGATATTGAGGGAGGGTATTTGCTCTTCTGAGGGAGACAAATATAGGTAAAATTAAATATACTAAGACAACTCCTAGAGACAAGTGAAACAAAAAAATATATTTGAGAGTAGCAAGTGTTTTTACTTATTTATTTATTTTTTGTTTGTTTCTATTTCCATCACAGTATGGAGCAATAAGTTTCTAGAAACCAGAGAACAGACTTCATTTAATTGCCCAAAATTGGAAACCCCGGTGAAGGGGAAGAGGCACGGCTGGGTTGCAGGCCTGGCCCAAACTGTGGCTGAGAACTGAGAGCCACATGATTTTTTTGAGGAGACTGTGGACAAGATCAGCATCTGTGAAAAGTGATGAAAGAGGGGAAAAACTTGGCCATTTACTGTCATTTTTATGACTGAGGGGTTCCTGAGTGATGCTTTCTTTTCATGCATTAAATTTTTCTTTGTCAAAATTTCTAAATGAACTATTAGGAACCCTGCCTCTTATTTTTACCTTAACAACTGATCTTCCAGACCTGATTTGGTTACAGTGAAATTGATGATGGTAACTTTAATGCACACCTAGAAAAGAAGCATACAGCACATTAAAATTACTCTATGATTAATTCAGATTGATAATATAAGAAGTGTATTCTTTATTAGAACAGGGCTCATTATTACCCAGCTGGATGTATCTCAAGTTTAATTGTGAACATACCCAGCCACACCCAAACACACCAAGCATACTACGTTTTACAAAATCTTAATATAATTTTCCCCGCCAGCACGGTGACATTCTGTTCCTCAAATGCTTCAGTTACAGAAGAACCAGCAAATGGCTAAAAAGAGGTAGGCCTATGGAATCAATTACTTGGGTTCAAATTCCAAGTGCACTTTTTACTAACATACGATGTTGTATAAGCCATTCACTCATCTGAGCTTTAGCTCTTCATATTTGAAAATTGGGGTGCTAATAAGAACTCATTATGTATTTGTGAGGACCAATTGAGGTAATAAAATCACTTAGTTACAGTAACTTGTATATAGGATGTCCTAGTAAAAACGAGGATATTATTGATAATACAGCTTTATACATTTTGTCTTATCATAATATAGTTTTTAAAGATTTTATTTATTTACTTTTAGGGAGAGGGGAAGGGAGGGAGAAAGAGAGGGAAACATCAGTGTGTGAGAGATACATTGATTAGTTGCTTCCCACACGTCCCCAGCTGGGGACCTGGCCTGCAATCCAGGCATGTGCCCTGACTGGGAATTGAACCAGCGACCTTTCAGTTCACAGGCCAGTGCTCAATCCACTGAACCATACCAGCCAGGATCATCATAATATTTTTTTATGAACAATTATTGCTATAATACAATATTCTGGCATTTGAATAAGTCAACAGCAAAAAGAATAAATATAGTAAGACTAGATGTTTGAATGACATACATTTTACATGTTATTATTTTAATCTGCACAACAAATTCTTGAAGTAGTAGAATGATTACCTACAGTCACAGAGCTAGGGTTGGGTAAGGTGTATGATGCTCCCTCTCAGAAGTTAACTAACTGAAAAATCAAAGATTGTAAGTTGGCACCTTGGTCACTTTCCTAAACTCAGAAATGGAACTTTGGACATGCACTCTGGCAGTGGCTTTGCAATTAAATCCCTTGAGTCTGACACAGGAAACCCTGGCCTTATTCAGGAAGTGTGTTGATTTCATCCCACCTGAACACATCTATGAAGACAGGCTAGGGGAAAGTGAGTAACTAAATGGAAAACGACGACACTATTTGAAGGGATATATTTAAAGGTATTTTTAAAAGTGTGTGTTGGGGGCGTGGTGAGGGGGTTGGCGAGAAATAAAGTTCTGATTTGTGAAGTCCCTTCCCTAACTGCCTGTTACAGTCCTATTAGAGAAGGGGAGCCCTGCTGGCCCGGGAAGACCCTGTGCAGCTGTGCCTGGGGCTGTGGGGTGGGGGAGGGGGAGGAGAGCCCCTCGGAGCCCCTTCTGGGGAGGGAGAAAGTCCCAGCTGCCTGCATTGCTGTTGCGCCTGTCCTGGGTCCTGCAGCACAGGAGTAGAGGTTCTTCTGGGGCCTATCACCATTCAGGGACGTGTGCATGGAAGCGGGGTTCACACAGCGCCCTCAAACAGCCTGAGAGCACAAGGAAGGGGACAAGATGACTTCTCCCCCAGAGCTCCAAACACAGACACACTGGGCATTTGAACTGTGATTCTCTGATGCTGTCAGTCACCAGAGTTTCCAAGCAGACAGCCTATTTGTTTGGGGCTCGATGCTGGGGGTATCTGTGCACTTAAACATTGACAGCCCACCCCCTTTTCATACACTCTCAGTTAAACTCTGATTCATGTATCAGCCACAACAAGAGGACACGAATGGCCTTGTGCTGCAGGAGGGAGAAGGGGGTGGTGCCCCTGATGCGAGCAGCAGCCGGGGACCAGGGAGACAGTGAGAGGGCTGAAGCGGAGTGCGGGGCAGTGAGGCAGCACCTGGGGACTGAGCAGGGGGGGTTTGAGTCCCAACTAGACGGCCAGCAGGAGGGTGATTGGAATCAGAATCAGAACTCAGAAAAGAAGAGTGGAGGGTGATGGTAGGAAAGGAGTTCTGGAGAAGAGGGAGCTGGGAGAGAGTTGCTCCCTTTGGCTGGGAATCCACCACACTTCAGAGACCCATCCCACCATAATGATCCATTCAGCCTGGGAATTCCAGACCCACAGCTCATACCTCGGGCAGGTAGTGCGGATTTGGCAATTTGGTTGTCATATAAAACCTAAAATTTTTATCATAATCAATGTCTGAGTCTCCAAGGTGAATGAGCAGTCGTCCACCACTTATGAAAGTCTGTTTCAAAAGAATGGGTTCTAGAGCTGGATCCAAGGTTTCTCTAAGCTTAAAAATTAAAACAAAAGTACAAAGAACAACACATTAAAATGGATGATATCACAGGCTTTGCTGCAAGTCTCCGCGGTTCCCTGCCTCACCAGTGTTAGATGCACCCGGAACTTATCCCTCCCCCCGGCCAGCTGCTCAGATCCAGCCCTTTGCCGCTGCTCCGCTGCTCCGGTACCACGCAGCCAGAACTGCCTCCAGGCCTCGGAGGCCGCCATCAACTGCCCGATCAGCCTGGAGCTCCGTGCTTCCCACATCTACCTGTTTGTGTCTTACTACTTTGACCTCTGTGATGTGGCTTTGAAGAAATTTGCCAAATATTTTCTTCACCAATCTCATGAAGAGAGGGAACATAGTGAGAAACTGAAGCTATGGAACCAACGAGGTAGCTGAATCTTCCTTCAGGATACCAAAGAATCAGACCATGATGACTGGGAGAATGGGCTGCATGCAATGGTGCGTGCATTACACTTGGAAAAAAGTGTGAATCAGTCACTTCTGGACTTGCACAAGCTAGCCACTTAAAAAATGACCCCCATGTGTGTGGCTTCATTGAAACTCATGACCTGAATGAGCAGGTGAAATCCACAAAGAATTGGGTAACCTTTTAACAAATCTGCGCAAAAGGAGGGTCCCGAATCTGTCATGGCAGGGTGTCTCTTTGACAAGCACACCCTGGAAGATGATGACGAGAGCTCAGCCTTAGGCCACAGGGTGACATCTCCGGTCACCATATCAGTGTGAGCATGTTGGAGTTATCTTCACCTTTTCCATAACTTGTACCAAGTCATCTTGTGTTCTTTCATCTGCACCCTTCCTTCAAATAAAGTATTTGGTACTCCTGCTCCTCCCTACCCCTCAAATGGATGACATTAACTTCGCAAAATTTCTTAGGCCTCAATTTACTTTGAACAAGCAGTTTTTCAGTGATCATATGGATATTTCGTTATGTTCACGCACTACCTCTAACAGTGTACATTTTCCAGTGATTGTTTTATCAATAGCCTAAGGAAAGAAGAACATGTGAAGGCAATGCATTGTTCATCCCCACGACGAGGAAGCTAAGAAAGGAGAGTCACTGCAGGATGATCTCTCAACAGGCCCCAGACAAAAAGACCTGTTCACTTTTGCAGTTGTTGCAAGTGAAGAATTGGCAGCCTACAGCTTGCTCTTCAAATCTGGCCCTCTGCGGCCTGTTTTTGTATAGCTCTTGAGCTAAGAATGGCTTTTACCTTTTTAAAGGGTGGTAAACACAAACAAACCAACCTCCAAAACAAAACAAGACAAAAAGAAGAATATTTGTTCAGAGAATGTGCGTACAGAGACTGCTTGTCTCTTGAAAAAGCTAAAATACCTGGCTCTTTACAGAAAAAAATTTGTGGACCTCTATTATATGAGACAGTTATTTTTTCCCCTCAAAGCAAATCTGATTAATGGTAAGAACTTGAACAATCAGACATTGCCAACAGACCCCCATGACAAACATCTTTATGTCAGCCTGCATGTGATGGGGGCCCAAGGCCAGGAACTATCACAATTTGATTTTAATTGGTAGTTACAAATTTATTTCCCACTGTGACATGGTACCCAAGCATGCAAACTCTTACAGGTTTATGAGATAAAATTTCCCTTACTACTCATGATACAATTTTGTACTTTTAAAATTCTGTTCTATTTCATTAAAAAATGCTGATTGAGATTGACTAACTAGATTTCACACACATATGAGTGGAAACAAGGTTTAAGTCTACCACCCACAAATGTAGAAAGCAGCTGGGTGTATAATGCTAATGACTCCAAGTCACAGGAAGCAGGAGAGGCCGGTGGGTCAGAGTGTCCTGTTCCTGGCAGGGCCCTGAGCACCGAGCTACAGGTAAAAGCCTCTGCCGGTCCAGGGGCAGATCATCGCAGAGAGCCTTTTGTCCACTGCCACGGGAGGAGAAATCCCCTCAGGACCTCCTATGCTATGAAGTAAGCGGAGTTTAAGAATCCAGTATAGGCCTAACATAACTATGCCCAAGGTTTTGAGAGAACTTACTCTCCTGTGACTTCAGGGTTTGAATGGGGACCTAGGACCCATTACAGAACCTTACCTCTAGGGTCAAGGCCAGAAGCCACACATGGAAGCTTCTTGTGCTCTTTGTAGCTTGAGTTGGAAGTATGGTAATTTACTGTGGATTTCGTAGACAGTCAAAGCTGCTCAGTTTATTTAACCATACTGTGCCTCAGTTTCCTCACAGGTAAAATGGGATAATAGTAGTAACTACCTTGGGAGGTTGCAGTGAGGATTAAAGAATTAGTATACATGAAATACCAAGAACTGAGTCTGGCATGTAGTGAGCGCACAATAAGTGGTAGCTGACGCTAACAGCGATTATTGTTCCAGGCAGCATGCCAGTACCTTAGCTCAGCTGCCCCAGTCAGTGGGCTTTCCCGAGCTCCTCAGCATGCCACCGTAGCAGAGGTACTTCCAGGCGTGGTAGGCAGAGGCTGGAGGCTCAGCTCATGGCCCACGCTTTCACACACTCATTCTTTTCTAATACAAGTCGAATGTTAAATTAGATAAATAAACCGCTACCACTGACAGGCACTTCTGTACCTAAGGCCTTTGCATACTCTGTCCCATTTGCCTGGGAAACCCTTCTCCCTCAGCTCTTCACATGTCACAGTTCACATGTTACCACCTGTAGCCATGCATCCAAATTCATTTCCCCCCACCCACCTTAATGGCCAAGTTAGCACTGGGCTTGCCCCTTTAAAGCCCTTACCACAAGTTCTCTTCCTCCCCTTCTCTCTAATTTGTTCTCTCTTTTCTCTGCTTACTGTCTTCGTCCCCAACTAGACTGTAAGCTATTGAGGCAAGAACCACATGTGTACAGTTTGCCATTCATTCTCAAGTAACGTGTGTTGAATGCATGAGCAATTTCAAAAACATCCGTTCTCAGAGTGATTCTGAAGAAATGAAGTATTTAAACTCCATAAACATCCTTTAAAAAAAATATCAAAAGCTCATTGTTACCACATCACTTAATCTAATTCTGACCTTGTATCTAAGTCGAAAACAATGTTTCTCCCCTCGGAACTGTCTTGCCGGCTTCACATCACTGGTGTGTGTGGACAGCCCCGGATGGCACTACTGCTGTGAATTTTCAGGGCAGCTAACCGTGCACAGCCATGATGAGGCCCGAGAATCAGTGGTGTCAGAAAACAGAGCACATCCCAATCTGTTTAATCGACAGATTGCTCCCAATGTGCAAAGGAGGGAGGGTATTGTTCAAGAAGCAAATCAATCAGTTTGACAAATGTGAACATGGACCTGACTGGCATCTTTAGCATGATGCAGGTATGGTGTGTATGGGAATCCAGATGTGATCTGAAAGCTAGGAACTCGCATGGGAAAATAAAAGTGAAAAGCAAACCTCTTCCAGTAAGACAGGTAAACCAAGTCGGATTGAATTTTCAAGTGTGCGTAAGAAATTACTATCCGTAAGCTTAATGATCTTTAAACCTCTTTTGCTTTCCTTATTCTTTATCCAACGGTTTGCCTGTATGAGAAAGCACAGAGCAGGACATTGCTTTAGAGTTTTATAAATGGCTGGAAGGTGAAAGTTTTTTGAGTAAAGTTTAGAAATTTTGTTTAACCTAGAAACAATTTTGAAACTCGGAGGCCGCCATCAACTGCCCGATCAGCCTGGAGCTCCGTGCTTCCCACATCTACCTGTTTGTGTCTTACTACTTTGACCTCTGTGATGTGGCTTTGAAGAACTTTCCCAAATATTTTCTTCACCAATCTCATGAAGAGAGGGAACATGCTGAGAAACTGAAGCTATAGAACCAAAGGTTAAAAAAAAAAAAGATAAACTAAAATAAAATAAAATTATCACCCCCCTACAAATAAAAACACATTTTAGATCTGTTTGGGATTTTTCCCTTTTATTCAAATTTGGAACAAATGATGAAAAGACCCACCTAGGAAAAAAAGCCCATGTTTCTGCTATTCAAGCCTATCTTTCTGCTTTCACAACTGATCCTTTTCCTAACCCCACTTAGTGCAATCTGAACCATGGGCTTAGTAGTCAGCTAGTGAGATTCTATGAATTATAGGCAGGCTGGCCTTAAAATTCACCAGACCTTTACTTCATTTTGACTCTTTAGGCCTTTTAGGAACAAAGACTGAGTTTCTGCTCGCACAAAAAATAGAAAAATAATGGTCAATCCCCTAAGCAAATCCAATCAAAATTAAGTACGCAGAGCACGTGGATGCTTCTCTTTTCTACATCCACAAGAGGAGGGACTTGGGGTAGAAGACTGTACACTCCCCCTAGGTCTGCATCCCCGAGATCTCATTAGTCTGTTCAAATCCACTTGTAGAATTTGTAATAGACAGCACACTATATTAGGCAGGGTTAACAAGCTGCTCTTTATTTGAAGAAGCATTTGTTACATACCTGATCTTGGGGATCAATCATCAAAGGCCATCGTCTCCCCTGAGTAACCAAAATGCCATTTTCTGTTGATATCATGTCACGGGGCAGCCCATCAGTATTCCACTGCCGTATTTCATAGGGATCGCCAAGAATGTTGATGAGGCTGAAGGAAGGATTAATTGGGATTCCCAGAGACTGACAGTCCTGGATCCAACACTCTATCAACTGTGGAAGAAGGAAAGCTTACTTGTATAGAACAGAGACCTTCAGTAAGTAAGGACACACAGAAAATGTCGGGTTAGCAATAAGTGCCACCAGGCTCCACAGGCATCCTGGCATCAGAGCATGGGGCATAGGAAGTGGACTAAAATCAGGAGACCTGGGTCCTAGAACTAATACTATTAATGGGTTGTGGCTTTGGACATGTCACCACCCTGTCCGGACCTCCATTTTCTCATGTGTAAATGACAAGGATTGTCACAGTAGTCTTCAACGAAATGTGTGTTGTCCTTGGGAGAGTCTGGAAGCACGTGGAGAAGCTCGGGTTGTCACAATGACCATGGGAACTACAAGCAATTAGTAGATGGGGAGAGGGATGTCGGCATGTCACCCCCTTCAATGAGTGGTATAGCCTTGCACCACAGAGAACTGTCTGTCTCCCATTGGCACCAGATGATCCCTGAGCCCCTGTAGAGCCTTCGAGTCCTATACCAACTAGGTTTTGTAACACAAGGAAGAAGGTGAAACATTTTTAGGAAGGCCTTTCATTAAAATGGCTTGAAAATCACTCTGGATAATTTAGAGTCCTGCTCCTTCCCATTGCCTAGCCTTTGAAGCAGCCCCACCGTTTCAGGACTCTCTGTCCTGGCTGATTTTAGATGCCACGTCTGATCGTAATAGTAGGGGATGCCCTGACCCTTTTGCTTCCCCCAGGTTCTTGTGCTGTGTAAGTAAGTGATGAATAAATTTCCAAGGCAGGGAAGGAAAGGAGGAATGTGTTAAGGAAAGACTAGGAGTAGACCATCACTGGCCGACAGGAGCAGTGAAGGATTGTGGATGTATAAATAAATTTTCATGATGGAGAAACTCCACAGTGAACAGTCTCCATTTAAATTAGAAAACTGATCCCTCTCCACCTTCCCCTGCCAGCACAGTTTCAGTGGCTTCTCGCCACTCCTTACAGAGGCAAGTTTACTCACCAACTGCCTATACTGGGCTGTGAAGGCTCCGTAATAAGCTACACAGGCCGCTGCTATGAATACGTTCCCGATGATATTTGATATCTCCTCATTGAATTTCTGGATGGTTTCTTCCCATCGAACTTGCTCATCTCCTAATGCAGCCGTCAGCTTCCCAGCACGCACCAGACGTGCCTTTGTCAGGGCCATGGTCTTTGCTAGAAAATTTTAAGAAAATCAGATTATGTTATTTAATATTTTCCTAACATATAAGATGTTTATTCACCTGCTTCTGTTTATAGCAGAATTAGCATTATTTAATTACTCTGGCTGAAGATAGCACTCTCTCTGTGCCCTTGTGGTATTTATTTTCTGAATCAAATTCATGTGTTGCTTTGTGTTACAATGCAACATGCCCCAACAAGCCCTTTTCATATGTAAGAGTTGAATATATACAATATTCCAGTTCTTCTAATTTTATACTGGAAGGCCCTAAATGCAACAGTCTAATGGAAATATGTTCTACATCTTGAATGAAAGCTGAGATTTGACTGCCTTAAAACTCTTTCCACTTTTGAAAATCAGGCATTTCCTGACCAAAATACATTTTATGAGTTACTTACCCAGACTTTCTTTCTCATTCACACTTTTGTCATATTCATCTTGTAAGGCCTGTATTTGATCTTCTACTTGTTTTAGTAATGCTCGCTTTTCTTTCAGAGTAGCCATAGTAACATCAAGTTCCGCCTAATAAAATAAAATAAATATTAATAGGCCCCAAAATAAGGTCAAACTTACCCATTTATAATACATATTTTTAAAAAGTAGGACTTATGTTCCCTTTTTCATGTCCTTAAAGATTTTGGTATAATATAGAAAATTAAAACAAATATCAAAATGAATAAACTAAGAGCAGAAGCAAAACTGATTAAAAGAAAACAAAAGCAAAGCCCAACCAAATAGATCATAGAAGGAATAGAGAAACAGATTCCTTCAGCATTTGGGGTGAATTAGTTACTACATTGGATTATCAACTTTAAATGATGAAACAAATGAAATATTCATGTAATAGTGAAAACTGATCTTTCCTAACTAGTTCTCTGCAGCAGGGATATGCAAACTATGGCCTACAGGCCAGCTCCAGCCTGCTGCCTGGTTTTGTGTGGTTTGTGAGCTAGTGGTTGGGAAAAAAAAAATCAAAAGAACAATATTTCATTACACATGATAATTACATGAAATTCAAGTTCCAATGTCCATAAATAAAGTTATACTGGAACACAGCTATGCTTATTTATGTATGAATTGCTGATGGCTGTTTTTATGGTGCAAGGGCAGACTTGAGTAACTGCAAGAGACCTTATAGCCAGCAAAGCTGAAAATACTTACTATTTGATTCTTTATAGAAAAAGTTTACCAACTTCTGCTCTATAGCCTCAGTTATTTCAGTAACCTGCTGCACTAAATGATCATTCTCTGTTCTGCTTGGGACCTCACTTTGGGCTGCAGATTCTGCTGGTTTTCATAACCTCAGATGGCACAATCAAGGGTGGGAGTATTTAGAAAATAAAAACATAGAGCATCACCCTGGAGCTAAAAGGGATCTCAAAGATGATATAGGCAATATGGATATGCTAAGAACTCATTTTCCTTTTATGTTAGAAGAGAGCTGATTTTAAAGGTCATTTCTAAAAAAATAATCCTTGCCAGCTATTTTTTATGTATTGCATCAGGTCACAGTGGCATGACAAAGGGAGCTTGAATTATCATGCCTTTAATTCTATAAAATATTGCAACACAGATAACATACCTGTGCAGCCCGGAGTTTTTGTCTCTTTGGTTCAACTTCTTTGAGTACCCGAGAGTACAGATCCATCGCTCTTACCCACATGCACATGGATTTACATGCTTTGGACACTTTCTCTACTTTTTCAGGCACAAAATCAGGATTATTAATGTACTTTTGAAGCTTTGCCAATATTTGAGGCTTTATGTTTTCCTTATCATATTCTAAAAGTCTCCTGAGAAAGTTAGAGTCACCAAGAAGTTGCTTTGCTGTTGGCCAATCAGGCCTGAAAGACAGACATGGTAAGTTAGTAGTAACTGTAATAAAGTAATATGAGAACAAAAGAAACATATTACTTTGAGAACATTAAGATATTATCCCAATAAGTGGATAGGTTTAATCTCAATACTATAATCCCAGCACTTGGTAATTATGCACACCACAATTTATGGGTAGATAAGTAATTGGATGACTAATGTTTCATACTACCCAATTTTGACAGAGAAAGAATTACAAAATCATAGAGTTTTAGAAATGTACGGCATTATAGAAATAATAATTTTATTTTTAAAATACTTCAGGCACTCACATTTTAATCTTGTTTTCCTTAGCTTAGATTATTAAAATCTCCTGCCAGGACACTATAATCACCTTCTAACTGGTTTTCTGTCTCTCAGTTAATCTTGCCTCCTTGTCAACTTTCACCAAATTGGTTTTTCTCACATGAAAATCTGATTATGTTAAAAACCTGAAAATGGTTCTCAGTCCCCAGTGGCCAAGGCTCTCCATCTGTGCTTTGCAGAGCTTCCAGGCCCCCACTGGGGAGCAGGCCAGAGAGCAGTAGGGAAGCCTGGCATGGGGGTGCTCTAGGCCCTGTTCGCTTGCTTTGATCAGTTTTATATAAAATAGTTTCCTATAAAATAATTTTTATCTGGAAAAAAAGAAAGTTTGAAAACTACATACCTCCAAGAATCTCCACGATGAAATCCGAACTGCTCAGACCTTTCATGATATAATCACAGCCCTCCTGCCCAGCCCATCCCACCCCTTGGGCATCAAAGGTCCCTGGGCTCTATCCATGCTCCCACTCTCTGTCTCTCAAAACACCCACTCATGTCTCCCTGGGGCACTATTATCTCAGATTCCTAGTACTATGCAACTTTTTCATGTCTTGACATTAATATTTTTCATGTTTGTCTCCCCAGTAGACTGTATGTACCTTGTAGGGAAGAACTTTATCCCTGCTATCATCTAGCACAAAACAGATGTTCAAAAAAAATGCTTGTTGAATTGATTTGTTGAATGGCTGACCAAATCAATGAGAGGGCAGAGAAGAGAATGAAAACTGAGAAAAACAGCAAAGAAATTCCATCAGGGTTTTGGCAATAGATGATTCTGAATTACTCACTTGGCATTTAAGAGAATGGAAATTGCTTCCATAACAGTCATGACCAGATCTGGGGGCTTTGTGAAAACTCTAATTTCAGATATATCTGCTTTATCTAAGGAATCCAGTGCTTTATTGGCAGCATCAAGTGCAGGTAGAGCTTCTTCAAGGTCTCTTTGAGCATCATCAGCTATTGCTTGGGTTTCTTCAGCTTTCACTTTTGCCACTGCTTCATCTTCTTGCACAACACTACGGACCTACCCATTGAAAGAGGACTGCTTAAGTGGTCTCAATATTTGAATTAAAAACCAGTAATAATGAGTCACATTTGGTTTAGACCAATGATGAAAGAGGATTAGCTCTACTGAATTTTTCCCTCTCCTATGTCTGTTTCATGCTATGTTGATATAATAATGGAGAAAAAGTTATTAGAATAAACAGTTCCTCCTAGGAGAAGAATAGGTGCTTTATATTTGTAAGTTTCACTTTTCTCACAACTCTGTCTATACCACTCCTTGGGTTCACTCATTTTCAGGGACAAAATCAAGATTGATTAATGGAAGGGAGATGGTTTACAACCTAAAAGCATTGCTCACTCTATCAGTTATTTTAAAGACATGCACAATTAAAAAATTCAATCATTTGTCTTTGTATATAAGTGCTCAGTTGGTGACCAAAGCTTTCTCACCCACAATGCCAGGTTGCTCAGTGTACCTGATCGGCATTCTCTTGATCCACTGCCAATTTGTCCATCAGGGCTTCCACATCTTGTGATTTTGTTAAAAGAACAGGTTCTAAAGCTGAAAGATCTAATTTCATTTTATCTACTAGTACGTTTGTTTCTAGTAGCTTGGTGAGACCATTCTTCACCCGCTCACGTGCCTAGATGACAATGAAAATATTTATTATAATGAGTATTATAAACTATAAGTTTACTGGCATCTCTTACTCATGTAGTAGAATTTTACATCTGCAGAATTGGTATAGTAGTTTGTAATACTTAAAATTGTGAATGTAAAAAAATCTTTAGGTAACAGAACTCCAGGAAAAGGCCGTGACAGATTCACCACAGAAGGTCTAGATCCATGCCGTCTGGCCTCTCACTGAGGACCCACGTTGTGCTATTTTTATTTTCTGTGGTATCCTGGTAACATGCTGAATGAATGAGGGACAAGTTTAGATAGAAATTCCTGGAGGTCATAGCTGTGAGAACTGTGAGAAGAGAAAAATCCCGAGATGTCCTAAATTAAATTATAGCAGACTGGAAGGTGGGAGGAAGAGACAAGGAAAGTTAATCAGTTAGTAACTGTGGATCTTAACTAACAAAAGACTGCTGGTATTTCTGAATGTCTGTTGAAACTTTTAATCAATGTCTATGTGGATATTTCAGCAATTATCTAGCCGGCCACCAGGCACCAGCGTATTTTGCTTATGCATGAACATTCTGGACTGTTATCCACAGCCATCTGAAAGCATCAAATACTTCTTGATGCACAATTCACCTATCCCAGAACTCTCCCAGCTTCCCTTTCCCCAACCCCCTTATCTATAGCCAATGTAAAATCTTTCTCAATAACTTATATCTTTCTTCCCCGAACTCCTCGTCTGAAAGAGTCCTGTAAGCCCCAGGACGGCGGACACATTGTTTTCTCCATCCAGCCCTGCTGCTGGTGGTTTAGACTGCATGTCCCAGGACTTGGTCCTTTTTTCTGGCTAGCATGTGGCTCAATAGAACCTTCCTTTCAAGACAGCTTTCAACCTTGAAAGTTTTTTTAAACACTTGTTTCCTCAGGATGATCAGCAGGGCTGAGAACCCCCAGGGAGACAGTGTACTTCACTTTGTTTAGTGGATCTAAGCCCTACTTCCCAGTGGCTGGAAACTTGTAATGAGGGTCAAAGGGGTAGTATCTGGTAGAGAAGGCACATAGGAATAACATTTTTGAAGGCGAGTCAGAAAGTTTGACTCAAATTGTCAGGTTCCAAAAATATCTGTCAAAAATTTTTACATTTAGCAGGTTAAAATTCACTGAAAAATATTTAAAATATATAAATGGTAAATGCTTCCATTTTTATTGTGTTAAAAAATTTTAGGTCATGTTATTAGGCTGATGATGATGATGGTGATGGTGGTGGTGGAGGAGTCAGCCACTATTTTCTGAGTATCTCATATGCATCAGATCATATACTAAGCACTTCACAAACAGTCTTACTTAAATCCCACAAGAATCCAAGAAGTAGATATAGATATTTTTAACCTGATTTTCTTTTTCTTTTCTTTTCTCGGCCCTACTGGGCTCTGGGTTCTGTGTATTTTTTTTTTAAAGACTTTATTTATTTATTTTTAGACAGGGGAAGGGAAGGAGATAGAGAGGGAGAGAAAAATCAGTGTGCGGTTGCCTCTCGAGCACCTCTCGCTCGGGATCTGGCCTACAACCCAGGCATGTGCCCTGACTGAAAATTGAACCAGTAACCCTTTAGTTCACAGGCCAGCGCTCAATCCACTGAGCCACACCAGCCAGGGCTGATTTTCTACTAAAATTTAGAGAATTTATAAAATGTGTTCAAGGTTGTGTAGGCAGAGCATAGGTTTTACATAGTCTGCCTGACACCAAGGCCTTCACTCTTGATGGGAAAAATGGGCTCATTACCAAAATCCCATCTCTGTTGCTTAACAAAAGTTTTCCTTCTTATTAAATAGAGCAGAGATGACTCGTTTTCTGCTTAACATCAGGATGGAGAGGGCTTCAGCAGGTAAGGTGGCAAAATCTTCCACTGATTCTGTCAACAGTTTTGAGTTCAAGCAATAAAAAAAGTTTTTTATTGATAATATTAAACTTACTGACACCAACTGCTTCCTTTTCTCACTGAGCATAGTTAGATAGAGATTGATGAGCTCTAAGTAAGAGGTGGGCGTGGTGTAGTACCGTCTCCGGAGCTCTGTGTAATAGCGTTCTGCCATATTGGAGACACTTAGGTGAACATTCACGCACATGAGGGAAAGCTTTTCCTTCAATTCATCATTTCCAGTGTCAACATTTGAGAAAAATGTCTTTGATACAGAGAGAAGAGCTTCTCTGGGCCACTGTAAATAAAGAAACAATTTAGAAAATCTGTTGCTCATTTCCCTAATATACAATTTCACAAATAAGAAAAATGTATATTTCTGGAACTTTTCCTTACCTTATCCCCCCTTTCGCCTAGTTAACTCCTACTCATGTCTATGATGTTTAAGAAATTGAATGTCTGTGTACATTAGAGAGGGTCTGGGTCTGCATTTGCTGTCCTCGGCACAGTGAATGGTGCATAGAAATTGTTCAATAATTATTTGTTGATGAATGAATAAATGACTAGGTGTCTCTTGGATAATTCCACGAATAAAATCACATATCTTATGATGACCTCATGTGCTCACTCTGTTTATTATGCCATTTGGAATTCAGGGTCATTATTATTATAATCATTGTTCAGTTCACTTCAACTCCCTTGTTTCTTTGAGCTCACCAGAAACTTAGTCGAATGCAACTTTTTGTTACCCCATGCCTGTGACTGCAGCTGAGCATGGCTGGAGAAAAATACAACCATGCTGGCAGGCCTAACTTTAAATTCATAGCAACTAGCTTGAGCAGGTTCTCAGTGCAGCCCACAAATCCTTCTATGTATTCTAAGGCATCCCTAATGTACTCTACTAAGTATTTTACACCCTGTACTACTTTCTGAGACTGTTAACACTTCCTCTTTCCTCTTCATTCTCAGCTGATGACCTTGATTCCCACATCACTAATGAAAACCAAACTTCAGTGAGCTCCCACCCCCAAATATTCCCATCTACCTGCACCTGTGCTCATACACTCTACGCTCCTTCCTGTCACTCTGGGGTAAATTGTGCATGCTCCCTGCCTATGTCAGCCCCTTTAGTGATGACTCGATTCCATCCCTTCTTGTCTACTCAGAAGCATTGGTTCAACAATGCTTAACTCTGTCTGCTGCACCATAACTATATATATATTTTCTGGATTATTTCCATCAACATGCATGTACTTTTTGTGTTTCTCACTTAAAAATACTTTTCTCTTCACCACACATACCCCTCTAGCTATTACCTACCTCCTGTTATTCATTCGGGACAAAACTTAAAAGAATTGGCAGTAGTCCCCTCTTATCTGTGGGAGATACTTTCCAAGACCACTTTGGGTGCCTATAGCTGCTTATAGTACTGAACCCTATACATACTATATTTTTTTCTTACACATACATACATTTTCACTTACTGGAAGCACTTTAATGGCTTTTTTTTGGCATATCCAAACTGCCAACATCAGTGCTATTGTGCTTTGGGGCCATTATTAAGTAAAATAAGGGCTACTTGAACATAAGCACTATGATACTTTGATAGTGGATCTGACAACTGGGATGGCTACTAAGTGGCTAATGGGTACAGAGCATATAGGGTGTGGATTTGCTGGACAAAGGGATGATTCATGTCTCAGGAAGGACAGAGAAGGATGGTGGAAGATTTCATCACACTACTTAGAATGGCATGCAATTTAGAACTTACAAATCATTTACTCCTGGAATTTTCCATTTAATATGTTTGGACTGAGGTTGACCCCAGGTAACAAACTGGAGGATGACAAATGGCACTGTGGATAAGGTGGCACTACTGTACTCATTATCTCCTGATTCTATTTCTCTTTTCTCTCTTGAACCTTATCTCCCATAATTGCACTGAAAAACCTCTTGTCAAGATCACTGTTAACTTCTACATTGCTAAATTCAAGTCTCTTCCTTCTTTATGAATTCTGTTTTGTCTTTGATAATTTTCATTGTCACCCCTTGCATATGAGTAAATTCTTAGAGGGCTTGAAAGCTAATGCAATTGTACTCCTTTAAAATCAAGCAAGTCTAACTTCTTAAAGAGATACCATGGGAAATCACCAACCTGGACAAACCAGTCGATGGTGCAGCAGTTCACAAGGGATGGGAACATCCGGCATCGGGACCGGAAGGCCTCCCCAACAGGGCTCATGCAGAGAACAATGTGCAACTTCTGACGGATTCTGCTAATAAAGTACTGAAACACCTGACAAAAAAAGAAAAGAGATAATCTCCTGATTTGAAATAAGGATGAAGCAAGAATAAAACTAAGTGTTGGCTAATGCATGTGAGTCTACCAATATCAGTTAAAAAAGTTAGTTAAGTAAGTGTGTGAATTATTTTGTTTAACCTCCATTCCAACCCCTTTCTCTCATGCAGACTAAAAATGACATTTTGCAGACCCCTTTGTACCTAAGGTTCTGGATGTGATCAAGATTCTCACCAGTGTGCTTTTAGGGAGACCCCTTGCGTAAGTGGAGAAGAGTAGTCATATAAGGTTTCACTCTGGGTAGAGGACCAATAGGGGAGAGAGACAGGGTGCAGGCCAACAACTTTTGCAGGTGCAGAGTCTGAAAGAAGTGGCATGGACCTGGAGCCACTATCTCCAGATGCGGCTCCTATTGGAGGACATCATTGAGAGGATGTGGCTGCTGACTGACCCATGAGCTGGACCCATTCCCTTGGCCTTAGATTGCATGCGCTGCCCACTGTTCCCATGGTGGGAGTCATTTCAAGAACAAAGTCTTGAGAGAGCAATGTGTTGTTGAGACTGTCTGGACAATGTTCCATGACTGAACCCAGTTAAGACCTCTATACAAACTTTTAAGATTTTGGTGGGCAGGTGTGGAGAACTACTTATCTTGTAGATGCCCAGGACAAAAGCCCCCTTGCTTATTAAACCTGCTACCTGCCAATCTGGAGTGGTCTGCCTTTCTTCAGTCTCTCCTTGCTCTCTATGTACAGGGACCAATTTCAGATTTTTTTCCCCAGGGAACTCCAAGGTTGCAAACCAATGGCTCCTATTTCAGCTGCTTCTTGATGGGGTGAACGGTGCATGGTGTTGGAGCTGAAGCAGCAGCCCCCTGCATGGTTTAGGGCTTCCTGGCTCAGCAGAAATGGTGCAGCAGAAGCAGCAGCTTCCTTGACCATGGACTTCTACTGTGTGCATTTCATATTCATTCCAAGGAATTCAGCCTGGAATTCCTTTCTTTGGCCCTCCCAATGGCTGTATGCCTTGAATAAAGCCATTTCTGCTTATAGTAGCTGAAGCTGACCCTGCTGTTTTTACCTATAAGCCCTGACTTAGCAGTAGAGGAAATTCTCATGAAAGGACACAGAAAACATGAGAAAAAATGGCCATGAAGTTAAAGAAGGTGTGGAAAGAAAAAAAGTGGGGTTAAAAAAATAGCAGCATATGGACCCCAGAGCAGTGTTGGTGAAATGAAGTGGACAGCAGCTGTGTTGAGAGACGGAGAGAGAGAGACGGAATATGCATTTCTGTTTTTGTTGTGCCATAACCTTGCTGATAAGTAAGGGAGTCAAAAGTACTGGACTCCTCAGGCAGAGCACTGAGAGCCTGTGGAATAAATTTGTGTTTAAAGAAGGATCAGAGAATCCGTCCAGTTTGGAGAAGACTATGACCTCCACGGGGGCAGTAGGGATTCTGCTTTCCACGCACTTCTCTGGGAGGCAGGTGAACTGACGCTTTGAATGCAGGAAATAAAATATCAAGAATTACAAAGGAAATCAATTATATTGAAAAAGGAATTCTAGCCACAGACTTCTTAAGGAGATTTGTGGATCATTTTTAAAAAGGCTAAAACAACAACTTTTTGTTTTATAAAGCCGTATAAACATTCTCACATATCCTACCTCATCCCTATTGCCCTCGGAAATGCCTACTTCTTTTGCTTTTGGTCTGGTGGCTGCTAAAACCTGCTCCAGTTCATCTTTTTCAAATAAATTAGGCACTTCACCTGAGTTTAAGATGTTATTTATATCTTCTAGGAACTCTTCTACTACAATCTATAGAAGAAAGAAGAGTGATCATTATAATTAATTCAACCTTTACCCTCTTCTACCTCCCCCACCCCATTTCCATCTTGTAATCACTATATTGTTGTCCATGTCTATGAGTTTTTCCTTGCTTAACCTTTTCCACCCAGTCTTCTACTGCCTTCCCTTCTGACAGCTATCAGTCTGTTATCTGTATCTCTGAGTCTGTTTCTATTTTGTTGTTAGTTTATTTTCTTCATTGGATTCCACATATCAGTGAAATCATATGGTAATTGTCTTACTCTGACTGGCTTATTTCAAAGCATAATACTCTCCAGGTCCATCCATGCTGTCACAGAAGGTAAGATTTCCCTCTTTTTTACAGTTGAGTAGTATCCCATTGTGTAAAGGTACCACAGCTTTTTATCCACTTACCTGCTGATGGGCACTTGGGATGCTTCCAATTCTTGGCTATTGTAAATAATTCTGCAAGGAACATAGGGGTGTATATATTCTTTTGGGTTTCTTTGGATGTATTCCCAGAAGTGGAATCACTGGGTCATAAAGCAGTTCTGTTTTTAATTTTTTTGAGGAAACTCCATATTGTTTTCCATAGTGGTTGCACCAATCTGCATTTACACCAGCAGTGTATTAGAGTTGTCTTTTCTCCACAACCTCGCCAACACTTGTTTGTTGATTTATGGATGATAGTCATTCTGATAGGTGTGAGGTGATGTCTCATTGTGGTTTTAATTTGTAGTTCTCTGATGATTAGTGTCAGTTCTTTATAAATGTTCAGTAAAGTTCACCAGTGAAGCCATCTGGGAGATTTTTGATCACTGTTTCCCTATCTTTACTAGTAATTTTTCTGTTCAGATTTTCTATTTCTTCCTGATTCAGTCTTGGTAGCTTGTATGCTTTGAAGAATTTTCCATTTCTATAGGTTATCCAGTTTGTTGGTGTATAGTTGGTCATAGTAGCTTCTTATGATTCTTTGTATTTCTGTTGAATCAGCTTTAATGTCTTTCATTTATAATTTTCTTTTAAAAATATGTATGTATGTATGTATGTATTTTATGGAGAGAGGAAGGGAGGGAGGAAGTTTAGGAGAGAAACATTAATGTGAACGAGAAACATTGATTGGTTGCCTCTTGTAAACACCTTGACAGGGGACCAAACCCACAACCTAGGCATATGCTCTGACTGGAAATTGAACTGGCAGCCTTTTGCTTTGTGGGATGATGTCCAACCAACTGAGCCACACTGGTCAGGGCTCATTTATAATTTTCTTTATTTGAGCCCTCTCTTTTTTTTTCTTGGTTAGTATAGCCAAAGATTTGTTAATCTTTTCAAAGAATCAACTCTTAGCTTGGTTAGTCTTTTCTGTTGTTTTCCTACTCTCTATTTTATTTATTTTTACTCTAACCTTTATTATTTTCTTTCTTCTGTTAACTTTGGGATCAGTTTGTTCTTCTTTTTCTAGTTCCTTGAAGTGCAGAATTAGGTTGTTTGTATAAGATATTTCTTAGTTTTTTGCTATAAACTTCTCAAAATTTTTTCTCTCTCCTATAAATTTGCTATATTTTATTTCCATTTATGTTTGTCTCTAGATACTATTTATTTTTAAATACATTTTATTGATTATGCTATTACAGTTGTCCCAATTTTTATCCCTTTGTCGCCCTTACCTGGTACCCCCATTCCCTCCAGCAATCCCCCCATTAGTTCATGACCATAGGTCATGCATATAAGTTCTTTGGCTGCACCACTTCCTATTGTTTTCTTAATGTCCCCATTTTTTTTCCTATCAATTTGTACTTCTTAATCCCTGCATCTTTTCCCACATTCTCCCCCTTCCCCCTCCCAGTCGATAACCTTCCAAATGATCTCCTGAATAATATCTATGGTTCTGTTCTTGTTCTGTTTGTTTGCTTAGTTTTTTAGATTCAGTTGTTGATATTGTGAATTTGTTGCCATTTTAATGTTCAAAGTTTTGACCTTCCTCTTTTACTTGGGCAAGTCCCTTTAACATTTCATGTAATAATGGCTTGGTAATGATGAACTCCTTTAGTTTCACTTTATCTGGGAAATGCTTTGTCTGCCCTTCAATTCTAAATGACAGCTTTGCTGGATAGAGTAATCTAGGTTGTAGGTCCTTGCTTTTCATGACTTTGAATACTTCTTGCCAGCCCCTTCTAACCTGCAAAGTTTCTTTTGAGAAATCGGCTGACAGTCTAATGCGTAGGTAACTCTGCTTTTCTCTTGCTGCTTTTAAGATTCTCTCTTTATATTTAACCTTTGATATTTTAATTATGATGTGTCCTGATATGGTCCTATTTGGGTCCAACTTATTTGGGATTCGTTGTGCTTCCTGGACTTGTATGTCTATTTCTTTCACCAAATTAGGGAAGTTTTCTTTCATTATTTTTTCAAATAAGTTTTCAATTTCTTCCTCTTCTACTTCTCCTGCTGGAATCCTTATTATTTGGGTGTTGGAACATTTGGAGATGTTCCAGAGGTTCCTTATATTATCCTTGTTTTTTTGAATTTTTTTCTTTTTGCTGTCTGATTGAATGCTTTTATCTTCCTTATGTTTCAAATAATTGATTTGATTCTTGGCTTCATCCCCTCCACTTCTGTTCCTTGTAGATTTTTCTTTGTTTCACTTAATGTAAACTTCATTTCTGTCTAGGTCTTTTTTTATGCTGTTGACATACCCAATGAGTTCCTGGAGCACCCTGATAAACATTGTTTTGAACTCTGCATCTAATAGGTTGTTCATCTCCATTTTGTTTAGTTCTTTTTCTGGAGTTTTGTTCTATTCTTTCATTGAGACCATATATCTTTGGCTCCTCAATTTGGCAGCCTTCCTGTGTTTGTTTCTGTGTTATTAGGTAGAGCTGCTTTGAACCCCTATCTTAGTATTGTGGTCTGTTATAGAAAGCACACCTGAAAGTTGTATGGGGTGGAGCCTTAGATATTCACCAGGGTGGGGCAACCCATGTCACCGCTCTGTGGCTCTGTGTAGGGGAGGATTTGGAGAGGGGACAATGCTGCTGCCTGGCCTCTGGAGATTTGTTTGGGAGGAAGCTTTCTCCTGGCACTCACCCATTTGCCAGTCACTTCACTTTCTGCCTGTATGGCACTGGTGCCCTTCCAGATATTGCCCTGGTGCTGAATCCCAGAGTTTTTCCTTGAGGGCAACAAAGGGATGGGTCTGCGTAAGTCCTAAGACCATTACGGATCCTTTAAAAGGAGTCTCCTGGGAATCCTGCAGTTTCTTCTGCAGCCCCATCCCCCACTGGATTTTAGCCAGAAGTTATGGTGACTTATCTTCCTGATACTGGAACCCTGGGCTGGGTGGTCTGGTTTGGGGCTGGGATCCCTCACTACTCATGTATCCCTCCTGATTTTTATCCACCACACATGAATGTGGGACTGCCCATTTGGTCTCCATGCCTCCCTGTGCCACTCTGCATCTCCACACCTTTCCACCTCTCTGTGCATCTCCACATCTTCACCTCTCCTACCCAGTTGGATGAATGTGGCTTCTTTAAATCTTTGGTTGTCAGACTGCCATGTAGGTCAATTTTCTGATAAACCTGGGTGATACTTGTTTTGTAGTCTAGTTGTAAATTTTGCTGTAGTTGCGTGAGGAGGTGAAGCATGTTTACCTACGCCTCTATCTCCTAGATACTTTTTAAATTACCCTTTTAATTTCTTCTTCGATCCATTGGGTGATCAGAAGAGTGTTTTTAATTTCCATATATTTATGTATTTTTCAGTTTTCCTCCTGATATCAATTTTTAGTTTTATGCCATTGTGTCAGAAAAGGTACTTTGCATGATTTCAATCTTCTTGAACTTCTTGACTTGTCTTTTGGCCTAATACATGGTTTAGCTTATAAAATGTCCCATGTGTGCTTGAAAAGAATGTGTATTCTTTTGTTGTCGGATATAATATTCTGCATTTGTCTTGGTCTGTCAGTGGTTTCCTTATTAATTCTATGGATAATCTAGCCATTGTTGAGAGTGGGGTATTCAAGTCCTCAATTATTACTGTATTGCTATTTATTTCTCTTTTAGCTATGTAGTTTTGATTTATATATTTTACTGGTCCATTTTTGGAGGTATAAATATGCATATTTACATGATCTTGATTGATTTATTCCTTTATCATTATGTAATGGCTTTTTAAAACCATTTTTAGTTTAAAGACTACTTTGTCTAAGTATAGCTACTTCTTTTTTTGGATACCACTACTTGAAATATCTTTTCTATCCCTTTACCCTCAGTCTTTGTGTGTCTTCAAGGCTAAAGTGATTCTCTTACAGGTAGCATATCTTGAATCTTGTTTGTTATTGTTGTTGCTTTTAATACACTTAGCCATTCTATGTCTATTGATTGGGGAATTGAAACCATTTATATTTAAGTAATTGATAGGTAAGAACCTACTATTGTTATTCTGTTGTTTTCTGTATGTTTTGTAGGTCCATTGTTCTTGCTCTGTATCCTGCTGGTTTTTGTGTGTTTTTATACATTTTGATATCAGTATGATTTGACTTCTTTATCATGTTCTTTTGTGTAATTACTATAGGTCATTCCCTTGTGATTACCATGAGGCTTACATAAAATATTTTAAAACTATTACACTCTGTTTTCAACTGATAACAACCTAACTTCAACAGTGTTAATAAACTTTACACTTTTAATTTTCCTCCTCTCACATTTTAGGTCACTGATGCTACAATTTACATGTTTTTTAAAAAAATATTGTGTGTACAATAATAAATTATTATAATTATGGTGATTTTTACTATGCTTGTTTTTTTAACTTTTAAATTAGCATTGTAAATGAAATGTGCACCACCATTATCAGATTACAGACTCTAACTTTGACCATATTTTTACCATCACCAGTGAGTTTTGGATACCTTTTTTATGTTTTTATAATTTTTTTCTTTTTTTAATTTATAAATCATGTTCATTCTATTACAGTTGTCTCAATTTTTCCGCCTTTACCTCCCTCCACCAGTCCCACCCCCACCCCCTACTCCCACAGTCAATTCCCACTCTGTTGTCCATGTCCATGGGTCATTCATACATGTTCTTTGTCTAGTCCCTTCCCCTTCTTTCCTCCATTATCCTCTTTCCCCATCCCCTCTGGTTGCTTTCAGTCTGCTCCATGTTTCCATGCCTGTGGTTTATTTTGTTCATTAGTTTATTTTGCTGAATAGATTCCACTTATAGGTGAGATCATACGGTATTTTTCTTTCACTAACTGGCTTATTTCACTTAGCTTAATATTCTCCAGTTCTATACATGTTGTCGCAGAAGGTAGGAGTTCCATCTCTTTTCTTTCTTTTTCCTTCCTTCTTTCTTTCTTTCTTTCTTTCTTTCTTTCTTTCTTTCTTTCTTTCTTTCTTTTTCTTTCTTTCTTAAATGCAGATTGATTTTATTTATTTTTTTAAATGTCAAAGTTAATTATAAAATATTAAAAAATTTAAAACCATTATAAAGTCTCAACAATTAAACCAACATAACACCAGCACAGAAATAATCAAGTAGATCAATGAAATATAATGAGCATTCTAGAGACAAATGTATATATTTAACAATGTAATATATGATTAAGTTGATATTTCAAATCCATGGGTAAAATAAGTCTTATTCAACAAATAAGGTGCATGGACCACTATTACTTGAAATAAAACAAATACAGAGTCCTATTTCACACATTATACCAGAAATATTCAGGTGAGTTAAAAATCAATATGTAAAATCTTAGGAGTTTTAGGAGAAAATACAAACTAACATTTTTCTTACCCTGAAGTAAAATATTCAAACCCAGAAGCTATAAAGTAAAATATTTACAGTATGACTATATTAAACATTTAAGACTGTACAGTAATATACATAAAGAAAAAGTCAAAGGACAAGTAACAGAATAGGAAAGTATTTGCCACACATCTAAAAAAGGGTTAATATTTTTTCTTTTTTTTAGGGAAAAAATTCTACAAATATTTAATCAAAAAATGGATAAAGAATACCAAAAAGTCATTTAAAGCTTTCTAAAAATAATAGAAATAGGCAAGAAATATACCAAAACAGGTTTAGTTTCAACAAATAATAAAGGAACAATTAAAATAACACATCATCACAAACAGAATAATATGTATTAAAAAATATTGGTAATATCAAGTATTAGTGACCGTGAAAGGAACTGGGTACACATAGCCTCTTTTTTGTTATCTTCTTTAAGCAGTCCCTTTAGCATGTCTTGCAATGCTGGTTTGGTGGAGGTGTATTCTTTTAGCCTTCTTTTGTCTGGGAAACTCCTCATTTCGCCTTCCATTTGAATTGAGAGCCTTGCTGGGTAGAGCAGTCGTGGTTCAGGCCTTTGCTTTTCAGGACTTGGAATATTTCTTGCCAGTCCCTTCTGGCTTGCAGTGTCCTTGTTGAGAAGTCAGTGGCTAGCTGTACCAGGCCTCCCTTATATGTTACTACCTCTTTCTTCCTTGCTGTCTTTAGGATTCTCTGTTTGTCTTTGATATTTGCCATTTTAATGATGATGTGTCTTGGAGTGGGCCTCATTTGATTCTTCTTGAATGGGACCTTCTGTTCTTCCTGGACTTGTGTGACTTTTTCTCTCCTTCAGTTAGGGAGGTTTTCCATCATTACTTTTTCAAACAGATTCTCTAACCCTTCCTCATCCACTTCTCCTTCTGGTATCCCTATTATATGGATATTATTATGTTTCAGGTTGTTCTGCATTTCCCTCAACAACTCTTCATTCTTTTTGAGTTTTTTTTTCATTTTCTTGCTCTTCCTTGCTCAAGCTTTTTTCTACCTTGTCCTCCAGCTCACTGATTCGATCCTCGGCTTCATCTAGCCTGCTTTTGATTCTTTCTACTGTGTTCTTCAATTCGGACATTGTATTCTTCATTTCCTCTTGTCTCTTATTGATAGTTTCTATGTCCTTTTTCATGCTGATATAGTTTGCAGTAAGTTCCTCATAGTCTCCCTGTAGTTTTTTGTAATTCTCTCTGAGCTCATTGAGCTTCCTTAGAACCAATGTTTTGAACTCAATATCTGATAGTTTACTTGCCTCTATCTCGTTTAATTCTCTGGGAATTCCTCCTTTCCATTAGAGTGGGGGGTATTTCTTTTTCTTCCCATTATTTGTGAGACTCTTCTTTTTTGCTCTGCTTCTTCAAAACAGATCTTCAGTTGATCTGTTTTGATTTCCTGACTTTGTGGTATAAACTTCTATGGTAGGAGACCACTGTTTTTACTTTCTAGTTCTGCCTCTGATGATGTCAGATGTCGTCCCTGTCTGACCTTAGGCAGTCTGTTCAAGACTTCCAGGAATCTGCTGTCTGTGGCTGTCTCCTTCAGCTGCTAATCTAGTCACTCTGCACTCAGCAGGCCACCTTAGGCAGCTCAGGGTGGGGTGGAGTCCCTCCTGGGGGCGGGGTTATTGGGTCCTCTCACGCTGCTATTATATGCGGGTGGAGTTAGCACTGGGATCCTGCTGGTTACTCCTTCTGTTCTCTCTACAAAGCCTCTCGCCCCAGTCTCTCCAGACCTCTCTGCATCCCCTTTAGCCAGGGATCCACTATCTGTTGTTGTCACTCTGCACTCAGCAGGCGACTTAGCACAGGGCGGGGCGAAATCCCTCATGGCGGCACGGAGTCCCTC
Source organism: Pteronotus mesoamericanus (assembly GCF_021234165.1). NCBI lineage: Eukaryota > Metazoa > Chordata > Mammalia > Chiroptera > Mormoopidae > Pteronotus > Pteronotus mesoamericanus. The sequence goes on along the minus strand of NW_026555166.1, from coordinate 4,990,632 downwards.
ATGGTGGCGCGGAGTTCCTCATGGTGGTGGGGCTATTAGGTCCTTTGACGCTGGTGCTGTTCAGGGGAATGGTCTCTGCCTGAGCAAGATGGCTGCTGCCGCATGGGGGATGAGTCACACCAGGATCCCGCTGGCCACTCTCTCAGTTCTCTTCCCAGGGCCTCCTTCCCCAGTCTCTCCTCAGGCATCTCTAGCCCACTCTGGCCCTGCCTTTGCCAGAGACCAAGGTTAAGTGGCTCCAAATAAAAATTTATGTGTTGGCCCTTTAAATGACTCTTTGCATCTCCAGCCGCCTGTCTCTGGCAGAGAGCAAACCTGCTGCTTTTTGCAGCTGGCTGTTTTCTGTATACTTTTTGGGCTCTGGTGCTGTAGACTAGAGATCCCTGCTTTTGGTTTAGACACAGCTCTTCTCAGGGGGATCCAACTGACCATTTCAATATCCTTCTGGTGCTGCCTCTCATGGGTGCTCCACCCGCCTTCTCAAGTCTCTACAGCACTCCTTACCAGTTAGGTTGTGCTAAAGCCAATTCTTGTGTCCGAGGTTACAAGGCTTTTCTTTTGCTATTGTTCAGTTGTTTGTTCCAGGTGATTTCTCCACAATTTAGTTGTAATTCCAGGTTGGTCCTGGGAGGAGGTCAGTGTGACTTCCACTCACTCCTCTGTCATCTTTATTCTCCTGTTTTTGTAATGTTAACTAGCATCCTTTTACTTACCCTCAGACAACTTCCTCTAGCATCTTGTAAGCTGGTCAAGTGGTGATGAACTTCCTTAGCTTCTGTTTGTTCAAGAAAGTATTTACTTGAAAGACAGCTTTGTGGGGTATAAACTTTATGGTTGACAGTTTTTTTCTTTTCAGTATTTTAAATATATCATCCTGTTCTCTCCTGGCCTGAAAAGTTTCTGTTGAGAAATTCTCTGATCATCTCTTGGGGGTTCCCTTGTGTGTAATTTGTCTCTTTTCTTTTCCTGTTTTAATAAATTTGTCTTTGCCAATTTATTATAATGTGTTTTACTGCATTTCTATTCAGGTTCATATTGTTTGGAATCCTTTGGGCCTCATGAATCTTGATGCCCATTTTTCTCCCCAGGTTGAAAAGCTTTCAGCCATTATTGCTAGAAATAAATGTTCTCTTTCCTTCTCTTCATGTTCTCCTGGAATTCCCATAACATGGATATTGTTTCTTTTCAATGGGTCTCAGAAGTCCTGCAGACTTCTTTCACTCTTTTTCTTGTTGTCTTCTCTGACTGGATAATTTCAAATGTCCTGTCTTATAAGTTATTGATTCTTTCTTCTACATGGTTGAGTCTGCTTTTGAAGTTCTCTTGAATCCTTCAGTTAATTTAATGTATTTTTCAGCTCTAGCATTTCTGTTTAGTTTTGTAATGGCTTTTATTTCTTTATTGAACATTTTGTTTTGTTCACATTATTTTCTTTTGTTTTTCTGTCTCTGTGTTCTTGTAGTTTAATAAACTTTTTTAGGATGATTATTTTGGATTCATTTTCTGACAGGTCTGCTTTTGGGGATTTATTAGTTTCCTTTGGCTCCAAGTCCAGAGGGCTCCTTGTTTGTGGCTTTGATTTGAGCTGATCCATACCCAATTTTCCTGGCTGAAAGGTGTTACTGACTTTCCTCTGTGGACAGTCAGCTTAGCCTGCCATACTCTCCACTCAAGTATTACTGGACTATACAGCTTTCCAGGTTTCCAGTCAGTTTTTCTGGTTGGTCAGGGCTGGGAGTTATACTCAGCAGTGGGCAGGGCTACACCTCAGCTCTCCTGCTTGGGCAGGGTAATGAGGCAGACTAGGCTCCAGGGAGGCAGAAAGGCTCTTTGTTTGAGGACCTCCAATCAGACAAACCTGTGCTCTGCTGAGTTCTCTGTCAGACTGTGCCACTATCTTGGCTTTACAGATGAGCAAAGCTGCTGGTTGAAACTACTACTTACGTGCTGTGGGTAGGAGCTTAGTCTGCCAAGATCCAGGTGCTGATTGTTGCAAGTCCTGCCACCTCCTATCACGTTCCCAGTGGTCAAGCCCTGCAGATTCCCATGGTCCCCATGATGTGAGACGAGACTGGATTGAGACTCCCAAAAAGTGCTCTATAATATAGCATAATCTGCATGTCCACCTTGGGCTCTCTTTTCCCACTGGAGGAACTGTAGGCTCAGGGGAGACATCTTGGCGTGATGCTTTACCAGTCTGGGTGAGAGGCAATGTGGTCAGCATGTAGCTGCTTCCTTTACCCTTCTAATGCAGTCTGTCCTTGTCTCTGCAGTGCAGGGCTGGTTGGCAGGGGGCATGATTCAGGATTCATCTTGTTTAGGATTCTCTGAATGGTGACTTATCCATGAATAGTTGTTAGTTGTTTTGTGAAGGCGGGTAAAATTGGGAACAACTTATATTGCCACCTTGGTGATGTCCCTATCTGTAATTTTGTTACAGTAATATTTTCCTGATGTTGATAAATCACTTATATGTATTCCCTTGGAGCTCTCTTAACATCTTTAGAACAAATACTTCTGAATTATTTGTGAAGCAGTTTGTGAATCTCCATTTGTTTAGGGCCAGTCATTGGAAGTTTACTGTATTCCTTTGGTGGAGTCCTGTTTCCTGACTCTTCATGATCTCTGTAGTCTTATATAGATGTCTGTGTATTTGAGGAAGCAGTCACCTAATCCAAACTTTATGTACTGATTTTGGCAAGGGAAGACTTTCACCTGCAGTTAGGGACCTGCTGGGGTATTCTGTGACCACTGGTCTAGTAGTACAGTACAGGATGGCAAGTGTAGAGGTGTGTGGTAATACTGGGTCTGGGATGATAGTGTTAATCTCTCTTTGGCTCAGGCCACTGGGGTCCACAGTATTGATAACTATATGTATCTAGCACTGCAGGGGGTCTGCAGTGGATGAAAGGGCTTTTGGGGTCCTCAGTGGCACTGTGGCTAGGGACCAGGGCAGGCGCTGGTGGTGGTCAGAGCCAGTTATGGACACACATTTGACTATGGGTTGTTCCTCATTTGTAAAAAATATTTACATATTCAGATATAGACTCACTGTATGTCACAGATGTAAAAATTTTTCCCCATTTTATGATTGTACTTAATCCTATAGTGTTTTAAGAAGTAAAATGAACTTCAAGGTATTTATGCATCAGATCTATTCCTTTTTTATTCCCTGGCTAATTTCTATAAAGGTTTTTCCCTAATGTTAAAATATGCAAGTGTAGTAAAGATAGAAAATCCTTTACTATAGAACAAATTTTAGATCAGTGAAAATGATTGTTTTATATATATATAGAGAGAGAGAGAGAGAGAGAGTATATATATATACTCTACTATATATAAATTTGTTACTATAGAACAAATTTAAGATCAGTGAAAATGATTGTTTTTTATATATATATATAGTATATATATATACTCTATTTTAACTTTAAAGTTAAGTTAACCCTAAAACATAGCTGTTATGTTTTCCTTTTCTTGAGTAAATCCTATTTCCCTAATTGGTTTCACTTAGGAAATTACTTTCTTATATTTACCTCTTCAGAAAGAGTTTATTACCTCCTGCTAGCTATATCTTTTCCCTCAAAGTAAAGTCAAAACCTTTCTCATTACCTTAACCTTTGATCATATATACTTATTTAGAATTTAAAGGGGGAAACAAGAGTTGGTAAAATAAATTAAAATGTGTTATAAAAGTCTTCTACAAGATACAAGAAATTTGTTTATCAGATGTAACAAGTCCCTGAACTGCACCATACAAATTATTCAAGCACATAAGTGATTGTAATACTTTCTTGTTCTTACCCTTTGGTTACTGAAATATGTACCTGTGTGTCTGTGAAGAGGAAAACCATATTCTTGTCATCTATACCAGCCAGTTTGTACAACTTCCTTAGGTCTTCATGAAAACTCTCATAATTATAGCCCCGACTCAGTTCAATCTGCAAACATTTGTAACCACATATGTGAGCTGCAAGTCTTGTAAGAGACTGCTTTCCTGTGCCTCCTACTCCAACAAGCAGGGCGTTGCCTCTTTCCTGACGAATCATGCGGGCAATTCTATAGGAAGCAAAGCAGAGAAAGGTTCATTTTCCATTATACAGCTGTGGCTTCTTCTCAGAGGGTCTGCCCCAGTGGGGAAGGCTGGTGGCCAGCCAAGTGTCATCCCTGAGCAAAAGGCCACAAGAAAGAGCAGGGTATTTCTGAGGTTTACAGTTGGCTTTTCCTTGTATCTATCTCTCCTCCATTTCCTGTAGGCTGTTACCTTTCGTCATGCAAATTTAGAGTAAAGTAAATCTCTTCATTCTTCTTTAAGATGTAGAAAAGAATTTTTGAGGAGCTCTGCTGATCTAGGCCATTACTTATGTTAACCATTATATTGGCAAGCCCAGATCTCTATTTATAAGGATGAGCAAGAATAAAAATCATGGACCTAGGAAAAGACACTGAAGTTCAGAAGGAGAGATCAACAGTAAAACCCTAAAATGAATTTACCACATCAACACAATTTTAGACAATTTTCTGATTCATGTTAACAACAAAAATTTAAACAGAATTGAAACCAAGATATTAAAGTTAGCACTCACAAAGGGTAACAAAATCCAAGTTTTGAAAATACATTGTATGGAGATGAAAAAATATAACCACCAAATCGAAAACCTTAATAGAAGATGGGCTTTGTAATTAGGATATTGTAGAAAATTGAATAGGTGGAGTAGAAAACAAACTCAAGGAACTTACCCAGAACTCAGAGAAAAAAAGGTTAATGATATCAAAATGACAAGAAAAAATGGAAGATAAGGAGGAGAGACCTGGGAGAAACAAATGAGATTCCAGCAGCCAGACAATAGGAATTACAGAAGGAGAAGTAAGGGCGGGTAGGTCTGGGTACAACAGTGACTGAAATAAAAGAAAAAACCATCAGAGCTGAGCTTACAGATCTGAATATATTATTGAGGGTCAGGAAAAAAAAACCCCAAAAACAAAGAGGAGAGGCAAAACACTAAGTATTTCCCAGGAGATACATAAATATAAAATAAAATATATGTGTATAGATGTATGTATATATGTGTGCATATATATGTATCTTTTTCATATGTGGAGGCATATATGAAGTAGAAACCTATATTTTAGATATAACTGAAAAATGAACATGTAAAAAGTGGATGTAATAGATTATTCCCAAAAGGACACATAAATTTAGGTTGGCCTCAGGCATCTGTTTTATAAGATGTTATTTCACAACACAATAGTTACAGAAGGAAAACTATTATTTTATTGCTCAGAGAGTAAGCTATCTGCCAACCCTTCTTGAAAGATCCCTTGAAAATATATATTGAGAAGTATGAATAAAATTTTAAAAACTCAAGAAAGGGAGAAAGATGGCAGTACAAAAGTGAGCAGTATGTATGAGCATCAGGTCTATTATACTATTGTTAAGATGATAAAAAAGTAATGATAATACCAATAAATTTTTCTTAAAAAAAGATACAAATGTAAAACCAATTAAAAAATTATTATTGTAATTATCTAAAGTCTCAGATTGAGTCATCAGAAATTAAGAAATCTTGGGAGAACTCTAAAGGCAGGTTTAATTTCTTTCTCTTTTGTAGGAAGTTATCTATCTATCTATAGTTTTATTCATGGTGCTGATAACTAGAGAAAACAAGTTTCAATTATTTGACAAGGGTAATGGCTCACTATACTTTTAAATTATGAAAGTAAAATATGGTCTCTGTGACTGGTAAGAGAATACCATTGCTGCCCTGCCAACCACTCGTAAGCTCCACCTTGAGGGCCAGAATGCTGCCCTGCTCTCTATGGGAACAGCATAGAGCACACAGCAGGGGCTTCAGACATCTTTGTTAAATAAATTTATGTCCGTTGCCTTATATGGATGTGTTTACAAAATGGAATTAAGTTATACAACATTTTGTTCGTGATTGTTTTGCTAAATGAGGCATTATGGACCATCTCATGCTAGTAAATACAGCAATAGATATACCATAGTTTATTTAACCAGTTCCTCAGTGATGAGCATTTAGGTTTTTTTTTTAATGTTTTGTGATGAGGTTAACAATATTAAAAAACATTACCTTATAACTGCAAATAGAATCCTTTTCAGAGTGTGTGGTTGTGACAGAGAGAGCGAGAGCATGAAACATAAAAGAGGTTGCATTAAAAACAAATGGAAAATAAATTAGTATGGCATAAATGTGGCTGTTGAAGCCATGTTTTAAAATAATATTTAATTAATTACATAGGATTGTGGAGGCAAATGTGTTAAAGGCACAATGTTCAACTATATGTGCCATATAATTTTGAAAAAAGTATGCTTATAAATATATTTGGAAGCACCATACAATTTTAAGTGGTTGTCTGTGGACGAAGAAGTAGAATTATGAATAAAGTTTTTCTAAATTTCTGTAATGTGTGTGTTTAGTATATGATCAGAAAAATAATTACTATTTTTAAAAAGAAAATAAAGTAGATATATTTCTGCCTTGTAGAAACGATAAAAATGCTTTCTTCATGCAACAGTTACAGCATTAAAAAGACCTTGGTAATGTGAATTTTTATTAATAAAATTGTATTTATACAAAAAACGGAGACCTGTCATTTCTTATTCTAACTATAAAATTCAGTATACTTTTTACCAAATAATCTGTATTGAAGTACTCGACTTCTAGACACCTTAAAATTGTGACTTAGAGAACACACTTAAATAGTTCTAAGTGCCACCATCTTTGGTGTCAGGGGATGGGATAGGACCTGTTTATCATGAGCAGAGAATGCAGGTCTTTATAAGGACTCATCAGGAAATGTTTCCTCCAGGACAAAGCACAGACTCCTAGGTCATTATTCGAGATCTTCACAAATAAGAACCGAACATTCAAATTTGCCTCCTATCGCTTTGCACCCTCTCCTGCCCCTCAGGCACCTGCTCTTTCTCTGCCCTGACTGCTGAGTGACACTGCTTTGTGGAGAGCAGGTGTCAGTGAGCAACAGCTTGTGGGACAGGCCCTGCCCTCTGACCACTGTTTTTTGTTTTTGGCTTTTTAAAAAAAAGATTTTCATGTCCTATGAGCCAAAAATGATTTTTTAGATTTTTAAATGGTTGACAAAAAGTAATATTTTATAATATATGAAAATCCTACAACATTATAATATTAGTGTCCATAAACAAAGTTTTATTGGAACATAGCCGTGCTCATTCATTCACTTATTGAAGGTGGCTCCTCTTATGTTACAACGGCAGAGTGGAGTAGTTGTAACAGGGGCTGCATGACCTGCAGAGCCTAAAATATTTACCGTCTGGCTCTTTACAGAAGAAGGTTGTGGGCTCCCTTCCCTCGTATCCTTGGCCACCTCCTCCCCTAGAGTTGACCCAGAGACACCATTTCCATTGCTCCATCTCTCTTACAATGCACTAGTGTTATACAGTGGAAGAAATACTGAATATTACAAAAATCTTGCACTTTTTGTTACTCTTTTCTTGCTTCATTTATTGTACATTATAGTAATTTATTATTTCTGTCTGAAATTATTGGAAACAAATGATTTGTCCATTCTGCTTCCTGGTTTTATTTTTTCTGACAACTTACATATATCAGTGGATAGGAAACTCCCTCCATTTAAGAGTCCTCTAAAGTTACATTTTCTCTACTATAGTAGGAGGAGACGACTCTCCTACGTAGCACCTTATATTTTCATTGAATTTATTGGTTTGCAAAACCATACAAGTTTCAAATCTTCAACTCAATAAAACATCACCTGCACACTGCATTGTGTGCCCATTGTCCCAAGCCAAGTTTCTTTCTGTCCCCAACCCCCTTGGCCCACCCCCACCTAGCCCCCAGTGCCTTATATTTTAATAGAGAAACCTGTTCTATCATTCTTGGCAACACCTTTGGGAGCATGCGATGGGTAAATCGCCTGGTGCAAATTGCACTTTGAAAGTATAGGCCTGAAGCAAAAAAAATACTCTTTCTTAGCTGGGAAGGCCTTTATCCATTTATCCTCTGGGGTCGGGGTGGAGGGAACTTGAACTAAATGTCATCAACAAATACAAATATAGTATTTGCTAAATTACTGAATATTTAGTAATTGCCCCAAAACTCATGTTCATAATGAAGCCTCTTCCAGCAGTGGGTATTTAAAAGCCCTTACTTATGACAAATAAAATTTTGTTTTCTCTAATTCCTAACTACTAATCCTCTCTAGAAAAATAGAAAACACATCTACATCATTATTCACATGGCTATCCTTTGTGTATCTGAAAACCAAAACTCCCCCATTCAACAAATGGCTTTTAATTTTCTCCTGTAATATTTTAAGCAAACCTTGAGTAACCTGGTGATTCCCTTTAACAAAAGTAAGAACGATTATAAATACAATTAAGCCGACTTCGCCTATCATCTGGTCTATTCTCCAAGAAGCTTCTCAGACCAGAGCGCTGCCGCAGTGTTTTTCTTTCAGTCTGAGGGCCTGTCTGAGCTACGGGGATAAAAGTTGTTAGGAGATCGCTTGTGGGTACGTTGGGAGGGGGACAGATGGGAAGCAAGGGGTGTTTTGACAACCCAATGACAAACTATTGTATAACACTGGAGCTGTGACAAACATACATTCTTGAATCAGAGTTAATTAAACAAAAATACAGCAATGGTGAAAGACTTAGTTTGCTTATGGTTTATAAAAAAAAATCCTGGGGATTTAATTGTCAGTCTTAACAAGGTCCAACATTAAAATGTAGTTGACAAGGGAAGAAAACAAAGTCATTAAAATCTCACTGCAGTACTAGACCATGGAAAAGCCTATCCTCACACACATTTTACACTGTTTATTCCACAGAGTATGCTATCAAATCTGGGTATCACATTCTGAGTGGAACAATGAAAAGTTATAAATTGCTCAGTATGTTGAAGGGTGGAAATAATTTCTACCAGGCAATAGTGAAAGATCTGGGATAATTATGCCTGGAGAAGATAAAGCTAAGGGGAGGCTGGTTATTATTTTTAAGTATTTGGAGGACTATTATGAAAAAGAGTAGGTCCGTTTCAGGTGGAGAGATCTGTGGCAGAGTTAGAGTCAAAGCGATCTGGATGTGATCGCCAGCCTGCCACTCGCTAGTTAGAGGACTTTGAACAACTTACCTAGTTTCTCTGTGGCACATGGTATTGTCCAAATATGGCTGTAAAATGTTCCTAGTCCTATTTGGTCTTTGATCGTATCAAGGGATAGAATCTCTGAACCCCTTCTTGTGGGCCTGGGTGGGCCTGTATGACTCCACTGACTAACAGAGCATGACAGAAGTGAGGCCATATGACTTCAAAGGCTAGGTTGTAAGAGGCCATTTGGCATCTCCTTGGCTCTCTCCTGGGGCACAAGTCTTTGGAGCCCTGAGCCAGCATGTAAGAAGCCCAGACATGCCCGTGCTGCCATGCTGGAGTCCAACTGGAGGCAGAGGTGTGCCAGGTGCTTCAGATACTGCCTGACTACAGCTGCGTGAGAGATCCCAAGAGAGAATCTCTGGTGTCTTATTATATAACAACAGGCCACTGGAACATTCTCTGAGATTCATGTGTAAAGAGATTATGATGTTGAGCCATACAGAGGTATTATGACAGTTAAATGAGATCCTTCCTATCATGGTTTTATATTCACATTGAGTGACAGAAGTCACAAGGAGCAAATCTTGACTTACCTTTGGAGGGTCATTTTGACACTGAATTGTCCCACAGGACACGAGTCACTTCAAAAAGTGATGTGTGCTTCAAGGATTGCAGGTATTCAGAATGGATACCCAGGTGTCAGGGATGCCCCTCAAAGGAGGGGTCCCCAAACCCCATTAGGAACTGGGCTGCACAGAAGGAGGTGAGTGGTGGATGAGGGAGCAAAGCTTTATCTGTATTCACAGCCCCTCCCTGTCGCTTGTCACTTGCACTACTGCCTGGGCTCTGCCTTCTGTCAGATCAGCGGCAGCATTAGATTCTCACAGGGCATGAATCCTACTGTGAACTGCACATGCTAGGCATCTAGGTTGCATGCTTCTTATGAGAAGTTAATGTCTGATGAGCTCAGGTGGAGCTGAGGTGGTGATGCTAGTGCTGGGGAGCAGCTGCAAGTACAGATTATCATTGGCAGAGAGGTTTGATTGCACAGACGCCATAATAAATCAGTTGCTTGCAGACTCGTATCAAAACCCTATCAGTGAGTAGCCAAATGACAAGCTGCAGCTGGTGGCAGGCTTTACAGGGTAAGTTGATACACTTCAGTTGTATAGCTGCATGTGGTGGCAGGCTTTAAGTCAGAATCCAACACTTACTTTATTTAGTCTGTGCACAGCCCGCCCATTATCTTATTTACTACTTTTGCCCACAGCTTTCCTGTGCTGTGCACTTGCCTCAGTCACAGTTTTGGTAAAGCTACATGCTAACCCTAGCCAAAACGAGTAAAACACAAATGTTGCTGGAGAGCTTCCTTGGAAAGGGGGAAAGACCCAATGATAAGACAGCAGAAGACTATAACAAAAAGAAAGCTTCATTTAAAAGAAAATACCAAGATTCCTACTTAAATTATGGGTTCATTGCAATAGGTGATTCACATTTTCCAAGCCTGTTTTGTATAATGTATAGTGAATGCTTATCCAACAAAGCTAGAAAACCTTCAAAAGTGCTTTGCTGCATGGAGACCAAGCACCCTGCATTAAAAGACAAGCCTTTGGAGTTTTTTGAAAGGAAAAAAACGTGAACACAAAGAACAGAAGCAATTATTGAAGGTCATGACTTCATCAAATGTGTTTACACTGAGAGCATCATTTTTAGTAGCTAACCACATTGCTAAAGCTAAGAAGCCATTTATTATTGGTGAAGAGTTGATCCTGCCTGCTGCTAAGGACATTTGTTGTGAACTTTTAGGAGAGGCTACATTTCAAAAGGTGGCCCGTGTTCCTCTTTTGGCCAGCACCATAACTAGATGAATTGATGAAACAGCAGAGGATATTGAGGCACAATTGTTAGAGAGGATTATTGAGTCACAGTGGTGTGCAATCTAGGTTGATGAGTCAACTGATGTTGACAACAAGGAAACAATACTTGTTTTTGTGTGATATATTGTTCAGGAGGGTGTGCATGAGGACATGGTATGTGCACTTTTGTTGCCAACCAACACCACAACTGCAGAACTATTCAAGTTTTTGAATGATTACATATCAGGAAAACAGAATTGGTCATTTTGTGTCGGTATATGCTCAGACGGAGAGGCTGCCATGACTAGATGGCTTTCTGGTTTTCTGATTTCACTACTCAGGTCAAAGAGGGCACTTCTGAATGCGAGTCTGCACCCTGTATTATCCATAGAGAAATGCTAGCCAGCCAAAAAATGTCACCTGAACTTAAAAATATTTTGCAGGATGTGATTAAAATTATCAATCATGTTAAAGTACATGCCCTTACTCACATCTGTTCACTCAGCTCTGTGAGGAGATGGATACGGAGCACACAGGTCTTCTCTTACACACAGGAGTGAGATGGCTTTCTAAAGGTAGGTCACTGGCCAGAGGTTTTGAGTTACGAGAGCTGCCCCAGAGATTCCTTTTAGAAAAACAGTCAGCACTGGGAGCATATTATGGTGACACAGAATGGGTCACAAAATTTGCTTACTCGTATGACATATTCAACCTGCTCAATGAACTCAATCTGTCTCATCAGGGGAGAATGACAACTGTGTCCAAGTTGGCAGATAAAGCGGCTCCGTTCAAAGTCAAACTGGAATTATGAGGGTGATGAATGCACATTGGGATTTTTGACATGTTTAAAATAGTAGCAGAGATTTTGAAAGAGACTGAGCCAGGGGCTTCTTTCTTCCAGCTGGTGCACGATCATCTATCTTGGCTTTCAAAAGAGTTTGAGCCTTACTTCCCAACCACAAAAGACTCCAAACTGGGAAGGAATAGATCTGCAACCCATTTGTGAATAAGCCAGAGGAATTGACTTTGTCCACGCTAGGGGAGGATCAGTTGGTTGAGATCACAAATGGCAGTGCCTTAAAAGTATGTTTGAGATAACTTCAAATCTCCATACTTTCTGGATCAAAGTCAAGGTGGAATATCCTGAAAAAGCACTGAAAAACCTGCTTCCATTTCCAACATCCCATCTTTGTGAAGCAGGGTTTTCTGCAGTGACAGCAACCAAAACGAGATAACAGCAGATGGGACATAAGCAACATTCTTCAGGTGTCACTGTCTCTCATCACCCCCAGATGGGATTGTCTAGATGCAGGAGAACAAGCTCAGGGCTCCCACTGATTCTGCATTATGGTGAGTTTTATAATTATTCAATTACATATTACAATGTGATAATAACATAAATAAAGTGCACAATAACAGTGATGTGCTTGAAGCATCCTAAAACCACGCTCCCCACCCCTGGTCCGTGGAAGAACTATCTTCCACAAAACTGCTCCCTGGTGCCAAAAAGGCTGGAGACGACTGCCTGAAAGGATACTTTCAATAGAGTCAGACTCATAAGCAGATGGAAACTGTGATCCTGAATTCACCTTGTTTTTCTATAAACCCCTCCTTCTTTAGGCAAGCATATAATCAGCCTTGTTATACTGTACATGTATCTCTGTGAACATCTTAGACCCATTTTTTGTAATGATATAGGACATTTAAAACAGGCAAAAAACAATCTGTTAAGATTTAGCAAAAATAGTAACCCTGGGGGGATTCCACTAAAAGTTCATGCATATATATTTAAAATATATCAAAAATAAATTATAGCAAGACTTGTTATATACCTTTGTGCACCTAGTAATCCATGTAAAGGGTTTTGCACAATTTAATCGTATCTTTAAATATAAAGCAAATTAGATCAATGCATTATTGAGCATCTTACAGCACTATACCTTGAAACGTGTTCTATAGCATCGTGAAAGAACACCAACTTTACTTCTTTTGGATTTGTAAGGTTATAATCATCAAGATAGTCCTGTAGAACATTTGCGATTTTCTCCATATCAGGCATGTCATCATAAATCCGATCAGTCTTATCTGCTCCAAACTATAAGATGATTTATGGGAGAAGAAATGAGTTGAGTCAATTCTGACATAGAAGTATACATATACACATAAAAAACATACATGACCTTAGGAGGGAACATTATTTTATCTATGCTGCTATTTAATCATTTGCTTACATGTATGCTCGGAGGGCCTTCAAAACAAGGGAATCGGAACTAATGAAACAGATTTTTGTGGATAAGTGAAAGTACACTTCATCTAACTACTTCAAGTGGTACATTTTAATTTCAATTTTTTTTCAATAAAATTTACGCAGGAGCTCCAAAATTGGTTTTACATTTTTCTTATGTACCTTACTCTGGTTTCATAATTTTACTCTCAATGAAATTATGTCAAGGCTGTTAACATCAGAAAAACTAAGTGGGTTGAAAATCATGTATAGCAGACTGCTATGGCTGTAAAAAATCATGTCAGAGTTATACGTAGTTTTTACACTGCAGTCATCTAATTAAGCAAACCATTGAGAATGAAATGTGGAACAAGTTATAGGGAATTGAGGTCTTGTTTGGACCTATTAATGATGCCTTTTCTTTGCTGTAACAACCTCCCTGGAGGCATTTTTATTTGGAAACTTTGACTAAAATGCATGTAGGCAATGCAAGAAGAGCCCATCTTTTCCTTTGATGTATTCCCCCTATTTGATAATAATGCCACTGGAAACACACAGGAAATATAGTCACCACCTGAAAGCCAATTTTGGACTTTGTGTTTAATGAAATATATTGTTTATGTTTTTTATCTGTCAGGGGTTAGCAGGGCGATGAGACACTGCATACATATAATACAAAGATGAGGCCATTCCTGTGTTTTAGCAGCACTGACTGAGAACCTGTTTCGTACCTAGCTCTGTGCACGGATTTAGGGTGAACAAAGCAGACATGGCTCTTCCCTCTCACAGACATGAGGAATGGTGAACCAAAACAAGAGTAAATTTTCAAAACAAGATATCTGTCTGTCAACAAAGGTAGGGTAGTTAGATGGAAGACTAGTTCTAGGCAGGTCAAGAAGGTAAAATTAGGGCCCATGTATGGATGTTATTGGAGTGACAGATGAGGAACTTAATACAAGGAAAATTTTGCTGCTAATTAGAGCTACTCTGAAGTGAAGAGGGCAGCACTGCTAACTAATGAGCTTCCCATCACTGGAAGCATCTGAGCGGAGGCTGCACAGGCACATGTGGTAGAGTAAGGGGCAGTCCAGACCTGAGCTAAGGGGCTAAAACTCCTTACACATTGAATACTTGATGGGTCTCTGATTCAAACTATTATCAAAACAAATTCAACTAGATCAGGAGTCAGCAATCTTTTTCTCTAAAGGGCCAGATAATAAATATTTTAGGCTTTGCAGACCTTATAGTCTTTCCTTTGCCTTGTAATGTGAAAGTAGCCACATAAATGGTACACGGTCAGATAGAATTGCATGGCTGTGTTCCTATAGAGCTTTATTGGGCAGATTTGGTCTATGGGCCATAGTTTGCTGATCCCTCATCTAGATCTTTAAACTTCACAGGTGCAAAGATCTTGTAGAATGTGAACTTGAGCTTTATAATCTTCAAATTATAAGGCTTATAATTGTAATATTAATATAATTATAATCTTCAGATGTAGTTATTAGAGGATACTTGCCTTAATGAAATCTCCAAATATGATGGGCTTATGCAAAAAATATTCCAGGCCAATTGCAATTCCAAAATGTTTGTCTGTTTGAAAACCAAAATCAATTTTAATATAATGCAAAGATTGAATCTAGTATTTTAATAATAAATATTCAGGATAATATTAGCTTTTACTTAACTTAGAAGCCTTACGTATTATAAATAAAACTGAGAGAAAGCCATGTTAATACTGTACCACTTTAGTTTGGTTGATAGTCTCCCAGATTTAAAATTAAGCATATTTAACATTATATAAGCATTTTATTAAATAATAGATATTGAATACATATTAATAAGAAATACTTTAGAAATATCCTGGCTTCTTATCACACAAAATGCTGTTTTTCCTACATTCTTGCCTCTACTTAAAAAGCTATACTGAATTTAAAATATTAACCCTTTTTAAATTTCAATACAATGAATTTTATAATATTTCATATATTTATATATTTGAGTCATTGAAAAAAACTTCTATTTAGGAGTGACTAAAATTCACTTTGCTTTACCCTATATAAGCTCATTTTAATTTTCCTTTACAGAAACCAGATTGCTTTTCTACTAAAAAAAAAAAAAAGAGCTAAATAAAGATTGATATTTACTGGCCATTTCTGTCAAAATAGCATGGAAATAGTGTTTATCTTCATTATTAATCAGGCGATCATGGAAGACTCTTTGACATTCATGGCAAAATAGTCTAAATATTTGTATTTCTTCTCTTATTGTCCCTGGGTCACACTGGAGGATACCTGTTTTTGAGAAAAAAGAAAAAAGAAAATTCTACAGTTGTGGAATATATAGTATTAGTTTTAGAAGATCCTTAAGCTCAGTTTTATCCCTGCACTACCAGAAATGGGTGCTTCCCCAGTGGATCTGCACATATAGTAATAGTGACCTCATTTTTGAAAGCAAAACTGAATACCTGATATTTTTTTCTTGCTTTGTGATGTTTCTTTACTTGAACTTGTGACATAGTCAGCCTTCACAGTGTAAACAATGTTCATGTCATTATTACATTCTGTTGCAGCCTGTTCAGTGAGGAGTGTCATCTTTAA